>NW_026138053.1:18830000-19467500 GCF_025592945.1 Manacus candei
TTCTGAATTTTCCTTCATTGTTTCTTTCCTATTTGCTTCTATTTCCTCCCTTTCCACCTCTAGCTTGGCTTTGATCACAGTTCTATGGTTTCTGTTTCCTCCCTGGCCTTTCCCCTCTGCTTTCTTGGCTCCCATTGCAAGCCCTCCAGTCTCCCTCTGTTCCTCTGATCCACATCACTGCTGTCCCCTTGTTTTCATTGACTGCTTCTGGTTCCTGCTCTGCCCCAATAGCCTCTTCTCTGACACTCTTCTCCCATCACTCTTCTTCCATCACTCTTGCAGATCCTTTCTTTTCACCTGAGCTCCTGTTAAATTCTCCTGTGACTTCTTTTCATTGTTGCTTTACAGTATTTCACCTCTCCCTTTCAAGACCCTCAGAGACAGCCATTGCTTTTGTTTCTCTTCCAGTGTTCAATCTTACACAAGCAGCAAAGGGGTATTAGGCACAGTCTACAGTGCATCTCCAGTAAATGGCCAGCACTCACCCACATATACACTTTCAGGTTAGAGCCTCTGCAATGTGTGTTTTTAATTAGAAATACATGAGAGGCAGTTTTTAGTCTATATTTTCTGGTTTTAAAAATATTTAGTAAGTTGTCTGTTACTACTGCAAAGTGAATTTAGTTATATTCCTTTAGCAAGTTCCTCATTCAGTGAAACACTTAAACATGTGTTCAAATTAAGACTATAGGGTGGTATTACTGGCCCCAAGGTTAAAGATATTCATTCACTTATCTGTATTTTAATACAAAGCCATTTATTCCCATCTTATGCTGGGAAACTTGATTAACAAAAGTAGTCACTGATATCAAACATTTCAGCCAACAGCAGCTAAAAGATTCTATGTAATAACATATTTCCTCTGTTACATATGTAATACATTTAAACTTGCACTTTAAATATCTAAAATGTATATGAAAAAACAGAAAAGGACAGAAATTGTAAAAGTATTCTAAAAGTAGACACACCAGTAAATATGGGTTATATGCAGGTAATTTGTTCTCCCCTTTCAGGAGCTGTTTAAAAGCTGTACTTACTAGTATTCTACAAACATATTAGAGAGGGAAAAAGTGCAGAGCACACTGATTGGGCTATTCTGAAATCCCCACTGTCTCCACACAAAGGCAACTGTACAGAATACAAATATTGCTTGATACCCACGTTTCTAATTACTTGCGAGATTTGTATCTAACAAATATATGACCTAATTTTCTCTCAAGCATCTAATCCTATTGTTATTTCAAAACCTTGTTAAATATGCATTTTGGAAAAAAACAACATGAAAAGAAAAAGTACTTGCATAAGATCTTATTTCCATGGCTTGCAGCTGTCAGACAAGCAGCCAACATAACCCAGTAATGATCAGACTGAATCAAATTCATGCCTCAATAATGCCATTGTACTCAACAGTTATATGAGGTATGAATTTGCAACATTCATTGCATTTAAAGAAATAAAATCAGGACAAATCAACAGTGATTATTAACTTTCCTCTATTATTTAGTGTAGTTTATTCAAAAAGCTCCATCAGCCATGAAACAGAAGGCTATCTTGGAAATTCCTGCAGGAATTTTATCATTCACTACTCCTACACCCAGGGCTGAGATGAATGATTCAAGTTTTATTTATTAAAAACTACTGGTTTAATTCTGAACTGTACCCCAGCATTTGTATTTTATTCCTTTTATATTATGTGCTTTTTTCACAAAAATAATTCACTAGAGATTTCACTAAGATAGATATCTGTAAAACAGACACTGTCCTACTTTCTTTAATACTGCCTGCACATGTGTGGAACCTGCATGGGAGGCTGGCCTAAAACCTGTCAGCTCACTGAAAAAGCATTCCCAGGAGCAGAACATTGTTTATCAAAGTCATCATTCCATACATCATAATTTAGCATCTATAAGAAATTTAAGGACTGATTTTTAATTGTTTGGTTTTGTTATGGGTTTTGACACATAAAGTGAAAGGAATATGTCTTTGCTAAGAAATAAAAAAAGGGCAAAAGAAAATCCACTTTGTCCTGTATGTGCTTAAATGCTAAAATTCACTTCTAAAAACAGTCCCTCAAAAGATGAATTTTCAAATTTTTTTGCAAAGTTTTAGACCCTAATATGAAAATACAGCAAGGAACTAGTTTCATGTTGAGTAATTTATAAAGGAAAGGATCAAATTTTCTCAAAATCTATTCAAGGTATATTAAATCAGATTCCTGTGAACAGTGTCTTTGTTATGGTATCTGTAGATATTTCAAACAGTGTTGTTTCAGTCTGCCTCTACTTTACATAGTATCTTTAATACTCTGGATTTCACCACTCTTTACAAAGATAGATAACTCCTGTTTTTGTTTACCAGATTGCGTAGTTGAGATATCATTCAAGAGACTTCAAAGTAATGGAGTCAGAAACAAAAGGGTTGATTTCTCTGTTGGGCAATGCTGCCTCCATGAAAGGAGAATGTCCCTCATGAGATTATTCTGAAATGAGGTTTTGTCCATATTCATTTGCTTTGCTTTCCCAGAGGGTTAAAAGTGGAATAGCTCTTCTGGTGGCAGAGTGGAGGAGCCTGGCTGCTTTGCTTGAGATCCAGAGAAGAGTTAAATGCTCCAGGAGCAGGCTGGCTATTTAACCGTTCCATTTGCCCTCATAATCTCTAGTAAGAGATGTAACCATAGTTTCCAAGGGAATGTGGAACGTGCAACAGTGAGGGACTATATAAGACTGCTGACAACTGTTCACATTAAAAGTTAGCAAATTCAAATTTGTCAGAGAAATGTTTGTCAAAACTGCAATTAGGAAACTCATGATTTCAAATTCTTGACTAGAAAATTTTCTCGGGGACAAGAAAGGATCCCTGTAAGTGTCACTGTTACCTCTTTCAACCTTCTGCTCAATGCAAGCCATCAGTTTCCTTCCAGCAGTTGGGAAGAAAGTCTGTAGCTTTTGACTGACCTGTATCATAATAATTTAGAGAGGCATCATCTTGACTTCAGATTTCAAGAAACAGAGCCTCCACTATACACAGAGATGAGATCTTCCAAAAGGTTGTGATCTTCACCCTTAAATACTTATATTTCTAGTATAATTCATCCCAAACTAATATTACAGAGCTAATCCTGCAAATGTATTCTCATCGACTTCCATGGGATGTGCACAGGAGACATGGTTTACCTGATTAATTTTTTAAAAAATTGCTTCATCATATTCCATCTCAGTGACCATAGCATTTCATCCTTTAGCCTTGGCAAATGGTGCTGCCAAGGTAACTTTCTGATCTCACTGCTTCCCTGTTTTTTGGCTTCTTTCCTTTTCCCTGCTACATCAGACATAAATTGTGTTAACTTTCAAGGGCTCGTAGCAGTTCCTGCCTTACATATCAGTCATTCAACATCACGAGGTCATCTCCTGCCTCTGACTTCTCCATTTCCCACCAACCACCTGTCTGGACCAAGTACTTTTCTGCTTTTTCCTTTCTGCTTCTCATGCTTAATATGCCAGATCTATTTATCCACTTTCTTCATATTCCCCTTCAAAACTTTGTTGTGATATCTGAGACAAGCCTGGGCTGTAAGTGTGCTGGGACTGTGCCTGTCATCCTTGCACTGTCTGCCCATCAAAACCTGTTCCTCATCACATATGTAGATTGCATACTTTAAAGGAGTATTTAAAAATGTCACCTGCCATTAAGGATTCCTTATCATAAAATTAGGAAATGTTCCTGTTAATAAGTTTGTCACAGTGAAAGGATCACCCTAGCTAGATGTCTCATTCTATGTTCTTTGGTTCATTCCCAGGCATTCTGCAGATGAGATGGTCATTTCAAAAAGTCTATTTGAAATACTGTTAGTACAGGAAAAAAAAAAATCAAGAATACAAGGGAGCAATTTTTTTGTCAGAAATTAGTATGTGGAAAAAGTACTTAAATAAATCTTGATTTTACTATTAGTCAGCTGTCTGCTAGTAATAAATGATATTTAGTTCCTCCCTTGTTATAAATACATATTGATTAGTTTTAAACTCTGAACTTCAGAATGAGTTATATCTGGTCATTGCTAAACTGCTCTCTTCACTAAAAAACTATCCCCAACACCTATTATACTGCATTTAATTAAGACAAGCATCAGCTTTATGTACCATTATTTGCTTCTGCCAAGTCTCTATGGTATAAATATTGAGCAGTCACATCTCCTGAATACTAATCGATCCTTCCTGAATTCCAAATGATTACATGAAGTTTAGGAAGTGTTTCTTTGCCAGTATTACCCTCCAGTGCTTACTGTAGTTGGACATTAAAGTTGAGATAAGAGCCTGGATAAGATGAGTGTGCAGTAAGAATTTTTCTAAATTCAGATGTAATGTGGGGAAGCCTAAAAGCCCTGCTGGAATACTACTTGTACAGAACCCCTCACCTGCTCTATTACCAGTGTTTACCAGGTGCAATTTTACAGGTACACTTGTGTAACAGAATGGATGAATGTAAGAAAACTGACAGTGAATTCAATTATACATCTGTATTGTAAATAACACACACACACACACACACATATATATATATATAAAGAGGTGTAAAAATAGTTGTATATTTACAAACTACCAAAAATAGAAACAGTCAGAGTGACGACTTTGAAGAAGACTGCATTGAACCCAAAGAACTGTTTGTCACTGTATGAGAAGTGGACACATTTGTGATGACAAGTCCATCCCTGGATAAGTGCTTCATTACTGGCTTACACTGGCTTGCCAGGGAAGACTGTCATGCAATACTTTTCATTTCAAATTTGCAGCACCTATTTAATCTTTATCTGCAATAAAGATCTACATGCAAAATTTGCTAGGTTATACCTTTATATCTGTATTACACTTAGTTACCTATAATCCTGCACGAATTGGTTCTTGTCTAATTTTCCAGTCTTGTTTCTTCTTTTCCTTTTGTTCTGATAAAACCTCCTGCCTCACTAATTTCTTCATTTAATTCTTCTATTATTTTTGTTTGTGTGCTCTTAACTACCATAAGTACTACAAAAATTTAGTAAATATTCCCTGTCATATTACTTCAATTTGATGCTTATACTCTTATTTTCCTATCTACATACATGGTATCTCAAATTAAACGCTCAGCAAAAACTGTGAAAGTGAAAATATTTACAACTTCATGTTTCATCATGGTTTGCTGCTGCATTTTTTTTCCTTATCTTTTCTGTGTATTTAGATTGCAAGCTCACTGAGGCAGAGATTCTGCTAGTCTGTAAATCTAACAGAACAATGAATGGAACAATGTTGTTACGTAAAGTGCAGTAAAAAGTTCGATAGCTCATTTAAAATATTGTTTTGGAGTTGGCTTTTTTTCTTCAGCTCCAGATTGCTGTGTGACTGCATCGATGTGAGTTACTGGAACCAGGTGAAATGGAGCACAGTCAGGCTTTGTGCTGCTGCTCCTTGGGTGTGTATTTACTCCTTCTAGTTCTGTGAGTGGTGGGAGTAGAGTCTGCCTTGGAAATGCTTCATTTCAGCCTGTTTCATCTGTATGAAGATCTTAGCACATTTCTTTTCCAAAAGCACAAATAGTGAGGCCCAGAACCTTAGATACCTCCTCCTATCTCAGCTCTGACAATTTAGGGAGACTTAAGGCAAGGAAAGATTAATTTGCTAATATTCCTCTCATTTTCACAGAAATGAGAACGGAGTGTTGCAGATTTAGATAGATTTCTGCCGAACCCTTAAGTAAGGCTGCGGTTTGTTTAAAAATTGAGTTCTTTTTTTGTTAGGTTTTTTTTTGTTGTTCAAGCAAGAGCCCATTGTTTGATGTCCACCATGATTAAATGTTTACTATTTTTACCGGACCCTCCTGTCTCATGTTAAGTGAGATATGAGATCAATAGTGGCTCTGCAATTATTTGTCCATTGATAAAGCCTTCATTTCTTAAATGAAGTACATTTATCTGTGTCCTGACAGTGATAAGGGAGTAGTACCAGTCAACTGCTGCCTAGTCTAGCATTTAGCTCCACAGCTGGACAAGTGCCTGGACATGGGTCAAATGATGTCTAACTTTCTTCCTATTGGCATTTCACTTTACAAACTACTCTGATGGGAGGTTTGAAAAATCATCCTTGCTGAGTTCAGATAATAAAAACTAGCAGGACAAATGGGAAGTTTTGATAAAGAGAAAACAAAGGCTGATTTCAGGTTAAGTGACCAGTCTGTACAGCTACTGGATGGTAAAATGAAGATGACAGAAAATATCCCATTTAAGGCACTCATTTGGTTCTTCAAGCATCATTTATATTTAGTCATTTATCATGTTTAGGTACTGAAAATTTGATCTGAACTTTATTCTGTGTTAGGAAGCAAATTTTGGCTCTGGTAAAAACTGTGTGAAATTCTCTTTGCCTTTAGTTAGGTCAAAATTTCAGCCTAGTGGAGCACCTGAATCTATTTCAGCCCCTGAATTAGAGAATTCTACAGATCACGTGGGATGAGTTTTTTGTTTGTTTTCATTTATTTGTTTTATTTCTAATTCTGATTTATGACAAATAAAGAGGGGAGTTTCCAAACTAGTGTCAAATGTGGTAATGAAAATTCAAAGAGGCTGATAAACTGACACATTTGCTTTTTCTATCTGTAATGTATTTTGATTCAAACCAGCAGTTATTAACAACTAGGAAATCACTTGTATTTAGTTTTTGAACTACTTTTTGATAATGTGTACCGTGGGCTATACTGGTTATATGCCATAGAAAAATTAGGTGTATTATTACCCTGGGATTAGGATAAAGAAATCACATTATCCTCAATTTGGTCAACTTTCAGAAAGCTAGAGATATTTATTGTCATTTGGTGGTAAATCTGATAAACAGTTACACAACTATGTGATCAGCATGTTTTTCAGAGGTTCCATGTGTAGGATGTGAGTTCATCGAGTAGTGTTAAAAGTAGGTTTAACACTCAAGTCTGTCAAAGATTTCTTTAGTCTTTCCCAGTTTTGCAACTTGTGCCTGGCCACTAACTTTCCATCCACTTTGTTATTACAGTTGCTGAGTTATCATGACTCCATCTTGGTTATCTGATGAGAACAGTAATCTAAATGTGATGGACTTGCTCCTCTCCAGAGAGTGGCAGTGACTGAACTAAAAGATGCATGAGGACCACTGAGGGTAGGCAGTCACTGAAGCATGAAGATCTGTGGACATGAAAGACTTATACATACAGAGAGGTAAGAACTACCCAGCTGTAAAAACATTTGCTTTTCACAACTGAGAGAGGGAATTTAAAAGTTATGTAGTTCTAGGTATATAAATACTATATAGCACTGAACCAAAGAGATGTCACACTAAAGAGACTGGTTACCAAACTATTCTGGCTTGTTGAATAATTGCTGAGTCAATACCATCATGTACTTGGCAGTGTTGGTCAGATGGGCCCATACAGACTGGATGGCCCACTACATAATGGAGCTGAGCTCACTGAAGTGGGTACATGCAGTTTGATTCAGGAAGAGTTGTGATTGCTGTCTCCAAAGGCTACAATAAATATGCATCTGTCTGAGCTTCAACAGCATCTTCTTTAATGCTGCCAAAAATCAAAAGGATTTTCCTGTATAAACCCTTTGTTACTTCTCACAAATAGATAATGAACAATTATCTCTCTCATTTAAAACCTAGCAAGCAAAACTGATATGATTTAATTCTATTTCAGAAAGTTATTCTAAGTGCTTTGGGTTTTGAACATTATTTTACTGTTAGTTTAATAAGATAATAACTTGTGAAATGTTAAGAAAACAGGCAGAGACCAGGTTCTTTGCCCTAAAGGAGTCTGCTGTCTTGTGAAGAGACAGACAACATAGTACAGCCATGAATAACAACCACCTACACAAGGCAGCCTTATATCTATATGGTTATAAAAAACCAAACAGCTTCTTCTCAATAAATTAATTCTGTGGATTACTGAGTTCATATTGCCTTTGAGAGGCTTTATATTAGATATTGTTTTTTCAATCAAGCGCTGTACTAAAGAACAAGAGTATAAGGTTTTATTGGCTTGGTTAACACTGGTGTGAACATCCCTAGAAATGTAAATAGGCTGGTATGTCTTGAAGCACTTTTTATTCCATTAAACATTACAGGGTCAGATTTTCAACAAGAAACAGCTGAGGTTTTTGAAATATTTTTTTGATTAAGTGATATTTTTTGGCATTAAGACCAGTTTTCTGTTGAAATACTTAAGAGTTGTAGATATGTGTCAAATGCACTGAGATACTTTAGGTATGATAATTGCTCCCTGTTATTTATGTAGAATTTGATGCTTAGCTACTCTTGACAGCCCTGCTGAATGCCTACCAGCATTGTTAGACACTTCAATGTCTTCTACAATCGGACTCACTCTTAGGATGTGAGGCATCTTATTAATTCCAGCTAGATGATTCACTCATTCTTTTGGGCACAAACTTAAGTACTTAGCTGGAAAGAGTATGTGTGGTTTTCATTTAATTTTTGTCATCATTCTCATCAAATATTTGCCTCTGTCCTATGGGTTAAGTGATACCATCTTTACATTTTACTCTTTTCAGAGTAACATGTAGCTCTGACTATTAGCAAACAGAATTCTGCAGTACGCTAAATAATGAGCTAATCCATTTCAAAGGTGTTGAACCTTTCTTAACTACATCACTTTAATATGCAAGTGATGTGACTACAAGATTCCTATTAGCAGCAAAATTAGTTCTTTTTATAGCAGCATAGAGAAAAACTGGCTAACCTGGCTCGGTACAAGCTTGTAGGGTATTCCTGCCCAACTGCTTCAGAAGTTGAGCATAGTACCTGGCAGAATTAGAAGAGCTAAAGGTGTGAGAATGATTCCTAAATCAATGCAAAATACTAGAACAGCTGATGAACATGATCAAACAAAAAGGCCACCTAAATGTGAGAATTTTCCAAATGCACTTCACTTATTCAGCTAATTTAAAATATTGCTGAACTGAGATGAATCTTCTAAATATTTTATCAGAAGAAGGCTACAGGCTCTACAGATATTTCTGTGCCACTGTATAATGACTAAAAAATCTACTTATTAGGAATTAGGAAATATGAATTCTTGTTATATCAGATTAATTCATAAAACATAATTTCTGCAACAGATGGTTTGCTTTTGCTTCTCTGAATCTAAGATATGGAAAGCAATGAAGCCCCGAATACAAAATATTAACAGTTACCAGGGAAATCCATCATCTCTTCCTAGGATTCAAAATGGACATACTTCATAACAGTCAATTCTGTTAGCATTATTCTCATTTCATTCTAATTTGTAAAATACTTCTTTTTTATTTTCTACAGGTACTGTGTCCTGTACCTCTGAAGTATTAGTCTTTTTTTGCTCCCTGCATTTAAAGAGAGCTTAATCTAAAATTTTCTCAAGCAGTTTCAAATTCTATAATACCACAGAGGGACATATTTAAGACTGTAATCGATGTTCTACAGTGTGACCTAAACTGTTCCTTTTAGTCTACTTGTAATTGTATTAAAAAAAACTTCTTTTTAGAACTTTACAGAAGTTTTTTTTCTAAACTGAAAATTAAAGAAAAGTATTATGTAATGTCACCAGCTGCTGCTATCTCTCACTGTTGTGTTTGGCTTACCTGTTCATTGTCTTTGTAGATGAAACACCTTTTCAGTAAAAGAGGTGTTTTTGCTACAGAGATATAGCTAGGTCTGACCTTATTTATGTTTTTAAGTCTCTCCGTTCAACTGTCTGCCAGTAAACAAAAATTCACTTGGGTAAAGTTCATTTAGACTAGCTTTATTAAGTCAACAAAGTGCAAACCTGAAACAGAGGACAGGCAGAAAAATCTCCTATGAAGTCAATAGGAATCCATCTCCCTAAACCCTTTTTTATTCCTGGCACCAGTGATTTTTCTTGACTGATTTATTGGAGGGCACTGGTTTAACTAATTTGTCTTGCATAGGTATCTTTCCCATTCTGTCCCCTTCACTAGTACAAAACAATCTTCGCTTTAAAGGTTATTTCCTAGCCAGATCTGGCATAAAGCTACTATCATTAATTTGCGCTTCAGGAGTTCCTTTCACTTTTTAAAAAACTATGAGATACATTCCTCATTTATGGGTTCCAATGTGACAGTTATTGTATGCAAAGGAGATTGTTTATACTTACCACAGATGCCTTTGAAAAAGAGGGAAATTTCAGCCATATCCCCACTCCATTTGGTTTACATAACTGTATTCAATATCACAGAAGAACACGGGAATCTGTCTTTTCCACTGTTCTCTAGAATATCTAATAGAATTTTATCCTTGTTCTGGAAAATTCAGTAATCGCATACAGAAATACAGAAAGTTTGTAATACTCCCTAAATTCCACAGTTTTAGGAGTCATTTCTGTAGAAACACACTTTTAGTCCTTATACATAATTTCCCTGCAACTGATAATTAAAAAATAATCCTCAGATTACTGTGAACCTCATTAAATATACTTCATAATGTGTTTCATGAAAAACTTAAGAAAACCAAAATATTTTCAATGTTTTAAAAAATCCCAAACAATAACACCATTAAGTATGAAGATTAAAATGTACCTACCTAAACTAAACAGCACCAGGAATTTGAGACATACAAATTCTCGTAGATCAAACTGCAGGGAACGAAGCTTTGCTACGAGTTCTTGTGCATGGCTCATGAGATTGTTGAGGGTGGCTCCAGCTTGGGATGCTATTATGGAATAATCCACCTGTAAAAGAGGACAGTATTCCTGTCTGGTTGTCACGGCCACAGAACCATTTTCAAGCAAACCGTTGTTTCAAGCAATCACATACAATTGTGATACTCCTGGATAAAGGAATCATTCTCAATTTAATTATATTATCAAGTATCAAGATGACTTTATATATAAACCAATTTTAGCACTATTGAAAATAATATTAAACCATATATCTTGATGGTATGTCACATTGCTGTGAGTGCTGGTTTGTCTGTATTAGCTTTTTGCAGAAGCTTTATACATGAAAACTGCTTATGACACTTGTAGCTGTCCCCATCTTGGTTTGTTTTATTCACTTGGTGTCTCTTGTTCTCATTGTAACTGTAAGATCTTGTGAAAAAAGACTGATGAAGTGAGCTTCGTGCCTACACTGGGCGTATTAGTCCACAGGGACACGATATTTGTGGGAATTGGTCCAGTGTCCATAACTTGGCCAGAAACATCTATTCAAGCCCAAAAATGTCGGTGTATTCCCACAGGAAACAGAGGTATTGTGTGGGTGGTTTCTGTTCTCCTTAGCTACACAAAATCCTGCTATTTGTTGGAATTGATTTGAACACACTTGTTCTGGCAAGTCCTGCCCTGCTAAGGGGGCAGGAGGAGCTGGCAGGTGTGTGACACGGGCCAGCTGCACTCACATTGTCCCGAGCAGCAACCGCAGCGCACGAAGCTGCTTTCCCTGGGGGAAGAGAAACAAGAGGGACTGCTCTGTGACCTGCTGCCCTTGTCATGCTGCCCGTTTGTTCTCAGGGCAGGCTGACCTGTCTATGAGCTTTGTCATGGATAGGGACCAGCAGAGAAGGGTGCTGCAGCCTACAAGAATGCCATGATGTGAAGCTGAAGTGCAGGGGCCGGGCTGAGCTGGTTCCCAGGCAAGGCTTGTGACTGTGAGGCTGGGCAATGGCGCAGGATGGAGCACAGTGGAACTGGTGGGTCAGAACCAGGGGGACCTGAGCAACTGCTTCAGCTAAAATGCTCAGCCTCTGTTCACCAGAGTGCCAGATAACTCCCTACAAGTGCCACTGTCCCATGGAAATGGCCTGGTGTGCTGCTTGCCCCCATGAGGAACCACTCCTGGCCAACTGGCTGAGCCATAAATGGGTCAGTGACACATTTTCAAAATGCCTTTTTCTCGCCTGGGTGCTCTAACGTTACCAAAACCTTTCTCTTTTAGGAGCCTCCAGAACAACAGGGGAATTGCTAACCATATTTCGTGTGAGCGCATGTAAGTGAAGGCTGTAAACGAAGACTAAGCACAATGGTAAGTGCACACTCTGGGTTAGTGATTTGTTTAATGGTATCAATGCTCTTATCCTGTCTTTAAGGTCTTCCATAATAAAGTAGTTAATAAGGAATGGACAGGTATCATCAAAGGAAACAGACCAATACCGCAAAATTTTGTTTTTCCAAGCTCTGATCCCTTAAAACATATTTAACCCCCTCAAAAATAACCCAACCCAAACTGTTAAGGAACATGTATTTCGAAATTATTTTTTTTTAAACTATTGATTTTGCTCAAGTATAAATGGCAGTAAAACAATAAAAAAAATCCTAAAATACTTTAAACCTGACAAAATTTCAGCCAAGAAAGACAGATGACTGAAA
This sequence comes from Manacus candei, assembly GCF_025592945.1. Taxonomy (NCBI): domain Eukaryota; kingdom Metazoa; phylum Chordata; class Aves; order Passeriformes; family Pipridae; genus Manacus; species Manacus candei. The sequence continues at coordinate 18,842,373 of NW_026138053.1, forward strand.
GAAACTAAAAATAACCTTTCCTAGTAATGACCTTAGTATAATCAATAGATTACTGACTTTTAATAAGACATTTCTTTTATATGTACTCTTACTGCTCCCAAGAAACTGACTGAAGGCAACTGCACAAGAAAAATGAAGTTACACTTTTTGTATGGAGGTTAAGAATACTGATGCTTTGTAGAGTTGGAGCAGTTCAAGTTGTGCTTATGTTTCAATTAAGACAATGGATTATGCTTAAGTATCCTGTGAGGTAGGTTTTATTGCTCTCTTTTACACCAGGGGAAACTTGAAGTAGTGACATTAAATCACTTACTCAGGGCCAAAGAAATCTGTGACAAAATTAGGACCTGATTTTTGGAAATCCCAGCCAAACTGTCATTCAAAATCTACTTTCTAGTTCACCTCTTATTTATCTCTTTCTGTACATACATTTATACATATTTCCTTATTCATATTTACTTATAGAAATAATAAGAAAAAATAAAGTAACATACCTCAAATACTTTTTACTCAAAGAATTTAATATAGTGACATGATTCAACTACTTCATATTGAGAAACTGGTCACATATAAAGATCAAATTTCACAACTTAATTTCCCTTTTGTAACTATTAAGAAGGGGAAAAAAGCTCAAAATCCCTCACTGAGGTTCCAGTTTGTGGGGAAAATACGCTACTCACTTCATAGTAAGAAGTTAAAATGTCTGAATGTCAAGAATATCAGTGGCCTTAGTGCAGCGATTATGCCATAATGGAAAAACCCAGTAGATGCCTGGATCTCCCACCATCCCTCTACTGGAGAGCTCTCAGGCAACCTGCTACTCTTTCAGGTGCATTTAATATTTGCAGCACCAGCAAATTTGTCTGGGAGGCAAGTCCTCATCTGCCACTCACCAAGAACAGGCTGTATTAAATTTTTATATTTATTGACATTTCATTACCATAATTGACTGCAGTTGGTTCTCTAGTAGAAGGCACAGGGCTGCCTCCTAAGCAGGAGAATTGGTCCCTTGAGTAGGATTTGCAATTAAAAACAACGCAGAATGGATTTTTTTTTAATTGTGTAAATATGATGAGTTGAATTTTCAGCTTTAACTAGAGAATACTAGGTGTGCAGAAGGCTTTTTTCAAGAGTGAGCAAAATTATGAGTCAGTGGAAAGACGACCCCCAAAGGTGTCAATCAGTTTATACAAAAGCAACTGTGCATGAAAAAGCCTCAGTTAATGTCTATTCTGAAAAAGTGGTCACAATTAAGTTAAGTGTATGCTATCCTGCTTGCTTGGACCTGTATGCAGAAATTGATAATAAAAGGTATATTACACCTTCCAATTCATGATTAAAACCACTTTCAAAAGACAAAAATTAAACCAGCTTGGATTTTGTGCAAAATGCTTAATTGCATACTGAAGTCTTAGCATTTACTTTATATTGTACCATTGATTACTTTTGGTAACATCAAATCCACAACTGAACTAAATTATTCTTGCTTTCCAATTAATACTATTTCATTTCACAGTTGATTTTGATGTTGAAAATGGTACATTGACTGGCATTTTTCTAACCCGAAGCTTTGGCAAAGCTTACACAGAACCTAATTTGGAAAGAAAATGATGGGTGTAAAGTAACGGCTGCACAGACAAACAGGAGTGTGAATTCCTCCTGTACCCTAGGCTAAATAAATGCTGCAGCTGAAGGCCAAAAAGGCAGGGAGCACCTGTGCTTTTTTGTTTTGCAAATGATTTATCATGGTAATGAATGACTCCTGAAGACAAATCCCTGGTTTCCCTGGGCTCAGATGGTAACTTTTCTGGCAGAATCAGGTGGTGGGCTCTGGTATCAATTCCTTTCTATGCTCACAAAACAGAGTCTAACAGTTAATGGTGGAATTAAAATCCTAAAATTAAGCAGTGTTTGATTTCTAGAATATGATCATGGGATCATGTGGAAATATTGTGTGGAACTGTACTATCTCTTTCAATGCTTCAGCAAGCTTGAAATAGTCTCAAGAATATAAGCCTAAGAGTGATTTTAGTTGTTGATGGCTGTTACAAGGTGCTGATTATCCCTGAATGCCATTCCTTCCAGCCATACAGGAATTGTACACCTAAGGAATACAGCCCCTGCTGTGGCTCTATCCAGTACCTGTATAATGAATGAACGTTCTGGCAGACTAAGGCGGTTCAAGCTAATGAAAGATTGATTTCATACTTAATTTAGTAAATTAGATTACTGTGTGTTTGGGGCACGAAGGCAAAGGAGGTAGTGGGTGCCTGTGTGCAGCAATGGGATCATCCTGCTCCTCCCTGCTCTACTCAGTGCAACTGCAACCCTGGCCAGCACATCTGGCTGCTGCTGCTGGGAGGCTGCTCCCCCACTTCTCCCTCCTCAGCTGCAAACTGCACTGAAAGCCTGTGGAGTTCTCCACAATAGCCTGCCCTGGGTTTTGAAGTCCTGACCCTGCTGAGAGCCTGTGAGCTGGCTCGAGTGCATGGTATGTGGGTGGATGAGTTACTCTTGGAAGGATTCATTCAGCACAGTATATAGCAAACAAGTTAATTTACTATCACAACCATAATTACCTTTCCACTGTTTCCTGAATTATATATTTCAGTGGCAATTGTGGTGGTTATTAAACTCATTTTGAGCTTTTCATAGGATTAATGCTTTCATTAAAAACAATATTTCTGTTACATTTCTAAGCAAACTTGGAAAACACTTTGAAGAGGCACCTACATACAAAAATTGAGGAAGACTCAGCATGGACAAAAACAGCAGATATGTTTGTATCTACAGGTTATCAGGTTTGGATATATTAATTAAAATTGTGTTGACTTATGCAGCATAAGATGCTTGTCATTTTAACATGATACACAATGATAGAAGATAATGAATTAAGTTGCCAGTGAACCTTTCCCCTAGGATGATGTTATTGTGCTTGATAATTAGCTATAATATGCGAATAGTAACACTTCAAAGTACTGCATTTACTTTTTCTACCTTAGTTTCAGAAAAACTCATACATCAAGAGTGGAAAAATTCTATGCCCTGTAGTTGATCATATATAGATTAATTTATAGTAGATGTTATAAAACACATAATAATGAAAGTATTGTTAAGCCTATTTGGATAGCTATTTTAATCAGTACCATTAAATTTTCTACTCTAGCAATGGTGATATTAAGTTTTTCAAATGGTGAGTATGAAGATGCTGAAGTGAGGAAGCTTAGAGTACAATAGAATCCATTTCTTTACCAAAGTGTTGTAATGCACTTTTGTGCTTTCTTGTATAGAGATGATATGATATGAAATCACTGCTGAGCTTGAATATTCAATACACTTCATCTGAAGACAGAGCATCACTGGAAATTTTTTGTGACTGTCTGGGTAACAAATCAAAGGCTATGCTAACTCAGAAAGGCTTTGACCAAACTCAGCAGAGGGAATATTTGGCAACAATGAGTAGAGTGTAGGTATGAACAAAAGCAGCGGCTTGTGTCTGCCCAGATGAGGCTACAATTCAGATGTTGTGTATTGACTGTTCCATGAAAATGCACGAACAATGGTATTCTGTGCAGAGCTTTAGTATCTACCCTGTGTGTGCTGGGCCTTGGAAGCTGACAGTGTGTTGCTGGTGTAGAAGTTACAAAAGAAAAGTGCTCGAGTTGGAGGAATTAAAGTTCTATAATTGGAAATGGTCTGTTAAATTACATGCCACACGGCAAACCTACAAAACTCAGCGTGTGGAGAGCATATTGGCAATGATTTACAGTTAACCACTACACTGCAAATCACTCCTTAGCTGTTTTCTATTATGAAATTTTGAGAGTTGTAAAATGCATTTGTGCTACTTTATTTCCTTTTGAAATGGTAATTGCTACTGCTGAGGGGCAGTACTTAGTGCAGAAAATGAAGTGTGCAGCATAGGGACGAACTTGTTTCCGAGGAACTGCTGAGGAATTGTAATGATCTGAAAAAAGTGCTTTCTTGAAACATACACACAAAAGAGCTTCATTTATGAAACCTCAACCAAATAAATAACAAAATAAAATACAGTCTTTTTGTGCAAGGGCCAAAGCTTGCTGCTTAGCTGCTGACTACAGTTTTTGCCTATCAAAGTGGGAACAGTGGATTGACACTGGGTAAAACTCATAAGCCAGTGGCTTGAGGGAAATGCAGATATATGGAAATGTGATAGGAGTACCCTAAGGTAATGGGTTTTGAGCCAACGTGTTTGAAAATTATCAAGTATGCTTCTGACTACTGGCCCATTTTAGATACCTAGTATAGAACTGACAGTGGTATGGCCCTGGGGAGCTGGATGAAGTTTGACTTTTGTGTCTGAGGAACAGAGGCTGTGCAGTCTAAGTGGAGAGAGCAGGTATGTTCTAATTAAGTGGTGGTATGTTCCCCCCTTACAGCTTCTACCATGATTGTGATTGTAAAAAGGACTGTGTTTATGAGTAGCTTTTATGGAGGGATATATTAAGGAAAGCGGGGAGTGAGGCTTCTGAGGTCTTAAATTTACCAACTTGTGACAATAATCTTGATCTCTCAGGCAATAAACTTGGCAATCTAGCTCAGGTCCTCAGTTTAAAGTTATTATCTTTGAAAGCCAGATGATTGACTGTAATTTTGCTCATAGTGCTTTGTTGGTAGCAGAAATAAAAACACTTTTCATCAGAAGTGTCAGAGTGCTTTCCACACCTTAATCAATTAATTTTTATGAAATAGTTGAATGGTTTTTCCCTGTCTCTACTGCAGAAACTGAAATGATCAGGACAGCAACCAGAAAGTATGCAGCACTTGGTGCACTAGCAAAGACTCATAGTACCCGGGTCTAGAAGTGTGGCTTTCTAGGATTATTTTACAGTTGTTACAGAGAACACAGTCATAATTGTCCTTTCATAAATACTTTTGAACTGGTATTGTGTCTTAGAATGCAACAATCTGAGCTGATGCTGTGAAAACAGTCCAACTTGACATTTAAGAAAAGAAACAGTTGGATTGGATCAACTTGTCTAAAAAAGTAACTCACAACTTAGCCAGGATGTAAAGGCAGTGTACAGCTGCTGAAGCCAGGAATGGCTCAGGACAAGTAATGCAGAAGCACTGTCCATGCCCACTGGCATGTAGAGATGATGTTACAAAAGCGTTCAGCTGTAGTTGAAACTTCCAAGGGATGTCAAATTGATAGTTAGGGAATGAACAAGGAAAATGTGGGACGGCTGCTGGATTCAGATGATGACTTAGTGGCAGCAGGAGCAGACCAGGCTGAGGTTCTCAGTGCTGCCTTTGCCTCAGTCTTTACTAAAAAGGTCTCCCAGGCTCTGTGTTTTGCATCAGGGCTTGAGGAGGAGGAGAGTGACCAGCACTGGGTGTAAACTGAAAAACAAAAAGAGTTCAGACCAGAACTAAGGCAAAATTTCCTCCCCATGAAAATGGTCAGGCTGTGCATGGAGGTTTTGCAGTTTCCATCCTTAAAGGTTTTCAAAGCCCAACTGAACAAAGCCCTGAGAAACCTGGTTTGAGCTGGGGGTTGAACTAGTGACTCCTTAAAATACCTTTCAGCCTGGATTATTCTGTGATTTTAAGATTTGTGGCTCTGGCAATTCTAGGTGTTCTAAAACTTCTCCTTAGCTCATCCAGCTTTGTCGACCTAAATAAAAGAGGTTCTTCAAAGAAATTATTTCTATCTATGCAAATAATTTTAATAGATGATGTTTTAAAGTAAACATTTTGGAATGATCAATAATACACAACTCAGGTACTGGCACAGCACTGGCATTCTGCAATACCTCAATGACCAGTGGCCTTTCTGTGAGCACGTGTGGCACCCACAGTCCAGTGAGAGCTGTGCCTGCTCCTGGAAGTATTCTGACTTTTCCACCAGGATGGCAGTGACCAGAGCTGAATGAAATCAGGACAATACAGTGGCATTACGTGTAGATTTTAGAATCCTTCGAGTTTCAAAATCAGCAGCCAGAGACTGCATATTTACTTCCTGTCTAGTGTCTCCCTATTTCTCAAAAAATCTCTGGCACATCCATGGGTGTGTGTTCTGCAGCTGTTAGCAAGAATGATATGGCAAGGAGTCCATCCATAAGGAAAAGGACTGACTGTAGTGCTCTTGTTGCTAGCCTAGTAATATGGTTCCTTGCCCTCCAAACAGCCTAAGTGCAAAGAGGAAAGCACAGAAGATGATGAGAGACTCTGGGAGTCTTGCACCAGCTTCAAAATTACAAGCTTTGGCATGGAAAACTGAAACTGGCTTTAAAGAAGAATGCATTAAACCTATTTTACAAACCTGGGAAAAAAATGGATGCAATCAGTTCGATTTAGCCAGGTTTTAATTTAGTTAGACTGCTTTGAAATACACAGCTTCCAAATCCAGCTACTGATTTGGAATAGTACATTTAATAAGTGTCCTGCTACCTGTTGTCCAACAGTGGAGAAACGCTTTGCTTTGCCTGGAGATGATGTATGCCTGTTTTGTTTTTTTTTTCAAGAAAAGAATGGCTTATAAGATAAAAATTATTACTGTGGGAAAATGGGCACAATGGCTAGAACATAAGGATATTCAAATGTCTCTAATGATTTCAGAGGGACTTAGACACTCAGTACCATTAAAAACTAGCTAATCACATAACAAATGAGACACTAATTTAGCAGTTCTCTCAGGAACAGAAAACTGTCAATATACTTATAGCTTTATAAACACAGGAATAAGCAAGCACTGTGTGTGATAAATGAACTAATTGCTGGTAAAATTGTCTGTCTTTTGTAGATGATGAAATAGAAAGGGGATCAGTCATTTTCTCAAAAGTATCAATATAAGTCAAGAGCAATGCAACTAGTTTTTTCTAATATAATTAGGGAATACACTACTATCTGAGACAGGCCAGTGACTTTCCGTGAAGGTGCAGGAGTCAGTTCCATAGCTAGAATTTGAATTTTCCCATTTCCTTACTTGGAAAAGTCAATAATTTCTCCTTTCTACTCTAGACCTTTTAATCATAAATTCAAGCATTTATGTCTCGTTTTGATTCTTATAAACACTTGTTCTCAGTGCTAAGAAATGGCTTCAGTTTTAAAATTATACGTGAAGCTGTAAGGAGATTCCGCAACATGCGGACACAAACGGTGTGGCACAGAAAAAGGAGCTCTTTCCCAAGTGTGTATAAATTGAGATAGTTTGGTTTGCAGCTACTTAAATACCAATAAGCCACTGTTTGTTTTCACTTTGAGTCAGAAACATATTGTCCAGGCACAGTTTGCTTCTCCTTGATACTGTGATTTTTCTGTTAAAAGCAGAATAATAATCTTAGGAATAATATTCTTATTTTACTGGCAAGTTCTTTGTACTTTGGAAAGTATGAGGAAGACAAAACTTTCTATTTCTTTTGGGTTTTCTCACTGTTTTCATAATATTTGCCAGACTACAGGTCTTGCATTTTGGGAGATCTATGTATCTGACACCCAAAGAAAATTAACCCTTGGAAAGCTGTGCAGAAACTGCAGGATGCCTATCCTGAGACAGCTCCTGAGATAATATCTGCATTTATAGCCTCTGGACTGAATAATTTCCCTGTGATTAGATGTCTCAGCTGCCCAGTTTCTCACACATGTGTGTATGTCTCTAAACCCAAGATATTTCTGAGGTAGTAAGCTGCAGGTTCTCTAGATTTCTGACTGTTAGTGATTCTTTTCAGTAAATCACAATTCTGAAGGCGAAATAAGCTATACTTGCTTAAATCTAAAGTATTAGGTTTAGGAGTGTTGTTGGTGCTGTCAGAAACCATTTTAGCCCCAAGGAAATGCAACTTCTTGAGAAACATTTCTCATCTGGTATTTTTCAATCACTGAAGTATACAAGTACATTTGAAAAGCAAAGCGATTATATCTGCTTTTATAAGTTTAACTGTAATCAGCGGACTAGAAGCAGAGTGCACAAGTCATTTTATCTACATTATTTGTGGAGAATCTCTGGGAACACAGGAGTGCTTCTGACCTAGTTAAACTCCTGCTATTTTGAAAATTATTATAAAAAAAGGACATCAATATTTCTCTAAGACCACATACTCACTTGTTGCCCGGTAACCAGAAGGATGGAGCCTTCTTTCCCATGTACCACTTGCCGGTAAATGTGATCTAGAATTAAGAGTTCGCTCCAGCAGTTCTGAAGCAACTTCATTTGGTCATCAACCTGTAAAGTAAACATGAACGTTGGTGGCATCACTCTGGGAGTAGGTCTACATCACAATATGGAGACAGTCTTCCTTCAAGCATGTGGCTAACATCATGAGAACAGAAATGCTACCTAGAATTATTAACCCACAAAATTGCTATTCTCAGCTGAATAAACAGGACACTGCTGAAACCTTTATCCATAAAGTGTATAGAAATTTTACTCCTGATTAGATTAATGGAAAACAGAACTATGGCACTGTTATGCAAAGTAATAATAACTGTGTATTTATAAAATGCTAATGCCAATGGGATGTTATTTTCACCCAAGAGGAGCAGAAATAATGCTGATATGAACTTTGCCATACTCCCCATCTTTGTAACTCAGCTTCTGGAAATAGTAAAGAATCTGCAGATTCAAGAGCATTATTGCTACAACAGGCCCAAGTCACAGGTATGTCCCTTGCAAAAGGAAAAAGTGAAGAGAGAGGTAAACACTTTCTAAAAATCGCTGTGGAGGTTTGAAAAGAGAATAACACTTCATGAACAGAAGCTAAGCAGCTTCAAGGGTCACTGGTAGGGCAAGAAAGGGCAGTTCAAGAAAGTCAGTAGTGAGCAGTGAGACACATCACTGATTGTATTTGGGAACAGAAGGAACATGCTGGGCACTCAGCACAAGCAATCTACATTAAGATTTTGTGAAGTTATTTGGGATGTCCATACTGGAGAACCATGAAATATGTCCCTAAAATGACTCCAATTACAACTGGATTGCATTCAGTTTTATTCATTTAGAGAATGAAAAATAATTAGGATTTCCATGGAAATGGGAGGGAAAAAATCACAAATTAGTGGAAGGCAGATTATGAAATTAAGTCATCGTAAGGATCAATATCCTCTGGACCTATTCTTACTGATCTTACTGACTTCTTTTCAAAATGAAACAAAGTCTTTGACTTCCGATGTGTGCCCTGAAAGAGTTGAGAGATGCTTGCTACAATTTAGTGTGGTCATAGCATGTATATAGTTGAAAGGACTCTAAGAATCTTCATAGATAGTAATTTCTGAACAGATTAAAAATGCTATAAATCAGAAGAAGTAAAAAATAAATTAGCATACTTAAAGTGGAGCAATATCTAGAATTTCTGAGACATGGAACTATTAAAATTGCTTTTCAGGGGTTCTAGTTTCAATTCCTTTAGAAACAGATTTTGTAATACACAGGAAACCACATTACAAGGAGTAATCCTGCATGAGCTGAACTAGATAATGCAGTAGATGTTTTCACGTTTTTTCAATAAGACCTAATGCGTTTCTGAACTTTATTATTTCAAGCTTGTTTTCTGGTTGTGTGATAGAGAAGGAAGTGACATTTGTTACTTATAGATTTTTGTAGCATCATCTGTGAAAGTTACTTAGTATTGTCTCTCTCTTTCTAGTTACTTGCCATACAGCTTGGACTTTAACATCTGAAATATTAAAATCTCTGTTTGCCTCCTTCATTTATCTTAACTTTCTCTTAACTTTTCAAAGGCAGAAGAGTCTGTGTGCCACAGATCCCATTCTCCCACAGAGATCATAGAGCAAGACTGATTTGCTATTAAAGATCTATTCCTCTTCATAAACATGTATTTGACTACAAAACCATTTAAACCAAGTGATTTGTTAGCTCAAGAGAGACAGTAAATTACCACATTGATGCACTTTGGCCAGGTTTCAATTAATTATTTGAAAAATATGTTTGAAATTTACAGATTCTATTATTCTTGCTTTTTATGTGAAGCTGTTCCATGATAATTTTCTCCTCTGACCAAAAACGTGTTGGAAAAATCACAAAAATCAAATAAATCATGTGAACACACCAGTCATCCAAAATTAACATTTCACACAAAGCTATCACAGCTTACATCTGAAGGAAACAAACTGTGAGACAGTTTAAATATTCAGCATCCATGTCATAACAACTTACACCTGAATAAGAGGTCAAGCATTTGACTCTACTATAAATTACATATTTCCAGCTAACCCATCTGTCTCAGCCACAGGCTTTTGAAAACAAACTACACTTTACAGGTCTGGCTTTCTGAAGATCCCAACAGCAGCTAGTCTGCAATCAAAGCTTACCTCCCAAGCTTTATCATACCATTACTACGCCAGCGCTGTGAAAACAGTGTGAGATGGTAAAATCACAACAAAATTGTTTTGCACATAGTCTGTTCCTGCTGTTCTACAAGACTCATAAAACTAGCAACAGTGAACATCTGCTAGTGGTTCACAAAATCTACTCCTCTGTATTCACTGCAGTTTAACCAGTGAACGCCTATAAAAATGGATAGCACAAAAAGCACAATACACATCCCAAACACAGTGTGGCCTGCAGAAGATTATCAGATCCAGCTGCTTTTGCCATTTTAAGAAAACTGGTGGGGCAGAAGAATGCTTCCCATTTCATACTAGGAAGAAAGAGACATGACTTTAAGGAGGATCACTGATTACTAAAATGTATGGCAAGTGACCAGTTCCAGCCTATTTCTGAAAGACATGCAGATGCAGAAAACCACACACTTTATCTCGATAACGCAAACAACATGAAAAACAGAAAACAACATAGATCACATTGAACAAAAATGGTAACGCATCACTCTGCATGTTAGAATGAGGTGGTAAAGTTTATGATGTGTGTAACTTCAGCCAATACACAAACACGTTTGTGTTTCCATGGCACGTTGAAAAATGAGTTGCAGAAAGTGCATTCTCTGGCAAAATGAAAAAGTCAACCTTTCACCAGAATAACTGCATGCATTCAACTGAATGTGCCCTGAACTGATCCTGAAGTTCAGAACTGATCTTCAGTTCTGAAGAGGAAAATCTTCTGCAGAAAAAGCCTCTTCTGGACTTCAGTCTCCTGACTCCAAAGCTACTCTGCCATTACCAGGGGAAGCACGAGCAAAGATAAGATTCTGTCACCAAGATAACTTAGCTCCAGCCTGGGACTATCCATAATCAACAAATTTTTCAATTGTGGTATATATTGAATTCAAACAAGCTCGAAAACTTGTGCTGACTAAATGTTGATGTTTTTCAGTTCACAGAGATCTTTAAGAGTACTATCAGTGTTTTAACACCAACAAAAAAAAATTGCCTGTTGTCCCAACTACTGAGAATGCTTATAAATTAAACATTGTATGGCCAAGAACTGCCTGCTGCAAGAACACTCCCCAGATCTGCAGCTGCTCCCTGCCATAAGAGAACACCGACACAAGGATTAATGTAACCCATGTCTTACCTAAGCAAGTTGTCAAACAAGATGCCCATTTGACAGCTATCTACCCTCAAGCAAAAGCATGAGTGAATGCTGTGCCCACATGGTTAAGTTTAGGTCCTTTCTGGCCATTAGCATTCAGATGAAGACACACCAACTGGAACTTGTTGCTGAAGAAATGCCTTTTAAAGAAAGATGTGGAAGAAGGTAAGGGAGGATGTGTGACTCAAAAGAAATAGGAGATCATTTCTAGCATGCGGGGTGGCATGAAAGAGTAATAATGCTATGAGTATGAAATAAGAAAAACATCACACTGTTAACTGACGAGGGAAGCAAAGAGAGTGCTTAGGAGGAGGCCTTAAATGAGGGGAACGGGGAGGCAGTGTGGTGTGAGAAGACATAAGGGGAGCTGGATGTGCGTAAAACCTTGAGTGCGAGGATGATGACATGCAGAATTTAAGGGTTTGTGAGACAGTAAGTGATGCTGCTGGGGCAGAGAAGGAGCAAGTACTTTGTCAGAGAAGCAGAGGATGGCAGTTGTTATCAGCACAGGTGTGGTATTGCTCATCTGCACAATAAATTTGATTCTGTTAAATATCTAAATACAGGTTTGAACACAGAATTCCACGGCGGCATGCCCGAGTTCCTTCACTGACAACTGGAATTATAAGGTAACTTTAAATCACTTTTTTCCTGAGTTCTCCACTAACAAGGATTAAAAAACAGGCATGCATGGGAATACATTTAGATGCACCTACTAGTTTGCATAGTTTATCTTGCCAGTGTAGTGCAGGCCACATAGAATATTTCCAGGAGTAAAGGAAACAGACTCTCAGCTTGATGTATAAAGGTCTAATCCTGAGTACTATGGTGGCACACTGTGTCTGGGCAGGACAAAAAGATGGTCTGGGGTTGGGAGTGGTGGCGTCACATTTGTCTGCTAAACCCTGGACTCCCACTCATCTGGGCCCTGAGCTTTTGACACAGGACTCCATGGAAGTTTGTCAGTCTTGCTGAGGCCTCTGTTGACACTGAAATACACAATCACACCTTATCAATTGTAGGAAGGACTTATCTCAGAAATGCTGGTTACTCATCTGAAAAACTATTTGTGCTGATGTTATAGATGAGGGAGGCTAGTGTGACACAAGAGTAGTATTGTTGTAGAATGTATGCTTCCCACAGCACAGAACGTTAATCATTATAAACTTTTGTTTTCTCTGAAGAACAACATTGAAATTGCCAAACAGTAAAACGAAGAAAAATGTGTATGCTTTGCTGAAATGCACCTTAATCTTATCAAAACCACACTATGTCTTTCTTTTAGGAAAATGTTTCACAATATTTAGCATACTGTAACCAACAACTGCAAATTTATTATAATTTTTCTTCTGAAGGGGTATTTTCAGCCTGACACTTGATGAATTACCTGTTAAAAATTTCAGGGTCATGGTTTTTTTGTGTTGCTCTAAGTTAAATATTTTCCTTATAATTATTGCTGCAGATTCAGTTAAACACTGCGCTCACATTTTACCCAGTCTATACCTCCCTTTCTCAGAAGCTGGAGAATCCTTTTTCATCTCTGTTCATTTGCATCAACTTGCCACTATAGCTTTGGGCTTTTCTGCTACTAAAAATTTAAAAGGGTATCTAATGATTTTTAAAAAATATGGTAATTGAAATTTATGTGATAAAACTGTGCTGGATTCAGCTGAATTGTTTTTACTTATGCTTCCAGAAGGGAATGCAAATATAGAAAATAATATGAAGCGCTCATCTCATAGTGCCACTTTTAAATTCTATGGCCATTGAATAGCCATTTCCTAGTGAATATGAAGTGATTAAACATCTGTCTGAACTGTTCAGCCTGAAGCATACAGGTTCAAGCAATGGTTGAACTTTCTTTCAAATGCAGTTAGGAGATCACTCACAAGTCGTTGCAGACATATAGTTTGAGTTGTTACTCCATTTTCTTATGCCATAGTGATGCAAATCACCTCAAATCAAAGTTTTATAAGACAAGTGCACTCCAGAGGCTATTTTTTACTTGTGAATGCATGCATGGTTTCCAAATCATTATACAGATAGGGGAGGATTTGGACTCTCCAGATGAGTTGCTGCTAACAGTGGGAAACCTCCTGTGGAAGGCTACTGTCAAAAAGCAGCACGTAACAACCAATGTGGTTTTTGAAGTGAATGCACGTAACTTTCAGAATCAGTGAATGCCCTAATAAAATCTGATTACTACCTATAACATCAGTAATAAAATGCTACAAAGTTCAAGAAGAAATGTTTTAATATTAACTATGGTTGTTCCAGCTCTTTACTAGAAACCTGTGTGTTATATAAAATTTCTATGTGAAGGCAGGGAGTGATCTTTACAAGCCCATGTTGGGGTAAATGATTGTGAAGGGAATATAAAATCTGTCCAAGTTTGGTAGCATTTTACATTTGTCTTGATTTAAAAATGGAAGGAAATACAGAAATACTTCAGTGTATGCCTTTTCCTGCTCCTATGAAGCATGCAAAGAGGCTGTTATAAGGGTGCAATTATACCTGGAGTCTGCCTGTGTGTGTGTGTACCTCCTCCTTCAGTAACTTCTGAATCCACTGGTCAGAGTCAGATTATTTCAACGGGAAGTTCATCTATCCAAAATGTTAAGTTCCTATATTCTTTGTGTAAATCAGTGTCCAGATAGAGGAAAGCAACTGCTGGATACCTCGCTGAAAGAAAGGCTCATATGCTCACCTTATATTCAACAGTAGGGAACTGAGAAAGAGGAAGATAGAAAGACTAAAACACTTCGTTAACTCCCTGCTCATGGAAACACCAGTATTTGGAATATCAAGCCACTTTTGATTTTTTTAAGGTGTACAGATAAGGAATTTATAGCACAAAGCAACATTATACCTTTGAAAATCCCCAAACTTTTACCCTTCTGAACTGTGAAGGGGTGAAGGTGTGGTGCCCATGCTCTGAAAGGCGTGTGGTATTTCCTGTTCAGCAAATGCACACGGGGAGAGCGATGGCTTTACCACACCTTCTCCCCTCATGTGCCCTGGACATCTACGGGCAAGATCACTGTGAGAGAGCGGGTCAGAACATCACTGACCAGCCACTTCCCACTTTCAGTGCTGATCTTCCAGTGAGTCAAAACACTTTAATAAAAAGCAGCCTTGAAAAGCATCAGTTCACACTCATCCTGTTTTCTTGCAGGAATACAATGCAAGGTGGATGAGTCTGGGGGCCTCAGACTGCTGAAGGAGTAAGGGCAGGCAGCAGATGGTGATCCTGCTAAAGAACAGGATCTCTCTCATGGATTTTTGGACTCCATTTAGAGAGCATTCTCCTCTCTTAAGGAGAAGGTAAATGACAAATTTCAGTTCTACAAGCATCAGATGAAAGGGCTGTTACAATAAACTTTGTGTGTGTATATATTATATAGTGCGTCAAATGCAACATATATTCTTCTCCTTTTCCTCACATTTATCTCTGTGCAAACTGCATGAAAATGACTTAGTATTTGACAGTCAGCATTATTTCTGATGAATTATAAATGTGTTTTTCTTACCTTCTTTTTCGGGTCTTTTTTTTTTTTATTTTAACTGAAAATAAGAAAAAGTATTTCTTTTTAGTCACAACTGAAAATTTTGCTTACAATGCAGTGTTTCTTGCCTCTCAGAGTGAACACAAAGATAAGGAAAGAGGAAAATTAATTATTCTCAGCATCTTTTTCAAAGAGTGAAGAATGAGGTGCTTTCTTTTGGACTGGACCGATAGAATTAACCTTCAAAATCCTACTTCTGTGAGTATCTTTACTGATGTTAGTACAGCCTAAGCTTATGCATAGTTGGGTCTAGAATTTTAAAAGAATTAGACAAGACTATGTAGTTTATGTAGCAATTTTGGTACCATAGCTGTGTTTCTCTGAAAAACACCTGTTTTTTCTGCTGTCAACAAACTAACTGCAAAATTGTGCTGGACCATATTCTTAAATCTTAACTTGCATGAACGTAAGTCTTTTGTCTTACACATAAAATCAGAATTAGGCCCATCTGATTCATCATTAGCCTTGCAGGTCTGATCTGCTTTTTAGGATGCACAATTATGTCCTCCGGGGAATCAGAAGACAAGACTGAGTCTAGTAAACTTTATGGTACTGCTGGTGAATTTATTCTCAATATATTGAATCAGCAGTTTCACTCTAATGTAGAGCAACCTGTGATTAAAATCTGTGGTCTTCTCCAAGTCACATATTTTAGCATTATGTGAAAGAACTTCTAGTACCTAATGTTCCTTTCCTGTCTGGTGATTCACTGGAAAAAATATGATTTAATTTTTCTTACAGCTTCTGTATTTTTCAGCTCTAAACACTTATTCTAAGAGTCTACAGGTAAACTCCACCTCCTACATTTTCTCTCATTTGGAAAATTTCTTAGAAATCAGCAACATCAAATCTCAACAGAGATCAATATAACATACGAGGTAGATTGTCAATATTAAAGACAAGTAAGCATCATATAGAAAACGTTTTTAACTTGTGACACGAGAGACATGTTAATGTCAGAAAGACTCTTTAATATGGTATCAGGCAGAGCAATATCTCAACACACTTAGGGTCCCATTCTTTCAAGTGCTGCCTGCCCCAGAACACTCTTTTTTGCATGCATTACCACAAGAGTTACTTAAGTCATCTCTCTTTTAAATTACAGTGTGGTTACTCTTCTGTTTAATGGGGTTAGTGTTTATTTCCAGTAGATCTATTCAAGCTGGTGTGCAGTATGGGAAAAGGGCAAGCCATAAGAGAAGTAAAATCTTACTCTCTTTTAGCAGGTGATACCTGGTTTGTGTACACAGTGTGGGACTGTATTCACAGTTATGCAGATGGGAATATGCAAATAATCCTCTGAAGTCATGGCTAACAGGAAGTTACTTTAACATTATGGCAGAAAAATAATTTTCCAGGTGAGTATTAGCGACACCCAGGGTTGCACACTGACAAACCATACAAAGAATGTAATACATTAGATGTTTCATACCATTTGTAATTATCATCCAATCAGTAGTTTTTTTTATTTAAAATGTTCTTTATCTTTTGATTGCACAGCACTGCAATCTTTTTCAGTAATCAGAATATGTTAGTTTATATTTTACTTTTCATAGTCTTGTTAAAACTTTTGACAAACATCCTACTATGTAAATGCAGGAATTTCCTTCTCCGTACTTGAGTCAGTGAAACAAAAGGATCTAAAGTCTCAAGACTGGGAGTTATAGTGTGCTAAACAGGTCACCTGTAATACAACTTTGGCAACAGATGCCGTAGTTTCTGTAGAACACTGCACTTGTCATACAAATGTATTCCACTGTGTTTTCCTCTGATTTGTAATAGAACAGCCAAAAAATGCCACAGCAAAAGCAGTAAGAAATCATGAGAAACAGTATCTTCAGTCAAGCTGTGAAAGGAGTTGGCATACTGATGAAGAAAAAGTACAGAAATGTTGTCTTACATCCCGAGGGCTGGAGCAGTAACAGTAAGTCACTGAGGCAGAGATTAAATAAGAAAGAAGATCCAGTGCTAACGGAGAAAGTGAAAGAAAAATCAGCATTATGAATGGAGGTTGTCATGTATTAAACCAGTATCCATCTGACTTGATAGAAAAAATTGCTTAAAAACACCACCAAAGGAAGCTGAAGTCATACAAGTAGGCTGCGGAGGTGTAGTGATGCATGATCCAACAAGGTACATGGGGATGATCCAAAAGACTTAGTACTTCCCTTTATATCTTAAAAGCATTGCAAGAGGCTCTTGGCATGCAGCTACTACCACCCAGCTAAATCCTTTCAACTATGAACACGATCCTCAAAAAAATTAGCTCCTTTCCCAACAGAGTCAAGTTTAAAAGAGCAGACAGAGCTATGCTACTAAAAATCACAGGAAGTGTTGATTGAATGAATGTTTAAGGAACTGGCAAGTATGTATTAATTTTTTGTCCCATTCATCCTTTCATTTGGCTTTGTTTCATTTATTCCTACTTCCTGTTTCCTTTAGTCTAATTTGGAAATCTCTGAAGTGTCATTAAAATAAGATTGTCACAACTCTGCCCAGATCCCATATTGTCATTAGCACTGCAGTTAAGATTAATTTTAATGTTTAAAAATATCTTTGTTGGTACTGGTTTTATATGGGCTGTTTGTTATGTTGTTGACAGGAACTTTTGCAGTACAGAACGCAGAATGAGCAGGAACTTTATAGGCAAAAATGTCCGTGGACTGTGACACAAATCAGCCAGCCTCAGACTTTCTCTGCTGTCACAGCTGGGCACAGGTATCAAAACTGTGAATGTCTAAATTGGGTTCCTATATGCCTGTATGCAACAGAAGATTAGGTGTGTGTTTAGGAAAAATGGAGAGAGTATGTACATCTAATTAATTAGGTTTTTCTTAGCTCATTTCTGAATGACAGCAGGGATAATGATCAACAGAATCAGGTTGCTCTAATTACTTTGCGTTCACCCACGAGCACACCACACACCACAACTGTAGGAGCTAAGTTTCAGTCAGACTGGCAGAGGCTTTGTCAGTGGGCAAGAGCTTGCAATAAAATGGCAACGTTTTCCTCAAAAAATCTTGCTTTGCATTGCTTGTATTCAAGTGTCTGGCAATCTACTATTAATCTAGGTATAAGTACTAGTTACTTTGGTTTGTAATTAGGTTTAATATGAATTTTATAACTGAAGATTTTACTTTACTAAAAGATTACTTTGACACTCAAATGTAAGAAGATTTACTGATTAATCCCAGATTTATCCCAGTCTTACCAAAGGAAAGTGCATCACAACTCTGCCTCTAATAAGTGTTTCTGAGGTGTTTTAGGACTTTTTAAAATATGGCTACATAAGTCTATATCAGGGCAATTTTCCTGGTACATAGAATAGCCTGAATGATTTAAAAGTAAAAATGAATGCAAGATTATGCAAATATTCAGCATTATGTCACTGACAGGTAATGGATTGAATTCTCTCTTTGGCTCTCTTCTTTTTTTTTTTTTTTTTAACTAATCTGCCTGAGGGTCTGTTTCTTTTAGAGTGTAAGGTCTTTAGGGAAAGGACTGACTATTACTGTCTTATGCAGTATCTGTTTATGTTACCATAAATCAAATAGTAGGAAAGGGTTGCCCGACTGCATAGAGCATACATGGATACTTCACCATAAGTAAAATTATCAGTTTTTCAATTTAAACTGCCAGTCTGCAAAATAAACCCAGGATGTCCAGTTAAATAATACAACAAGATATTATTAGTGAAGCTTACTGTCTTCTTACACAAATATAAGCATCAGCTTAATGACATATGAGAATATTTTGCTCAATATTTTTTTGAACTGTGGCACAGTCACATAACCTGACATCCTATGTAACACCATCCCTAGTATGGTATTGTACAGTATCCAGAGCTTGGATGGCATAGATGAGATTTTTTCATTATGAATGTCTTTCATACTCATTCTACAATTCACATGCAGACAGAAATACAAAAATACCTGGCGTTCAGCAAAAGGCTTCAAGGAGCCAGTTTTTAGCTTTATTGCTTTATATCTGTAAAGACTTTGATAATGCATACATTTTTTAAGCACACCCTAACATAAGCCAACTTCTAAATTCAGCTTCTTGCGACAGCTCCTTTTAAATTTCCTCTTGCATGAGCACACACTGCACCAAAATCCAATCTACTGTATATGCATTTTGCAAATATATGACTATTTGACAAATGGAGTTGAATCTTGGGGTTTTTTTGGTTACTTTTAACAATCGAGGAATGTGCACAGTTTACTTTTTAGCTCACATGTTGCATGCAAATTGCCTCTTTCTACAGTGCAATGTGCATATGAAGTTCCCCAAGATGTCTGAACTAGATTCACTGTAAGTACTTATCCAGAATATGCAATTAAAATGTAATTCATTTCTAGATATCATCAATATTCTGTCATTGCATAAGGGGAATGGACTAGGTGACCCATGAAGTCTATTCCTACCCTCATATCTATTATGATTACCTTATATTAGTAAAATTGCTTTTTAAGGTCACTTATATGCCGTGGTTCCCTTTACACAAATATTTGGTACCTTTGGCCATTTATGTGTATTTTTTCATGCTCTGTTTAGAATGGATTCAGTACAGGTAGAGCATCAAATAAAACAACCCCCTGATACTTTCTTGTAAATAATTCATAAAACAATGTTATGACCCTTATTCCCCGTGAGGCATCCAGGTAATGAGCCACCCAAATGAAGCAGTGAAAACATGCACTTCCCCCGCCATGGGTGTGCCCCTGACAGACTCCTCAGGGTCACAAACCCATCAATCTCTTTTCACACATGAGCTAATCAATTCAAAGAGGGAAGTGCCAATGAGCTATTAGATCAATATGGTGAAGTATGGAGATTGATCTTATTCCAGAGTGACTACATTAACAGACTCGTCAGTGTGACCTCTGCCCTGCGGCGCACATTATACAGGATTGCAAGTCTGATATCTGAATGAAGACCTCAGGTCACTGCTTTTAATAATGTGCTTTGCTGAAAGAATTAAAAGTAAATCTGTAAAGGGATGACTAATGAAAATATGAAGTGCTTTCTGCTCCTCTAGTCTTGGAATGCATGCAGAAATCACACCAGATTTTCACAGGAGCAGCAAAATCAAGTGTGTCGCACAGGCACCGGCTCAGCCATGCCTGGTTATTGGCATTTGAGAGAACAGTATAATACAACCAAATGATAGTTTGCTCTCCTGACACAAAAATTAATAAAAAAACCCAAGTACAAAATGATAAAAAGTACTAGCTGTGTCAAAATCAATTGAAGTCTTGGGTGAACTACCAGATTGAGAGCTATACTGGAGTCCTGGTGGTCTGAATTATTTAGCTGGTGTAAGTGGAAGCTGCCACTGTGTGAAAGTTGCTCAGAGTGCTGCCATGCTCTGAGTGTACCTTCACCAAGCAAGATGTTCCCAATACTTGTGTTAACTCAAGGTCCAACTGTGGGAGTCAGTCTGTTTTCATTTAGGCCATTTCAGAGGACAGTGACTTTGGGGAGAATTGATCTGATAAGAAGGAGCCTGGCTTCATGATATTTACGAGCAATATGTGCATACATACCAAAAACTCTCCTGTCCCTCAATCAACCTGTGCTGGTAAGTGTCACCAACTGTATAGGAAGTCTGTACATGAAGTGACCACAAGTAATACTATAACCAACTACTTTGGGACTCACATTTTAAAGACTCATCCTTTTGATTTATAATTTCAGAGATGCTGAAAAAAAAGTACACTTTTCTTGTCTCTGAGCATGATATTAATATTGTTAATATTTTTAACCCTGAATAATTTCATTGCAATGAAATATTTATGTATATAACACACTCTTAATACTGTATTTTTATTATACCAAACATTTTTATTGTTCATTGTATAATTGAATCAATGAATTAGGAAAAGGTTACTAAAAAAGGATTAATGCATTTTTAATGAAACTGAATGATATAACTTCTGTTAGTCACTAAGAATAATGGCAGATCTATCAGGTTTATACAGATAAGAGCTTTGTGAGTCTATCTGAAAGCCCACATAATGGCCCCTCATTTAGCTGTAACCTAGAAAAACAGCCTTAGCAATCCTATTCAGGGCTTTAATTCATTTTTTATGTATATGATCTCTCTTCCGCCTTGTGATCAGATCACCTGTCTAATGATGGAAATATGAATCTGTTTAGCAGACACATCTATTTCCAGGTGTAAAACACTTTCTGAAAACAATGCTCTTTCAAAATCTAAATGGAACAACCGAGCTAGCCATACAATACCACTGGGAAATGTTTCTGAACTCGGGGTAACAGACTCGGGAACTGCTGAGAACTTTGCATGTTAATAGTGAGAATGCAGACATTTCCATGCTCACACAGCTCAAATCCCTAATTAGCATACCAGCCTAAATTATAAATGCTTTCCAGGTAGAAAAAACTATGCTTAAAAATATCCTAATAGAAAATCCTTATATAACACTGATTGAAATGTTAACACTGTACAAATGTTATAGAGAAAACTAAAACAGCAGTTGCAAACATGGCTCTGAATCCTACATAGATACTGTGTTCTTTGCAATGTAGCATTTGATTTTTGATTATTTTGCAGTGGATATAAAATAGATAACAGAATTTTACATTCTACAAGATATATACATTGTGGAGGAGGGACTTTATAATGACACCCTTAGAAATATATTTGCATTTTTCAATGGGAGGTATGTTACCAAACTTGTTAAAGAGAAGGATTCTAATATTGTTTCTACCTTCCAGTAGAAACTGAGAGTATATACATAATACTTGTGGTACACAAGATGCTGTAGTATTGCTCAAGGACTTCTGTGAATTCTGTGAAACCACATAATTTGAAGTGGTGAACCACAATTAAATAAATCACACCACCAAAATGGGCATACTTTTTTCCTACCACTATGTTGTGGTTTTTTCATCATGTTCTTTCCAAACTAAAAAGCTATTCTATAATAGAAGTCTTTTAGATCTAAAAGGGGTTTAGAATTCTGGTATTATATTTGTATCTTTCAACTTACAAAGCACAGAACTTAATACACTTCAAACAGTACAGGCATCAGAAGGACTTTGATTCAGAAAAGCACTCGTCCTGATCTCACTAATGGGAAGCTGATGCTTATATATTTTCACTAAAATGAAGGTTATTCTTCTGAACAGGGGCCAGGGAAAGTAAACATAGCATATATAGAACTAAAATACCTTTTCTATAAATAATAATAATGCTATCTTTTAAAAATTCAGTGTCTCACACTCAAGAAGTGCTAAAAGTAAATGCTGCCTCCCAATGGAAACATAAAATTTGTTTCTCAATAATATAAATCAAAAGATTTCTAGTCCTATTGTTTTATGGGATGTTCAATCTTAAGTATACTTCTGGTAAGAACTGAACAATCATTCTGGATTTCACAATCAAATGTTTTGGTTTATAAACTTCATACCATTGGGCTCAAAATACACTTCTAGAGTAAGGAGGATGCTCTTTTCCTTTAAAACCCACCACTTGAAAACTGCTCAGGAACATGCAGAAGCAAAAGTGTAATAGTGGTAGAATTCAAGTGGCATC
Organism: Manacus candei; assembly: GCF_025592945.1. Lineage (NCBI taxonomy): Eukaryota > Metazoa > Chordata > Aves > Passeriformes > Pipridae > Manacus > Manacus candei. Next base: position 18,864,988 of record NW_026138053.1, read on the forward strand.
ATGAAGTTCATGATAAATACAATTTATCTTATAATTCTTCAATTTACCATATAGCTGCACAACTCATAATTGCAGTATCACTGTCACACTTGTGCTATCAACAGATACATCTGTCTGGTCACAGAGTCTGTGGCTGCATTAAGGATGTCTACTAGTGGCATTTATTTAGATTGTTGTTAGGTATCTGAGTAAAAATAAGAAATATACATTGTTTTATAGTTAGTGAAATATGTCACTAGCTTCTGTGTAACCTAGGAATGGATTTTTTTTTTTGAAAACCATCTTTCCAATCTCCACTGTAAGCAAGTGCTTACAGGCAGAGAACATTTATGAAAACTTTCAGAACAAAAAAATTATCTTCTGGGAAAGTTACAATAGATTCAAAATACATGTCTAGAATCTAAATGCTTCCTCAGCCTCGACAGAATAAATAATAAATGCTTTCTAGGTAACTACTGCAGTTCTTTTGATAATATATATATTAATAAATTAAAAATGTCTGTAGATTGACAAGTGTTTTGTGGGCTTACACTGGAAAGCCGATAGCTAATTATGAAAGCCTGACTTGACTAATCAATTATTCAGATGAACATTAGGTACCTATTATATGCGTAAACAGGGGAATTATATTTCCCCTAAGTAACTTTCTAAAATAACAAACCCAAAACATGCAAATTTGAAATAGACAGAAATGACACTATTATGCACTTATTGCACATGCAGAACTCCAATTGAATTATTCAGGGAACAGTGAGTCGGGAGCTTCGGTCTTCTGACTCAGAGCAGCACAGCAATAGCAGCACATGTCATGTAGTATTTGTTATGCATGTAATATTGATTTAGCTCATTCTTGCTGGTCATGTTTCAAATTCATTTCATGTTTAGGAGATAGGGAAAAGGAGAAGTATCCCTGGATTGATATTTGCAAGATGGTTTTATGCCTGTTGAACATAAGATTATTTGATAAATTAATAAGACCATGTCTTTTAAGTGTAGGAAGACTAAGCCTTTGAAAAAGGAGCATAAGTGAAGTAATGAGCTGTGTTTTGAAAAGGTTTATATTTGCTACATTCCCCATCTCCTGTACATAAAGATTGGGAGAGCGCTAGTATTACAGAACAGATTCACTGATGTTTCTTTAAGGAACAAAACACAGCAAGGTAATGCATAATTGTCCTTTGCATTTAGAAAAGACTGTGCTCTTAAACAGCATACAGCAACAGGGAAACCAGAAATAGATGTGACCAGACACCTGCTGACAAACAGTGACAAATCCCACTGACACTGCAGTGACCCCCAGTTAGTCAAGATTTAATTAAGGGGTATAATTAAGTCAGTGGAACAGAACACTAATGAGTGGTGGTTTTTTATATGGGTAATTACACATAAGAATACAAAGTAAGCTAGACCCCTACATATATCATTAAAATGAACAGTATAGAATGACAATCGGGGCTTCAAGTATTTTTTGTTCTTTCTCCAATAATGCAGGTTGAAACACCACGGCTTGTCAAGCATCTGTACACATGCTAACAAATGCTATTGGCCCAGTCCTGCCTGTGTCTAAGCATGTTGGTAACATGACCTTGGTGGCACAATGCACATCAGTACAGCTCCATGTGAAGGGGTTTGCTGGGCTCTGTCTGTTGTTGTGTTTGCCTGCACTGGTGCCGTGCAGGGGTCGCTTGGGCTCATTTTCTAACAAATGACATTCTCTTGCCATTCTCTTTCAAGTAACACATCCTCTAGATTTCATTTATCAAGCGTGTTGATTACAAGGAAGACATAGGTTCCAAATTGTTCCTATGATTATCTGCACGTTGGGCACAATATACCTTTACAATCAAATGACAGAGATTTCTTACAACAGTGGTATGTGATGGCAGATCCAGTTCTCTGGAATTTATTTTGGGAATCTTTAGGTAGTTGAGTGAAATAGCTGAAATATCTGTCTACGTGATATTTTCTTATATTTCAAACAGAAAAGTATTGTAAAGTAGATTTTCTAGACCAACATTTTAAACTGGGGTGGAACACATCATCATGAATAATGATGACAATGGTAGGAGAAAAACAATTTTCCTATAGTCTCGAAGATTTAAAAGAATGCCTGTGTAGTTTGGGGCCAGCCCTCTGCTGGGATTACTCTATCTGCTCCCAGCTGGTAGCCTGCAGTTCATGACAGCCTTTTATCCGTTATCAAAGCAACAAGTGGAAAAGCAGATCCTCCTGCCTGCTAACACTCTGTTCAGTTCTCTCTGTAGAATTTCTGATCCTAAACCTTTCCTTTTAACAAGTCCTCAGATTTCCTTCCTACTGCTGCATGAGATGCTAAATATCTCTCAAGTTTTTAGCTCACTTGTCTAACTAAAACTCTGCAGAACACTAAATGAAGAAACAGTAATTGCATTGCACCAGCACATTTTCTACAGAAAGTGACTGAAATGCAGAATGCACCCGATCTTGCTTGCAGTGGAGCGCTGAGAGTTTAACAATTGACTTAAGTGATAGCAAAAGCAGATCTTAATTACTCAAACAACACCGTAAAAATATTTTACAACTTAAGTAAGTACAAATTTTACTGTAGCAAAACCAAAGCAAACAAACTGCATTGAAACTTACAACATATATACTGCACTTACTTTGTTTTTTTAGCAGCACAGGAAAAATAAAAAAGGTAGAACTAGGAGATATTTAAGCATAATTAATGTGAATTCTTTCAAGCAAAATCTATCTACTGAAACTGAAAAGTTATTTGTTATGAAATCTAAATGAATATAGTTTATGTAGTGAAAATATACACCCTACTTTCCTTAAATCATGCTGTCATGGAGTAATAGGTCTTAGAGACATAATCCTATAACAGTAACTGCAATCAGGTAAAAATCAAGATAACAGCAATCGGTTATGCAGGCTATGCTAAACCATAATATATGTTAAGGGGTTTGGGATTTTTTGTTAAACTCTTTGGTTTTTAAACAGATTTTCCTGCAATTTACAGCAGTTATGCAATGACAGAAGATGCCATAGGAATCCAGGACTTGCTCCCTCTGTGAACTGAGGCCTTTGCCACACCAGGCTCCTCCATACATGCCTAAGTGCCTCTTCCAGTCGGGCACAACAGACGGAACAGGTCCGGGTCCTGCTAGGGCTTTGCCCTGCCCGCAGTGTGGTCCTGTTGCATTCAGCAGAACCAGCTCTGGGTCCTCTGGGCCTTTGCTAGGACATGGGCAGCAATGTCTCATTTTCCCATGGTGCCTGAGGTAAGTGTTCTGGAGGAGGGCCTCAGTAAACGTAATTTTAAGATATGGAGTTACTATCTTAGTTTTTTTGCCCAAGAGCTGGAGCACATGCCAAAACCCTAACAGAACTGTAATATTATAAAAGAAGAGAGGTCATAAAAATTATGTAAATCATTTCCCCATTTTTATCTTTCTGCGGGTGTGTGCCGGTATAAAATATGGGGTCAGAAGGAGTGACTTCCTCCTGGGCTGCAGACACACGTCTGCATAATGGGTCCCTCACATCTTCTTGTGCCCCATTTTCGTCCCTGCGAAGCTGCCCCTTCCCAGCCGTGTATGAATGAACAGAAGTGCCTTTCATCCCCCACTTGCCTGGCGCTTCAAAAGGAACTACGAAAATAGCAGCAACAAAAATCCAGCCGCCTGCCAAAAGGCCCGCACACGTCCCATTCTCACAGGCATGCAAAAGGTTGGAGAGCTCAGCAAAATTTTTATGTACGGGAGCAGGCCCAAGGAAAACTCACACGCCATAACCAATTGTGGACAGAGGATCATCTATCAGCAGACAAATGCAGGAACTCCAGAATGTCTCTCCTCAAATGAAATAATATATCTTTGAAAGCCAATGCCCGTTTTAGGCCTGAGGCCCATATATCAAGCCTGAGAGGCTTGTGGATACGCTCCAGGGCCATTAACCTTCCACCTGTTTCCCCTTGTCCTTCAGGATGAGACCCTGCCCTTGATTTTACTCCCTTCCCCTGTTCATCTTCCGACAGAGTGTAAATGTAAAGCAGAGGGCCTGCGAAATAATTCAAAGGCAATGGACCAGGGACATGGTTACAAATCTCTGCCACTGGCACTGTGACTTATGCAGGCAGTTTGTCACACATGAGCCAGGTGACCTCTGTGACATAACAGAGAAAAATATCGCCCGAGATCAAAAGATGAGATTCAGAGCACTCTAACTAACTCTGGTGTACACAGCCACACTATAAGGTGGCCAAGGGTTTCCTCTCCTCCGAATGCTGCTCACTCCACTCGCTGGCAGGCGGGACACAGTCCTGCTAATTTCAGTAATCTCTTTTTCTCTCATCTCTTTGGAAACCTTTCCTGCAACCTGAACATCAAAATTTGCCTCCTTCTGAAGCCTCTCTTTTTCAAAAAAGGTAATTAAATTGAGGAAGAGAGAAAGCAAAATGCCATTCAGTATATAAAAATTAACACATAAAAAGCAGCATGATTGAAAATGGCAGATTAATCGATTTTGCAAATGAGTCTGTTTTAATCCACTAATTTTTGAAATGATAAGTAGTACTAAAACTTTGTATGAGCACGTGCTGTCTCTGGTATTGCAATGACAAGTCTTCAAAGTCTAAAACATTTATTGGAATTCAACTATCACAATCCATGTATTGGAATTCAAGAGTTAGTATTAAAAATGATGTAATGCACCCAGAAAACACACTTCTGTACTGATTCATATTTTTCAAAGAGATATACTGCAGAACTAGAATAACAGTCACTTGAAATAACCCTAATCAGACTGATTTAAAAAAAAAAAGTCTTGAGTTCATTTTTCAAGCTGTGTGCTACATAGGAAGTTTCCCAGCTGTTTTGTACATTCAAGACTCTTCTGAGTGCAGACAAAAGAATAAGGCCTAACCCAGCATTTCTCTTTCACTCCCCATAACCAAACAGTATGTCTGGTATGGGCATTTAATTTTGTCTATTTCATAAATTAAAGAAAACCCACAACTGTCACAGTATTCCTGGCACGATGATGAAATGAGAAATACAACCGTAGCTAGATCAGCCTAAATCCCATTCTAATCCTAAATCACTTTGGCACTTGCCCACACTTAGTTGATGAAAAACTCAGTTTGACCCAAGAATGTATATAAAAATACACATATACAGACACACAAAAATTCAGCACATTGCTTACATGTGTGCTAAATGTTACCTCATCAGCTATTTCATTCTGTCTCGTCACATGCTGACTTGTAAACACAGTAAATGCAAAATTAGTATTACAAAAACATTAGTGTGAAGTGTTACCACATGCATTTGTAAAAATAAGACAACTGTTTGATTTTACAGTGCTAGAATCATTTGTTCTTGTTCAGGCCTTGTGATTAAACACACCTTTTCCTCTTTTTAATATCTCTAAGGAAAGCCTGCTAGAGATACAACAGTCAGCGGCTGCATGTGAGTTTTGTCCCTGGTTTCAGTGAACTCCAATTCAAATCCCAGTGTCTTCATTTTCGAAAATAACTAGTGTTACTTTTTCATGTAAATATAGGTGCTATATCCAAGGTTTCTGGCATTCAGATCTTTAGCTCTCTCTTTGACACTTCTACTGAATATATTAATTTGTGTTTAGGCTGGATATCATTTGGCTTTATACATCCTCTTTTTTCCCATATATTTGATGTATCCCTGAAAAAATTAATATTTAATTTACAAAGCACCTAACCCAATCCAGTGCCTTTTACAGTAAGTATGATCTAGTGCTTCTGCTTTTGTAATATTCATGAAATTTGGAAATCAAGGCTAGGCATCATATGTTACTATCATATGCTAATAGAGGACTTTTCATTTGAGTGTTGATCAGTTTTGAATGCCCAAATGGCATATTAGAATTTCCAAGGCATAAACTACTTTAGGATGTTATTATATGTATAAAAATACTATTATATGAATATAATAATTTTTAATTTTCATAGATACACACTCAGATATGCACAAAATTATTTGTCTCATTTACGTCTTGTCATGTGCTTTTTGTGTAAATAGCTACTGAGCAAATATTTTACAAAATTAAAAGGTACCCTGATTCTAAAGAAGAGAATTTGACTCTTGGTTTTAAAATGTCTTGTCTTGATGAAAAAAGCCTTAAATTAATTGGTTCACAGAGTATACAGATGCTACAACCCCAGTTAATTGTATTTTGAGTGCTTGTGCCTCCTCGATTCAGACATTTTAAACAAAACAAAACAAAGAGCATTTAACATTAACAGTAATTTAACAAATAATAATTTGGAGCATGAATCATTCCCTACATTCCTTTTCAGCTACAGACAATTTTTGTTGGGAAAAGTGCCATATAGTATCGACAGTGACAACAAATTGTATTGTCCGGTGAACATCTGTTTCCGACTCCCACACTGATACTGCAGGTTGGATACTTCTGATTTAGTCTTCACAGGCTGCCCGACCACAGAGGAACTGGAAATTACTGGCACATTCAACTTTTATTATTGGAACACAGGAAAACTTTATCATCATGCTGGGAAATTCTGTCTTTTGAAATATTGGAAGGAGGGTTATGTGAGCACAGAAAGCCAAATGCAATAGTTCTTAGGAAGAAGAAGAAAGGGGGCTTTTGTTCATCGTGTCTGTACATATGTGCATGAAAGTCTGAGATTAAAATCTCAAAATGGAACAGTATTTCTTCCCTATACAAAATATCTCTGAAATTCAAAGCAGTTTCTACAGGGCAGAACAGGCTGAGGTTCAGTATGAGCTGCAGGTTCTAGCCCTAGAGAACTGAGCTAACTCATTTATTGCACCAAGTTACTATAATAGCAACTTACAGAGAAAGACTGTGTTAACTAGCTGAAATTTTTACTGTTAAAAATCAAAACCAATACTAAGCAGTCTTTTCACAACTGAGGGGAGTTCGTTAAAATGATCAATGTAATTTTTCTCATAGTTATGCCACCATTGTTATGCAGCCTGAAAAAAAAGTTTGAGTTCCATTTTGCCAGGGACAGAGCAGACAGGAAGATACATTCCTGATAGGTACCATGTACCAGTTTGATATAGCTCCAACTCCCAATCTGTAAACTCTTTTACAGAGAAAGAGGGAGAATGAGAAACTCCACTGAAACTCCTGTTAACACTAATTAGAGTTGTCAGCATGCAGCGGAATCAAAGGCAAAACATGTGGAGCTCCCAGTGAAGTCAAGAGGAGAAGGGTATTACTTAAAGGAGAGGCATACAAATTAAAAATAAATGCTGTTCAATGTTACCAAATGAGCTAGTCACGTAAACACTCGCTTTGAGGTCTAAACCTTCCTACTGGGAACGCTCTTTCCGAAAGTTCATTCCTAGTCAGGAGACAACATTGTCCTTGACCACACCTGCCAAACGAGAACCCATCTTGTGAATGATGGGTCCAAAGCAATGTAAAGTAATTGCCGTGTGTTTATTTCTACTTAAAGTTGTTATTACTGTTGTTGCTGTTGTTAATATTCTTGTTGTTTATTTGCTGTGTTATAAACAAGGACCATTGTTTTCAAAGTCTTGCAGCAGAAAGGCAGTGCTACTCCTTAGAGCAATTTTGGATTGCTCAAAGACTAGAAAGTCTGTGTAGAATCTTAGCAATATGGCCAATATTCAAAATAGTGTTAGGAGATTCTAGGTCTCAGCCTCAAATGCAGAAAATTGCCTGATTTTGTTTTTCATGAGTATGATGTGTACTAAGCCAAACAATACTCCATTAGTATTTGTGAGCAGCTGGCTTTCTATCTACTGCTCTCTTCTCCACTTGTAGATATAAGGCACATCAGTTACTGTGGAGTCCTTAAAAAAGAAGCTGAAACTATTTTATACTGTGGTGACCTGGGTATGAACTACACATTAGTTTTGGCTTCCACTTGCACGCTAGATGATTTGCACTACCACCTAATTTAGTCTCATGCCTCCCAGCAAGCAGCCTGTCTACTACAACCCTACCCTCTCCCACAATTTTAACTGCCCTAAAACTGTTGCACAGACAAATGGGAGCAGAAACAGAAACTTTGCATGATTGTCACCTGTTATTCTTTCTACATGTTTTTGCTGTTACATGAAGGAAAGTTAATACTTAGGATTTAATATCTTTGTGGTTTACTGCAATTTTCACTGAGCTCCAGAAGTATCAAGCTGTGACTGCTGGCCTGCCTGACCCACCCACTCTGAACCTTTTTCTCAAATATTTCCACCTTTTCCAAAAAGGGGGAACAAGGAATTTGAGGGATTGTCACTGAAACCACTGACTATTGAAGATCTCTGCGGTCAGTGGAGCTTGGAGCCACAAATAATTGCAGTTACTGCTGCCTATGTAGTGGCTGTGGCACTACCACAGTTCCTGAGAAAGAGAAAGGAAAAGAGAAAATAGATAATAAAAAGGGCATATAGAAATAACACAGAGCAAATGAAACTGAAATGCTTGACACAGGCAGCTTTATGGAAGAAAACAGGAAACTGTCAAATGCTGTGAGTGAAAATGGAAATACACTATTCAAGACCTTCACTTGCACTTCTTATTCAGACAAATTCTCATTGGCTTCAGTAAAGCTTTCTTCTGATACTCAGTACAAGACTGGGCCTATAGGCACAGCCTGACTTACACAGAAAATTACTATATAAAAGACTGACTTATTCATCTCTCTCTTTAGGATAGTAAGCAGTTGTAGGTACACATTTATTTCCTCACACAAGGAATTCTGGCTATAGCATGAAGACAAGGAAGATTCCCAGCACTGTTAGTCTTTTCTGCCCATACCTTGAAGAGAGATGAAGTAGATTAGTGTGTGACTGGAGTGCCCTGCCTCTACCTCCACTAAAGTGCTGGATCATCCCTCAGACTAATCAGCTGCTGCCCAAGGGATGCAGCAAGCTGCTTCTTGAGTGGTGAGGGATTATGACTCAGCACCACCAGCCACTGTGTTTGCTCATTACTCAGGACAAACTGCGAGACTGCAGTACGTATTCCCTCCCCAATAAATACCGAAAGGTTTCCAGCTGAAACAAAGAGACTGTGTTGACTGAAACACCAGAATAAAGATACAATTCTTCGTCACATTCAGTGTCACTTAGTTAGGGCGATGTTTCCTGTATTCAGCAAACACGCCAGTAAAAGAATTTCTTGGCATACAGACAACATGGAAATGTCCTTTTAAAAATCAGTTAATACCAACAGAACTCATGAGCTAGCTGGAACCATTTCCTATGCTATGGAAAGAACACTCGAATAAGGTTAACCAAGACATTTCACCCTCCCAACCTCCCCCCTCCCCATCTATTTCTGGATGTCTTCTTTTGTTCACCCTTTGCTAATTATAGTGGCCTCGCTTAGGTGATATTTATAGTCTTAAAAGAGTTGCCTGACTTTTAGAACACTTTATTCATGTATATTTCCTGTGTTTATTGTTGCCTTAACTAATTTTTTTAATTAAGTTTACTTGATCCAAGATTTTATTTAGCAACAAATATCAAAGTAACTTTTCTTTCAACAAATGCAAGAGCTGTATTTAGATGTAAAAAGCATTTTTCTATTTCTGAATTTCCGAAAACAGATTTTAGTTTCTTTCCCTCTCCGACTGATGGGTACAACAGACAATTCCAGAATTAAACAAAATGAAATTTCTTTTTTCACTGCAATATGAATATTGGTATTTTATTTTACTAATTTTTGGTATCCCTTTTTTTGTCTGTAATGGTTGCATAAGGATTGGGGTGTTTCCAAGACATGGTGTTAAATATTTGTTTGCCCTGATGTTTTTCTAACCACCTATAATTGAACTTCCACCATTTGTCGGTGGAAAAGAGACACTGAGATAGTCTGCATAAAATTATAGCCTCACTTTCCCATCTGCTCTGTATTTTATCTCCTTCTTAGTGTTCCTTAATTCCTTATCGCCTCGATTGTTTCTTCTGTAGTTTTTCTACAAACGTGCCTGTGGTGACACCAATTGGAACACATTTCAGTCCCTATTTTCAAAATAGCAAATAAAGAACATTTTAAGGAAAAATTTGGTGAGTATCTTTCAACTCCATTGAAAGCAGCTGGATTTGGGGAAGCGTTAAAGCAAAACTAACTGGCAGTTTGCCTTTCAGCACAAATGCTCTCTCCTCCCCTTGATGCTGCCACCCACTCGGACATGGACGGGCTGAGGTAAGGGCTGCACATCTGCTGAGGACAGAACCGATTGCTGTGTCCCTGTCTCTGTTTTACACAGGATGAGTGTGCCTGGCTGGGCTGGTGGAGGACAGAGCAGCCCATGCAACCCGCTCCTAAAGGAGACACAGGGAGGGAAGCGGCTCCTTTCCAGGGAAGGCAGCTGGAGCTCCACACGCCTAGAGCCCAGGGCTGAGTATCGACCCCGACACACCCCTGCCCTGCCCTGCCCTGCCCTGCCCTGCCTCGGGACTTGAGCGCGGACCCCCGGGCAGCAGAGCGGCTCCTGGCGCGGCACCTCGGGTTGGAGCCCGGACCCCTTTTACATGGCCAGGAGTCAGCCTCGGGTCATGAGAAAGAACGCGTGGGAGGTGCAAAGCCGTGGCCCTTGACTTTGCCACTTTTTTCGGGGTTTCTCACATGTTATTTGCTGACGCCCTGCGCTGGGCACAGCCCCTCAGCTGCAAGCCCCAACACCCCTAATTGCCCCACCTGGGCCCCACCCACGGCACCATTCAGGCTCCAGCGATGCCCTCCCTGAGCTCCCTCAGTGCCTCTGTGTGCCCTTGCCTCGTCCCTTCAAATCCTGCCTTGCCCTTGGGGCTCTCAAGGGCCTCTCTGAGGGTGGTGGAGTGGGATGGTCCTGGCAGCATCCCCAAGACTGGCCCTGGTTCGGCTGGGAAGTGGCAGCCCCTGCCCCTCAGTCGGGCTGAGGTGATGGGGCTGTGATGCCCAGTGGTTTCTATGGCACAGGGAGAGTAAATGTTTAAAATCAATTCTGTAATGTGGTATAAGAAGGTGTGTTGTGATTTAGCTGAACAAAACTGTGCTTTTTATTTCCAGTTGAAATGGTTGCAGACTTGATAATTAAGAGACTTCTTTTAGAAAAAAAAAAATATATCAGGGAATGGTTAAAGGCTGCCCTAAAAATAGTGGTTGTGCTCCAGCTTGCTTTTAACTGTTCTTTCCAGCCAGGTGTGGGAGAAGTGGGAAGGATTCAATAGCTATGTTACATGTCACTTTACGCAAAGATCTGCACTGCACTCATTTATTTGAGTACTCTATTTTGGACATGGCCACTGGCTTCACGTTGGCTGTAATGGAGTTCAAATCAAATGGTTATAACTGATTTGAGTATTTCGTGAATTGTGCTCAGGTTTAAATTAATTTTTGAAATATTATTTCCTCTTGTACTAAGTTTTTGGCTAGCATAAAATGACACACTTCCCTGGCAATTGATGGGTTATTCTATTTTAGAAAGTCTGAAAATCTACTTGTTAGTGCATACTGGCCAAAGTATGGAGTACAGAGATACCAGACAGATGTTTAAGAGCAGTCTGCCTCTTGGTTTTACTGCCTCTATTTGAAACTCCATTTTATAATAACTTTGACATTGGAAATGGAAAATACTTCAATCCTTTAGTATGTTCCTGTGCTTATATAGTTGTATAGCGTGTCCAACCTGTTCTGAGTGATCTTACAGTTTGACAGCTCTCAGCTTTAGGCCTTCTCTCCAATAATGAATCTGATGACTGACTGTTGTGGAAAACATACTATTGGCTCTACCACAGGTAGCACCAATAACAGTGGTAAGGAACTACACAGTTCCTCACTCTCCTTTGTCTTTGTTTAGTTCAGATGTTGTGCTTCTACAAGGCTTTCATATGGATGTATTTGATGCCTCATCAAGCTATGAATATTTGGATTTTTAATCTTTCTTCATAAATCACACTTTCCTCTGTTTTTCTTGTAATTTGTCAGCATTTTTCAGCCCTATTCCTGAGTGGATTGTTTTGGAGCTATTGTCTCCACAGTGATATATGTACAAAGATGATAATTCCTTGACCTGGGACAGCTTACCTCTTCTATATGAAAATATAGAAGAGCATCCATTTATACTATAGGGCATTCTGCAGGGCTAATAGGAAGTCTGTAAGTGACTTCAGCATGGCTGGGATTTCATCCTTACTGTAGGTGATCCTAAGGGCTACAGGTTAACAGAAGAACATCCTTAAATCTGAACAGCCTTGATAAATTTATAAAGGCAAACTTTCACTGTAACTGGGAACCATCCCATACAAGTATCATACACAAGTGCTGGATCTGAATGATACAGGTATCATACAAAAACTCTGGATCTGAATGAAACTAGTCCTCTTCCTGTAGTAAGATTTATTGCCTGGTTGTGTAAAATGTCATAATTTGCAGATGGAAAAATGGCTTGCCTTTTTTTGTTTGTTTGTTTGTTGCAGAAGCTTGCAAAAAATCGAGACCTTTGCAAATGAAGATCTGTCATTTTGTTGTCAAAAATGTGACTTTATGAAGCAAAATCTATGATTTTTATGAGAGACTGGAATTGTTTAATTTTTAACGTGCAAAGCTCTCCGTCATTTGGCAAAAAGTTCTGATCTTCATAGCAGAAAATAATGGTTAAAAATTGTCTGAAAATAAAATAGACTGTCAATGTGGCTGAGCTTTCATTGTTCAGTTTCTTAGTTGGCACAGCCATTATTGTTGGAGTTAACTTTAACATCACTTTGGACTACTCACAGCATGCAAGATCTAAAGAGCACTATTTTTTTCATCTTGCCCTACAGCAATGTGATCTGCATTTGCTAATGCACCCAAGTAACCTTTCTATGTCACTACTGGCAATTGTCAAACAAATTGGAAACTTACACTTTGAAGGAAAACAATTAACTGTAATGTTAAACTTCTGTTTTCTGGAACAAATACCTTAAACTCTGATTAACTCAGTGCCTGCTTCAGGACATGTAGCAGGAGTGGCTGTAGCTATGGAATCATGTCCATACCACAGCTTATTATATCTCTGCTTATGAGCTGGGCAGCTTTGGGAATCGTTACTTGCTCAAATTTTCTCTAATAGGTGATAAAACTTCGTTACTGCATTGTGGCTATTCATGGGAACCTGAGTAAGCTTGCTAGCAAACTACTGACGGCAGATCCACTCAAGTGTAGAAGTGGCAGTCTTTCAAAAAACACCTATATGGAACGTGGTTCTTAATCTCAGTGTGACGCTTAACTGGGTATTAGATAGAAAAATTACTAAACCCAGAGTGACTGAACTCAGTCTCTTGCTATCAGAGGTGATAACAACATCGTATGGCAGAGTGAAACTAAAGTATCCATATGTGACATAGAAGGGCATCGGAGAATGTCATCTTTCTTTTTATGCCTAAAAAATGTGCCAGAGGCTTAGCACGGAACAAACTATTTAAAAAGGCTGCAAAATGACATGCCCACATGCTTAAATACAGCATTTAATCACATCCTTTGTTCAGAGAAGAGCCAGATCATCATGAAGTTTACAGTGTTCCTCTAAATTTTTAAATGTTTGAGAAGTATTTTTCTCAGATCCAGATACACTGAAGACAGACTAAAAACCAGCAGCTGCACATGACAACAGAATAACTAATGTGATTACCAAAATCAAGGGTTGTCCTGGACCTCAATTTCTGGCAGCCCTCTGACTGAAAGAACATTGCAGAAATTTTATTTCATCAGCTATGCAAGTTACATTTCCTGTCCTGATAAACACATACACTACAAAGTCCAAAAGCACTTTAAGTTATCAAATTGCACTTGATTACTTAAGTCTAAATATTTTATCAACCTTTCATCACCCTGAAGGAGATCTTTTAAGGTATTTCACTGCTGATTTTTTTTTCTCAAAAACCAGGAACTCAGAAAACCTATTTTTTTGCTATTCTGTGCTAGTTCTGTGTCATAATTCAATTTCTGCAATTCCTTCTTTTCTACGCATTTCTTGATACTTAACTACATAGAGTCTGAAATTTGAAATTAAAGCTGGTGTATCAAGTATTACATTACTACATCTATCTAAATAGATTTTACAGAAAAAATTAAGAGACCCCAGGAGTTCTGTTAATCCTATTCACACTATTTGCACTTCTTTGAGAAATAATTTGAAACTCTGATAATATAGTTGTGCTTACAAGGAATACATAATACAAAGCCAGGCCTTCGTTAGTTTGTGAGCTGCCAAAACATCTGTGTTGCCATGCACAGTACAAGTTCTATCGACAGGGTCCTTTTGAGATATGTGCATTTCTTTGAAGGCCACAGCTAATGTAAGCAGGGGCAACTTTAGACTTACAGCAAGAAATCTGTCCCGGAACTGATACAGTCTGACATCAATGAATGGCCTAAATTTGCAAACTCAGTGAATAGTTGTAGGATGAGCTTCTTTAACATGAAGTACACTGGCTCTTCCTGCAATCATTCACTAAGTGGGTTTGTGCTCACACAGTACTTTGACCTATGACATCCTCACTAAAATAGCTAAATAAGTCAAGGTAGTATTTTTTGTGAGTCACCGGTCTTTCAGTGCCTTTTTTTTTAACTATTAACATTTAGTTGATTCTGATCCTCAGCCAGAAGAAGGTATCCTGACAACTGTTCCACAGTGCAGGTCCTGTGTTTTTCCTGTCCTGCTTTCTTTTATGGGTTCAGGAATACTTAGCTCTGGAAGTAGTTTTTGAATTTTCACTGATGCGGCCTGATGAGGAAAGACCAGTCCAGTGGAGCTGTCTGCATCCTTTCTTGGGGCCAAGCAACCTTTGGACTCTAGGAACACTTGCAATATTTTCTTTTTAGCTTTGTACAAAGACCTTTCACCTGGCTAAGACAGCTAGCTACAAATCTAGCATCCCCAGGGCATTCCTGAGTTTTCTCAGCTGAGGATAAGATGGATATATCTTACTTTTATATTTACTGAGTTTTCAACAACTCTAGAATAGCAAACAAAGACCTTCTTTACTACTAGTATCATCATTGTGAGTCTACTGGGAGGTTATCTCTGTATTCTGATTTCATCTGTGTATAAAGAACCACACAGAAACATTTCTCATTATGAATAAAAAAGTAATATGTAATGTCAACCCCCAGAACTTATGATGTAATTACTACTTATAAAGTATTCCAAGTTCACCAGAAAGATAGGGATGTTTGAAATTTCAGCAGGTGGTAAAGTTACTGGATTACAATTGGCTGCTTTGGATCTTATTCTGGTATTATTATTAATCCTGACTAGTTTGCTTCTTTAATTTTTCTTTAATTTTTCAAATAATGTTTGAAGATGAGAGGATCTGCTCCTTTACTGAGTATGAATATTAGCCTTAAATTACATACTTAAATCCATGCACAGGTCATCTCCAAATGCAGTGCATGCTGTAGGTAGTTCTAGCCAGTCAATACTTTTACCTTTTATATCCTTAAATGTATAACGTATTCCAAAGAGGTAATGACAATTTGTAGAGCAGTAAGTGAGAAGACTGTGATAAGCATAAGCTGATAAAAATTTCAGTAAATAGTTTTAAAACACATTTGTTGTCCCTTGAGATCTCTTTAAAAAAATCCAATCTTCAGCCAAAAGGAAAGAAAAAGAGAAAACTTAAAAGCTGTATCCCAGTGCTGGGTTATTATCTCTAGGGTAAATAAGGCCTAAACCATTGATGGACTGGGACAGCATTTTTTATCATATCCTCTTCCTGAATTCTCCTAACTACAATTTTCTAAATTTAGCAGAAAGGAAAATAGTTGCTCTCTTATATTAATTGAAGAGACGAGTGTGTAAGACAAAATTTCAAATGAAGTGAAAAGATACAGTAAATAATTGCAAACATGCTGTCCAGTAACTCAAAGCCAGTTGTGCAAGGCATCACTCCTGATGATAAAGTCAAGATGAATTTCATACAAGCCACATTTATACTGCTTAATTATTTGAGTAATTTAAAATTTTAGTCCCAGAGATCTGCTAATGGACCTGTCTTGTCTGAAAGACATCTTAATATTCAGTTGTTAAGTTTAGACAGGTAGGAATAATAATAAAATATCTTTCTGAGCAAATACATACTTCTGTGTACAGGTAGGAAAAAAAACTGTGCTGAAAATCTAGTTGCAACTTTATCACAATTGCCTCCCTTTCCTTCTGCACTTAAAATCTGTCATATTCTTAGGTGGTTTTTAATTTTTTTACCCTCTCCCACAGGGTAAATGTTCATGTTCTGTGGAGCAATCTGAAATAGCTGCTTTTGCTACCTTGATCAAAAGGACCTGAAACCATGGATGCACAGAAGAGAGCTGCCTTCAGGAAAGGTTTGAAACCCTTTGTTTAATACTGATCTTGTACTCGCAACTGAAAAGACAGATAGTGTTACCCAGTACTGTTAAAAATGTAGGGTCTGATCTAAACATGTTTTAAGCACCTCTCTTTTTAGAAATTGAAAAGCTCTAAGTTCTTAGCATTGTGTATAATCTGGTCCCTAAATTTTGGATGTGGATGGATTTCCAAGTGAGTTGCTCTTCTTCTGGAATGCTGTGCAATTCTGTGGATCTTGTCCAGTTAAAAAAATTCATCTGGATATGCCAGAAGGTATGAAACTGTTGTACTTCTAAGCTTCTAAGATGTAAAGGGTACAAACACTAAGATGAAACTAATGCTTTCTACAAATGTGTGAAAGTCAGTTCACTAGCCAAAGGCTCTACGTAGCAACTTCTTAGAATACAGAAATCTGTATGTACATAGTAGTGTATACAGACATCCAGAGCCAGAAGTTGGTCAGCATTTACATGAAACAAATTTCTGCCTCTTTTGTGTCCATACTAGTGAACTTATGTTGGTTAAAGAATATCATCCAGGCTGAGTTTGGAGGTGAAGAGCCTCTCTAAAACTATTCCCAGTATATCACATTGAATACTTATAAAAGCTGCCTCTAGATTAACCTATGGAACCATAAAAAAAAATATTGCTTGAATATCTTTTCATGTTCTCACTTTAATCATAAATGGAATTTAGGGTAGATCATAACTTAAAAAATTTTACACTGAAAGGTATATGCAAGATTCAGTGATCTTTAACATTGTTACTCTAGACTAAAGTACTCCCCAGGTATGGATAGAAAGATCTGGTCTCAGATATTTAGAACGTGGTCTATTGGAAAAATAAGATGTTCGCAATTTCAATTTTTAAATTATTTAAAATGGGTAGCATGGCTTATAGCTTACTATAAAATTGCATACAGCTTAGATAGCAAATATGTGACAGCCTTTTCCTCTCTTTAATGCATTTTGGTTTTTCTCTCTGAGTAAACTTCCCCCGTTCTTTCTCCTTATATAGACTGAGTTTTCAGTGATTCCTGCAACCATTCCCACAAAAAAATGGAGGGAAGCTGGAGTTGTATATGCAACATATACAGGTTACTTTTCATGTAAACAAGCTTTATTTCATGTGTCCATGTCATTATGGTTATGACAGAAATGTTGTGGCAAGCTTTCTGAATGCAGCTTTTTAACAGGGTGCTTTTGTGCTCTTGATTCATGTAGATTCAGTTCTCAGTGAAGTTCTACACTAATTATTGTATTTGGATACTGAATTATTTTGACAGCAGTCAGAAATTATAGGTGGTCACAAAACTTTACAGATTTCAGCAGCAAATACTTGTGGCAAAAACATCTCTCTCTAGTAGACAGAGATAGGTAACTGGCAACATAATAAGGAAATTCAGATGTGAGTTGAGTTCATCATCTTGAGGGTTTTTTTGAGACAGAAGATTATTCTTGCCAGAGCTAATTTCTGTATCAAGAAAGTCGTTAAAAACTGTAGCTCATATCTGTTGTCTGATCTCAGATTTCTGTCTTAAAATTTCAGACCTGACTACAGCAGACCACCTAACTGCTTTTACAGTTATGAGAAATGTAAATGGAGCAATTTCTGGTCACCAGAAAGCTGTGCATGAGGGTTTACTGGGTGCTCCAACAAAATTAGGAGCTGAAAGGTCATTGTAGCAGCCTAGACTAAAGGAATTCCCCATGTACTCGTGGTGATGAGAACCAAAAGGAGTCCTTAAGGTATCTTCTTCCTCCTTGCTTTCTGCTCTGTGTATATCTTGCTTAGGATTCAGCCTTCATGGTTAATTAGACACATGGGAGTGCATAAAATAGTATCTCATTGAGAAAGTGAATATTCCAAATATGGAGTTACATAAAGTGTGAACAGAGATAGACAGAAACGGTGTTCCCCCTATGTTAAATAAGGTAATGAGATAATTACATAAATGAATGTGGAATGGTGTAACAGGTGTGCTTACAACTCTGAATACAAGCCAGACAATGAGTGATGCTGACGGGGAAGGCGTAAAATTTATGCAAGGCCCTATGGATGTTAACAGTAGTTATAATAAATACTAAAATACAGAAAAGCCGAACTGAATATTGAATCTCTTTGCTACAGCTAATTACAGGCTCAGGTGGAAGACAACTTCAAGTTTCTCCTTGTAATAGTCTGACTACTTCAAGCCAAATAAATAAAGAATGAGATGCTCGGGGGGAGAAAATGTAAACCATGGTTTCCTGCTTGAAGTACAACATTGTAAGAAATAGTATTTTCTTGACTGAAAGATAATATAAGACTGTTACCTACCTTAAGTTCTCTAAAAAAGATGCTACTCCTAGCCCACTCAACAATGGAGAAGAGGGTTTGATCAGCCATTTTACACATAAGCCCAAATGTGTTGAGCTTCTCGTGCTTGCTTCTGTTGGCTTGCTCTTGCTGCAGATATGCCATGATTTTAGCTTGGACTTGCGGCTCATCTGGCTCACATTTCAGGAGTTCCAATATCAGATGTGGAATACTTGCTGGTGAGCTTGTTTGATAACCATCCATGTATGAGTAGCCCATTATTGACTCTGGTGAACTAGTGTAAGGGTCAGGGTACTCAGACTTGATAGCACGGCTTGGAAAATGGCCATAGGTTTGGTAGCCTTGCAAACTGCCGTGGGGTGGCATTGTCATACTAATTGGAGAGGTTACAAAGGGACTTCTGTCATAGTCTGTGGGAGGCAAGGCAGTATGGTTCAGAGGTAGGCCTTTGGAGGCTGAATGGATGTTCTGGATTGCAGAGGATATTGTCAGGTCAGTTGGCATTGCTTGGATCACCTGAGTCATGGCTTCCAGTTTAAGTCCATTTGCTCGGATAAGAGCTTTCTTCTGCTGCTTCAGTGCCCTGTCTCTCTTGTACATTGGTCCAAACTTGTTTCGACCGCCACGCATTCGGTCAGCTCGCACAGCTGCCAGGGAAGAGGAGGAAGTAAATCATAATTAAATCTTGGAATAGACATTCTCTAGTGAAACATACACTAGGAGAGAGCAGAAATGTAAAAATATAACTCCTCTTTTCTTTTTTTCCCCCACAAATTCAAAGTTGCGCTTTTATTCCTAAAGGAAAAGATTCATTTTGACTTAACAAGTGTCACTTTTTTCTAGTAACTTAAATGTCACATGCATATATTACTAACACAGGAGAACTTCTCTGTACATTGATTAGGACACAGGGACAAACACAATGGATGGCTACAGGAATTTCACACCTGCTATGGGATCATGTGGAAATCTCAATGTAATTTGGTTTTATGTCAAGCTACTATGTCATTAAGAAACAAGGGCTGATGTCCAGAATTTGTCTGAGACGTATCCAGCAGACCACATTGTCTCATTACAATCATTCCATTACTGCCTTCCACCGCAGCAAAACATCTGAAATGTAAATTGTGAAATGTTCAGTAGTCATGAAGGGGAATACATTTCTCTTGGCAAAAAGGAAATATTTCCTTCTGATGATTCTGTTCAGGTTGGTGTAAAACTTCGACATTTCTAGTTTGCTGAACAGCTCTACTGAAATGTTTAGCTGCAGTTGGAATGTGCAGAGAGAAAGCTGTCAGCTTGCTGCCTTCCATGTGGAAGATGGAAGTGAAACAGAAACTATTGACACCGTTCTGGTCTACAATATCTCTGGAATTAGAAATAATTAAAACAAATCCTACTCAGCTGCCTTGGGAGTCATACTGGTGGTCTATGCCACAGCAGCGTCTGTCACCATGGTATATATGTACTGGACTAGTGAGTGAGGAGCTTTCACCAAGCCCACCTTACCCAACAGCAGTTAGATTGAAAGAGGAACCTTTGACAGCCTGGTGACATGTTGAGACTGCTGAGATTGCTGGAGGTTAAGTTCTTGAGCTTTTTATCTTAGGGATTAGTAAGACATTAAAAATTTATTATGAATGCTAGATACGCATAATACTGTACCTTATCATAAGGACTTTAACGTTTAATGATTTTTTTTTTTGGTCTATGGTTGTTTATGAACTAGACTTTTAAGGCTATATATATTTATGACTATCAGGGAAATACACATATAAATGTCACAAGTATTTACTATTATGGAAGCATGTGTTCTTCCAATTTTCTGAACAAGGAAAAAGAAGTTGCATGGATGTGGATAAGGAAGCTAAAGTACGTTTTCTACAGTATCTTTAAAAGCACAGGCACTTTGCTTGAATTTGTAGTAAAAATGATGCTTCTAAAATTGCGGTTGACTTTGAACAAAATGCAAGAAATTAATGATATCACTGGTAAATGTAATTTATTTTAAATCTGTATGCACAGTATCCTCCTAAGTACTCTGCAATTAAAAACTGTGAGCAAATTGGATTAGCAAGTGCTTTTGTATAACTCCTACTTAAATTTAAGGTGAACTGCATGCAATCACAGAAGACAAATTTTGGTCTTGTATCACTGTCAGCAAGGGACAGGAGTTAAAAGTAGGAGTAGATAAATGTATTTTATCCTTATCCTTAATGTTAACAATTACAAAAGGATTTAACACGTCCTATTATTGTATTGTTTGAATTTGGAAGCACATGCAGTGATTCAGGATGTTTAGTGCACTGTGTCAGTGCTCGCTCAGTCTTGTGGGCAATTAGAACAGTACTGAATCAATTAAACTGCAGGAGGCTGATTTTTCTGTTTATCTTCAGTTATATCAACAGCTTTCCTTTGCCAGAGTCAGGTGACTGGGTCTTTTCCATTATGTTTCCCTCCTTTGGCCTGATTTTTCCTGGTTAAGCATCTACGGTGAATGTCATTTCAGTACAGTTGTAACAATAAGGAATGTAGGAGCTTGTCCTTGGTCAAGGAAAAATGTCATCTGCTGTGAAATCTGAATTTCAATATTTTATATATCAAAGAATGAACTATGTATGATTCACAAATTCAAGTCGACATTTTTGCATTCGGTTACCTCAAAGGGTATTGTACACTTTTCATTATTCTCTGTAGATGAGAAAGTGAAATGAAGTCAAAAAGTGTACTTCAAAATGCCTTATTCTCTTTCAATTGCAATAGCCTCGCAGGTGTAGCATTACAAAAATATAGGACACAACTTTAGAGATTATTTGGTTCCTTAATCTCAAAGGCAAGTTGGTGTGAGGAAAAACCCTTATTTTATCTGTTTCTTTGTTTTCTGCCTTATTGTCAGAAGAATGTATGTTAAAAACCCCATCAACCCTAGATAAAATACAAATAAATCATTCTCCATACTAACAAATAATTTTTTTTTATAATCTGGACACTTCTTATGTATTTTATGTTTAATTTAAAACAAGTCTTTTTAAAAAGCTGCAAAACTATTGTATCTAGTTCCATTAATTCACAGACTTTAAACTCCTGAAATATCAAACTATATGAAATGTATATGAAAAAACGGACTATGGTTCCTAGTGATATACCATTTACTCACTAGATTTTTTATAAAGCAACAATTTCACTGAGCATGCACAGTAATCATTTATTATAATTTCAAAAACATAAATATGTAACTTTTGAAATATAAAACAGAATGTAGCAACATCTAATCCTATAATTTTATAGTATAGTTGAAGATATCAGCAAGACTGTAGCTCTTACCTTCCAATTTCATTCCGACACTTAGACATTTTTGAAATCGACAGTAAGGGCATCGTTTTCGCTGTGTTTTGTCAATCTGGCAATTCTGATTTTCTATACATGTGTACCTTTTGTTATTCTGGACTGTTCGCTTAAAGAATCCCTGTATGATAGATACAAAAATTAGCCTGTTTTGCTTGAATATTGTATTTCAGCATTTTATTTTATGGAAATCATTGTAACATAATTTTCAGATGCCACTCAAGCACTTACAAAGTTACAGAGTTTATTTTAAATGAGTGATCTGAACCCAGACTCCAGAGGAGGTTTTCTTGTCTTAGTGCTATGTTTTATAGGCTTATGTCAGAGATTGGTAAGGCTGTAGCCTTCTGTGCCTCTGACAGTGGTGGCAGAAATAGGGACACTGACCAGTTCCTTTTGTATTCTTTAATCATAGCAGAATTATTAAAGTCTTTCTTTTAAAGTAGTTTTGCATGAAATAAGTAGGGACACTGTTGCAAAGATAACAGAGGTACAGAATACCTCTGGCTACTGTACATCCCAGTGGAGCATGCTAGAGTCATAATAAGTGCTTGTCATTCACTACTCATTGATTATTTTTTAGTGAAAATATAATGGACTAAGTTAATTTTTCCATGCAACTAAATGTTAAATTGCATTGTTCTGGCAAAGGAGTTTCCTTTACAGTGCACTACTTAAATAACTGTAAAATATTTTAAAAATTTTACACTAAAAATATGACATCATAAAATCATAGTTATGTAAACCTTATAGTATAATAAAACAGTGCAGATATATTCATCTTTCCATATGATAAATTGCATTTAATAATACTTATTTTCAAAATTAATGAATGATCTAACCAAATAATTAGTTACTTGACTTTGTGTGTCAAGTAAGCTCTGACAGTTCTAGTTTGCATGAAAAAAGTGCATAGTCATTATAGTCACAGAAATGTACAATGGAATATTGAAGGATGAAAGAAAAATCTTAAGAAAGCTGCATTAGATTTTGCAAAGCTGATCTGTATTGAGGATAATTTTCTTACTTTATTCTCCATGAAAAGAAATACTCTGAATGGACATAAATCAACTAAAACCAATATTTAGGACAGTTAGGAATGAAAGTTCTTCTAGAACTACATGACAACAGCAAAATACTTAAAAGCAATGACAAAACTACAATGCAAATCAGTCAAAGTTGTTTCCATTTGTGCAGATATCTCTCTCAAAGAGACTTCTAAATCCTAAAGCTTTTTGGTGGTTAAATTTTTTATGTGAATGTAATAAGAAACATATCAGGAACAACCCAAATTATTACACATCTGTTTTCTTTAATTGTCTTTTTTCTGCTTATATTTGAAACATTTTTTGCTATACTTGTGTTTGTATGGAGTAATAAGTAGAGAACCTTGCAGCTTTCACAGGTGAGAAGTCCATAATGGTACCCAGACACTTTGTCTCCACAGACTGGACATAGTTCCTCAAGGTCTTCATCATAAGAGTAATTCACCATTTTAAACTGAGACACTGGGGAAAGGAGAAATAGCACATTCAATTAGAATTTATGTTACTAACTTAAATTTTTTTCAACTGTTCTCACCTAGAGAGAAAGCTCACTTAAAACAAGCACACTATTGAAAATAGGGGGACAAAACGTTTTATTTTTAAAAACAACTTACGTGGAGACATGCAGTTTTTCATCATCATCAAATCTGCATGGTACTTAAGAAGCATAGCAAGAACCATCAACTTCTAAGTTTTATGTTTAGATATCTATATTTATAGAGTGCCTTTAACCTAGTGCTTACTTTATGGAATCACAAACTGAAAGAATTAATTTAAATCCAAGAATTATCAAGGGCAACGTTTAAAAAAGCAGAAAGAAAAGACTGTCACTTGCATATTTAAAGCAATTCGTTTCCTTTAAAGTTTTCTTTCAACATCAGCCTGCAAATATTTACCTAGACAAAATCTGTATCTCACAGATCGAGCACTTTTGCACCGCGTGAAATCCAAGTTAGCTGCTTGCAAAACCAGCTTAAAACCGGCTCCGCGCCTCCCAAACCCGTCGTCTCGGGGTGACCGCCCCCTCGCCCTCGCCCCCTGCCCGCGCCGCTGGGTGAGCGCTGAGTGCCCGCAGCCCCGGCTGTCACAGCCCGCGGGTCCGCAGAGACACGGGAGAGACGCTTTTTAGCCGTCCGCGGGTCGGCAGAGACAGCGCACCGGGACCGCCGTCCTCGGGGGATGCGCTCAGGTCTGCCCGGCCCGCAGACCCAGCATCCCCCGCTGCCGGGGGCTGGGCGTGAAAGCTGCGCGCCGGGGCCGCCTGAAGTTTCTGCCGCTCGGGGAAAAGGCGGGGAGGAGGCGTCGGGAGAGGACGGGGGGCTAAAACATGCGGAGTGAAGCGCGGTCACTCGAGCCGAGCTCCCCCACAAGGAGCCCCGGTCAGCCGCTCAGGTTATTCCCAAAATGAAACCCTTCCACTCGATATGGGGCCGGTTTCCTTTCCCTTCCCTGCTGCTAAGCCCCCGACCTGGTCGGCAAGCATCGTGGCAGCGGAAGGCTCCTGAGCAAGGCGAGAGGCGGTGGGCATCGCTGCCGCACTGCTTAGGATGTCGCCTTTTTGTCTTTAACCCTGCGGCTGCCACAGGTCGGGGGCACTGGAGCGCTCAGACTCCGCCTGAAGCGCCCGGTCGCCAAAGCAAAGAGCTGCGCCCCGGCGCTCGGGGGAGCTACCGGGGAGCGCGGGGACATTATCCCGCTAGCACGCTGCCGGAGAAACCTTTCCTGAGCGACCTCGACACGGCCAGGGATCGCCGCCTGCCAGCGGCGTGGGGCGGACACGGGGCGGCCGCAGGCGGAGGAGAAGGAGGGCCCGGCCCTCCCCTCTGCTCCTGCGGTCCTGGCTCCAGGGTACGGCGCTGGGGCGAAGTTCCCCTCCTCGTAGGAAAAAACAAATGGGAAAGCAGGGGTTTTCCAAGCGCCGTGCCCTTGCACGGAGCCTCCTCCCTGGGTGAGGAAAGGGCTGGGCAGGTCGCCTCCAGCACCTCCAGGTCCCCGGCCCATCCCGCCCTTACTTCACAGCAGGCTCCCGGGAGGAGAGGGGATAATTTCGAAAGAGCAGGCAGGACGGGAGTTGGGGCCCCAGGAGAGGCGCACAGGGCTGGGTGGCCACTGACCGCATCCCGGGGTGCCAGCTCCAAGGCACAGAGCCGACCCTCGGCGGGATCTGCGCCGTCTCCCTCCGCGCAGCGCTCCGAGCCGGAGCCGGGCACTGGGAACAGCCCCGTCCCGCCAACCCCCGGAGACATTTCCAGCACCATCCCAACTCGGGCATCCCTCTGCCTTCCTGAGTACCCCGCAAGGGCGCAAATTCTCCGCGGCATCGGGGCTTTCTACTGCGAAGTTTCGCGACACCGCCGCTGCCACCTGCGCGGTACCTGCGAGCGCCGCACCCGCGGGACAGAGCCCTCGGGTCCCGTTCGGGACGGTGTGTGGCACACTGAGCGCTCGGCAGGACTTCCCCGCCTAACTCCGCCTGCCATAAACTCCGAGGCAGTTTGGCGCGGACTGGGAATTAGACCGAGATCCCCCGCATCTGCAGCAGGGCGAGGCAGTGTCCGACGGGGCGTCTGCACGCCAGGGAAGGCTGCGACCGGCCAGATGCTTGACGGTTCCCCGGCCGCGGTTGCACCTTCTGACCAGGGCCTTTCCGTCGCCTCGGCCCTGGTGCCCCGGCACCCGGTGCCCCGACACCCACTGCCCGCTCGAGCAACCCTGCAAGTTGGCCCGCGAAGGCAGGGGCTCTGGGAGGCGCGGAGCGGGCGGCGGCGGGGGGAGCTCGCAAGCAACAGCCACAAACTTTTTTGGCAGGACGAAGGAGCGCTTTGCCGAGGGAAACCCGAGCGTGCGCGGAGGGGGAGCGCCATGCCTCTCCCCCCTTACCTTGCATGTTTTCCGGCATCTGCCCCTGTTCCCCATTCGACCGGGCGAGTCCCAGAGCCTCCGTTTCCACTTTGGGCAGCATGACAAGGCGGCTGCGGGCCGGTCTGGGAGCTCCGTGTCCGTCCGCGACAACAGCACCTGGACACGGCAGCACAGATTTAGCTGGAGCAAGGGGCGCTCGGCGGCCGCTGCCTCTTCCCCCTCTTCCGCCTCTTCTCTCCCTGTGCTCCACGCCAGCCCTTGCCCAGCTGGAGCGGGAGCACCGAGCGGCCCCGGCCGCCGGGAAGCGCCGCCGGGTGCCCGCGGCTAGCGGAGCCACGGAGCGGTAGTCGGGCTGCAGGCGGTGGGGGGCGGAGAAGAGAGGAGGAGGAGGAGGAAGACCGGGGGGTGCCGTGGAGGAAGGAGGAACCCCGGGAGCCGGCAGCAGCTCCGCCCGGGGCTCAGCACGGCGGCAGCTCGGCGCCCCGATCCATGCGGAGCGGCACAGTGCACAGGAGCGTTCTGCCGCCGCTGGTGCTGCTGGACAGGGTTCCCACCCCCGTCCCCCTCCTCCCTTCCTCCCCCCTCCTCCTCCTCCTCCTCCTCCCCCGCTTCCCCCCGGTACAAGTGCGGAGATGCCGAGTCGGGACCTCCGGCCCCGGCCCCGCGGGGAGGCGCTCCCGGAGCCTGGGGGCTGCAGGGTGCGGGGTCTCCAGCGAAGGGGGGCCCCGACACTGCCCTTGCAGCCAATAAGGCAGAGGCGGGATGAGCAACACCCCCCGCGCACACACGCACCGCACACACACTGGTTCAGCGCAGTCACCCCCGCTGGTTAAACGGGGCTGCGGCGTGAGGAACTGGGCTGCTGCCGCCCCTCCTCGCCCCAGTGGAGCCCGACGGGTCACCAGCCCCGCCGAGCTGGGGCTACGCCTACTCTCCCTTCCGCGGCCGTGCCGGCGGGCAGCCACGCTCTAGCTCCCTTGGGGCCGGCGGGGCAATGCCCTCGCCCGGCCAGCGGCGGCTGAGGACACCCCGGCCCTCGCCTTCTCTCGGGGCGGGCGGGAGTACACAGTGGAACCCCCAAACCCTGCGGCCACGTTGCAGCCGGCGCAGCCCTAGGGTCTGACACAAGCGGGCAGGAGCCGCGTTGGAGCTCGCTGCACCTATTTAGGCTTTTTCGGTCTCCCTCCCCTAAGCTTCTTGCGAAATCTGTCAGTGCCAGTAGCATCGTTTGCCAAAAGCCAGTGCCCTGGCAGAGCCATCGCTCCCTTCCCCGGCTCACAGTGCAGCAAGTGGCACTGCTTTCCAAGTTGTCCCAAAGAACTCGTTTCTCGCACGCTGGTGCTTCAGCGGCGAGAGCCGGGCGGCCCCGCGGCGCGGCGCGGGGGAGCCCCGGGGGCGGCGGGGTGCAGACCGCGCGGCGAGTCGAGCCGGAGCTCTGCCCGCCCCCGTTGCCCTTCCCGCCCCTCCTTAGCCGGGAGGGTCCGGGAGGCTCCGCGCAGTTCCCACTGCGGCGCATAGGTTTGGTGGTGTGGGATGAGCGATATTTGCACCTTGGAAAGCATCCGAGCTCCCCATCCGAGCGCTCGGCTGCCTGTGCTCCTCTGGCACTTTAATCTCCGTTGTGTATATTAAGAGCTGAAAATATTTGGCGGTGAAAATTACTTCCGATGGGAAGTGGGGCGCGGAACTGTCTCTAGCGCAGAGTATGGCATTTCCCATCGGTTGGGAGAGAGAGATGGTGAAAACTGGTCGTTGTTGTAACTTAGGGGTGGGGATCGCAGGGTGAACCCGCAGTGAGTCAAGCGCACCACATGCGAGCAGACTCGACTGCGCTCAACTTTTTGCATCCAGTAGCTGGGACAGCTTTGCTAGTTCAGCGCAAATCTCGAGCCAACCCAACACCAGCATCAGCGGAGTAGAGCCCAGCACGCAGAGAGGCTCAGACCTCTCGGGCTCCTTCCATTCTCACCTTTCCCCATGCCCCTTCGGGCGGGAGCGCGAGCGGGTGAACTATATCAACACCTTATACCTCAAGTTATGATTTCACAGTTTAGCAGGTCGTCTGCGAATAAGTTTTAGGACAGCAGGATGGCGAGCTGCGTGAGAGAACAGCTGGATGGCTAGGACGGGGCGGCTGAAAACCCTCTCGAGGGAATGCCCCGGTTTCTAGGCAGAAGTAACTCAGGCTGAGACTCTGTTTCGGCCCCTGGGAAATTGTTCCCAGATACATTAGTTGCCAACAACCCCTCTCGTGTAGTATCGCCCAGCGCTGAGCCCGGGCGGCTCAACACGCGGCGTCCGTAGCACAGCGGCGGCTCCGCTCCGCTCCCCCGGCACCCGCCCTGAGGGCTGCGGGTCGGGGGTCTCCGCGGCGCGGCGAGGCCGCGGCCCTCGGGCCTTCCGAGCCTGCAGCCGGGCCGCCTGGGCCCGACGGGCGGCCGGAGCGCTCCGGGGGCGGCTCGCAGAGGAGCGACCCCTCCTCGCAGCCCTTCCCCGCAGGAGAAGTGCTGTCAGAGCACAGCTCCGGACGCATTTACAGCAGACCGTCAGGACACCCACAGACCTGGGTCCTGCAGCCCGCTGGGCTCCACCGGGCAAGCCGGTCCCCTCCCTACCGCTCACCGCCGGGTGGGTCACGCCGCTTGGCGACACCCCGACGGAGCTCTCCGTGATGCCACTCTCCTTACCGCTGCTCCGGGGAAGGCATCCCTGTTCGGGGGAAAAGCAGGGGAAGGAAACCCCGCGTCCGGACAGGGCAGGCGAAAACAGCCCGAGCGCAGCCGGGGCCAGGCGGGCTGCTGCCCCCGCGGGCAGCGCGGCCAAGTGCCTCCGCCAGCGGGTGACCCGGGCCGGGTCGGCTCTCCCCGAACAACACTCCCCCAAGGATATGGCCCTAGCACTGGTCCCCGGGCTTTTCGCTCCTACTCGTGGGCTTAATGTGATTCCGCCAGGAAAGGGTTTGGAGAGATTTCAATCTGTACATCGCAAAGTCACTCTGCGAGCTGTCGCTATGGATGAAAGTACTTCGGAGTGGTTATTACACATCCACATTTCTCCGAAGTAACAGTTTAGGGCAGTACATATTAAAAATGATACCTGGTCCCTTGTGGCTACATTTAATTTAACATGGAGTTCTAGCTCTCACGATTGCCTTGAGCAACCTTAATTACCCTTTCTTCTAATATCTTCTCCATTCCTTACTAAGTTCTCCAAACTTTTTTTTTTTTTAATGCGATTTCTCTCCTGAGTTTGCCTGCCTTGTTCTGACTTTGCCTGAAGGTCTTGATTGACGCGTGTAATTATAATTATAAAAGATGATGGCTCGGGGAGCCTGCAGCAGCCTTGATTAGTACAAGGAGCAAGACCTAGAATATTTTATACTTCCCCATTTAAATGTATGTACATTTACATTAAAAAAAACCACTGTCTAATTTTAAATAATCTGAAGCTTCTTCCACCTCTCTGTTTTCAAGGCAGAGGGTTCTGTGTGATGATATTTCTAGGCAAGCTCCGATTTCTTACAGTTTCCAAGAGTCCACAGAACCTGAGCAAATTTCAAAGCCTTTTCCCTAAACAGAGACATTTCCAACTTGGAAGGTCTGCTTGATGAGAAACAAACAGCATGCTCCCTTCGAGCTTTGTGTCGGGAAGTGTCCCGGAGAAGGTTTCATTTATCTTCTCAGCAAACTAGCGAAAGTGAACGTTTGGGGGTGGCGGTGGTAAATGTTCAAGACAAACTTCGCAGAAGCAAATGAAACAAATAAAAACTTCTGCTG
Source organism: Manacus candei (assembly GCF_025592945.1). NCBI lineage: Eukaryota > Metazoa > Chordata > Aves > Passeriformes > Pipridae > Manacus > Manacus candei. The sequence continues at coordinate 18,894,666 of NW_026138053.1, forward strand.
GGAAGTCTAAATCCGGTCAAAACTACTTAAATGGAAGTATTTAAGGAGAGAAACCCGCATCATGTCCTTCTTTCTCTCCCGCTGAACATTCCCTTTTGCCTGCCAGCCCAGAACTGCCCTGAGCCATCCTACAGTGAAAACTGTGACTTCAGCCAGGCTCGAGGAGGGAGTCAGCGCCACGCAGCCTGTTCCCGGCGCAGCCACACAGCCCCGGGCACAGGCTGGCACAGCCACGGGCACGCAGCGGCGCGGCCGCGGCAGAGACGGGCGCGGCCTCGGGAAGTGCCCCGGAGGAGGCAGCGTGCGGCAGACACGGGATCCCTCTGCAGCCGGCGAAGTTCATAACGCCAGTTTGCTGCTCCACCTCACGCACCTCTCACGCCCAGTGTTACGAGACTGTTTACACCAGGAAAGGCGTGTCCAGTATAGGTTCTGCTCTCTTCTCTTCTCTTCTCTTCTCTTCTCTTCTCTTCTCTTCTCTTCTCTTCTCTTCTCTTCTCTTCTCTTCTCTTCTCTTCTCTTCTCTTCTCTTCTCTTCTCTTCTCTTCTCTTCTCTTCTCTTCTCTTCTCTTCTCTTCTCTTCTCTTCTCTTCTCTTCTCTTCTCTTCTCTTCTCTTCTCTTCTCTTCTCTTCTCTTCTCTTCTCTTCTCTTCTCTTCTCTTCTCTTCTCTTCTCCCCTCTTCCCTCTTCCCTCTTCCCTCTTCCCTCTTCCCTCTCACGTCTTCCCTCTCACGTCTTCCCCCCTCCACTTCTTGTCACAGTCAGATCCCCCCTACAGTGCGAAGGGGAGAGTACCTCGAAACCGGTTTCCTCTCATCTTTTTGCCGAGGCAATACTACATTTAATTCCTAGGGATTCATTGAATGGGGGCTGCTAGTGCCTCCAACTCAGGCTTTAGAAAACAAACTGTCCTGTCTAGAGAACTGAAAAAATCAAACCAAACCAAAAAAACCAAAAACCCAAAAAACCCGAACAAGAATCCCTAACCCAGTCCACCTCAAACACAAAAATAAACTTTCCTCGCCTATTTTTTTCTTTTTGATCCACTGTCAGCAAAACAGAGTGGGTGCTTCAGGCTGAAATACTTTTGCAAAATACTTTACTTTTGTAAAACGCACGCCACAGAGGATCATTTCCATAGCCTGTTCCCTTTTTTTCTGCAGCTAATCGTTCACTGTTGCCTTACGGAGATGTCGTTCTTCTCCGATCCGACATAAAGAGTCATTTCCAAACAGTCAATTATTGACCGAGAAGCTATTTTTCAAGCCCGGCCAAGCTCCTGCTGCCCGCCGGAATGCACTGCTGCCTGATGAACACCTGGCAGCAGCGTGATGACACTAGACTCGGGAGTGAGGAGCGAGCAGGGCCAAGTGGGTGGTAAAGCATCGCTGCGATTGCCTTTCCTTTATTGCTAAGTGAGTCATCAGTGAGGTGTCGTAACACTTCACCGCGTCCCGCCGCCGTCTGCTCCGTCCCGCCGGCTCGGGCCCGCCGTGTCCCCGCCGTGTCCCCGCCGTGTCCCCACCGCATCGCCCGGCGCGGGACGCGCTCCCTCCCGTGGGGCCGCCCGCCCGAGGGTGACACGAGTGGGCAGGGGCGGCCGGGCACTGCCTGCTGCGAGGCGGCTTCCCGACGGAGATCCTGCTGACCTAACTGGAGGGCCTGGAAGGGCTAAGGCATCCCCGTGCGCCCTTGGGGAGGCGGTGAGCCGTGCCCAGAGCCGGCGCGAGGGCTTCCCTGCATCGATCCCATCAGCAGCGAACTGCGGTCTGTTCCACGCGACAGTTAAACATCCAGTTTTGCAAGCAGGAATTCTGCTAGAATATTTTTTTTCCCTGCCATAAATTACACGAGTTCCGTGGGGAAAACGCCTTCTAGTCCCGCATTGCCTGGACCTGTTGCCGCTAACGGTGCGACGGGGAAACGCGCTCGCCCTGATCGCTCCTGTCTGCTGCGGGGGTGGCGGCTTCCCCCCTAACCGGAGGCGAGGAGGTGAATCCATCAACAGGGGCCCTTCTCCCAGAAGCGGAGCCGCTGCCCGGCGCGGTGCCCCGCGGTGCTGCCGGCAGGGGCGGCCGCGGGGCCAGGCCGGCGGACGCCCCGGATCATCCCGACGCTTCCCTCCGCCGCCGCGATCCCCCTGCCCCTTCCCAGCATTGATAATTACTTTTGTGACGAGGCTCTTTTGTTTCTGCCTGTGCTGCCCCTTTGGAGCCGAGTGTGGAACCTCTGGTTAAAAAAGCTAGAGCTTGATCTGGAAAGAGAACTCCAAATATATTTGTATATACAGCAAGGCTCCTGTCAGGGCTGAGTGCCCGTCTCTGTATCATAAGAGATAATTGATTTTTATCCTGCACAGACAGGCTTAAAAATGAAATTTCTTTTGCTGAGGCAACTGACCTTGATCTGCTGGTGGAAAAAAAAGTTATTTTAGGTCTGCTTCTTCCCTCCACCTCCCCCCACCCCATGTTTCAAAGCTTGGAAAATTTCACTTAAAAATAATTTAATAGCTGATCTTTATAATGAAAAAAGTTTGAGCTCATATATATCTATACGTCTTTACACATAAGTGTAAAATCATAAAACAAACTACGAGAAGATAAACCAGACATAGTTTACACTGAGAAATCTTGATAAGGATTTTGTACATATGCATGTTTGTTCATTGTACATAACAATGTATCAATATATATTATTATATATAAGGTTGCATATCTATGTAATGTATATAATGTACTCCTGTAATATGTGAGTAAACTCTAGAAATTAATAATAACTGGCATGAGAAGTTTTAACAGGTTTCCCTACAATATAGCCTAACAAAACTGCTGCTGCAGACAATTCTTCCCTTTCACTCTATATAAGATAAGTTTGAGAGCTGACCTTTAAATTACCCCCATGGACAAGTGGCTGGAGGCATTTTGTCAGTATTGGAGGTTTCCCTCTGGAGACTACAGGCATAATCATTGTTACTTTGCCTCATGTATTTTGGTATTTAAAATCAGACTAATTGGAAAAAATCGGATGTAAATGTAAGTGCTGTCCCTTTTGTAGATAGCTCATTTGCAGTATAACCACAGGAAAGTGGGAAGAAAATTCACAAAAGTAAAGAATAATAGCAAAAGTTCACTGGTATAAAAAAAATAACCTACAGCATATCTTTCAGTCCTCACACAGCCCAAACTGTTCACTTCTGTGGAAGCTTTGCCAGCATAATTGCTGGCCAAAATCCTAATCCAGACTTTTAAAGATAGTATTTGGTGTCTTTGTTAATCATATGAAAATACTGCTACTATTACTACTGCTACTAAATATAAAAACAAATTTGACAAACTCATGAGTCCTAATTATAATACTGTTAACTGCCTGAGGACATACATTAAAATTAAGATGGCAGTAAGTATTCTACAAGCTAAAAAATTTCACAGTTGAAAACTACAAGTAGATTACTTTTCTCCTATATAACCATTTTTTCTAATTAATGAAACAGTTTTTTCTGTTAAATAATCATAGCCAATGCTTATAAAAATTGCATAATGTCCCTGATGACACTAAGACAAGAAGCTAATTAGAGGAAAAATAAAGCTAGTCAAGTATCTTTGTATTACCTCAGAATCTGATGGAAGAAAAAAATTATGGCATTTCTGTAAAAATGTTTACAAGTCCATATAATATGCATGATCTGGATATAGGATGTACTATTAAGATTTTGTGAATTCTAGCTGCCTCTTTGACCGTATGACTGTAAACCTAAAAGCAGGTGTCAACAACTGGTAGTGCCCACTCACACTCCAGCTCCAGGCTGGTTCTGTTTGCTCTCCAAGGGAGAGATCCACTGCTATTTTTATCAATGGAGTTTGATTTGCATTCATGGGAGCTGGGTGAGGCCCTCCTTGCTGGGAGGAAGCTAAGTCACTCTTGCTGTGACATGTCACTGGTTTATAACGAAAACTGACTTATCCCAAGATGGGTGAACGCACTGGGTGCATTCTGCAAAGCAGGTGCTCCCTGACAAGAGGAACTCTCAGTCTCTGTGCTGGGAAGCAGCAAGTGTCCCTGGCTGGAGGGGCTCATGGGGTGAGGGCTGCAGAGGCTGTGGCAGTCATCACAAGCCCACCTGCTCTGCCTTGGTTAGAGGGGAAAAACTGAAGGAGATGCTGGGAGGAACTGGACAAAAGTGAAAGGCCAGGGATGGCATTTACTTTTAAGAGCACTTGACCCTGCTGCTGATTGTACTTACACCCTGGGAGGACAGCTTTTTCTCCTAAAGAATTACTCTCCAGTGCAAATAAGAACAGAATCCAGCTCCTTCCTATTTGGTTCCCCCACCTCCAAGCAGAGGCCCTCAGGGTGGTGCTGGTTACATTTAACCCTTACAGGTACACAGTGATCAGTTTAGAAGGCTGAGTTAGATGCATTTTTCAGGGTTGCCACCATAGGCTCCGGCTGAGCAGTGCCATACAAGGGCAGAATCCTCCCCTTGACTCAGAGCACACAGGACTTTGGAGAGTTTCACAAGATTTAGAACTGCTTTTTTTGAGCCATGCTTTGTGAATCTGTCCTGGTATATTTGTGACACAGGTCACGTACAAGTGCATATTAGAGGTATGGTGATAAGAGTCTCTGCTACTCCAGCAATCTATTTCTCATATTAACATGACTTAGGGAACCCAGATCTACCAGTTTTTTGGAAATCATGAAAATTACAGTTTATTGGTCCAAATATCACAGATAAATGTCTTATTTTCCCTTCCACTTGGGTTGTGTCCTTTCAACCTTATCTGAGTGACAACTCTTCGGTTACATGAGTTGTATAATTACTTTACTATCCCATACTGAAGGCTGAGGAGGGGGAACCAGAAGGTCCCTCCCTGGCAGCCAGAAAGAGCAACAGTTAGAGCAAGGCCCAGTAAAGGAAGGGCTGGCAGGGAAGCTGGACTTGCCACCTTTTCCATGTGTTTCTGGGGGCAGAGCTGTGCAGAGGAGAACCCCACACCTGTAGAGAAGCACCAGAGTGGCTTTGGCTTTGAATTCTCTGTGACTTTGCTCGGATCATCCCTCCTGGCCCAGGTATGATCTGATCCTGGTCACAGTCATGTCCAACAGCCCAGGAGTGTCCTGTGCCCTCTGTTTGTTATAGATAGATACCCTGACAACACTACCAGAGGGCCAGAGGGACCACAAGACTCCCTCTGAAGAGAGGTACCAGGAACCCATCCCAGAGTGGGGCTGCCACCAGGCGCAGGTGTCCAGGGAGCAGGTGGTCATGAGCCTGGTGGTGTGATCCACGGGCATTAGTTCTCCAGTCATACATTTACAGCCCAGTAAATCTTGCTACAGTGTTGGGCATGGTTCTTGTGCAGGAGTTTTAGAGCAGTTAAAGAGGGTGCCCTGGGGGTCAGCTGCCTGGAACACAGCTGGGTCCAGGGTGAGGTGGGAGCCCTTTCCAGGGAGAAGCAACAGCTCCAACCAGAAGATAAAGATCAGCTATTTGAGGCTATTTCCTGTAGCTGTTGCTGCACTCTCCTTCTTCACAGTCCCAAAGCCTCCCTTGATGGCAAGGTGCCCATATCACACCCAGCATCAGGGTGAGCTCCTTGCCTGCCATGTGATGACGCACTTTGGGGCAAGAGGAGGAGAGCGTGCCCTAGTTCTACATGAGGGCCAAAGATCCCTTCTTTCATCCTTGCCAGGAACTGCTGTGCTGAGGCACTACCTTGCAAAACCCTGGGCTGTGGAACCTGCAGTGCTGCTGGGCTGGTTTGCGAAGCGCCTTCTGCTCCATGAAGGAGGGTTTCTCTTGGTAAGCCTTCTCCAGCCCTGCCTGGCCCCAGTCCTGATCTGGGCACAGGCTGATGGGGCAGGGGATGCTCTTGCCCTGTCAAAGGAAAGACACCTCACTCCATGAGTGTGTTGAGAGCCAGAATGGCCTGAGATAGGGAATGTGAAGAGAAGGTAAGGGAGTTGGTGGGCAGACACACGAGGCAGGGGCTCAGACACATCCCCCATAGCCTGGGACAGCCCAGGGCAGCTGGCTGTGCCATGCCCCTTGTGTCTGTAAGCCAGAGAAACCCATGCCTGATGGCTTCCAGAAGGGGAGCGGGTGCTGTTTCCATATGCTACTGAAGGTATTCACTTCTTTGCTGCTCTGAAGTCTTAACCGACTTTTATTATCCAGCCCACCCCCACTGAGTCATGACATGTCTTCATTTTTAGCTAAAAAAGAATCTGTATTTGACAGAAACTACAGTACTACAGAAAAGACACAAAAACATTCCTGAGGTTTTCTTCAACAAGAATAATCAAGCCAGAAGCAATTTAAATCCAATTTTTGCAAATGTTTATACATGCACACACACAATTTCACAGTTATTATCAATTGTAATAGATAAAGATACTGTTAATTATCCGATTATATATTTGATAATGGCACTGTCTCTAGTGAAAATTGTTATTCAATGAATCATCATCTGTTTTCTTACATTTTTACATTGAATCATAAAAATTCTATCTTGCCTAAATACATGTGCAAATTAATCAGTTTTGGCTTGTCCAGTTGTAGTGATTTTTCCAGTTTGGACAACCACAAATCTAACATATTTACACAGAGTCCTCAAAACAGTTGGAAAACTATTACTTACCAACTGATGTAAGTCCATGCTTTATAGATTCCTGTATGATGACTGTGTGGGAACCAGAAGACATTATTAGGTGTAAATATACCGTACCCTTGGGTACAAGGTGTACAGCATTGAGTGCAGAAGAGGTGCAGCCTGTAAACTTTTCTGGCCTTGAGACCCAGGCTATAATAGGTTTCAGTGAAAGTCGGCGTGATGAACAACAACAAAAAAAAATATCCAAGAATTCAGAAAGTAACAAGCATGTCTTTGAGTGGACTCTGTACTTTTTCCAGCATTAGTGACCTGCTGTAAACCATGTATCCCATTTCATGATAGTCTCTAATCAGAAGAATTGGAACTTGTGATAGGTTTGGCCTTGTCACGTGATTTTGTACAGCTTGATAAGAGACCCTGTTATAAAGTGACAGCAAAAGAGATAAGAACTGTTGGCAGATAATGGCAGAGAAATGATTAACCTAGAGTGGAGAGGTGCTATGAAGCCCAGAGAGTGGAAGGTTGTAAAGTTGTGGGGTCATAAGATCATACTGAGTGGATGAAAAGCCATACCAACACAAGTGTAATGACTATAAACTCAGACTTGTGACCTGTCTTCTTGATGTCATCACCTCTTTGCACAGTGGACAGCAAGCATGGTTGTTTTGGCTTCTGTAAACATTCTTTGGATGGCAAAACAATCAAGCATTAATTCCTTAAGGGAGGCTTCTGAATGCTCTGGGGATTCTACACTCTGACTAACAGCACTAGCAAATCTCTGCTAATGGTTTGTCAGACAAAACCGTTTTATTGCCCCAGTCCTCAGGCTGGAGTCTAGCTCCAGGTTGTAGCCATTTAGTTAAAAGCATACACTGCTTTCTCACTAAAGAGCCTTACAGCGTGGTTAAACATTGATATCCCAGGATTATGATATGTGGACAGTATTGCGCTCACCCCTAAGGCTGGGAGGTACAACACATATTCACAGCATGTCAGATGGCTGTCAAGTGTTTTGATTTAAATAATTTTTACAAAGGTGTGCAGCTGTGCAGATAACTGGGCGATCTTTCAGCTCATCTGTGAGTGGATCGTGTTCTGCTTTCACCCCCAGCAGAGGAAAGGCAGGGACACGCCGGCTCCCAGGGTGACGCTGTGCTACATCCACGGCAGCCTGAGTGCACTGCAGTGCCACTGGCAGCCTTTGCAGCTCTAGCCCAATAGATTAAGTCTGCATACACTTTGTGAGATCAGACTCAAGCCTGAATAATCAGACGGTATTTGATATTTCAAGTCTCTTGAAAAATAGAGTGAAGCTATTCCACTGTGGGCTAGATCTGAAGCCTCTTGAAGTCAGTGGGAGTTTTTTTCTCTTTAAATTTGCAGAGAGCTGTAAAGCAGCACATGCTTTTTTATATACTTTGTCATGATGGTTAGACTTTGGTGATACAGTGGCAGACAGGTTAGTTCATGCTCAAACTGAACTGCTTCTCTCAGCTAGGATGAGAGCTTGAGAGCTGGTCCGAAAATGAGGTTGACGTGGCAAATGATTCAGTGATTGGGCCTTACAGCCAGGAACCCTGAATTATCACTTGGTCTGTGCAGTACTGCCCTCCTCTAGAGCCCCTGGTAGTAAGGATGACAGGCTGCAGAGGGAAGGCCTGATTTTCCAAATTTTTACCTTCATATTTATTACAGGAAAAAATAATTTTACAAAGCTGGTTAAACAGGTACTATGACTGTTTTGTCAGGGTCACTGATATCTGTTTAGACTGAGTGAAATCTGGAAGCCAGATTTTACAACAGATTTCATACAAACCTAAATAATTGTACTCAGTGTCTATTTTAATTCGTTTGGTCACCAAATAGATTTTCAATACTATTCATAAAAAATGAAGAGAAACATTTATTCCATCAGAAAAGGCATATCTTTGGGGGCTGGGGATAAAATAAATGAGAAATGCTGCAAATGATACTGTGGTTAGAAACTTTCCACCGTGTCATCAGAGACATTGCTGGAGCACTGTTGGCCCATCTTCAAGAGTCTCTATAAAGGAATCTGCTGTATGTGGAGGAGAGAGAGATATTAAATCATAGGAAATATAAAGAAACTTCATACTTTTGGCTTCTAACACTGTAATTCCTTTCCTTTTTTTGCATCAGTATCAAATGTCAGGGTCACTGAAAAATGTTCTATTTTTCCTTTTCTGATACTTTGTCTCCGTGTATAGAGGAATGTATGCCAGGTGCACAGCCAGACAGGCTTTCTTTGCCTTTCTTTATACCTAGTCCAATAGGGGAAAAGAAACTCATAGGGAAACTCCAGGAAAACCTATATCAGCTTCTGATCCAGCAGCTTGATGTATTTAGCAGTGATACATTTGGACCCCAACTGAAACAAATACGTAAGGGTATGAGGTGTAATGAGGCATCCGAGTGGTACCACTAAAGATAAGTACCTGAGTTTATGGCTGAATACTTTGCTAGACCAGGAATTTTGAACTGCAGCTTTTCATATGTAAGTCCCTGGTAAGGCAGCCACTGACCTTACTCGGAACAGCTTTTCCTAACTGTGGTTGAAGCATCATAGACTCATTTGGTATCTCTGTGTTTTTCTGTACTCCTCCCCCCCCATCTTTTTTTTTTTTTTTTCTTTTCCCTTGTTTTCATCCTGGATGGGTGAGACAAGGCTTTTGAAAGGTAATTTTGTTATTTCAAACATACTTTTCTCTCTCAGGTCTTTTAGGAAGATAATTAATTGATAAACCTTTAGTGTCTTTTTTGTTTAGCCAGTTCTTGTATGATGAAATTGTCCCTTGTTTGTCCCTTGAACAAATGTCCTCAAAGAAATTGTACCTGATTTCAAAAGCTTGGCAACAATCCCTCCTTTGACTCTTGCACATCAAATTATTTTGCAAACATTTACCACAATAATGAAGTTAGAAGGAATTTCTTCTCTCATGGGCATTTCCACAAGTGCCATTTCATTTGGGCATGTAAAGATATTAAGAAACAAGCTCTGAAAATGGACTGATTACTAGTGAACTTTTTCAAAGAATTTTAATCCCTGACTTGGTGTAAATTTAGTGACGTCAGTCACAATTTTGTAATTGTCCTGTAACTTTTTGGATGTTGCTTATCTGTATTCAGTCTGTTCCTTGTCATCTTTCTATGCCATCTCAAGGCATTGTCATTTTTATTATCCACAGATCTCAGAAAAGGTACGTCTTCAGCACAGCACGTATCAAACGAGGGACGTGATCCTCATTCTCTGAAAGTTCAGGCCAAACGTGGCATTGATCCTGGCACGGTTCCTACCAGGCATGAGCTGTCTGGTCCTGAGAGCAGTCCAGTTGGTTTCAGCTGGAGGTTTGCTTAGGTGGAAAGAGATTTGCAAACTCTGTTCTTTGATCTAGAAATAACTCTTTTAAAACTATTCTCCATTTCAGTCATTCCGATATTCTTCATGATATATCACAGACATTTAAAATTCTTTTGGATGCTTCAGTGTATTTTCTCCACCTTTATGAATTTTATATTATCTCACATGTGCAAAACTAAGGCATTAAAATACAGTTTTATGTCTTTTCCCCAGTAGTTCTGTAAAGGAAATTAGGAGAATCTGATCTATCTGGTGATCTTTACCTTTGGGGTTTTTCAGTGAAGTAATTATTACAGTACTGAGATTGAAGGTCTCATTTATTAAGTGATTTCCTTGAGTTGATTCTCAGTTCCTGTTTGGTCTTATGGTATGACTTCCCTATTAAATGTCTTAGTTTTGTTTTCTTACTTGTATATATTTTACAAATTATGTTTATCATCTCAGTAGAATGCAATGGCATTAAAATACATTTCAGCATATGCTACTCCTTTACTTGGGATTTTCACCGTATTGAAATGGAACTCTGGTGAGCAAAGGCATGGTCCCTTCTTCCTGGGTGTCCAAATATGAACTGTTTTCCTTGGTTACATTAATCAGAATATATTAGTCTCTCATGTTTCTGTTCTCTGTTTGGATTAATACCATTTAATATAAACCATATTTGGAGATGACTAATGAATTGTAGGAATTATAAAATTGCTTCCTATGACTTTTCCCTAATAATTACTTACAAAAATTATTTCAGTGAATATTTCTCTTAATAAATTAATGTCTAGATGAGGAGGTAAATGCAGACATTTATAACTACTTCTTTTAGGTTAAATGAGCAGTCAGGTAACCTCCAGGACTACTTAGAAGGAAAACTCAGTTCTCTGCAGATGGGAACATACAGTTGTGGATCACAAAAGTCCTCTTTTAGCCTTAAGTAAAGGAACAGCATAAGCTTTAGTGGGACCCAGATTTAGTGCTAGCACTCTGCACTGAAGAAATAAAACTTTCATGGTGCGAGGAGAGCTATCTAGCAAAGTTTTATCTGCCTGTCTGTCTACTATGTAAGTAGCTTCAATTTTAATTTCTTGCACACCTCCTTTTCTTCACTAATCTAACTTATTGGCATACAAAGAGAAATGTTATTAAATAGTTATGGACCTTTCCAAAGCTTATCTAGGAGATATTTACTAGAAATAGGAGCAGAGTGTTTGACTTTGTGAGAAAAGAACAGATTTCTGTGAAACAGGCAGAGGGAAATTAATTCCTCGTATGTATCAGTAACAGGTGTTGTGGACTCATCCATCATCTCACATAGCAGTCAGGAGCATACAACAGTTTCTTCACAGAACAAGATTAATAAAACATCAGGAATTTATTACTTTGTAAGGAGGAGCGGAGAAAGAGGTGAGAAGGAGCCTTAAAGTGGATCTTAAGTGGAACTTAAAACCTTCTGAACTTGGTATCTAGATTATCTGTTCTTTTTCGAAGATACATACATACATGAAGGGGTGACCGTTGCCATCCCCACCCTCCCAACCCAAAAACCTCCCAAAACCTTAGCTTGAGGCAGAATGGAAATACCGAGTCAGGAACCTAAATTCTGAAAGACCCTGGTTAGTTCTGACGAGTTTCTCATTAATTTCTAGTCCTGAAGGAAGCTGCATGTGTGCTGTGCCACAGGGACTGGCTTTGCTTGAGACCATGGAGCAAGGGCAAGTTGAGTGCTAATGGAAGGTAAAAGACTGGCAAAAGAAAGCAGATTTCAGAGTGACATTTCATGTCTAAGCAGAAGGGGTCTCCTTACTGAAACTCATTTATTGAACCAGAAATAGAAGGATGTCTGGAGGCTGCTGAACTGCAGAACTGTGTGTTACACATGCTCGATGGGCCACATTCCAGCTGGAGGGAGGAGAAATCAAGGCTTAGTGATCAAGTGGTAGGTCAGATCTGATGCAGAGGAGTGCTCCCACTTCTTTCTGTCTTCCCAATGAGCAAGCGCAGAATTTGTTCCTAATTCCAAGCTGACTTTTGGGAAGGACACTGGCAGGAGACAAAAGTGGGGTAAAGGCCATTCAGAAATAAGGATTTCTGATCATTTTATTAATAACTGTGAGAAATGTAGCACCTGGCAGGAGAGATAAGTGGATTTTCCTAAGCTCTGTTAGAGGCAGGTAAATATTGTTCTGGTTTATGGCACTAATAATTAAACAGAACACTAGTCTTTCTCTGGCAATTTAAAATTTAAGGTGGTTGGTTTCTGGAGGCATATGCCAAAATCTGAACAACAAAAACTACTATACTTGCAAGCTTCATAATAAAAGGCTGTATATATTTTGTCCAATGGATACATTTCCAAAGTATATATCACTGAAGAAACACAGGTTTTTTTCATTGTCTTCCAAGTCATCTAGGCACCACTCTTGTTAAATATTGCAGGTCTTAAAAAACAGACCAAGTAGACTTAAGATCTTAGAAATATTTAATTCCTTCAAGAACATGGTCTCCCTAGTGCAGTTATATGAATAATATATTAGTATAACATTAATTAATATTTTTATATCCTTTTATACAATGTGCCACAGTTCGTTAGATGGTATACTTATTTCATGTGGTTAGATCGCAGTAAAAAAATGCAGATGACCCTGGAATTAGAGTCCCTGTATTTCTGGGGAAAGCAGTAGCACCTGGGACTTCTGAGGAGTCCTGACTTTCAGGGACCAGCTTTAAATTAGATTGCTAATGCACTTGCAGTGGCATGCAAATCTTTAGTGCCTGTTCAGACATTCTGTTTGTATAGTGCCTAGACCAAATTCTTTGTCTCAGACTAGGGCTTCTGGGTACTTCTACCACACCAAGAAATGTGAACAGATGTTCAGGTGCCCTTATTATATGTAAATGCACATTATTCTCATCCTAAAATTGTTGCTCTGTCTTTCCGCTGGTCACCACTGCCTACCCTCCCTAGACTGCAATGCTTTTCAGCAGTCCAGACACCAGCATGTACAGTTAAGATGGAGACCTGATCATGACTTCTGAAAAATGCTGTATTACAAAGATATATATATATATATATATATATATATATATATACACACACAGTTAGAGGTCTTTACAGTAGAATGATAAAAAAGAGAAGCCTTGTCAGGGCCCCAGGTGGCTAACAAGCCTTAATGGCCCTAAGCAGCTTCACCTGGACCCCCACTCACGTGCTCCACTGGGTCACCTGCTCATTTAAGCTCCAGCTGGTAACAGGCCTCTTCCTTGGGCTGTGCTGGATGGGACACGTTCTCAGATGATTCTGTGGATTTTCTGGCTTGACTTCAGACCTTGGCTGATTTTACTGCTTTCACCCAATGACCACTGGCACATTGGTAGGATTGGGCACTACTCTGCTTGGCTGGCTCCTCTGCTCCAGGACTGTGCTCCATTGGTGAGTCCCCTACCCAGTCTGTGTTCTTGCTCCCTTAGCTCCCAGGTTGCCTCCTTGGTGCAACTGGCCCTTGCTTTCCTCTTACAGCTTTTGTGGGTGTTCTCATCCCTTCCTGTGAACTGGCAATAACTACTTCTGTAACACTGCCCAGGGACTTGCTGGGGACTTGAATGTGCTTTTCAGTTAGAATGTGGAAGTTTTTCAGAGAGCGTTCTGCTTGTCTTAGTGTTCTTCCTATGGACATATGTTTTTCAGTTTGCTTTTGTTTTCTTTAATAAGAGAGGGAAGGATTTTGCTCATATAGTTCGCAATGAAGGGTGGTTAAGAAGACCATGCTCTTTCCCTTTGGTCATGCCTGGACAGGACACTGCTGACCTTCACGAGATCTTGCTTATGAAAAGCTTGCACCAGTTTCAAACCAGGTGGTTGTCGTGTGGATGCATAGCCCTTACTAGTTGCTCACTAGTGTCTCAAGAGATGACAGAGCACTTGATAAAGTGCAAGTTAGGGCCAGCATATGTGTAAAGTGCAGCTCAGGCATGCTTTTGAAAAACAATCCCTGTACCTTGTTTTACCATTAACTAGCTGCCATGTTTGACACTCGTGCATCAGTTGATGGGGGGTAATGGCTGAACAATAGCTATTGATTTTTCATTTCATATTAACGGCATGGCAAGTTCTGAATCTGATAGTAAGCATAGGATGCTAGTGTAGACATTCCTGTTTGGCTGTGAAAGGAGTCTACTTGCCCATCCCAGACCTTTGCCTTGTATCTCAAGAAGCTTTATAGAATTCTCTCATTAAAGCATCAGAATTTCACAAATTATAAAATATATACATGTTTCTGTTGGTTTTCTGTCTTGAGGCAAACATATGTAAAGCTTAAAATAAATAAATATTTATCAATTATTTACCCAAAACACACTGAGAGAAATGGCAAACACTGAATGACAGAAGAGGGATGGAATGGAGTGGAAGTTCTTTCTGACTCAAGATCAGTGTTCAGGCAAATAGAGACACTGACTTCATTTGGTGGAGATTTCAGCCACCTCTATAGTTTTCATTATAAAAAGAAATAATGACCTAGAATTCTTTTCTAACTTATCCTTGTCAAAACTTTTTTAGTCGAGTCACTGTAGTATAAAATATTGAGAAGGGAAAGATCTGAGACTTGATTGTTTTGAAATTTTAGAAGTTTGGAAAGTTTTTGTAATTTTGCGACAGACTCTAGGATTTTGGCTGGAAGTCAAGCAAAATGCTCGTATCATTTCTCCTATAGTATCAGCAGACCTAAAAAACCAGCAGAATTCAAGTGAAAGTGATGTAGCTTACAATGTTTCCACAATGTGAATAAAAGCACATGTTGTTACTTCAAGCACAAGCATTTTAATCTTTTGTTTCTTATTCCGTTGCTGTCTGATTTTATTCTCCCTCCCCTTTGGCTTTAGATGTCATTTTTTTTCCTCTTTGCCTAGTCTTACACTGTCTCTGTTTGTGGACAGATTTCCTCTGGCTGCTGCTTCTCATATATGTGTGAAATCTTATATTGGCACCTGCACTTATAACCTTCTGAAATACAGATGTTGCAGATGTTCCTAGATTGGACTTTTTTGCTGCTTGCAGTAATAGCACTGCTGCTGTTACTAGAAATTATTATATATAAAAAAGAATACAGTAAGTATTCTATATACGTAACACTAAAATAGCAGGAAAAATTGGTAGCCTAAGGCTGTGCCCTTGCACTGTAGCCTTTGAGAAAATAAGGATTGCTTTTAACCTTTGAATTTGTACTATATTTGTACTATATTTTTTCACCTCCTTTGATAGAATTTGCCTCAATTGCAGTATGGCATGTGATTCCCTGTGTTTTTTTTCTCCTGGAAAATTGGAATCCACAGCATTGTTTCTGTTCCCAAGTCCCTCTGACTACCCTGGATTCTAGAGGCTGTTGGGACCCTGTTCCTGATCCAGCCTATGTAAAAGCAGTGAGCTTTCTTTGGGCAGAACAACTTGTGAAGCTACAGCCTCAGGTGTTTTGCAAAACGGTCATGTCCTGTTTAAAAAACCAGCAACAACCAACCGACCAAAAAACACCAACTGAAAACCCCCAACACCATAGCAAATGCTAGAAAGCTTTGGCTCTGGGGATTTATAATAGATTCTTATGGGATTTGAAACTAATCCTGATCCTATTGCAAAAGGTTGAGAAGGGCCTCATCTCAGACAACCACCTCAGCGTGTGTAGCTGCCTCATACATGGGAGGTAACTCTGTTGATAACTTCAAAAGTGAATACACACTTATCATATCTAGAAGTGGTTTATTGGGCTGAGTTCTGTAAAAACAAGTATGATCCTCAGTATCTTGCAGTTTGACCAACTCTGTGAAATCTAACCATCCCAGAATTATCACAGCTATTTTTTTTTTGATTCTGCCCAACTATCTTTGAGATGAACTGACTAGAAAATACAAGTAAGCCTGCTAAAATTAAGCTTCCAAGAAAACAGAGTCTTCTGTGAAGGACCTTAGCACGCACAGGGAAACTCTGAGAATTTCAGAGGTTGGACCTGAAATCCTGCAGCTTTCTGCTTATGAAAGGTAAAAAGAACCATCTTTAAATCGGATAGACAAGTGGCTGGCTAGTGAAGGAGGTGATCCTCACTTTATCTTATTTGATTTCATTGCTCACAATGTTGAAAGCTGTCTGCAGTGTATGGTACTTTGTACTTCTCCTTGAGCCTCAATTGCTTTTATACCATTGTTCTGAGGAGCCATTTAGAGAATTTTGAATCACTGGGATGATATGATTCAGTCCTAGAGTACTCCAAAGCACAAAGGCCCTATTGTCCTGCCATGTTACCGAGGTGTTGTAAAGGAGAGCTTGCTGTTTGTAGCTTTGGAATAGTTTGTCATGTTTCAAGCATGCCTGCCAAAAGGAAAATCCTTAATAAAGTATATAACTTAGAGGTGAAACCTACTTGGTACCCTTCCCACACAATGTGTACATGCCTTTGGATAAGGCACCACAAGTACAGTCTGCATTTCTTCACAGCAAGTATCATATTTCCAGGACCTGCTTCATAAGTGGGTACATGTATTCACTAATAAGGAACTAAATTTCATGATTTTATTATAGTTTAATGCTTTGCAGAATTTTACACCAGTTTTAAAAATGCGTGGTTTTAAGTTAAGGCTGCAGTGAATTGTCATCCCAGCTAACATAATGGAAGTACACCTGAATGTGGAATTGTACTGTTTATCAACATTTACCAACCTGTTGTTGCTATAACATCATTAGCTTTGGTTGTATCCATCCTAAGACAGCATTTAAACAGGACAGTTATTATAACTGAGGGGGAAATTCACTCAAATATAATGCAGATTTTTGTAATCAGAACAACATTTTAGAGAGGCTAATGGCATTGGTTTACCTAACTTAGTTTCTGCTGGATTTATAAGTTTCTTATTTCCCCTTTTTAAATAGAATGAAATGTTATTAGGTGAAATTCTGCAGATATCTACTTAGGGTGAAGTGGTGATGGGTGGGTGGGTGGGAGAAGACAAAGTCCTTTCCTTCTTCCCTTAGAAATCTGAACATCAGCAGGGCACAACTCCCTTGTGCTTCCTGGATGACTGGGCAGAGAGATCCCTTGAGTACCTAAGGAAGCAGTCTTACTCCTGTCACATGGGTTCTTACAGGCAATTACATGACATTCTCTGGACTCTTACATTTCTTATTCTTAACTTTCTGGGGATATTTTTTTTTTTGCCTTGCGTTACTCTATTTCTCCTTTCTTATAGTTACCAAATAAATTCAATCAAGTCTTTACCAATGTTCAGGAAAAATAATAGTGTGAGGCAATGGTGTTTTAATTAATATAAGCAATTTCTATAGAAAAAGGATTTGGGCCTGTTAACAGGGAGGAACTGTTCTGTAGCAGTGTTTCCTGTACATCTGTGCTAAAGTGGAGCACATCTCATCCCAGTGAGGGAAGTGCAACATATTAGACAGAACCTATAATATGAAATAGAAAAGGTGTCCAGATGAATGCATAAAAATCCCTTTATCATACTGGTATTTCTGTCACCATCTTGTGACCTGGGCTGCCCTACCAACCTGTGTATAATAAAAAGACAGAGTAGTTGTTGATCTGCCTTTGTTATGTATAACATGCACCAGAGCTAATTTGAAAAGTGCCAAAAGTGCATTTTTTAACTGTGTGACATGACCTGTTTTACAGGAAAACACCCTAGATGAGAAATGTATAACAGTGTATAATGTGAACAAGGTTTTTAGAATACTTTTTGTGAACTTTAAGTGGTGTTCAAAAATCATGTTTTTATCTCATAAAGTATTAGTAGCATTACACCTGAGATCTATTGTTTTAATGTAATGTTATTGTTACATGTCCGTTCTCTGTCTATAGGACTGTGCAATATCAATTATTCACTTTTCAGGTAGCATTATTCAAAAGAGTTTTGTTAAAGTCAGTATTCAGCTATGGTGATTCACACTTGCTGAAGATCTAGTCCAAGGTTCATAAAGCACATTGAAATAAGAGATAACAGGTACTATAGAAATGCAGTGAGATAAATGGAAGAAAACAGTCTTCAATTTTTACCGATGGAAACCACAAATTCTGAAAGAAAATATGAAGCACATTATAACTTTAATATGCAATGACTTCTGTCTGTCTGGCATCAGTTCTGTATTTTTTATACCTATTAAATTATCCTGCTTAAATTTAATTTCATTCCTTCACCCCAGATTAGCAATAGTCAAACCGGTCCTCTTGGAATTACAGCTGCTAGATTTTGGGCATGAACGGGGTTTTTTAAAGTCTTTTTGCCTCAGTCTATTCATTAGAAATATTTCAGTTTAAAAATGAGAAACTGTTTAAAATGCTGTTTGTACTTTCAGAATGCTTGGTTGGAAAAGCTTTATCATGCTTGGTTTTGCTGGGGGGAATGAACTTCGTGTTGCAAACTGGATTGATGCCTCTACATGCTCTCATGATACAAATCATTGATTAGAGGAAGGTGTCTCAGTGACACGTGGTAAACTCTATCAATCTTGAGACCTAGCTATTCTTTCTGCTTTTGCCCCAGCAGAGCACCTGGGAATTTAGTTTGGGAACCCTGGCCAGGGATCTTGGAAGCCAAATCAGGAATGGTGTCTGTTTGAACTGGCAGACAGTGAATGACTGACACTGAGGATAAGTAATCCATGTTGTGAAACTTTAAGGTGCCATTAGTTTTGAAAAAGTACTTACTGTCAGTATTTCTGAAATACTAACCTTTTGAGGCATAGAGGTCTGTCCTTTTGAATATTCTTGAATAAAGCATAAGGTAATCCCTCTTGTAGGTATTATGCATGTGCTTCCCATGGTGAAAAATGTGTGTCCTTGGGCCTGGTGGGGCAAATTCTTCCCTCGGTTACACGAGAGAAAATGCAGAGTAAAGTTGTAGCTGTTGCTGATTTCTTCAGTACTTGGTGATGTAAATGAGGACTGAATTCATCCCGCTGCCTATATCTGGTATTTTGCATAGAAATGCTCTCTGTGCTGAAACATACTCACATTTGCAAGAATGTGTCTGTGTAGTTTACATTTTCAGTTTTAATTTTTGAACCATGTGTAAGAGACTCCAGGGAACAGTGTGTACTGTCAGCAGAAGTTATCTTTTTGATGAATCAGGCACATTGTTTGTAACCCTGCATTTGATAGACATGTTGTAATAAGGTCCTGAACTGCTTACTGTGTCTTTATGTACCTTCCCCCTCAGCAGTTGTAACTATTGTGCTGCTTGACCTATATTAATGGTACTACAAACAACAAGTTTAACCATTAACTTGTGAGCTCTGTTTAAATGGATTTTGCCAAGAGATGAGAACTGAAGGTTTAAGGAGGTAAAAATTAAAAACAGGGCTACCCAACGTGAAGTTTTTTAGTGGTTACTGATCTGATGTGTGGGGTGGGAAAGAGTTCAAAGGCTAAGATCATATTATGATCTAAACAACCATTCAAGGTATGGAAAAGCCTTTGTTAGATGTTGTGTTCATCAAATAACTTGTGAATTTTATCTCTTTGGTTATTCCAATGAGTCTTGCATGCTGTATTACCTGTGTCCATCTACACTGTAGCAAGAACAGGCTGAGAGGCTTACACTGAAGAGGGGTAAATATTGCCTACCAGTGCTGCCCGTGAAAAGGGAAACTGGCTGTCTAATAATTTGTGAGGAGACAGTGAAAGCTAGAAAGAGTTCAAGTAAAAGGAGCTAGACTAATGCTTTAGGTATGGAAAGAGCTGTGTGATTTTAGCTTGATTTAGTTGTGCTGCATCTCAGGAACTTAAGTTCTGTGTGCAGACCATTTAATAAAAGCCCAAACTCTGATTTCTGATATATATATGACTACATCACCTCAGGAATAAGCAACTCAATAATCAACTGGAGCAGCTGATCCATGGTGAGTGCCTCATGTATGCACAAAGCCAACAGCAAACATGTGATGGTTCAATATCCAGTGTGATTTGATCCTTCATGGAAAAGTGATTCTGTGTTTCTAAGTTTATTGACATCAGTGATCTTTGACTGAGGTCCTTAAAAGGTAGGTATGCAAAAGTTAAATTGGGGGAATGCGGGGGTGGGAACCGATATGCTCTGGGATGTCCTGCCAAAACCTCCGTCTTCCCTGATAAAGCTGCCTTGTCGTATGTAGGCAGGCATTTCAATCTGCTACTGTTTCCATTTGGTGGTTATCTCTCTCTGCTGGGATTTCACCATTCTGGCTCCACAAGGCATATGCAGGTGTCTTGTGCAATCTAAGTGTGTGTCCTGCTGAGTCCTGGTGGTTGACAGTGCCAGAAATACGTGCCTTAGCTAAAAGAAGCAGCTGATATTCATAGGTTCGAATGCCTGTGGCTCACTGTCTGCACCTGAGCTGTTATGTATAGTTACAGCTATGAAATGGGCATTAGGTACCCGTGCATACAGTCAAAACAGAACCTGGGGGAAAATCCCTCACATTGATTTGAGTCTGTTGCAAGGGCTATTGCAGAAATGCAGAATTGATTGTTTTATTTAAGGTGCACCAAAACATCCTGTTAGAAATATACTTCAGGAGTGTATGGTATTTGTGGATGTGGTCCTTATTTCAATGTAGTCTAAGCAAGGTGAGTAGAACTGTATCTGTCTTGTCACTAACATGGATTTTTTTATTGAAGCAGGTAAATTGAGACAAATCCTTGTCAACCTTTACCTCAAGAATTGTTAACTGAGCTCTTCAGTCCTTGATTTGAAGATTGCAATCAGCTTGGTAAACGTTTAATTAAATGACTAAAATCTTTATAATAGGAAGGGAAGCAGTGAACAATACTCTCAACAATTTAGTGTTGAAGACAAATTAGGGAGGGAAGCCCACGATTTTAGTCGCCCGACTTCTCTAACCAGGGATTTCCTTGTTCTTCTTGGATTCCTAAAGATAAAGAGGCACAAAGTCATCCTTACAAGGAAGTGACCTCAACTGAGTCAAAGGGAAAACCCAGAAATATTGGGGAAAGCTTATTGTGAGCAAACAAAAATGCAATTGTGTCAACAGAATTTTTTTGCTTTTAAGTTTCTGTAGTTGCACTTTTCTTGATGCCAGTATTTCCTAAAGTTTCCATTTAAGTAAGTTAATCTGGTAAAAGCCCCTGTGTACAGGCGAACCCTGAGGGTTATTTTTGCTTACAATAGTTATTCCTGAAATTCTATGGAAATAAGTTCAGCTGAGGAAAATGTGTTTTCAAGTTTGTCCATAAGTTTAGTAACATTAATTTTTTTAATCTGAATTAGCAGGCACAATTTTGCTTCACCCAGAGCAAAGGTAGGAACAGGGCAGGCCCCCCTGGCTACTCTTCTCTTTTTGCCTATCCCTTCAACTCGGAAACAGCTCTGCTCAGAATGAGGTCGGAGCATGGTGATTTCGTTCTGAACATTAACTTTTGTTCTAGCAGCTGTGCTGGCTGGCACCCATGCAAGGAAATTTAGCATTTCCCTCTGTATTGGTACAACAGTATGATTTTTATTTTGCTCTGAGTCTAATGGGCACGTTCCGGCTCGTAATCATGAGAGGGCCTGGCAGATGAGCTTTTGAGATGCTTGTGAACAACTCTGGTGAGCAGCTCCCCTTGGTTTTGTGTGTTCAAACTGGCTTGCAAGTCTTTAGATTTTTCTCCTCCCAGTGACTCTACATGGAAGGCTTGTTTTCTTACTAATTTAAAGTACCTTGTATAGGTGTTCACGTGTTACCTTGATAAGAAGTAAGGGAAAAATCTAAAGTTTAATGAACTGACCCTTTTTTGCGAGTTTTCAGGTATGTGAGAAAAGAAAGAAATTGTCACAGAATGTGACCTGTACAAATATGGGCAAGATAGGTTAAATTAGAGCAACAATTTAACTTCATGGTTTATTGTAGCTCGAAAAATAGTTGTCTACCAAGAGGAGTATTCTGTGACCCAGTGACAATGAACTGACATAACTGAGCACAATTCAGTTACTTTTTGTTCATTTAGTCAGTCTCTCTGCTCTACATTAAGTCAGTCTCTATTCTGCAGCAACTGTCATGGCAGGACAGCATCTTTTAAATATCTTGATACTTTCTGAGCTAAAAGGTTAGCGTGAGCCTTCTTGAGAGAATTTTGTCCTGTATCACAGCTATAAACCTTATCTCAGTAAATAGAATAAAGCTGGCTAATGATCACCAACTCTTTCAGGGGATAGGCTTGAAAAGGTAGTAATTTCTTTTGACAACGCAGAAAGCATCATCGGAAAATAGTCTTCATGACGTATCAGTGAAGATAAGCAGCCTTTTTCAGACTATACTTTCCCATAAGGAGTACAAGTCTGATGTGTGTAGCTAGCTTGATGGGTATATCTTATACCTGTTTCTGAGAATTGGTATCCGAAGCCCATGTTCTTCTTAGACAGAACTCATATTGAAAGTTAGTGGAAGTTTTGCATGTCTTAGGATTGTGTGACTTTATATATATGTATGTATATATGACATCTTGGAGATAAGAAGCTCATTAGAACCATCAGGGACAAATTGAAATAACTTATGTTGATTATGTGGCTCTTCTGAAATGGAGGGCTGCCAGCTGGAGGCAGCCATATGCATGTACAAGTTTGCAGCTGGGAGGGCAGTCAAAATTCCTTAACAACTACGTGGTATTTATCGCAAACTGTGTGTAAGGTAAAGCTCAGGAGCAGGGAAAAATGTTGTGGAATGGCAAGAAAAGGATCATGTTTGCAAACATCTACATTTAAAGTAAATAGTAAGACAAAGTGAGCATTATATTGAGATCTCATAAGACACTTTGGGATCCCCATGTGCATGTCAAGCAAAGATAGATAGAAAAAACTGCAGGGGATCAGAGAGTCTCAATTTGTACTCAAAACACTGAGGTGTAATTTTAGTTATTCACTACAAATAGGGGCTTTCTCTGACTCAATTTATTTGGAACTTTTAATGACTTTTCAATTGACACACAGAAGCAGGTCTTTTAGCCCAAGAAGCTTTTCTTTCTCAGCCTCACTTAATCGCTTTAGCTCTGGACTTCTCAGTGCTTGCTTTCCTCCTTTTATTACTTGTTCCATCAGAGTACCTTTTATACAAGTTTCAGCAATGCTATTCACTCCAGTGACCTTATCTGGCAGTTATTCAAACGGATGCACTGGTTTCTAAATGAAATAGTTCTGCTTCATTCATTTCCTTGCACTTGTATCTGCTACCTTATGAACTCTACAGTGCTACACACAGGTTATCAAAAGTTGTTCTATTAAATTATGCATTAACCAGCAGTATATGTTTACACTGTGTATGTTTAATGGCATAATATTACAAGCATTGCATAGTGTAAGGACAATAGCTCAGTAAAAAGTATATTGTTATGAGGTAAAAACCTCAACTAATCAAGAGTTGAAACTCTGTGTAAAATGAGAAGTTTGGATAGAGCAGCCTTGGGAGTTTACAGACTATAAAATGTAGCCTGTGCAGATCGTCATGAGCTCAGTAGGAGTTTTACCAGTGTGAGGGTTATAGGGCTGAAACTCAGTTGCAGCGCTATAGAATTTCAGCGGTGCCAAATTATGTACTTTTTAAATGACTTGAACATTTTTATAACTGTTGATATTAGAAGACTGCTTTAATGGTTTTTTTTCCCCACAATGAATCACCTCTATCAGCCTTACATTAAAGAGGTGCTGAAAGCAGATGATGAATCTTATATGAACAAATGTGGCACACCTCTAAGAAATATAATTAAACTGTTCTTGATAGCAGATTCATGAAGAAGCTCATAAGAGAATAAGGCATTTATTTGCAAGCTGCATCAGGAAATAGAGATGTCTGCCTGCCTCTGCTGTTCTGTTTGTTGGTTTTGGTTGTACAGAACTAACATGCAGGCATCCAAGCCAATCTGTGTCCCTGTTCTGATAGCTATTAGTATGTATGGTGAATACTAGTATTTGCTCTGAGGTTTTTGTGATTCTAGGACATGAAGGTAAAGGCAAGGCTTATATTCCTTTAGATTTTGGATAGGGCTAGGAATGAAGTGATTAAGTACTTTACAGAGGCCAAATGAGATGGGAAGCTGACAGTTCTTTCAATTATGGTCTGTCTTCATCTGGAAGACTGGTATGAATGTGAGACATGAAGAGAACTTTTGCTTCAGAAAATTATTTTCACAACAAATGGCACACTGCTTTGTAACTGAGCTCTTTCCTTCCATTTTAAATAAGATTCTAGCATGACAGCATCATTTTCATCACAAGTGTTGTCTTTTGTCCCAGCTGGTCTACCTGGTATGTTTGGTCCAAAATTCCTGGTCTTGGCCACCTGTTGGTTTGCTGCTTGACCATCACTGTATTCCTAGAAAATACCTACTCCCCATAACAGTAAACATTGCAAGACTTAATGCTTTGAGGGTGAAGACAAGAAATGGCATACTCCAAGTGTGTTGGATCACTCTACACAGAGGACATTGGTCCATTCTGCACTGGGGTAGTGAGGATCCTGAATGTCTCTTTCTTACATATTGGCAAATATATGTGTTAGCAGGCTCTGATCAGGCTTCTCTGGTCCAGGGCTGCTCATGACTCTGTCCTTGAGTTGCCAGCTGTGGTAACTCTTCCAACCATGCTCATGGAAGGCCAGTGTAGTGTCCCTTAGAGTGTAATGTGGGAAGCATGCACCAAACTACTCTTTCATGACTCTCACTCAAAAAAAGTGACATCTCATATTATGAAAGACTTAATGGTGTTTTTTATAATGTTTTTAATATTTTATTCTTTGGGGAGTAACCTGGACATGTGTATACTGAAATGAGCCAAATGGCTCTTCACAACAGCTGTGGTAAATGTACAAGTGATTTTGATGCTTTGAAAACAGGAAAAAAATCCTCTTGTGTTGCATCATTCTGGCTGGGAAGTGCTCAAAGTTATTGTGACAGGACTGTATTTTGAGCAATTGTTGGTGATTTGTTTTTTAGCACACAAAGAAAGTAATAAATCTGTCACCCTGAAAAATCAGGTTGTGACCTAAAGGAAGGAGCAAATTGTGGCTTTAGGTAAAAAAGAGTGACCTGTCTAGGAGGGTCATTTATCATTATAACAAAATTGCTGGTGCTCTCCTAGCTGACCAGGAAGAAAGGCTGTGGTAAGCAGAATTGAGGGATGCAAGCATCCGAATATTTTTAACTGATCAATATTTTCAGGATTTACAAGCAGCCAAAAAGCTGTCAGCAGGCAGAGTAAGTTCACTGTGCATCTCTTCTAGGAAAGAAAACAAGGAAGAAAGAACCTATTTTGGCAATTAAAAATGAAACACATTTTATATTTTGTATTAATAGGTTAATTCAAAACTCTGCCCTTAGCAGCCTGTGTGTCTTGTACAGTGATACATGTATGAAACCAAACCCCCAAGAAGGTTGAAAAAAATAAATAAGCAACAATATAAATCTCTTCAAGGTGGGGTTAGCATTACTTTCTAGTTTTGCATGTGGCACATGCAGAGTCTCAGAACTCATTTGGAATATGTGGTTTCATTGTTTGAAAGTAACAGACCCAAAGTAGTTTTGGTTAAAAAAAGAAGCAACCCTCCAAACCTGCTTAACCATCATTTATTCTCTCTTATCCTATAGGTAAATAGTTTTACATGTGTCTTATTAATAAAAAAAAAGGCAGAGCAATTTGAGCACCATCACTGAGATTGGCAGAGATTACATCCATTGCAAAGGTTATGTTCAATGAGTTCAAGTGTGACTTGCATGGAATATCAGCTGAACATGTTTTGAAATACAAGATTAACAAGAAGAGTTCTCTTTATGTCATTATTCTTAAGTATCAAACCTCTTTCAGAATTTAAAATACTTCCGGTTAATTCTGGAAAATATTTTTCTGCTGTTTAGTCTCTCCTAGTTGTGAATTTTTCCCTTTAATCTGTTTTTATAGAGTTCCCAAAGGCATAATGAGAGTGGGGGGAGAAAAACCCAATGCAATTTCTTGTACAGTAATTTTCATGCCAATTGCTAATTTCCACTGATTGCCCTAGTGCAGGAGTGTCTTATCAGACCAGAACATCCAATGCTAAAAACCAATTCTAACATGTTTAGAAAAGCATTTATGATTCAGGCTATTGCCTGTCATTAGGCATTACCAGCATTATACTGTATTAAGAATGCTTAACAAAGCTATTTTAATAAAATCTATAAGGGCACTTTAATATATCAAGGCTGGTGAAGTCCTGTACACTTTGAATGCATTATAAAGGCATTAAGATAAAAATCATGTAGAAGGTAAAATGAGAATTTGAAAGGATGAACTGCTTTTCTAATGCACATTAATAATACTACTTTTATTATGGTTTTACTAAGGAAATTAGTATAATTTTAAGCATAAATTGACTACATGGCAGCAACAAACTCTGTATTTCTGCACCAAACTACCCTGTCAGATCTTACCACTGTGCAGGACCAGGCTGGAGTGAAAGCACTTAATGGAAGTTTCACAACTTCATGACTGAAGTTTTCATGCTTCAAAAAGATTAGTCTCTTTCTCAGCAATTCCTCCACTTTGAGGAGTCAACAAAGTTACCCTGAAAAAAAGGTGTCCTGAACTTGTCATTAGATGGCAACATTTTCATCTCACTCTTTCCTGAAAATGTTGAAAGTGATTTTTATCCTGATAGTATGATTTCTGCCCCCCCCGCTTCTGATTTAAAAAGGAAATTAAAAATTTCTGTCACCAGTATGCCTCGAATGTATTTTGTTCAATTTTGGCTTGAAAATGTAGTACAAAATTTTGTGAATGTGTGCTCAGAAATATTTTATTGTATTTGATACCTACCCATAAAATAAACTAGATTGCTCTCCATGTCAGATTTGCTTTCAGTGAAAAACTGAATTAACTCTTTTCCATCTGAGACTCAGCCTCAGGAATTAAAAAATATGCCTAGTAATAAGTTTTTGACTAAGTGCAGACTTCCAAAAAAGCTTTTGCATATTATTTTCAATTACTATATTATATATTCTGGTTTGTTTTTTTTGCTTCCATTAAGCCTGTATTTGCAAGGTCATGCAGTGATAGGACAAGGGGAAATGAGAATATACAAAACTTTGGTGTATAATCCAGAGTCAAAATTATTTGGACCTTAAGTTATTGTCAAATGTGTGGCTAATCCTTCCTTCCCAATACGTATAGGTTAATCCTATTAACTAGGAAACTATTGGAGTCTCTTAACCAGATAAAATGTTAAGTGTTCTGATTTCTTAATGTCCTGTTAGTAGAGAAACCATTTAATGTCTGCAACACCCACTGTTGTTGTTTTGCTCCTATTTATTAATCAAGTTCTAAATTGCAATGCATTTTCCTTGCATCCTTTTTCCTGCCTGATAGGAGCCATAGATGTTTCTAACGAGTTCCTTTTTATCTATTATTTTTAAAGAACTTCCTGATTCAGATGTGATATGTTATTAGGACAAAGGTGGCAGGTTTTGTCCGACCAACTTATTTTCTTGCTATTTTTAGAAAAAAATGTGCTTGTATTGGGTACCATAGATTGGCACTTAGATGAGGTTGGGGCAAGCAGCTAATCAATCATATCTGGATAATAGACATCAGTGTTATTGCTTTGCAAGGTTTACCTTCTTTGATTTATACCAGGGGATTGTTTTTTATGGGATTTTTAGAATATTTGTCACTGAATAATGTTTTTATGACCAAACCACAAACACAAAGCCAATATTTCTTTTAAAGCTGTCAATCAACAGTTTGATTAAATTTGTACATATTTTGAGAGCATTCAGACGGGATGCCGTCAAGTGCGATGCTTCTAAAACAATAGTGGTATCTGGCTTAAATTGTTATTGACCACCACCTTGTACAGTCACTTACAACAGGAGAATATGAAAACACAACTAAGTCAAAATGACATCATTTAACAGGCAACCTGTACTTCCCTTATGAGGATCTAAAACTCTGCATAAGCAGAGTCTTGAGCCATTGTCCTTTAAGTATCAAGGAATATCCAGCTAAGACACTTTAACTTTTAACCTGTTGCACTGGCTGTGAAGTGTTTAAAGTCTTTCCTATAACTCAGCTGCAATAAAATTAAAATTTTTAAAAACTGTTGTGAAGATGAAATGCATACTTGCTGGTGGTATAATGAGACATGGCTATCTGTAGTGATATTCTTGCTTGTAAGCAATAGTAGAAAAACAAAAGACTGGTCATAAATTAAATCTGGAGGTTTATTGTGGGGAAAAAGTCACTTTGAGCATAGTGAAGCAGTGAAATAAGTGCAGTCTTGAAGGTTTTCTGAAACTGGAAAAGCCCTGAGAAACCTGGTCTGGATTCAGTGCTGAAGCTGCTTTGACTGGGAGGCTGGACAGAGATGCTCTGAGATTGCTTCCAGTAGGAATGATTGTGTTCTTATTTTTCCCTGAAAGATTAAGTGTTGGGATTTTTGGAATGGCCCAGTAGGGCTGGATCCTCCAGGAGAGTTTTCAGATGCATGCAAAAGGTTTGGAGCCTAACTGGGCTCTCTTTCCAGAGATAACAGGGTACAGAGGGCTATGCCCTTGGGAATCTGTTCTTACCCCAGCCTCATTTATCTGAAAGGTTTTAGTGATTCTAGTGAACTCATTAACATACACCCAGAGCAAGTACTCTGCCATTTGATGGCAGTGTAGAACATTGAGTCACCAGACAGCTGCAGTGAAAGCTGTCAAAATCTGTAGAAAATTACAATTTTGAGTGGGTGACCAGGGCAAAATGCATGTGGGCACAAGGAAGATGTGGTCAAATTCCCTTTAAATACACTGAGACTTGACTACACTGATAAGATAAAACTAAGACATTACAAGTGAAGCAGTGGAGACTTGACCTGTAGCTTACAGTCAAAATTAAATGCCATTTTAACTGTATCCTTGAGGAAAACTACAATGTAAATTGAAGAGAACTGCATGTTCCTCAATGCTATGCAGAGGAGGCATCACAATGAACAAATCTTATCTCACTGTTTGTAAACTAGTGTTTTGTCTTTAATCTATTAGTGGACAAACTATTCTGATGCCCTTCTGTTGTTTGCTTTGGTCACTCTGATCCTCATGTACTAGTGCTTGATTCAGTTCCAAAGCATCCCTCCTAACCAGACATTCTTATTAAAAGCCAACATATTTCTGATAGTTTATTAGGAAAGAGTGATAATATTCAGCAAGATAGATTGCAGCCTTATAGTGCCTGGTTTTTCATGGCTCTGATCAAACACATTTGCAGCAGAGTAGGACCTGTCAGGGTAGTGGAGAGGAACAACATCCTCATTCCTCAAAGGCAAGTCTATCACAAATACCACATGCTTCCTTTTCAAAATCTTTGCATTAACACATGAACTAGTATTTCCTCCTGCTGCCTCAGACTGCATGTCTCCATTTTTAGGAGTCCAAAGCATCAGAGCTGTATTGGGATAGCGCTTCCCAAATAATGTAATCTTGTGTTGTAAAAATGCTAGTTCTAATTTTCTATTTTCCCCTCGTTTGTTATGCTACATGGATGGGAGAAAGAAACTAGAGAAGTTGTATTTTGGAGCTATGTAAGTAAAAGCAATAGTTACTCCAAAATAAAGGAATGCAAGGAACAATTATTACTTGAATTTCAGCAGTTCTGCACTTGGATGTGATGCAGATATACTGATCATCAGAAGGGTGTGGGGAGGTTTGCTATATGGATCATTGGTATGATGAGATGTGCCTGCTCAGGATGGCAGCAGAGTTTCAACCAAATAGTATGGGGAACTAGAGAGGAGATCCAATAACTGGAACTACTATTATGATTTCATTTCCCAACAACCTGTAAGGAGGAGAGAAACCAAACCCCACATCCCAAAACCCCCCAAACCATAACAAATGTAGATATGAAGACAAAAATGCAGGTACTAGAACATCTGTGATAATGTGATACGTATCAATATAGATGACTTGTAAATGAAATACAATGCAGAAAAGAGCATAGATCCATTTCTAATCTGTTGTCTCATGGCAATGACTAGGAATTGATGCCTTGTAATGTATCTAGGACCCCTAAATGGAATCTGATTTTCATTAGATTAGTGTATGGTGATCACAGATGCCCAATATTTTTGAAAATAATGGGGTATTTTTAGCAATATGAGGATCTACATTAGAGAATTTTGAGAAGGGAGAGAAAAGGCACTCTAGAGTTACTACTAGGAAAAGGAATAACTCATAGTATCCTAGACACTCTGCTTGTCAAGGAACAGTGTCCTATTTAGCTTTTCCGTGCATACTACTTCCATGTTGAATAATACCAGCTTGAAAAAGACAGATCTGAGTGTACACACATGTATGAGGTGCCAGCTGCATGCCAGACACTTAAGACATAAAAGAAAACTCCTGACTCAGACAATGCTTTTAAAGCAACCGAGATAACAAACTAAAATTCCTAAAATACAGGATGTCCTGCTGCAGGAGGGGCCATTAAGAAGGAAATAGAAGGAAGCTGGACAGTCCCAAAGAGAACCATTCACACAAACTTATTTTCAAGATCAAATCCAAAACCCAACTATGTAAGTAGACTTATACAAGAGAAATCATTGCAGCTAATAAACTTTCTGCCACCTCTTGTCTTACAGGGGGTATGGTCAGTGTTGGCAGTTTCAGTGAAGGATCTGAACTTGTTCTTAGGCATCTGTTAAATTTTCATAAAATAAAGGTATGTGATTTCTATATTATGAAATTATATAAAAAATAGTAGATCTCTTCCAATACATTTTCATAAGGCTTAAAATAGTTGATAAATATGCAATAACTTTAGCTACATGAAACAGTCTCTAAAGAAGCTTAGGGCCTACTCCTAATCCCTCTTTAACTCATTCAGCAAATCTTTGAGATGTGTTTTAGGTACTAAGTCTTAACATTCAAGAATTTATGTTTACTCATTATTAAGCTGTTTACTTGTTTAACTTTTCCTAGTCTTATAGCCTAGTCTTATAGTCATGGAGCTTTGTAAAGAAAATTTTGTTAACAAAATTTTGTGCTAAATACAAATATTAAATCAAAATGCCCAACAGTATTTGCCCTGTGCATATGCGTATATATTAAAATGTATTTAATATAGATAAACTTCATTATTGATGTGTGTAAACATATACGTGTATATATATACAAGCATACACATGTGTTTATATGAAAATATATGTATATAAAACGTACAAATGCCGTAGCTACTTGCTCTTGTTTGAGAGAAAACAGGTTTGGAAACAATTAAAGGATCCATCCAATAAAATTGAATTACTTCATTTAGCTGGGTGGAGATTTTTGCAAGAAATAGCATAAAAGAACACAAATATTTGACAACAAAAGACAATATCAGAAAAATGCAGTTTGCTGTGGAACACAGAACTAATTTGTCTTAATTCATTAAGATGCATAGAAAAATGTGGCAGAATATTTTTTGGGGTTTTTTTGCGTTCTAATTAATATTCATACATTTTAAATGCTCTCCCCATTACATTTTTAATTATGTTGGAGAAATGTGCAATGTAGATTTTTCCTTCTCAGACAAAGTGTAATACTATGGAAAAATATTAAGCTAAAGAAAAAATAATCCTGGAACATTCCCACTGGCATCCACACAATGTAGTTCTCAAATATCAAATGGATGTACATGACAATTAGCTCAGGCTTTGCCATAGAGGAGCAGAGAACAGGATGCCAAAGTTCCTATCCTCTGATGCAATAAATTCTTTCTTATTAGCAGAGCTTCAGTTTTCAGTTAAAAGCAACCAAAACTTGTGCTATGTACTTTATTCTCTTTATGATGTTACTCGGTGCTCCTTCATGGAGCAACTTATGTAACTCTTCATAGACATTACTTACAAGAGAACTGATAGCAAAAAAACTACTGTAAATTCAAATACTTTGAGTGTAGTTAAGATTGATTTGTACTATGAAGAAAATATTTCAAACTATCCTATTGCTGGTTGTGTTTTTTCCTATTTATTTTACACACATGGAAAAGTAATATAAACTGTGTAACATCGATCATTCAGTAGGCCCTCTTCTGTGAATGCTACTCCTCTTTTTAGGTTTTCCATGCAACTGCACTTTAGGTAGATAATAGTGTTCAATGCATTTGCTCATTAAGCCAAAAGTTGCAGTAATTTTGCAGCTGTATTCTCCCAACATATGAAATATTCTACCATGTTTTGAAAAGTGTAATGCACATCTGTGGCATACAGTCGTATTGTTTTACAAGATAAATGTTTTGGAGGATTAGGAGACTTGCCCTAATCAGGTTAAATGTCAAATCATTGCCCACTAAGGGCAAAATGAAGTATGGACACTCTTAAAAAATTGACTGTCTGTATCAGTCTAAGAAATTATTCAGGATTAACTAGACCTGACACAAGAGAAACAAGAGCTGATGGCATAACTTGGGTTATGCTGAGGTTCTATTTTGGTACTCTGAAAGAGTTTGCTCATGATCACAAAATTTCCAAGTGATTCCCATTTCATAAACATGCAAAGTTAGTATGTTTGTACCACGAAAAAACAATTACACGTGGTTGTTTCCCTGATTTACTTTGAGATCACTGAAGATGAGAACTCAGCCTTATCTAAATTCTGACAGCTCTTCAAAATGTGTTTACATACTGTCTACATGAGAGTGCTTTGTCTCTTCACAGCAGCCAGAAGACTTCGCATCTCTTCAGGAGGATTTTTTTTTTCTGTTCAACTTTACTAAACCCCATGGTTTTTCATCAATTAAACACTATCTCTTCTGTTTAGAAATGTGTTCTACTTGGACTGTCCAGGCATTAGCTTGGGATAATACTTACCTGACAGGAAAATCTAGCTTTAGATCATCCTTTTTCCTATGACTGTTTTAGTCCTGTTGTGATATGGTTTCTAATAAGAAAGGTTACCTTTACCAACTTCTCTGTAGTGACTGATACAGCAAAATACCTAAGCCTGTGACAACCTTAAAAGTCAAAAGTCCCAAGTACAAGGAGCCTACACTTTAAATTCAAAACAATTAAAATCAATCAAAACATTGTGCCAGTGTAATGGCTTGGCACTATTGTTTTAGCATAGCTTCAGTATGTCTTGCTTGCCCTATGATCTTTATTCAGGTAAAAGGTTAATTTTGTCTGACTGCTCATACAGTAGGGTTTTCCACAGTCCTCCATGTAAGAGCTGAATGTCTCCACCAGTGAGCAACAGTGCATAGGTATTGGTAGCATGGGAACTGCGTGACAGTGGTACATGATGAAAAAGCTTGTCTGCACATTCTGTGTATCCTGTGTGACATCTGAAGGAGAAAACCATTTTCCTTACAAGACTAGATATTTTTCCTGCAGGACCAGTAAGTTGCCACAGATCTGATGAGTTTCTTTGCTTTTATTTCAGACCAGTTTCCTTACCCCCTCTCATCAGGCCAGTGTCAGAGGAGACTGCACGTAGATAGGCTGACATATCATTTCTTGGTCATGTCTATGTTCTACCTCCCACATTTTTGAAATGCCAAACACATCAAAAGCTTTTCTTCTCTGTTGCTGGTGGGTTGTGATTCTCCCTCAGAGACTGAGTAGCTGATGTAAGAGTTGTTGGTGATCACTGTTCAGTCTGGACCAGTGCCTCTCTCTCAACTGTGGTCAATATGTGCTGTTCCCCAGGGAACTGGTTTCTGCTCCTTAAGGTAAAGGTTTTTCTTGAGGACCATTGGGAATTTGCATATGCTGCTGGCCAGGAGAGTGACTCCTACTGTCTGTGACGTTAGAATAATCTACACTCTTGCGTACTAGAGAAGAAAAACATGTACTGATATTACATAATTAGTATACAGCAGGAGAAGTTAGGAGGTATTTTACTGCCCAAGGGCAACTGAGAATTACAGAGCTGTACCAATGATTTTCTCAACTGAGTATGAACCCTGGGAGCATCATCAGAATTATACTGATTTTTCTAATGTCATAGAATGCTTTTTTGAGGGGGGGAGAAGAGAGAGGAAGGCACATGTTAAAACAGTGCTCAGGTTTGCTGAGTGTAGGTGTTTCTTGCTTGTAGACCTGCAAGCTGCTTTCTGTGAGTGCTATCATGTAATGCTGCTGGACAAAACCACTCGTAGGTGGGCAAGTCCCAGATATTTTAAAACTTGAACGATTGCCAGCTCTTTTCTCTGTGTCTTTAGACAAGTTAATAAATCTATCTATTACTCTTGTTTATTCAGTGCAAGAATATTGCTATAACTTTCTTCTTTGCTAGCTCATCTTCACTTCTGGGTGGCTGTATTCAGCTGTATTGGTGAAACCCTCTGTGAAGTAAAACAATTTAAGTTACAGACTCGAGGGGAATCTAATTAACTAATGAGTACATGTATGTCCTTCCTGTCAAGCAGCTCTGGGACACTGAGGATTTTCTTTCCTGAAATAAACCAGTAAACCCACTTTACAACATTTTGTGTTTTGTGATATATATATATATTGCAGAGAAAATCTTTAAAAGCAAAATCAGTGTGAGATTTGGTGCCACATTTAATGAGTACCTGATTTCATTCCAACTTCTTGCAATTGCTATTACTTAATAATTTTGTTTGATGTTTATATGTGCTGATGTGTTCAAAAGTAGATGCCTATGCTGCCACCTGCATACAATAATCAGCTTGTGCAACCTCAGGGATGAACTCTGCTGGTGGCTTAAGCAGCAGTACTTCAACCAGGACATGTGCTGAAGCATAATCTCCTATGTCTTGATATACCTAGATCTGAAACATTGTAGGTATTAAGAGACATACAAGTCATGGGCCAAACCCTGGTGGGAAATCATCCTTGCTTGGGAGAGCTCATGGGTTAGAAAGTCAGGCCAAAGGTGAGGTGGGAAATAGAGGCAATGTTCCCAATTTGTAAAGCAGCAGAAGAGCAACACGGGCTTCCTGATGCCAGTCTAGTGCCATGTAGGTCTTCTGCTGCCTCCTCACTGCTGGACTGGGTGCTGTGCACTTTACAGTCACCTGGCAGCAAGGAAGGGATGTTTTCCTTTAGGACAGAGAAATTGGCCCCAGTTGGAGAAAAAAAAGCTTCCAGCAGGTCAGGAAATATATTGAAGCTTCAGGGTGGTGTTTATGAGAAGCAGAAGAGAATCCATGTTTCATGAAAGATCGCTGCTAGTCCCGTATGAATGGTTGCTAAATAAGGAAAAACACAGTCCAGGGAGCACTATAATGTTACTAGAAGCAATTCAGTGCAGCACAGTACATGGCCATAAATTTCATATGGAAGTCATAGCAGTTTTTTCCTCAACAATTACACACTGAATGACTCTGAAAATGATAGCAAGCTCATCTGACATGTCTTTATAATAAAATATTAAAAAAAAAAAAAGGAAAATTGGAATGTGAAAAAGGTGAACTATTTGTGTTTTGCCTTCTCCTGGAGCATCAGAGAACCATATGCAAGGGTGTACCATGAAGTCATATGGGGGACAGTGAAGGGGAGATGTGAGAATTGTATTCCTAATGGCTGGAGCCACACACACAAAGGCAGAGACTGGCACTTCTTCCTGAGGTCTGTGCCAAAAGAAACAGAATACAGCACCAAAATCTGGAGACAGAGGTGTTTTGGGTACATGGAGAGTCTTCCTTCTTAAACAGTGTGCGGGGCATTTTAATAAGTGGCATGTTCCTGCAATGGAACCTCACTTTTCCGTTCTGTTCCTTGTCCCTATCCTTCAGGTCTCCTTCAACATTCAAAAGTTTTGCGTACCAGCTTCTCCAGGATCAGAACTGTCTGTCCTAGGTAAATCCAGTAGCTCCAGCAACATCTAGCAGGGCTCCGATTACTGTTCTTTTCAGAGTTCTTTTCTAACATCACTTACTAATGGAAAACTTTTCTTTAGAATGCATTTCTCTTTTTCTTTCCTTTTTTTTCGTAAATTGAATCAGTTTTGACTCAGGAAACTGGTTAAATCAGTCTAGAATGTTTTTAATTTGAATAGATAAATATTTTATTTATATATCACATTTAATAACATGAGCAAAATTATATTTGTGGTGTGCCAAGAGTTGTTGTACTGAATATTCCCATGCAACCTGATGACTAAGTGGTGCTCTGAGGAGAGGTGCGATACTACAACACTGTGGAAAATACCGATGTTAAAAGTTGATGCAGTTTTACAATAAATATTGTTGAGGAAATAAAAGAAGCTGCAATCTGCCTTTAGTGGAAATGAATCAACTGGCAACATCTTTGCTGGCAGTTTGCCTGTTTTACACCAAAGCCTAATCTGGTTCTGTAAGAACAAGCTCAACACAAAGATACTGTAGTAGGAAGCTGCACACAATGACTCCTACTTAAGTTCTTCTATCCCTTAAACTTTTACTGGGGATGATTTGGCCAGGTTTCATATAGTGCTGTTAAACTTCCTTCTTTGGTATTGCACTTTTTTTTTCCCTTTTCCCTTTTAAACACGTGTTTTTTCTCTCCCTCTCATACAAGCAGATGGTCTCCAGTTATATGCAGGAGCTTCTATTCCCTGGGTTGCTATGCAACAAAATGCATCCTATCTGCATCCTTTCTGCACTGTATCCCGTTTCCGTTCAACAACTCAAAATAACCAGCTTAGTGCTTCAACATGCTGCTTCCTCTTTTCTGCAGAGTTGAATATCTATCAAGTATCTTCCTGGGCTTCCTATCTCTTCCTGTTACAGCCTTGAAAAAAATGTGTTTGCCCTGAATTGATTTTCCTCATCACTTCCTATTTACATCAGTCCACTTAGTGCTAAGGCAGGCAAAACATACATAAATGAGTCACACAGCTGCTAGCCCATAAAAAAAATAGTGTCAGCCAATTGTGTGATGTTTGAAAGCAAGATTCTTCATTGTTGTCAGGTGTGGGGTTCCTGTTTGTCCTTTTTATCGTGGCTTTGTTTCCCTACTGATACCAGAAAGTTGAAAACAAACTTTTTCTTTTTTTTTTTCTTTCTTTCTTTTTTTTCTTTTTTTTTTTTTTTTTTTTTTGCTACCAGACTCGTGAAAAGGAAAATATTAATCTCCACAACAGCAAGGGAGAAGGTGTGATAGAAACAGTAATATGATTTTCCCTGCCTGGTAATGACGCAAATTTTTTTGGTGGGGTTCATTTGGTGTTATTAGATATTGACTGCTATGGTTGAAACCGCAGATGTTATGAGGTACTTGTTAAGATGTTACTGTTAATGCTGAGGTTTGGGTGTTCTAAACCATCTGCACTACTATTTAATGTTCATCAGGCTAAGTACAATTACATTGCACCC
The DNA here is from genome assembly GCF_025592945.1 of Manacus candei. Classification (NCBI taxonomy): domain Eukaryota; kingdom Metazoa; phylum Chordata; class Aves; order Passeriformes; family Pipridae; genus Manacus; species Manacus candei. The sequence continues at coordinate 18,931,923 of NW_026138053.1, forward strand.
TTGTTTAATTTTTTTTAGATGAACTTGATTCTCATTTTGATCATATATTGGCTTTCTCTGTATGCTCTTGGAGAATGTAAGGGAATATAAGCTCTTGGAGAACCTTTTCTTGCCTACTCTATAGATAATCTAGTAGGTTAAAGGATACACAGATTTATTTTGCACAACTTGAGCAGTCTAAAGTCAAGCATGTGATCTGTCTTGAGCAGCTATACTCCCTTTCTAGTCAATAGAGAAAGAGAGGCACCTTCAGTAAATGAATTATATTAATTCAGTTGTTCACTAATATAGGTGGGATGAATCACTGAGACACACAGAGTTTCTGTCTCTTTAGTAACTGTCAAAATAGTTTGGCTGATAGCTTGGATGAAGTGCTTGATTCTCAGGTTGCTGAAGTGAATCTGGCTGTTAGCAGTCTGTTTTCATGCAATTCCAGATTATTTCTCTATTTCTTAAATATAATTTCCATTTGTTGGTATCCTATGGCATAATTTCCTGGTAAAAATAATCCAGTCCATGTTTTGGAAAGAAAATGTAAAATTATTAATAAAACTACAGATATGAGTGACCACTGAGCCAGTTTGGCTTTTTATAATTGATCTTCAGAGGTCATGTATATATAACTAGATATATCTCTGAGTTCAGCCTGTGTAATATAAAATTCAGTCTTACATTTCTGGAGCAGAAGTGTGCTTAAAAACCCCCTTGTTGTCCAATAACATTACCCATGTTCAGATGATGACTAGGTTAAGACTAGCTGAGTTTCAGTGCCTGAATCTTCCCAGATTACAGATGAGATAAAGCTTTTGATGAGAGATTACTCAAGGCAGAGTTATATGATGCTTATCCAGAGCACTCTTTGAAACTATGTAGAATAATTTTCTACATTGCCTGAAAGCAGAATTTCAACCGCCATCACCTTTCTGAAGGAATTTGACAAGTACTTTTATTAGATTTCATTAGTTTTCCCAGATCAGGTGGATTTTAGAAGTCTATGCTTCCTTCATGGTTACTGACTTTTTATTTATTTTTCCTAGAGCCATCAGCCATTCTGGTTTTGGCTCACTGGCATGATTGTCCTTTTGCAGCAGCACTGGATCTAGATGAGCAGGGCAAGGCCTCTGCTTATGAGGCTGCTGGGCTCCTGCTTTGTCGCTGTCAGTGCCTCTCCCAGCCCTCTGGCCATGCTTCTTGGCTTTCACCTTCCCTCCCATAGCCCAGGGCAGCCTTTGGCAGGGTCAGGCTGGTGCAGGAAGGCAGGTCTGCGCTGTCTTTCTCATTTACTTGGCACCTCCTTGACTGAGACCAGAAGCACGAAGAAGAGCAACCAGATTAAAAGCATTTCAGCTGAAGATGCAGCACTTTGTAGTATAGTGTTTATGGGGCTGGGGTTCCTTTGCTTACTCTCTTTCTTGCTCCACAGACTAATAAAACCTGGGCACTGCCAGGGGATGTCTTTGGGAGTAGCTTTTCCTTCAGGAAGCTCAAATCTCTGCAGCCACTTCTTTTCTCTGTGTGGTGGCAGCCTGTATACAGGCCTAGCTCTGTCAGAGCACAGTTTCAGGGCTTCTTCATTTCCTCCACCTCCTTAGTCTGCTGCAGGGGTGTGGAGTCACACATTTGTTGCTCCCTCCATGCCCCGCATCAGGGTCTTGGTGGTAGAGGCTCCTGCCCTGCCTTCAGCAGCAACACAACAGATTCTGGGCACCATATTATAGTTTGCTTATTCTGAGAGAAAATAAATTGATTTCAACTTGCTCCAGAAATAGCAGTAAATAATAAATATATTTATTTATAAAGTGCCACTCTCAAATTGAAATTATTAATACAATATAATTAATGCAGAAAAGAATCTTTTCCCCATTGGATCTTCAGAAAACCTTTACATTAACACAAAAAGATAATGGGTGTCATAGTTCAGCAAGGCTTGGAAGTTGTTGGATGTTATCTGAAGGGCTATGTGTGTGGAAAGGTAGCCTTGGATGTTCATCATACTCTAGGTTTAATGTCTTGGAAACTATGCATTCAAAGTATAAGCAATGAAGGAGTGTGGTTATAGAGAGGCTGTCAGGGATCATCCTTCTAAGTAATGTGAGCCATTTTCTAATATCATGAGAAAGGAGGGGAGTTACATTCAGGAGGGGTGAGTGAGTTCTACCCAGCTGCAGCTTTTGCAGCAAAGGGTAAGATTGGTTTTGCCCTTAGAGATCATAAAATCATAGAATCAGCTGGGTTGGAAGGGACCTCTGAGATCATCAAGTCCAACCCTTGATCCAACACCGCTGTGGTTACCAGACCATGGCACTGAGTGCCACGTCCAGTCTCATCTTAAAAACCTCCAGGGACGGAGAATCCACCACCTCCCTGGGTAGCCCATCCCAATGCCTGATTATCCTCTCTGTAAAGAATTTCTTCCTAATATCCAACCTAAACCTCCCCTGGCAGAGCTTAAGACCAAGCCCTCTTGTCTTACTGAGAGCTGCCTGGGAGATGATGGAAGGATCCCTCTAGACAGATGGTGTCTCTTGACAAGACAGGATGCAGACTGGAAGTTGGATTATAGCCCAGAAAATTTAAGAAGAAAAAAAAAGGCAGTGATAACTTTATTCCTTCTTTCTGATTAGTACCCCCACAGCCAAACATCTCCAGTGTCCCAGGATCTGTGCACATGGGGTCATTTGGAAGCTTAGGCCCCACATTCAATGTATGTCAAACGCAATATATCTGCACTGGCAGATATATTGTGATTGGTGTTGCTTAAATGAGCTCAATGCTTATTGCTTCCAAATATAGAATTTAGAATAATGCATATGAAAAATATATTCTCAAGATGTTAATTAGAAGGTACAGAGAATGCATATATTGGACTATGACTAGGTAAACTTATTTTCAAAAGGGAGCTCTGTGCCCTGTTCATGTCTGTCTTAGAAACATACAACCTACACAGACAGAAAAACCAGCACAGACCAGCACAACTTCAGTTCTTTTAAAACAATGGAATTTCAGGTTTCATGGAGTTAAAAAGTTTGCTTCTCTAGGAAGCAATCTTCCCAGTCTTCTGTAGAAACCTGATGCAATTAGTTTCTATTCGAACTTTAAAAGTTAGCAGGTACTTTTCCTGAGTGATGGCATGTTTTGTTTTTTTTTTTTACATGTAATAAGAGATATCTTTAGTTCCTTTAAAAATAAATTCTCTCCTTCATGGAACGGATAAGGTCTTTTATAGCTCTACCTAATAGCAATATATAATTTCTAATAGATGAAGTCTCATAATTTTGTTTTACAACTAATTTTAGAAATATCACAAAATTTATCAGAATAAATATGAAGTGGATATTTGCAGGCAAATGAACTATTTTCTTTTGACAAATTTGGAGAGCAGACAGCAGAAGACAGATCTCTTCTGTGATGAGGATCTACATGTCTGGTGCATAATGATGGAGTCAGAGGAATAGATTCACTCATATTTCCTATCACAAAACGTTAAACTGAAATGTTAGGAAAAATCATCACCAGGCCAAATCTTTGTATTGTTTTTGTTTCAACATCCAAGAACAAACAGATACTCCTGGAAGAAATTGTCTTCATTGTGGTGTTTGTTTGTTTGTTTTTCAAAAAAAGTCAACAGGACTAATCCCCGGGAATTAGAGAGGCCAGTCAGTGGGAGGTCAGAGTGGAAAACAGAAGTGCAAAACTGCAACTTGCCTAACAAGAGATGAAATTATGTCCGTGTGTTTCTCTAATAAGCAATTTGCATTAATCACTTTCTGATAGCCTCACTAGTGTGTGTCCATGGAGGGGTGTTCTTTCCCAGGCATTGATTGCCATTGTACATATGAGTTGCTTCTGACATATTTTCTGGTCATAGTCAGTACGTACATAGAAAGGTTTGCAAGAGGAATATTGTATAACCAGACTCAAATAAAAATGCCAATTATATTGAAATGCTTCAACACCAACACAGCAGTAGAAAAGAGGCAAGCAGAGTAATTAGCAAAGCAATCGATTCCAGTGTTATGCAGATTTTCTGCAAAAAAAAAAAGGGAGCTGTTCTGTTTGAATTCTTTGCTTGGGAAATAAGCATTTTTCTTTTCTTGTTTCTCTGTCATTAGGGTCCTAGTCATTAGGACCCATTTAAAAGTCTGGGAATTCATACTGAATTTACAGTATGACTCTATGAAATCAATAATATATCAATAAGCAATGTTTGTGACATGTGATCAAGAAATGAACAATGTTGATAGGGATAGGCCAAGTTCTAACTTTCTGTACTGGAATCTGTATCTGAAATTCATGGTGACAATGAACCCCATTAAAAAAGGCAAAATAAAAAACCTGCATTCTTATGCCTACACAGAGAGAGGGAACATTATGCTGCAGGTTTAGCACTTTCAGATTTCAAACAATGTGTTATGGCAAGTACCCTTATGGGCTCCAGCTCCTAACCTGCTCCTGGCAGTAGTGGAGCTGCCTCCATCCCATGTAGGTTACTTTCACTTCCCTGCTGGGAATTAAACTGGCAACAGGATAGCTGTGTAGGCATGTGGAGTCAGGCTAAGCAGCACAGTGTAAGGAGCTTCAAACTCATGCCCAGAGTATATCCTGTAGTATGGTATCTTTGCAGCATCATGTATGGCCTTAAAGAAAATTGTTATGATGGTATGTCATAATGGTTTGAATATGTCAAAAGAAATTTGTCCCATTACTGGAGTTATTTCTTTTTTACAGCAGACTCAGTAACTAAACTAAGCAAATGGGGAATGAGTTTGGTTATATAAGTATATTACCTCTGAGCCCATAGTGGTCCTTCTCAGTATGTTATGTTTAAAAATATTTCTAATCCTAAGTCTGTATAAGGTGCTCACAAGGGACAAATAACTTAATATTGACATAGCCTTAAATATATTGAAAATACATGAATCAGAATAATGAGATTCATAAATATGTTAATATTAATGGGGAAACCTTTTGGGAAATGTAGTGTAAAATCAAAGAAAAAGATGAACTTGAAATGTAAGCAATGATTCTAGTTAAATGAATAAAAAACTGGATATTTTGTTCTTCAAGTCAGAAAAAGATGTTACATCCTTTTGAAATCGTACTTATGTCTTTAATACTGTCATAAACAGAAAGAACACAAAAAACACTAGAGGGGAAAAAACCTAAAGGTATCTCTAAAAGCCTGCTAATAAATTAAACCCCTGGAATGATTTGTTTTTCGCATCATGGAAGGAGGAAAGCACCATGAAGCCTTTCTTTCAAAAAAATCTCTCTAGAATCAATTGACTAATTCAACACTGAATTTCAAGGCTATAAAACTTTATTAGCAAGAAGAATATGTATATTGTTATTCATTTGTTCACACTGCAATGGTTAGGGTCCTGTCAGCATTTCCGTTTAAAAACCCCTATTATTTAACAGGAAATTCCAACACACATAAAAACATATTCAGGCTGCATTTGACAAAAGGGCTTCCTTAACCAGATTCTCAAAATTAATTCTGACTAGATGTTTTATAGCTTGAAAAGAAGTGAACTGTCATGTCCTTAGAGGTACATACCATCTCATACTCACTGCACAGTATTACCAATGTGAGTAACTGCAAGTGCTCTTTGTGTCTCTCTTTCCTGGCTGATCCCCACTGCCCATCCACTGTTGAGCAGAGGAGTCCCTAATGTCTGTCCTGCTTCTAGTTACTGTACCGTCTTTGATTTCTCTGCATTATTTACCTTTGTTGGGTTGCTGTGATTTTTGTCTTGAAAATTCCTTCATGGAGCTTCAGGATTGACTAGGGTATAGGGACAGATTCTGTGTGCAAAGATCCTATGTTGTCTGGAAGCACTGAGCTTCTGATCAAGGTTTCTAGGGCAGCTGCACTGTCTATAGTGTTAGATGAGGGCCTAGTTCTGCCCCGGGTCAGGGAACTGAGGGTGATGCACAGATCCACTGAGCTTAAAGCCTAAAGGGGGGCTGGACTGGCCCAGCCTGATGTCCCCATTGTAGAGGTCCTGGGGGTGAACCCCATCCTAAACCTTACACTAAACTCAGCAACTGCACTGAGGTGGAGGGACACCTTCACGGTCCCTTCCTCAGGTAGTTTGCTCCCATGACTAATCACATTCTCTGCAAAAAACTGATTTTTTTGTCTTAAAAAGATCAATAGATACTTATTGATATAGCAAGAAATGTTTTACTGCTAATGATTTAAACCAGATGCTTGTTGTATGTGTGTCTAAGGCAGAATATAATTCATGAGTGTTCAGAAAGACTGTTAGCAAAGACTTTGGCTGTTGGAACTACCACACATTCATGCTTTGAGCACAGTTGTTCTATGTAGGGGCATCATACCTCTAGGCTGTCAGACAAACCAAAGTGCTGCACTGATCGCTGGTAAGCTCTGCTTGTCAGAGTGAGAAACAGGGCAGTTCAGAAGCTTTTATGTATATCATAAAATCTTCAGTAAACGTCTCAAAAATCTGTTTGATTAAGATTTGCATGAAAAATCATGGGGTTTTCTTTGCAATAGTAAAGTTGAAAGTGTAAAAATGTTCAGATTCTTTACTGCTTAGCTGACTTGTCTGCTGTGTAACACTGGAAGTCAAACTTTATTTAAAAATGCTGTTTACTCCATTTCTTTAATGTTCCCTCAAAGATGGTTCTCATTCACGTGTAGCTGACTACAGTACATCAGCAGTGTTTTCAAATCTTGAATCAATATCCTGGATGTTTCCAGAGAAATTAATTAGTCTCGCTGAGGAGTTACTTTCGTAGGTTGGAAAAAACCCCCTTTGCTCCTGTTGGTATTGACTACATAGTCAACTGGATAGACACAATGTTTACCCTCCAAAGAGGTCAATTTAACTGCTCCAGGCAATACAGTAAATGTAAGAACACACTTTTCTGCTGTTTTGTTTGTAAGCATTGGCCACACACAGACTTTTAGTTGAGTACAATTGTTTGAGGCCGTTGTTTCACTACTCATTTTTTTGAAGACCTACTCTTCATTCTTATATGATTCTTAAATTGGTCATTTTCTGTTTAGGGATAGTCACTTCCCTAACAGCAGTATATATAAAAAATCTCGAGTGGAAGCAGATAGACTTTATAAAAAGGAAACTCCATGATTAAATAAGAGATAATAAATACTGAGGTTATGAAATCTGACAATATGTATTAGGAAATATTTTTTGGACTACAAACTACAAACTCATTAATATAATTTGCATACATATCCACAACACTACTTAACATATTTATTATATTTTGCGGTATAGGAGTAATGTAATATTTGTCAGGGAGTCAGAAGGTGCCCTTCACATTTTTACATGAAGTATTTCTGGAGGAATGTGCTGCATTTACTGTGTAACTTAGAGATGTCCATTTTTAAAACTACAGAAGTATATTTGAAAGCTATTTATGATTACATGGTGTGGAATTTTGTGAGAAATTTATGACTTCAGTAGTACACTTTGGACTAGTGTTGCAGTGCTTCCAGACCTACAGATCTCTCATCCCAAGAAAAAAGTTTGGCAACTTGGAAATTTCATTTTGGTGTTTCCCAACAGAATGTTTTTTTTTATTTATTTCCTTTTCCATTTTCCATCACGGAACATTTTCTTAAAAAACCCCAACAAACTCCACAAACAAAAAACCCCAGCAAGCTTAGGTGGCCTGAAGATGAAAGGACATATGTTGGGCTGCCTTGCACTGGCTTTTAACCATTGATATTAAGGTCTATAGTTTGTAATGTTAGCACATCATTAGGAAATTAAAACCAGTAGTCAAATTTTCCCCTTATCTAAAATGTCTTAGCTCAGTTGCAATTTACTTCCCAAGAGATAACGTGAACTGTAGGACCACTGAACCATATCTTTGTTTCGATATTTTGTATGTCTCCAGAGACAATGAGACTTTCCTTTGTCCTGGATGCATTCTGAGCAGATGGGAGATGTGGATTGAAGACCCCTTGAGCAGAAGAGGAGTTCAAACACACTCTGTTTTCTGTGGAGAAGTGTTCTCACCTCTGGGGTCCTACTGACCAGGGAGAGACTGCTGTCTTTTCACTTTTTTTTTTTATTTCAGTCTTCAGTTATTTTGAGATGAAACTGTAACTTTGGAAATAACTCAATAGGTTTTTGCCAAAAACCACATTTGATGAATGCTTTATTTGCTGAAAAAATTCCTCAGCTCTGTATGAATAATTATGGGGTTTAGTAAATCCTCTCTAGAGAGTGTATCAGAACATTTTATTACGCATAGAATAAAGTTAGAAACACAGAAAGTGTTCTGCAGTCAGCTTCCTGCATGTCTATTAAAAGTGGAAAGCCCTGTTGGGTTTTCCTTCCTATGACGGCTTGCCCGTAACTCTTTAATCAGTTTTCCATAGCTGAAAAGTGTTGTTGGCTTTGTTTATTACTGAGAACTGTGAGTCTATATTTTCTTCTTGGTGTGCCCAACATGAATCATGGTTTATAAACATCCTGTTGGTATTGATGGAATAACTGGGGACTTTGATCTTTTCAAGTAACTCATGTATAAGGCACATTGTTGGTAGAGTCTTCAAAGTGCTGACATTAAAAAAAAGACAAAAACCCTCATACAGGAAAAAAAAACCTTCCATGAGAGTAGGGTGCAAAAATGAAACATTATTTCATGTGCAGTGCTTCTGAGAATATATCTTTAAAAACCCCTGACATATTTTGAAGCTCCAGAATAAAACTCGAAAATAAATAAAAATTCACAGATCCTAGGAATACAACAGCTGATTTGATTCCTTTTTCCTATTTTACAAGAATATATTCTGGATTTTCCTGCAAGAGCTATGAGAAGGATGAGCTATTCTGAAATCCAGATTTTTTTTTTTTTATTTTTCTTGGTTTACTTCTGCTATTTTTTTTTAAATTTCCTACAGACACAATGGCTGATATCAGTTATAGAGATGGTTTTATATATGCTTATATACATGGCAATATAGTTATCATTTACCTAAACCCCATTTCGTCTTGTGTCCAAGGATGACAAACAGTGCTTCTTGTAAAAATAGTTTTAAAATGGTATAATTTATGATGCAAGTATTCTGAAAATAGACCATTTGTGAACCAGTCAACAGTTATAAAACAGTTTTTAGAAACATCTTTTACAAGTTTTTATTTTCTTTTTAAACTAGACAGTCCTTTAAAGATGACCCTGTGGAGTACAATAGATGGGACAAACAGTGAGAGACAAGTTTCACATTGCTTTTAAATGACATCTAAAGCTTCATGGTGGCCCCTTTGATGTGAGCCCAAGAGAACTGACCACCTGTGTTGCTTTGTGCAGTGATGATTTGTTAATCAGGAAAACAAGAAATACAATATGGCCTCAAGTAAACCTTTAAGTAATCATAGATTAAATTTGATTTTTTTCCATGATCTTTAGTTATTCTTTATACAAAATAAAGAATTTCCTCAACATTATTAACTGTTTAATTCTATGATTTTAATCCAGACTTTTAAGATTACAATTTTTTTATCTTTTCAATTCTTTTCCATATACCCCCCAGATTAAACTGAATAAACCAGGTTAGGTTTTTTAAAAGGATAATCAGTGTGTATGACCAATTCTTTCTTACAGGTTTACAGATGTAAAGTTCAGTCAGTGGTTTTTCACTTTGCAAGTCATTACTGATTATTGAATATATTTCTTAAGATGTCACTACTATAGCACAATCTCCTGTGCCCTGAATAAACAAAAGAACTAACCATTATTATTTTACAGTCGTTTGGAAAGATGAAGTAACCTGTTATTATAGGATAATAAATGCTGATGTCCACACTTTTTCTTGTTTTCCTGGATTTCAATACTGATCAATGAGGCAATGACAGATATTTTTCAATTTTTATATTGGTTGTAAATCAACCAGGCTGCAGTCATCTGAAGTAGCAGTAAATACCCCCTCTTTATAATTTCCTGAACATAAAAATTATATGTATTTCTTCAACTAGGAAGTTAATGTCAAGAGGATATACTGAAGCTTGAATTTCAATAATTAAGTACTGGACTGGTGAACATTGTCTATTTAAGACACTTGTAGGTCTTTTTTTTCCTTTTCAGAGAGGAATTGCAAAAGGAATAGTAAGGGATTATTACAGAAGAGCCTACAGAATATTGTAATGCTCTTTCTCTACGGAGAGCTTCAAACAATCACTAATATCAGGTTTCTTCAACAATGACATTTTAGCTTAATTATCATATTTTTTCTAGAACATGTCTGAAGGAAAACTCATCATAATCGTTTAGGTAAAACTATAATGAGAGAGAAAGTTGCTATGGAGTTCTTAAACTACAAATCAAACTACTCTGAGGTGAACAGCTGAGTGTCTGAGGAATGCTAGTTTAGTTCAGACAAGGACACAGTTTGGTTCAAGTCTGTAACACTGGTAGAAAGGATTTTTAAGTCCATGAAGTTATACTGGTTTGAGTGTTGGGGGGAAAAATATTAGTGCCCTCCAAACTTGTTTTACATACTGCTAAGCCACTACAGTGAACTTAACTTTAAAATGACTTACAGAACTTCCTTATTCTTCAGGACCTGAACTCAAATCTATCTTTTAGGATATAGGCCATTAAGTGACGAGACCAAAAGGCTCTGTTCTGTGGCGTGCTGGACATCTGATGAAAGAGATGTGCTCCAAAAGTTCCTCCAACTTTTGAGTCATCACCACAGGGGCTGGGAGAAGCTGGGGCAGCTGTTGTCCTAGGCTGGTGAGCCCCACATTTCTCTGTTCATATCCACAGCACTTTTAGCTTATGCCTGGGAGGGCACATCCTGACTCTCTTTGATCCAGACCCTGGATCACAGACTGAGCATAGAAACACAGGCATGAGCAAAGGTGAGATCACATGCCAATCAAACCTGTGTTTGGTTAAATGAGCTGGCTAGTTATAGAGTGGCTATCTGCTTCAGAGGGGGAGTAGAATGAAGTAATGTAAGCGCTAAAGGAGAAGTATAACTAACATGCATGGGCAAAGTGCCTCATGTTTTATTTGGAAGGATCATTTTTCTTTTAAAGTGTGACTTTGTGATACAATTCCATGTTAAGGATCTTCCTACTGTCATCCAGATAAATGTGTTTCTACCTAAATGCTGCTGCAAACTCACAAATTCCACTTAGGATTTATTTAGTTCTGCTTAGTATTATTAATACATGTCCTCTTTTCAAGTGAAGTGTTGCCTTTTTTGCCTTGCTTATTTTAAATCCAACGTTGGGATTCATTTGGTTATTTACTCTCAATAATGGAAATAAGTCAAAGGGAAATGCTTTTCACACTGAACAAGCACCACGTTCTTCTGAAATGAGCATTCTTTTCCTCTGTTTTTGAAACAATCTTTTGATTTCTTTGGTTTTCCTTTCATGACGTTTAGGAGAAAAGTAAACTGCTGTTGGATATGGGATGCCTGGGATTTCTGTTTTACATTATACTTTTTTAAATATTTGAACTCTGCTTCGTGACGGAACAAATTAGAGCTGAAACTGCAGGGTGGGTAAGGAGTTTCAAGGTTTCCTTATTTGATTTTCAGAGGTCTATATTTACCTTACTCCATTTTATATTGTGAAGTACCCTTTCTGCTCTTTCTGAACAGTCTTTTATTGGTAGCAGGCTTCTGATGGTTTTACCTGCACAGCAGCTGCCAGTCTTCTCTATTGCTATGTCTAAAGAAAACCAACCAAACAACAAAACCCCAACAAAAAAAGCAGATTTCTTCTGCTACATACTTTGACAGACATGTGAAAACTTCTCTCATGTGCTGTTTCATTTTTGTTTATTCTCTCTGCCTATCTCAAAGCACTTTTTTTTTTTTTTTTTTTTTTTTTTTGTAACTTGATTTCAGCTAAAAACCCCTAAAACTTTAAAACAATGTGTTTTCCCTTTGTTAGTAAGAATCTGGTGAATCACAGACCTGTTGCAGTTTTGTTCCACGGCACTCATGCAGTGCTGGCACTGCAAACTGGTGCCTTACCTGAGCCTCAGTTAGGCTCCATCTAGGAACTAGTACTCAGTTCAGATGCTTGTGACAAGGGGATATATGATCTCCCTGCTGTTGTATTGGGTATATTTGCTGTATGATAGAAATTTGAGAGAGATTCACTTATTCAATAGAAGGGCAAGTGAGACAAAACTCATTTTCTAAGATATCGTACCTATGCCAGCGGTTTAGCAGTTCTTATATACAGGAAGCAATAAAACTAGTTAAAAGATCATTAAATAACTCCCATGAAGTTATAACAATGCAATAAAAAAATCTAACCAACACAGAGCACCTTGCATCATGGAGCCCTTTAATCTGTCTCTGCCTGAGCTGCACTCAGGCTGGTAAACATAAATCTTCCAGCTTTCCAATCTCCAGCACCATATTTGCTCTTTTGCTCTGAGTTCCTGGGCCACCATGGAAGGAGAGCCGAAATCTTGCTATAGTTACTCTGGTGTGCCAAGCAACTGTTCAAAGCCAGAGAAATTGCTTTGAACAAGGCAGAGAGAAGTTCTGACTTTAAACTTCCATATTAAAGTGGTAATGAAATGTATTTTTGTACACAGCTTTGAAAATCTCCACTGTGGAATCATGCGCTATCAAGGGTCATTTTAATAACATTGATTGTTAAAAGACACAGCTCCCAGTGTAAAAACAGAACTCATTAGAATTCAGGGTAGAACTGATTACAGAGGAATGCGTAAAACTGAATATTAAGAAGATTAAGAAGAACTGGGTATCAGTGTTATATTCCAAAGGGAAATCCATCATGTACTTACTGTCCCAATCAGTGGTACCCAAAGGCAATGTGTACCTCTGTGAATGTACCCTACTGGAGAGGGAACGCTCAGAGTTTGGCCAAGGGTAACTATAAATATTAAAACCTTTATTATCAATGTTTGATAGAAACATAAAAAATTTATAGTTGTGTACAAATTCTTTCTTTAGTAGAGGAGACACATGAGATTTTATACTGCCACTGTTAAGTCACTGTTTTTTTTTCTTTCAGACAAAATCTAATTATTTCTGCCCAAATTTCTTTCTTTCTTTAATAGAGGTGGCATCATTCAAAAGAAGTAAAATAGAATGAATAACTGAAGCCCTGTACATAGTTAAATAGTAGATTCTGTATCAAGGTCATTCAGATAGACTGTTGTGCTATGTTTTGTTTCTTTTATTTTTTCTTTTTTTTTTTAATTTCTAATCCCCTAGCCTCTCTGTCTCCTTTTACTATTCAGTATGTGTTTGTCATAGTCTCTCTTGTTTAGAAACAAATGCATTCAGACACCTTTGGTACTTATAAAAGCAGTCTTAAATTACACCAATCATTAACATAACAGAAACACATAGGAGTTATCCAACATATTGAAAAAACCTGTGAAGCTTTCAATGCACTCTGTAACTGTATGAGATAGAATTGAAAGGCGAATATCTACCCAAATGTGAATTTCCACATCTGTGTAACATGCAAATGGAATTATTTTCCCCATTGTTGAGAAGATTCATTAAATAGATGTAGAACCTTAAGAGTGAGAACCTCCTTGTTTTGTATAGGGAAGCTGTATGAGATGTAGCAACACTTATATATTTAAAATATGATTATCATAATTGAAATGTAGAATTAACCAATTTTGCACTATTTATGATAATGGAATAATAAATGTCTCGTGAAAAATACAATGTTCCAAGAAACTAACTCATAGTGAATAACTGCACTAGTATCATTATAGAAATATGTTTTATAGTTCTTCTGTGAAGTACAAAAAGATCAGACAGGACATATTGGGTTTCTACATTTTGCTACTGCTTTCTGCCTTCTCAGCTGGTGTCTTTCAAGGGACCAGAGAAACAGTACCCACTGGGACCCTTTCCCCCTCCCAGCATCACCTCCAGTGGTGGTATCTCTATGTGGTACTCTGCAAAAAATAATCAATAATCATCTCTTCAGTTTGCTTTGTGCTCTGTGCAAGTCTATTAAGATTATTGTTGCAGAAACACTTGAGAGATACATAGAGGGGATAAAAAAAAGAGAAACTAGCCATTTAAAATATGCTCCTAGGCTTCCCATCCTCCCATATAATGTGCACTACCATGCTGCCATGGCCCCACTACAGCTATTGAGCCTGTGGAAAATAATATGAATCCTTTTGGCTTTCACACAAAGTAAATTGTGTGGCCAACACAGCATGTATAACTGTGTGGATTTTCATATATTTTAAGCAAAAATGCTCTACACTCCCCCTCTAGATTTAGATGTAACAATATGTTTATGATGACACTGCTATTGCACTACTAAGCTACAAGGTTCACTTCAGTCATATTGCTGTTGGTTTATTTTATTTAGATTGACAAAAGACATCATAGTATTAAGATAATCAAAACTATATGAATATCTGAAGATTCTTTTGAATAAATCAATCTATTTTTGAATAGACAAAGACTATAATATGCTTTGCTGCAACCTAGGACAAAATACTGTGTATTGTTAAGAGTTTTAGTAACTGTCCATGGACTCTCTCTGCTGTAAATGAATGTTTTTGAATAACACCAGTAATCTGAAGGTAATGAAAGTAGTTTATGCAAGGTGCAATAAACAGCCATTGTTGTGTCTACAGAACATTACTTTATGCTACTGTGAAGATGATGTCTTTTTAGTCTCCAAGCTGTTTTGAAAAAAAATTCAGAGGCCACTAGTCTGAAAGAAACAAGGACAAGATAATAACTAGAGACGCAATTAATCCCTGTGCTTTGGAATAGTACAAATTGTTACAACAATCACAGAGAAAGCTGTACAGAGGTTACAGGAAGGCAAGTTAATGCAATGCTTAGAAAAAGGGAACAAAGAGTGTTAGAAAGAACTAAATTACAAGAGTAAAGAAATGAAAATACAGCTTAATAAGAAACAAATGTTGCATGCTGTGTATTAACAGTGGAATGCTTGCAGAAAATATGGAAAAGTCTTTGTTTACTCAACCCTGACTCATAGGCAAAGGTTTACATAAACTGGGCTTCTCTCCTGATCACAAGTATGTAGGAAGTCCTATGGGGATGGGTAGTCAGTAGGGCTTCTCAGTCACTTGAAATCAGACACATGTTTGGATTCAGTCACTCAGGGCAAAAACTTGGTCGCATAATTGTCAGCAACAAGTTCCCATTTTATCTCTGGGGGCCAAAATCCCACTAATGCATCAGGCTTCAGCTCTTTTGTCAGCACTGGCTTCTATAGGAGCAACAGAGTACCAGTGGCCAGGACCTGCAGCTGGATCCCAGCCCTTGCTCCTGTGTGTCAGCACACGTTGCTGTGTTTCTTCCCAAGCTGTTTCTGGTGCTCTCTTTCCCTTACTGGCAGGAATGAACTTTTGTCTTATATGCAAAGAAGGAAGCAGTAGCAATAAAAATCCTCATTAATGAATATACAGAGGAGATCCTGCTTTCAGTCATGCCCTTTTCAACCTGACTGAACTTGAGGCCACTCGACTCTTGTCAGGACTCTTTCAAGCCTCCAGAAATCCAGAGAGCCTTTGGAAGACTAAGTGCCAGCACCAAGAAAGTGGAGATTTATATAGTGGAACATCAGAGTGGGGCAGAGAAAATGCACCTAGAAAGGACCACAGTGGGTGATGTAAACCCTTATTACACTCTATAGCAATTTAATGAAAGTAAGTCTGAATAAATAAATATCTGACATGGAACCAAGAGGTAGCTGACCTAGTCTGAATGGGAATTAAATTGCAGTTGACCTATTGCATCACTAAATTACACTCCTCAAGGGGAAGGGATGAGAGTTACATGCTTTTTTTTTTTCTTTTCCGCTTTAAAAAAAGTTTTAATAATTCAAAGAAATGTCTAATGTTGGTAAATGTGCATGGTAAGTACTTGATGGATTGAATTCATTCCCCTCTTTGTGTGCTGACATCCTATTCGCTGCATAGGGAGATTCTACAGATGTACAGAAATGCTGCACAGGATGGGATGTTTCTTTATGGCATTTCCGTGTGTTTCAAATCTCTGAAGAGTTTTCTGTGTGTGTGTTTTATATTGAGTCATTAAGTACAAAAATAAACTTATTCACAAACCAGCTTTGATCTAGGTTTCCTGTGATTTATCTCTGCTGCCTATAGCATGCACTGGATTCCTACCTGATTGTTATTAGCTCCCCAAATATTTATAACACTCCAGATAATCAATGCTTATCATAGTCAATACAGATGTTACAAGTTCCTCAAAGAAAGGCACTGTCAGCATAATAGCATTTTAATTATTGCAGCATATGTTTTTGAATATTTTCTTTACAGTATCAATTAAACAGAGTAACTATACATATCTAATTTATAGATGATGTTTAAAATATTGTACATGTAAATTACAGCTTTTCCCACTAAATGTTAGAAGCAATAATGCAATGTCTTGAAGGTATTAATGTTCACTTAATTTAAATCATGTTGCTTGTACTGTTTTCTGTTTTCATTCCCTTGCGTTTGCACTCTCTACAGGATGTTTTTCATTCAACTGCTGTGTAAAACAAATTTGCTTGTGGGGGTTTGGTGATATAAACTATCTGACTGGCACCAGTGCATTAGTTATTCTACATGCATCTGAAAACATAAATTCAATATTTGGAGAAGTAGAGATAGCAGCATCTGCTGGTTTAGAAGACACAGACAACATGTTTTTGTTATCAAGTGTGCTGGAAGTTCATGGGGAAGTTCAGTGGAGAACACACTGAGTCCTTCTGTCCCTGAGCTTCCCAACTTCATGTAGCCTCTTACTCTCTGCACCATTTTGAAGTTCTCCAAAAGAAATACAATGTTTCTGTCTTTTTTAAGAAATTTCAGAGAAAACTATAATATTAACTTTGTAAGGAAGACTAAACATTGACCTATCTTCTAACAGAATCTAGTCTAGGAACACCACAAAAATATTTCTGTTGGCAGCACAGTCGTGCTTTGAAGAGGGGAATTATTCTTTGTCTCTTTATAAAAGTACTTGCTGCTCATGCAAGGTATTAGGGAGTCAGTTTTGAATCAGAATTCTGTTTCTGTCTTCTAGATAGATACAAATCAGAAGATACAGAAGAACACAAATTTGCGTGAGGATTTTTCATGCCTTAACTACCTAAAATTTCAACTATCTCCTGCCTAAAATCCCTAAAATATCTTTGGAATAAACTAAATTATTTGTTAAGTAAATAATAAGCATACCTTGCTTTTTCGGGTGAAAACAGAATGAATTTTGTCTGTTATAGTTTTGCTATACTTTTCATCAGGTAAATGATAACCTGGGGGTTTGAAACACAAAAGCACAGAGAATACAAGCATCAGTGTATAATAAGTGGATAATAAGTATTTCCCAGGTACAAACACTATTGACCCTAAAAATGGTTTAAAATAATGAGAAAGAGAGTTATACCACTGAAAAGACTTACTATATAGGACCCTGTATACATTTTTGTATCATTTGATTCATAGGAATACGAGAATTTGACATATTTATCATTTCAGTAGTAGGACCTTCAATAGTGATTCATCTTGAGCTGTAATATAAGTCTTGTGTACTGTACGTGTCTTATTTACTCATTATAGCTAATGTCCCAGAGCACTGGATGGTGGTGCCAGACATTTTTAGTCTAACCTACTAAATATATCCTTACAAATTTTAAAATAATTCTTATGAGTATATGCATACTTCTGTTCAATAGTTATTTTCCTATATTTGGATTCACTTCTCACTAAATTAAAATTAAAAACATTTTTAAAGTGGTTGAACACATTGTTTTTATTAGTGTTCTCGTACCATGAATCTGCAATTTTTTTTGTCTCTGATGTATGCAGAATAAACATACATATACACATTTGTGCACACAAGCAGACATAAAAAAGTCTGCTGAAATTCTTGGTACTTCCAACTCAAAATGAGTACCATAATCAAAGTTTTTGTTGAAAATTCCTACTTGTGCAGTCACTGGATTCATTCAAAATTTCAACTTCTGTTCAAAACATAGGTTTCCTGGAACCTCAAAACCACCTAGTAAATCTGAACCTTTCAGTACAGATTCAAAAAGCATGTAACACTAGTAAGTTAGCTGTATATTCAGAAGGAGAGATGTATATTTAGAAGGAGAGAACACTTATTTGAAAGTTTATAATCCACCTGAATGAGTCTTCTGCTGCTATTTTTTGTAGGTACACAGACTGGCCATTTTACAAATAGTGTAGTGTAATCATTGTAGCTCTCCAAAGGATATATTTCTAGCCACGTTATCTATGAAAGGCATGTTTCTTGTGCTGGAAAATTATATCTTATATAATCTTTATTGTTACTTACTAGAATCATAGAATTATTTAGATTGAAAAGACCTTTAAGATCATTGAGTTCAACTATAAATGAAGAATTTGAATGTATTGGAATATTTTGTTTTGTTTTTGTTTTGTATTTGTTTTTTTTTTTGGTGAGACTTCTATTTCAACGAGAATACTTAATTTTTCTGATTTTATTATTTTTCACTTTCCAAATTCAAAGTCATGGTTCATGCTTACTTAGATGGTGTCATAAGACCATAGATCACCATCATAAGACTATTTAAAGATGCAAATTAAAAAGTAGGCTAAAATTAAGTTGACTTAATTAGAGTTGAATGTAAACTCTTGTTCCTAGAAAACAATTGCATGTCAGTAGACAATTTCCAGTGCAGTGGATAAACTTTGTATCCTTTGGTAATTCATTCCATTGTTTTTGTACAACAACTCTGCTGAGGGATTCTGACAAATGTGACACTTGTGGTGTGTAAACGTCTCATCCATGTGCAAACTGTACCAATTCAGGGTAACACCTGGTGGGAATAAACCACTACTTGGTGATCTGAAAATATAAATACAAAAGAAAATTGGAAAAGAAGGACCATGTTAGTAATGCAAATTCCATTTTAGGATTAAGGAAATTGTCACAGGAGATAGTTGTGGCTGAGCATACTCTTCCTCTATTGATTTCTATTAGAAATTTATTAATTGTCTCCTTTACTGCATTGAAATACAGAGAGAGGGTTTTAATGCAGATAATTAAATTCATGGTAACAGCCCTCATTCAAATGTGCAGAGGTGTCCTTGTGAGCCTGTCTGCTGCATTGATCCCTGAGGACAATCACATCAGGAGATTCGGTGCCACTGAACTTGCATGCGCTAGAAGGCAGTACATTAAAAGTTGATCCACGCTTTTCCTTCAGCATAGGTTGGTTCTATTCAAGTAAAATTTCAGGTCACTTCTGGGGCATCATCGCAGGTAAATGAGCACTGTTTTTATTAGCCTTGCTGGTAGATAAGAAGGTTTCAGTTTTAATGATTGCAAGATCAAATATTTGACAAAAAGTGAAAAGTAAAGACTGGAGGTGTATCTTCTAAAGTGAAAGAGGGGGGAGAATAATGAGTTTGAAAGGAATAAAACGCAGATTGTTTAGTGGAAAAGAATGCTACAAAGGTCTCTATGTGAATCTTCGGTTCCCTGAGTTTCTGCCAGTTCCCTTTATTACTATTTCAAGTAACCAGGTACATATGGCATGTTTGTAAGTAAAGCAGTCAATGAAGTTAGTTACACCTCTGCATTTATTACCTTACCCCTGAGTATTATTAACTTTTACATTCCCCATAAAATATAATTTATCACTTAAATAATTTGCTTTGTGTCAGGGTTCAGTGTGCTCCAGTGCTTTCCTGCTCATTAAATGAGATATTTTTACTTAATGAGCCCAGAATGTCCTTTGCATTTAACATTAGAATTGATTTCAAACACTCCATTTTTCTAACGTATTTGTGTGTAATTTCAGAATGTGGACTTCATCCCACAGTCTTACGCTGAAGAAAAAGAGCTACAAAGAGTAATGATACATGAATTCTGGAGAGGGACACAGTAAGTATGGGTGAATAATTAGAAAAAAACCCTATTATCTACCTGCACTTTGCATTCTTTCATCTACTTTGAAAGTCTGACTTACTATTTGAGCCTGATACTGCAGTTATTAAATACATAATACTCCATTAGAAAAGTGTTTTTAGAAAGGACTGCAAGATACTGATTTTCATGAAATTAACAACATTTAAAAATAAACCCACCCTCAGATGTATGTGTGTGGTATGCTGATTCAAGTAACAGGTAGTCTTTCAAAGGTATGGAACTCATACATAAAGTATGTATCCATTGGATAAAAAAATGTCATAGAACTCTAGCAATGTGCACCGTGTGGGGGTCTGGTTCATCTCTTTGCAATTGCTAGCAATCACTTTGCAGTTATTTAATAAAATCTGAGTAGAGAAACGCTTTGTTGTACAGTAAATCATTTGCTCATAATAATCACTGGAACAAAAAAGCAGCCCAAACCTCTGAGCTACCTCAGCAGTTCAGGATAAACACTGTACTGCTACACTTAAAATGGAATTTTGCCACCAACTAGATCTCAATGAGTCAGTGAGTAGAATATGATGGATTCACAAGTAGATGTTCATTTGAGTCCATTATAACAACAAATGTGACCATCTGCATATCAGCTGTATATCAAGAACGTGCAGGGTGCAAGTCTGATCGGTCAGGTGCTCAGGACCCATGGCAATGCATGTGGCATGAAAAACTCAACAAAGGACAGCAAAGCTGAAATTTAATCCCATAAAAATGCTAATATTGTAATATGGATTTTTTTTTTCTTCTGAGTGAAGAGTGAAAAAATAATAACTTAGGAAATAAGCAAAAATAAAACACTGGTGCTTAACTGAACTTAAAAGTTTAATTTTTCAGAGTATGCTTAGCCATCATTAAACATCATATGCATGTTTTCCCATGGTTGCCTTGTCTCACCTGATTAACAGCTTGGGCCTCTCTTTCTGTTCGTTCCTCTGGACTGGGTTCCTTGGCTGGACTTCTTTTCCTACAAGGCATGTGCAGTCATCTATCTGTGATGGGTCATCTGAACATGGGGACAGTGTGTGCTGTGGGATGTGCCATGGTAGCCTTGGCATACCGTGGGCAAAGGAGCGCAAGCAACAGGTACTGTGGTAGGAAGGCTGTGCCTCGGGGGAGCAGTTCAGCAACCTTCCTCAACACACTGTCATGTTTGCCAAGGGAAATCTCACAATTCTCATTAGACTGACAGTGCTAGGTTTTGTGGAAAAAAAAAAAAGTTTTTAAAGTAATGAAATGTTTCGTGAGACTTTGTTTTACCTTGTAGGTCAAGGAGAAAAAGAACGTTTCCCTAGTTGTGGCAATAGTAGTTAACAGTAGTGTGATTATCCATACAAGTGTCCTAAATGTGAAATTTTTATCTTTGCCGTATAGGGAGAGAAAAGCAAACGTAAAATTAGATTCAACTGTTGATTATAATTTAGTGAGGAGTGAGCACACCCAGGTTACTTATTAATGCTATCTCATAATTGAACAGGCTACTAAGTAACATAATAGCTCTGAGCCAGATTGGGGAAACAATGTCATCAAATGCATAAAGTATAAGGAATCTGTTCTTCTCTTGCTGTTGCCCATCAGAGTGCATCACATACTCACAGGAAATCACTTTATTGTGCTTTTCCTTACAATCCTTCATCATTTTGTCCTTTTAAGCTGCAGATAGTTAAGGTTAGTACATTCAAGCAATCTGAATGCACAATTTTTTTCATATTTTTCACTGTAAAATGAAAAGGAAGAGTGTTTTGGTTTGATTTTTGTGTCCCTCCTGCAAAAACTAATGCTACAGTTTGCTCTAGGGAAATGCTGAAATATCACTTTATATTGTAGCATATTTATATGGATTGATGAGATCTCAAATGATAAGAGACTTTTTTTCCCCTTCTGATTCTGTACTAGAAATAGGCCTGTCCTTCATTTTATTATAATTTTAAGGACAGATGTAAGATATTTTAAATTTTGCTTGAATTACTTTTCTAGAGGATAATTGTCATGGTTATGTTTCAAACTCTAATTTAAAAGATTTTTTTTAAAATGAAAAATAAGTGATTTCAGTAAAATATATAACTGAAATAAGGAAATTTTAAGGAAATTTTATCTCCTGCACTCTGGCTGGATAGCAATTTGGTTGCTCTGGATGGATAATAGTTTGGTGGTTATATTGTAAAAATCCAGGGAATGTCTCAGTGTATGCAGAAAGGAAAATGTGATGACTGCACCTACTTGAGCAATTGCTATGATGGGTCTTTTGTGAGAGGAGTTTTCTGTGTTGTTGAGTTAGAGTTAAGAATGGACTTGTGGTTGTTGCAAAACAAGAGTTTTCTCCCCTTTACCCTGTACCAGTCTTAGAAACAAGCATAATTTTAAAGAAAATTCAGGTATATGGTAGAGGAGTCAAACCTATAATATCCTCTCTATTCCTATGATTACCAGTTTGCATTCAATTACTTTGTGTACAGCTGATCATGATACAGGTATCAGAAAATAACTTTTTCCAACAAGGAACTGTCAAGGCTGGGTTTTGGCTGCTGTTGTTTTAGTTGATGGTGTGATCCTAAGTCTGAGGGAAAGCACAGTTGGTTGTGGAAAAGTCTCTTGCAGACATGGCAAAGCCTGCGGCAAACCCACCCACAGGTGAGATATTGCAGAGCTGGTCATTGTCACAGATGAAAACAGACTAACAGGTGCCCTGAGGGTGCCCTGGAGCCTAATTGAAGGGTATTCATATGGGGCATCTCAAGAAAGTGAGGAGCACAGCAACCTAAGCTGATACCCTGATTTTTCTCTGCTATTCAAGATCCCTTGTCTGGGACCAGAAATGTTTAAAGAGGACATAAATGCCAGATGGATATGAGTGTCATTTTAGGGATACTACATTGCTCCAATGGGCTTGTATCAAAGGATTCAATATATGCATCTGTAAGCAACAAATTTTACTTGGATTTATATTTCTTTTTTAAATCAACAGTTTTTGGTTGAGAAATAATCTATGCTGTTTCAAGAGAGGGTGAGATAAAGGTGCTTATCAGATTCCTTATGGGAATGCAGTAAGTAGTTTATAGCTAGTTTCAGTTAACTGAACTATAAACCTTCTATAAATAAGATACATAACTTTTTACACATGTAGACTAAGGCCAAAGGCTCCCTTCACTCTTTGAGAGCACTGACATTAAATTTTTTATTAGCACCCATGATGAATAATGCACTTGACTTTAGTTTTGACTGTACTGTTGAGAGAAACTACTACATATTTCCTGGAGAAGTCCATAAATAGCCAACTTTAACGCTGAAGAAAAGTTTATTTTTCTTTTAAATTAATTAATTCTTTGCTGAGTTCAAGTTATTTACCTCCTGATGTCTGCAGCCTTTCTTGCAGCACTGGTCTCCATGTTGCTGCCATCATGTTGTTTGTGTGTTCATGGCTGGCTTTCAAGATATCATTTCTTTGTGTCCTGGGGCTGTGTGGTGTACTTTTACAAAGGGGTCCTGGGTCTAATATTGCTACTGTCATCCACTTTGCCAATATTTTGTATACTTCCAGGTGTTCCAAAACTCTTGCAAAGTAATGTAAATTGTTTTTCTTAAGTCTTCTAAACACTACAGATTTTCTTGGTTTAAACTATCGGCCACAGTGCCTGAGTTCATCTGGAGTTATTTGGGCACTCTCCTGCTTTTATATCTCAGATTCTTCACACTATTCTATTTGAGTCTTGTAATGCTTTGACTTCTCTGCTATGTTTGGGATGCTCCCATATTGGTTTCAATTTGGCTGAGTAGCTTCCCTTGCTTGCAAAATCCCAAGCTTTATTTTAGATCTTTCATACACCCTTTCCAAGTGTTTTATACCAAATCCCAAACACCATCTGGCTTTCTACCAGGAAACCAACCATTCCCTCCATATTGTGAGACTGATTGTAGTTCATATCAATTAAAAACATCTCTGTGCTTTCTCTCTCTTTTTGTACTGCTTGCTTGAAATTGAATTTCTTGGATCTTTTGGCACGGGGAGCATACTACATGTAGCCTAATTCAAATCTCTTTCTAACCACAGCAAATCTTAAATGAACTTTGAAGAGTTGCTGAATGTTGTGAGTGATACAGGGCAGATTTTTCTTAGCATTCGGTGTTCTCGGGAAGTTAAACTGCAGTAAGAAATGCTAAGCAGTCCAGAATTTTGACTCAAACTTCTGAATTTTCTGAACTGTGATCTGAAAATTGTAATTTATAGGAAAAACACCCCTCTGTAAATGAAATTTGTTCCGATCTTTATGAATCTTAAAACTTTAACAATCTGCAAGTTTCCTTCTCTTACATGTTAAGTGCACAATGATTCCAGAAGGAAAATGGGCTTAACTCTCATTAGACATCACACTGTATTAAACAAACTGGTTCACTCATATTTTATTCATTAAATAATATTTGTCAATTTTTTTTCTATTTTAAACTCTTACTGTAAAAGAGAGCATTATCACCTCAAAGTATTTGTTTCCTAGAGCAAATGCCAATACTATCCAGTCACACCATATTCTCCTAATTATGCTGAGGGTTTCTTTCCTAGCAGCATTTATTTTAGGGTGTCAACAATACTTCAGTTAAATGTAGTGTAAAGTGCACTTATTTAGCAAAGTTGTCCTTCAGAAAAGGGTTTTTTAATCTTTAAAACACCACTAGATTGTTTCTTTCTGTCAGTGCGTGATACAATAGAAATCTTAAATCAATAACACTTTTTATTCCTATGCAATTGATGCATAACATCCTTCTTCACACAGAGGTTTAATGTGTTGTAAATTAATTATCTGGAATGAGTACAGGGTCAATGGACCTTGGTATGACCGGGATGTAATGTTAAAGTGTTCCATTTCCTTCCAGTCCTGCTCAGCTCTCTTGCCGACTCTTTTATATGTGTCAGTTTTGCCATCTTCTGCACTTTGTTCCCTTAAGTGTTGTTAATGCCCCTCTAGGGCTTGATCAATAGGAAAAATTTGCCTTACCATAAATTTGTTCAACAATTTTCTTTCTTCTGAAGATGGAGGATCTTTATTAACTGTACTTGTACAATGCTTCTTAGTAAACTATTCTTACTCTTACAGAAGTTTAAAATAATAGCCTTATTTTAAATCATAATGAAATTCCGAAGATTCTGCGTAAGCAGATGCAGGTGTAACTTCTGGCTATTAGGTGCCTAAAAATTAAACAACTATGTTTCAAGTTTCTGTCAGAGGGAGTTTTGCTTTACTGTGTCTACACATGAAACAACATAGATGAATAAAACTGTTATTAGCTGTGAAAAAATGCTGAGGGAGAGATTCTCAACCATGAAGAGTGCAATTAAAACACGCATTCACTGGGTTTAAAGTAGCCAATTTCCTTTAAAAATCAGAGAGGCCACTTCTATTGCATTTTTTGAAGCCAGCTTGGCTATTAGTTGCTAGGGTAACAAGATTCAAGATAGTGAATAAGTTCTGTCCAGGCAGCACAGCATTATAGGTGTATAAAATAAGAAAAAAATGCTACTAGGAACATTCAATTATAGATTATTTTAATTGTCCTTTACTTTTTTATCAGTGTTTTTATTACAAGGATGGTCAGAATATGTATACGTTCATAACTGAAAAGGTGCTGGTGCATTTTAATTGTCTGAGTAACAGATGACACTAAACTATTAAGGCAGAAAACACTTCAAATCTCAATAATACAAAAGAAAAAAAAGAGATGCTACTTAAAACTCATGGCATGTTGGTGCAATCACTTTAATGTTCTGTGCTGTGTC
The DNA here is from genome assembly GCF_025592945.1 of Manacus candei. Taxonomy (NCBI): domain Eukaryota; kingdom Metazoa; phylum Chordata; class Aves; order Passeriformes; family Pipridae; genus Manacus; species Manacus candei. The sequence goes on from NW_026138053.1 coordinate 18,957,641, forward strand.
AATGTCACTTTCATAAACTTTTGCTGAAGTGCTTTTCCTACTGTATGTTGAATGATGTTGTCAGGATTGTGAGTCGGGGGTATGGTGGATTTGAGTCTACTTTACTTCCCTTGATGAAAAGGTCACTGCCACTTGTAAATCTGTTTTACTCCCTGCACAGTTGTTAGTGTCAAAGTCTGTCAGCTCTGTGGGATGTTAAAATTATACAACTGTGGTAGGAACAAGGATCACAAATTCCCAAGTGGTACATCCCAAGAAAAAGTCTCTGATCTTTGTGTAAAAGTTCTGTGGAAAGTTTTTTATTCAGGATTTTCAACTTACTTTGGCTTGATTGCAGAAATAAACAAAATTTCTGTTTCATTCCTCCCAGCTGGTGGGCCTTCCCCACTGATAGCTCATCACAGGGCCACTTATGTCTGTAGCCCCTGGTTGGAAGTGAAACAATCCCCTCTGCTTTATTTTTTTAAGGCTGCAATGACTCCATTTAAAGCACAATTAAAACTTGGCCTGTGTTGTGTTATGTGATTATGTTTTGACAAATCATCACAGTAGATCAGCTTCACAATTATTCATAAATTATTTGTAAAATAGAAGTAATAAGCGAGAAGTAAAACAACTGACAAATTTAGGGGAGGATACCCGACCTCCAAAGCAACCTTCCAACGAATGTAAGTAATGCAAACCATAAAACCCTCTAAAAACCTCTTTTTTCCTCCTTTACTCATAGCATCATCTGAATTGTTCTGTACATATGCAAAGACAGGTTTTTGTTCAGCAGTTTTCCCCTGTAAGTTTTCATACTTCACAGTGAACTGCAGCAAATGCAATGGGGAGTGAAACCAGCTGCAGTGCCAACAGCAAATGTGTCCTGCTGAGCTTGATTGATTATGACATGGAGTTTTGGAAGTTTTATGCTCTAGCTGTACAGGAGATGGACACAAAGTTCTTGGCATGTGAAGTATGGCCAAAGCTTTCAGGTGGTCAATTGCCTGCTTAATCCAAAGGCCTCTGCTAAGGCAGATTCAAGCTTTTCATACTGTGAGGTATTTCCATATGACCTTGCAACTAAATTGATTTTTGAACTGAATGGAGTAGTTTGCTGCTGAGAAGACAGAATGAGACCCGAAGGGGGCAAACACTGAATCTTTTCGGCTTGACTTTCAGTCAAGGTAACTCACTGGGGTCCTGAAGGTGATGCAAGTAAACATCTGCCAAGTGAATCTTTGTGTCAAGGCAGCCATTGTGGGCAAACTGGGGTAGGCAGCCTCGGTTAAACATACATCAGTGTGCCAAGTAACCATCAGCATGACAGGGAGGAGGACACACTATGATCCTGGTTTCCTTTTACCTTTGTTTTGGCTGGAAAATGCTCTTTATGTGCCACTGAATCTGATCTAGAAGCTGTCTCAGGCACTCATTCCAGTGATATGAAAGCAGAATCTTTCATATGAAGTTTTTCTTACTGTCTATTAATGATTTGAATGATAGGTAAGCAAACAAAAAAAAGAAGAAAAAAAGCCTGAAGATTTAATTATTCTGAGGAAAAATTCACTGCCATTTCTATTAATCACTACCTTGGTTTTATACGTATCTTTCAAATGCCTTTAAGATCCAAAACTCTTCTGCTTAGTTCTCCTTCCCTGCCTCCCGAGACAATTGCAGGATAAAAATTGACCTCTTCATTTTCTTATCAGATTCATTTCTGCTGTTTGAAATTGTAAAATCCAAATTGTAGATATTTGTACTTACATAATTAGAAAGCTGAATAGATGCCTGTCGTATCAATGCTTGTGTTTGCTGAAGATTCACAATGTTAGAGGGCATGTCTGAGGAATGTAAACAAACATCTACCTTATCAGGACTTTTACCACTGAGAAATAGACAATAAGATTTCTTTCCTACCCTCTGCCCTCCATTACCCCTCCAACCCTTTAGATTTTGCTCAGTCTTTTTAATTTTTAGCTTTTCTAGGCACGGCAGATGAAGAACAATTAAGAACTGTTGGAATGATTCTCCTAAGTGGGAAGAATGGTTCCACACTCTCAGGTCTGCACATGCTCATGTGATGGGTATCTGGTGTATAGCTATTTTTTCAGTCTGAAATAAAGTTAAGGAATGTGCATATGCTAATGCATCTGCATACACCTTGAGGATATTTTAATCCTTTATAAAAACAGATTTTCATTAATAAGTTGCTATGTGTATTTCAAGACAAAAGTCAGATATTTAATTTTTATAATAAATAAATCCAGAATAATCAGATTTATTTTAGACAAGTCCTCTACATATATTTCCAGGCAAAAAGGAAATAGAACCTAGAGCTGAGATTCTGCCAGTATTTTGAGACCTTTGGAAAAGTTACCTGTTGATCAAGGCTGGTGACTGAATATTTGAGATGATTTACAGACAACAAAATGTTTAAAGCCCTGTATGGCACTTGCAGCCTTTCCAGGGAAAAGGCTTGCCTAGTTGTACAAATATATAGTATAAACAATTTAACCCTTCCCTTAGTAAATTAATTCGAAATACTGAATTTTGAAGTTATTATAAAGCAGTGTGGTCCTTGTGATAGAAGAGAGAATGCTTAAGTACTTTGTCTTATTTAGCCACTGTGATCATCATACAGGTAATGTAAAACTGGCTTGTCAGACACCTGCACAGCAGATCTCCCAGGTATTGCTGGTGCTTGTTGCTCACACTTAGCCCTTACCTTTTTTCAGATTTTCAGTTGTCTTCTTACTGCTTCCTTTCATGTCAGATGTAGTTACACCCCTTTGGATGTTCTAAAGGTATGTCTTCTATGTGTCAGCCTACAGACCTTTGGCTATTTTCTCAGAATCTGAGTATATTATTATGCGTCCCCTCTCTTTTTTTTTTTTTTAATAAAGATTTCAATTATTTTTTTAAAATACGTTGAAAGACCTTTTCATGTTCATCACAGTTTTCCAGATCTCCCATCTGCTTACACAGTCTGTGCCATCCAAATCACAACCTCTTCTCTTTTCTTGCTATTCTAAGAAGGCACTTTTTTGTTTTAATTTGTGTCCTTAAATCTTGCCTGAAAACTTTCCTTTCCTGCTTGGCTTACAGGGCAATATTTTGGGATATTTTGTCAGATGGACTACCAAACACTACCACTTTATATTGTAGATACAGTACCATGCTGACAGGCCCCAGGGCAGTGCTACGAGGTACTACTGTAGGTCGCACGTCCCTGCAGTTGAAGGATGTCTCTTGTTTCAGACTCTCTTATGCAACTCTCTTCTGAGCCTTGGGAAAGACTTACCTTTTGCTTGCTTACTATGGTCTAGTCTCCAGAATGAATGTTGTCTCAGCAGAGTTGAACCACTCCAAATTTCTCTTCAGCTAATTGTTTGGGGTTTTTTAAATTTATTTTGAGAATGAAGCCATTTGATATACGTGAGGTGAACCAGACATGAAAATTTGCAGTAATTTTTGCAATATATAATATGAAGCATTAATATGTTGGTGTTAGGCTAGATGACTGCTTTTTTTTTTTTTTTTGAGAGAAATGGATGTATGAGATGTGCATTACTAGTGCTAACATAGAGTGGACAGCATTTTTTGAAAAAACTCCAGTTCAAAAATGTGGCTTGAGCAGAGATTGAAATTGAAGCCTCTGCTCAGCTGAGATGGGAAGTTGTATTTGGGAAGAAGTGAATAAACACCCATGACAAATCCTCAGCTTCTCTAATTCATAAAGGAAGATCATTCCCACAATGGAAAATCATTCATAAATGATCATTCTCAAACAGAGGCTCTCAGTGGCAATAATAATTAAGGCTGGGAGAAAGAAGAAAGACATTGATCAAACTATACTAAGAAGGAGAAAGTTTATATAGATTCTGAATTTGTGACAAACTTTCTGCTCTGAAAAATGGAGTTTATACTGATACTTAAATTTGCAGAAGCATAAAGTCTTTAAAAAGCACAAAGAATCGCTAAAACCTCTGTAACACTGAACCAGACTCTTTGAATTGTTTTTTTCTGCAGATATTTTGAAGGAAAAACGATTAAGAAGAGCTAGTGTATGCATAAGTGCTAAATATTTGAAACATTCCCAGCCACCACCACATGACAGCAATCCTGTCCCTGGGGTCAGGCAGTTCACTGGTAAGCTCAGTGTGAGGAATCTCTGGGATAGTGAACCTGCTGGGGAAAAACTGTTGTCCCACTGTTCCTAAACCAGGATATACTGTGCTTTTACACTTGTTCATTCAAAAAATCTGTACAACAAATCCAGCTCAACTGTGTTTACTACTAAGATGCAGAGTAGAATACTTTTCTAATCTACTTCTTTTGGAATCATATTTTCAATTGCTTCAACCTTTTCATTGTTTCAACTGCAAGCATTGTGTGTGCCCCCACAGGTGCAGTGGCAATCTGCATTATTTATACCTCAAATTTGATGTATAATTTTTAATGCAAAAAATCAGTGACACGTAAGTCCCTTTATATAGACCAAAAAAAGAAGAAAACAAAACCCTACATCATTTCCATACACTCCTTCTCCCTGTACAGTTATGGTCTGGGTTGCACCTATTGTTTGCTAATGTATGAATAACAGCATGGATTTGCCACCTGCGATCAGATTTTACTGCAGGAATAAAGCAAGGTCAAAATAATATCTAATGTTTAGACAGCATACTGGTAGTCTCCCTGTCAGCAGACTATTCTTAAATAATAGTAACAAATTAGCATTACAGGCTTTCCTCAACGAGATGTGCTAAAATCATACTGGATGCTCAGTGACCTGTGCAAAGAAAAGAAAATGTAATATGCTGCTTTCTAGATCTCTCAGCCCCAGCTGCTGTAGTGTCAATTAAGTCACTATGACTTTTCAGAGGTGGACCCAGCATGACTCAAGAAAATAAGAAAGCAAGCAAAAGAGAAGAAAAAATAAAAAAAATAAACCCCAGATGCAAGAAGAGAGTGTGTTGCAAGAGAGAATGTTTTGCTCCAGCACTGAGTTTGAAGGGGCTGCCCTCTTTAGCACAATGGGAGTCAGCTTCCCTGCTGTGTTCTCTGAAGTAGCTCATTGGAGAGCAGTAATATTATATCTTAATAAGCATAACACTGTGAACTGAGGCATATTTTTAAGTCAGACACATGGAAGGGAAACATATCAGAGCAGAGCTGTGTTATTTTTAATGGAGCATGTGTTTGTCTTGTAAGTGTGTCAGAAGAAAAGGAGCAGGTTTCGGGTTTCTTCTCACCATGGCTAATGTAGGATAGGCACTCCAACTGCCTCTCTAAGTGATATCAGTGGTCTTTGATATTAAAAATGACACTGGATGGTCTGGACTACACTTGCACCTCACATTCAATGACATTGAATACATATTGTGTATATTGGTGTTCATTGAAGTTATCCTTCGGATGAAACTCTTTGAAAACTACAAAGACTAAGATAGTTTTCAGTAGATAAATGACATTATAATAAGAGAATCTGTCCTTTTCCCAGATGTACATGAGTGTATGGTACAGATGATGGGTGACATACTTTGCAGGAAAACATATTTCCTTTTACATTCAACTGGAAAATAGATCTTGCAGCGTGGAATTGATAGCTGCCATGTGTACCATACCCATGCCATTCACCTCTCCTTCTTACCATCAAAACCAATATCAGAGTAAAATGTTTGAAACGAAATTCCGAAGGAAATTTTAAATTTCAATTGATAATGGGTTTTTTAATAGGTCTTGGGTCAAGATGTATCATAAATCTATTTTCCACAGTGCATAGAAAATATACTTATTCTGTCTTTGTGGTATGACTGGATCTAGTCTTACATCCAGCAGCCAGCTGAGGCTGCTTGTCTATTATAGTCTCTTCCACCATTCCTGACAAATGAACAAATAACTAGATGCCCTGTGAAACATTTTAAATAGAACTGTCTCCTGGAAAAGCTGTTACTGACAGAGACAGGTTCGATCCAGATCAAGGAAACCTGCTTTGGAATAGAGAAGATCAATACTGGTCACTGGCTTTTTTATTTCTGATTTTTTTTTTTTAACTAAGCAGAGGTAAAGATTATGATGAATAAAGTAAAGCAGAAAACAAGCAATCTATGAACTGAAGTGCATCCTTCTTATTAAACCTTATTGTGCTCTTAAAGCAGTAGCAGAAGCTGTTGCTATGAACTCTATCATGCAAGAGGCTTTCAGAAAAGCATTTAAAACTATGTATTAGCTAGAAACCACTTTGCCCACAAATTCTGAAAGAGCTGAAAGTAGCTTTTGAAAAGGAACCAATGTATTTCATGGCACAGTAAATTAGCTGCTATTTTTTACTTTTGAAGTGTTTGATCAAAATCCAGTGCTGAGCACAGTGTCTGAAATTAATTCTATTTAGAGTGCTTCTCTGTTGCTTACAACCTGGATCCCATGGCACTAACTGCCCCCCTGTTCTGTTGTGTTCTTTGGCATATGCACGAGAATTCCGTGTTTCCAACGCCAGCTGGAGGCGCTAAGGTCACGTTCTTATGTTTGGAAACAATGCATGGGTTTGTGTGAGCTGGACAGATCAAAACTATGATTGCTTTTATTCATTCTATTTAAATAGCATAATCTACTCTGATTTTGCTTAACAATGAAAAAACCAATCAAGAGAAAAGTCACCAAGACCAAATTATCCCAGTCATGGAAAATAATGAAACAGAATTCGACAAGTCTTAGGAAGCAACGTGGGCATTGTAGTAACCATATTCTCTGTAGCCTTTGGCTAAGTCCAGGAATTCAGCTTACTATATAACCAATCCTGTTCAATCCACAAGTGTTAAATTCATCATTAAAATGTTGTTCTCTCCTTCCCAAACCTTCCATGTAACAAGCAGCTGAGTAAGATGAAAGGCATTTGTTGCTGAGAGCAGCCTTAAGGAAAGCAAAAAAGCAAATCTGGAAAACGTATTAATATTTTTCTGGAAATGGGTGGTATTTGTAAAACATTTAACATCTTCAAGGTCAACTCGTTCTCCTTCTGTATACTATTCATAACAGGCATTTGACAACTCAGTGACAGTCAATCTAGCAGCTGAACTGAATATATTTTATAAAAAATTTAAATAAAAGGTAGATCTTCATTGCGGAATGAGCACAACAAACCCAAGGAAAACAATAACAGCAAAAGGCTATTTCTGAAATTTCAACTAAAATCAGCAAATATGGTTACAAAAGTGAGGAAATAGATCTAATTTTGGTAAATAAGTAGGTGTATGCATAAACTGCAAGAGATTATGGTCCTTCACACCACAGCGGTGGTGTCTCCTCAGCTAAGTGAAACTTTGTAACCCTGAGCATTCCACAGATTTCTTTTTTTTTTTTTCCAGGATACCACATCTGCAAAATGACCTAACATTAACAAGGTATTCACATTTTGCAGTTACAGTTACTCTGACTTCAAAACTGGTAAAAATGGCAGCTCAGGGAGCCACAGAGACATATGTTTTGGAAATCCCAGGAATACTGAATTTTGTATCCATGGAAATTCTGAGGTGGGTCCATTTTTAATCCTAATTTATCTTCCTTGTTTTAGTTACTGTCATCATGGACTTAAAGAAGTTATTCTCTGTCCTTATATGTTCTAAACAATATGGATATACATAAAATATACCTATATTTTTATGTAGTTATGATAATATTTTATAAAATTAATCTTTTATAGTGTATGTTGAAGAAAGATGGTCCTAAACAACCAGCTCATAACTCCCCTTCATCATTTCCAAATTGCAGAGCTATCTCTAACTGTGAAAGTGCATCATATCACCAATTGCCTTTTCTCTTTCAGCAATGTATACAATGAAAATCAACTAGCAATTGTTTTGTGGGTGGGTTCACAGATTAAAGATCAACTATAAATTGAGAGGAGTGTCAAGTTCCTTTTTGGAAACCACTACCTGGTTTTGTTTTTAAAGCTGCCTCAGGTTTTCAACAGGATTCTTACTCTAAGAGCTGTGTATCTTTCATCAGCTCACACCCACTGAATGACTACCAGAGATGTTAGTGTCAAATTCTTCTGCAGACATCCAGCTGGACTCTCTACAGGGATTTAGCTGAAAGGGCTTGCTGGATGGTGTTACTAACAGTTCCACCTCCCCGATTCTGTATCTTTCAAATATCAGCTATAAATATTTTGAATATGCTCATTATTTAAAATTTTGGACCTCCTCCCCAATTTTGTAAGGTATTTTAGAAGGCTTTCTGCCTACAATTATAATGTATGTCTGCAGTCCAGGAAGACAGCTGAAAGCACAATGACTCTTGCTCTATATTTGGAAACATCTGCTGTTTTATTTTCATGATGCACAGTGACGTGCAGTTCTGAGAGGAAGAACAAGTCTGGCACAGGAGACATTAGTTTATGGTTATATATTATGATACCGAAGTTAGGATTCCTTCTAATCTAACCCTTCCTAATTACCCTCTGGTAGTACTTCTCCATTGAGTAAAGGATGCTGAAAGAGTTGTTTGTTGGTCCTCTGACTGTTTTCTGTGGAAAGAAATCCCAGCCCTAGTGAGGCAGCCCTTTCAGGTATCAGCAAATAGTTTCCTCCACATCATTTTGTCATTCTTGAAAGAGAAATACATAGGCAATACAAGTGAGATGTGGAGGGAAAACAACTAAATTGATTTGGGATGGGCTTTAGTCTGAGGAATTCCTAGATTCAAGGTAAGGTGCTAAGGATCTAGGAGAAGATTTGCTTTACTATATGTTCTATAAAGCAATTGCATCAAAACTCCACCATATAAAAGCCCAGTTGCATATTCGAGTGAAGTGCCTTTGATGAGTCGAGAAAATTCTGTTCATTACAGTGGCTTACTGTTTTTTAATAGTCTGTCCAATAATTTGAGAGGAATGTACTTGTGTCAATAATCTTAGCGATGCTTTGTGGGTGGGTAAGGCAAATTACAACATTTGGTGCTAGGAGTAGTTTTGACTGTTATCTTCAGCTGACCCAAAAAATATTTCCATGGTGATCCACTGTTCATCCCTGTTGGATCCAGGACACTGAGCTGTGGTCTGACCCAGCACTGTTATGCCTGTGGATATTTGTTTCAGATTAAAGGCAGGATTAAACCTTGCACGGCTTCAGAATTGGACCATGGGTTTTGTTCTTCTCAATAATGATTATCAATGGAAAATTTAAATTAGATCCAGGAGAGATCATGGAGGCTTAGGAGACCTGAGGCAGCACATTTGTGAAGTGCTGCTAGTATGGTACGATTTGAGGTTGGATATCTTCTGAGTGTGTGTGCCTCAATAAGACTGCTAAGCGTACTGACAGAAATTTTGGAAAATGTTGAAAAACTTTATTTTTGAGAAGCATTCACACAAAATTGTATTTAAAATTCCCTCGTGAATTCATTATGTAGGAACTTTATTTTACATACTTCCTTTTAGAGCAATGTAATTCTATTGTCCAGGAATTCTCAGCTTTAAAAGACTGGGGTATGAAGAGTTGTCTTATTTCTACAGAGAGAAGAGACTTTCTTTTTTCCTCTTAAATTTAGACATTGGTGGAGTCTTTCTTCAGCAAAACTAAGAAGGTGCGCATTTTGATCTGACAGATTCAATTTGATTTGTCGAATTTCTGAATCTCTGTGATCAAAACTGCAAAGATCAAACTATTCCATCACTTGACCTGAAAGTTATAATCTAGTTTAATATAGCAACAATATTTTGCCCTAAATGTTATGTTAAGGCTCTCTATCAATAATTCAGCTCTTATATAAAATATTCTTGCAAATAAGATATTGTACTTCAAGAACAAATGATCTGTGCAGATATATTCTCAAAGAATATCAGTCTCACTGTTTATGCCAGTGAAGAGTGAAAGAAACCTGAGGGTGAGAAATAGAACAAGACAAGGTTTAATGAAATATGTGGGCTTGGAAGGAAAAATTATGAACGTTTGGAACGGTTGGACTTCTAATGTGGAATGTGTCTTAATCATTCTATTGTTATTTTTTCTTAGTGTTTTAAACCAACTTTCAATAGATTAGAAAGTGATAAAAGAAACTTTCATGGCAAAATATCCTTAATGCAGAAATGTAAATGTAATGACAAAATGGGCTGTTCCAAAGCAAGGCTCCTAATGTGAGAGCCAGAAGTGGAAAAAAATAAAAAGAATTATTTCTTAAATCTCATTTAGGATATACAAAAGGATCAATATCTTGAAAAAAAATCTATGCACTTGCCCTGAGGTGAAATGCTAAGGTGATGGGAAAAGCTTCTGTTGCAAGATAATTACATAAAACTCCTGCATTTTATAAAAGAATATTCCGTGATATTTTTTCTTTACAGGTTGCTTCATGTTTCCTTACATTATTCACCTTCATTACATTTTGCACCTTCACCCTCTAAATAGGCTGAAGAGGTATTGTTCAGCTACTCATAAAGGCAGGAATGACTGTTTATACCAGTGATTTTTAAGAGGTATTTTTGGGTTTGGAGTGTTAAAAGATATGTTTCAATACTTACATCATTACCATCCTACACTTCAATAAAATGTGATTTAAGTATCTAGAAATCATGAGTTTGACTTCAAAGCCATAAATTTGCAGTTAAGCGAGTACATTTAGTATGTCTAGCCTTCCAGGCCTTGTGGGTTTAGAAGTCACTTCCTAAATTTTTCCCACAATCATGAATAGAGATTTTTAGAAAAAGCACACTGGATAATTTTACACAGCCATGTGACTCTAGGAGTCAATGCTTAAGTAGCACAAAAAATTCAGATACTGCAATAACTAGTGCTAAATATTTTGCTAACACAGATTTTTAAATGCTACCCTGAATGAGAAGGTTAAAAATACCTAAATTCTTCCTGCCAAGGTTGTTTTTGTTTCTTACAGAGATCACTGTGTCAGAATGAAACCTTCCCCCCGGCCACCTTTTTTTCTTTTTTACAGCCAGATCATTTTAACCACCAAATCTGGCAGTAAAGTTGTTCGTATCTGTACAAGGAACAGTGAAGTTGAAACCTCCTGGAGAAGCTACAAAAAGTGTGCTCTTGTCCTGCAGTGTTGTTTTGGTGGCGCTCTGCTGCAGGCGTTTCCACAGGTGGGGAAATGGAAATTTATCCCGGTTCCTGAACACCAGTACTGATAATATGTCTTTTTATCTAAACTCACTTGTCTCTCTAGAGATCACCAGCACTATTACTGATAACACAGCTTTATATTGCTCTAGGCAGCTTGTCAACTTTACTGATCTTAGCAATTGTGAATAAAGATTTTCATGTGGGTAAGAGTCAAAAGGGAATAGCACCTGAAAGTTTCTGAAAAGGAGAATTATGGGACTGTCCCACAAGTGAGAGATAATATGTGGTCACCAGGAGCTCCATTAAACTATCCTGGGGAACAGCCACAGGGCAAATAATCCCAGCAAAGGACTTTTTCTCCAAAGCAAAATAATCAGCATATGAATGAAAATGAGTAGGCAAAATGAACCATTGACTATAGATGAGCCCTTTCTCCCACTTCTTTTTCCAAATAAGAATAGTGTATTTTTATATTTATGGTGTTGCTCCTTTTCTTCTCCTACTCCATCACTTTACTCTTTCCATCTCTTGCCCTTTCAAGGTGGCAGATAATATATAACCCATAAGATATATTGGTGTGGGAATGATGCTGAGATGGGATTTTCGTTTCTTCATTCTTTTAGTAAGGGAAGCTGAACAAACTCATATAGATGGATGGGTGAAGTGAAGTAGAATATTACTGAATAATCTTCAACCTTGAATGAGGAAAATGAGATACAGGATGCCTAATGTTTCATTGACATCCAGGAAAAGAGGCATGAAAACATCTAAACCTCCTCAGAGGAAGAAAGTTAAGGTGACCACATGCCAAACCACAGCTCCAGTGAGAAGGGTGGCCCTGGCAGCCAGCAGGACAACAGGGGTCCCAGGCACCTCTGCTTGTGTGGCCGTGGGTGAGGCTCTACCTGGTGAATGAAGGAGAAGAAAATCATGTTTGGTGAGTTCTTGATGCAATGCTTTCCTCTTATTTCTGTGCAGGAGGTAATATAGAACTCCATGTCTCTTAATTTCTGTAGTAATTTCATGATTATGTTTCTAAAAGAAAGGACGCCTTCTTATTTTCATAATTAACAGGAAATACATGTTATACATTAAATGTGGCACAAGAGAGATGAATTATGCAGTAAACTCTGTGTGTGCTGATCAGCACAAAGCCCAAGGCGCATTCAGCAGAGTTGCTATGAAGATCTGTAATGAGTTTCAAGTACATCATTTCCTGATGGAGGGTAAGAAAACATCCATCAATGCTAATTTTCCCATAGTTTTTAGCTTTTTATGAATACTTTACAGCTTAGAAAAAAGATGAATTTCTAAAGTGCAACTTGAGGAAACTCTTTTAGTAATTAGAGAGTATTCCTAGCCAAAACTAATATGAACCTTAAACATGCTGATGGTTCAAAATTGACAGCCCCAGCCCCTAATTTCTTCAAAAAGGCTAAAGTTCCTGAAATCTGAACATGGATAGTTTGTTTTCTAGTCTGTCTCTAAGCCGGGATTGTCATTGCGCCCTGAAAAAGGCAGAATTTGGTGTTAGGCTCATTCCTAATTCAGTAGTAGTGTTGTACAGGATTAAGGATTAAGTGGTCTGAAGAAGCAAACTCAGAAGAGATTGGGGAATCCTTATACTGAGCCTGAGGGTTCTGTACAGCAATGCTGACTTTGTAGTGGAGCACGTGATCATATACATCGATATAATATTCCCTTAAACTTCTGTTGGGCTGTTGCAACAAAGGCATTCTGACATTTTAGGAATGAGAAAGTGGATTTTAGATATCAGCAAGGAGGAAGAGGCAACTTTTCTGATTATGTAGTCATCCATTTTATATTGACAACTATTTGCTTGACTCCAGACTTCAAAGAACCCAAACCTAATGCCTGGGAGTACTTTTCCAGCTAGTGTATGTTGTTTATGTAGTGAGAAAACATTAAATATATTCTGTGGTTATTTAATAATAGATATTAAACATGTAGTATAAATATAAACATAAATATATTAAATACAAAAATTGTACCTGTTGTAAAAGGGTACTTAAAATTCTGATGATTTTGGAGAATTTAGAGGTTGTCACGTCAAGAGCTGTGAAGGGCTTTTAAAGAGAAATGCTAAACCAGCATGTATGGAGGGTAAAACATTTTAGTAAAACTCACCCTTGCTGGGAGCATCAGGTTGTTATTCGACTGTATCTGTCTCCTGCTTATGTCCTTCAGTTATGTTAAATGAAAGCTCTCCCAGAAGAGATCACTACTCTTATTCAGTCATAATTTAAGAGGTTTTTTTTAAAGATAGAATTGAAAATTAATGTTCAGATTTCTTAGCGCAGACTACTTGCCATCACCTTTCACTTGAATGAGAAGACTTTTCTATATCTAGAGTAGATTTTATGTGATGAAACCCAGAATCAAATGTCATAACCTACTGAACAGCCTGAGGGCTGGAGTCTGAACAACTAACAAAATAACTTCAGATCCGTGTGAATAAATTGAAGATTTGTTTATATATATATATACACAATTCTGCAAGACAATCCTCACTCTTCAATTGTATGTCAGTTCCAAAGCAAGGCTTGTTTCAATCATGTTTTTGTTGGTATTTACAGACACACATGGGAACAGGTTTTTGTTCACAAATATTTTTCAAGGAAAAACTGTATCTTTCATGAGGGACAGTTTTTCATGACCAACGATACTGCAGAGACACACTCATCCTCTTTGAAACATTTCAGCTATTCAGATAAGACAGAAACAAGTCCATTGGACTGGATGACTAAGTTATGGAAAGCAAATAATCACTCTGGATTACTCTGGATTTCTACAAAGAAATTAAGTTCTGAATTTTTTTCACGCTATCTAACCAGTGATCACTGTGGATATTCAAAGTAAGCAAGATAGGTTCTCTCATGAGTCAGTATTAGCAAGAAAGGCTAATTTATTCTTGCATAAGGTAGACAAAAATAAGTTGTTGAACTCTAGTACTAATAGAAAACTATTTTGTGATCAAATAAGGGGCAGGAATATAACACTGAATAATATTCACTTACCTTTGAACCAAACAGAACTTTTGTAGTCTAACATGATGCTCATTTCCCTGCTCAGTAGTTAGCGTGTCAAGTGTTCAAAATGGACCTGAAAATGTATTAGAAGCTCAGGAGTATATCAACATTTGCAGCATAAAACTCCATTCTCTTTGATCATTCAAGCTTTCTATCACTCTAGGTGGTCCTAACTAATAAGGAACTGTAATCCTCTTCACTACTTGATTCCAGTACCCACACAACAGACCACATGCAATTAGTGCTTGCCATTAGTGTTTCAGTCAAATACCAAGACTTATCTACAGATTTATGATCCTTTTAATTACATATTTATAAATCAGATCACTATATGTATGCTTCTTTTTCTTTGGGATATGGTTTCCCTCAAGGCAAAAACATGTGCAGGTGTTTTAATATGTGTAATATTTGTTACAGAGCTGGAGTGCTGCTCTGAAGTTCCATACAAACATGTACTATGAAAATAGAACTCTGATCTTCTCCAGGTTTCTATATGAAGTTCTTTGTATAAGATTCTGGTTTACAAATCTGACATGCCTGTGCAATGCCCAAACTGTCAGCATTCAGTCCCATATCTCTCCTTCAGCAGCTCTTGTCTGCTTTGTTATGGATGCTAAGCACTAACAGCCCCACTCATTTGTTGTGCTGAGAACTCTGAAAAACACACCTGCAGAGAAGGAATTGGCAGCCTCAGAATTAAATACCTGCTTCTGGTAACACTCTTTTCCCAGGCAGCTATTCTGTAGTGAGTTTAGTATGATCTTTGAATCTTTGAACAAAGATGCTTGCACACAGAACACCAGTTAAGGTGTCGTGTCCTAGTAAAGGAGAAGTTGTGGTCATAGGATAACAGTCACCTTGAGCAGATACCCAGGTGTGGAACAGAAATATATCTGTCTTGCTTAGGTATTAGAGTTTAATGACAAATGAAGAAAGGCTGATGATAGAATTCATTAGTATGGCAACTCCTTCTGAAAGGAATTTAAAGCAACTTTAGCCAGGCAGATCTTTCTCAAATGTCTCTCCTGTATATAAAAAAGTCTGCTAAATTTGAGATTATTGAGAATTAAGAAGTTGACAGAGGGAAACTTTGATACATAACTGATCTCTATATAAATCTTAGGCTCCCTATTCCTTCGCTTTGCTGACCTCATAATCTTAGAAAATACATATTTGTGATTGGATCATAGTGAGGTATGCAAGTTACAGCCAGCCCTTTTGATGCATAAATAATTCCTATGTTAGAGGTTTATGATAGTAACCCCCTCACTCCAAATCTTATGTAGACAGCAATTTGTGTAAGGTTGAGCCTTACTCCCAGCCCTGTTATTTATTTGGGATACTTGGTTAGGCTGGATTATCTGACTATACATTTTTTTGGTACTCTGAATGTCTCAAGCCAGCAATCTGAAGCACTGAGCACTAATTTTAAACACAACCTTTATAGTTTCATTGCCATACAGTCCCTTAATTCCACATACTCCTTGGAGTTTGGGTTAAAATCCCCTGGTATTTTTGTGCTAGTGAAACACACAGATTTGGGACTTTGATTTTCTTCCATTTTAATATATGTGTAGATTTTAAATAATTGTGAAATGTATGAACTCAAAACAGGGAAGATGTCTGCTCTAAGAGAAGAATGACAAAACAGATTTGCTCTGAACTGCCTGGGATCATTTAAAACCAATGAATTAAAAATCAGATAGTTTGTGAGGGCTATAATTTACACTACAGAGGTGATAAAGCCTTTTGTGTTCCTATTTGCAAAGAAAGCATTAAACTACAGTGATTTTTGATTTTTTCTCTTCCCACCAGGGAGAAATGTGAAACTCAATTTTACCCCCGATTGGTAAGGTGCTAATTTGTCTGACAAGTTGTTGGAATCTCAGCATGTTTGAGGTATCCTTGATGTATCAACACCTTCATGCTGAATGAAGGATGTCTTTAATGTGTAAATGTTTAGTACATATCCTATATCTCATTAGCCAAGAACAATACAAACCACACACAGGCAAGAAGGGTCAGAAGCCAGCTCCAGTCAAAGAGAAAAATCTTTTATGTTGTAATTAAATGAGCAAACATTTGGAATACATCTATTTTGCAAATAGTTTATCAAAAAATACACTTGAAATTTGCAGCCTCACTTGAGACTGATGAGTCTACTATCAGATGAAGCATCCTGAATCAGAGTGCCATATAACACTGGTGTCTCAAAGTTCTTACTGCATGCAATATCACAAACTATTAAGAATAGTAGGAGAATAGCAGTTTTTAATAAAACCACAAAGGTATACTTCTGGAACTATTTCTGTTGTTAGTCTAAACCTTGGTAACTTTGTAATTTTAGAAATTTAGCTTCATTGGCTCTTTTGTGAAAATGAAAACTTTTCTAGGGAAAATGAAACAATTTTCTAGGGAAATACCGACTGCGTTTGAAAGGTAGAATCTCCAGTTTCATTTCATTCTGTAAGTATAGCAACATCAAAAAGAAGCCAAGACAGTGAAAAACAGATACTTTAAAGAAAAGCTGGTAGAAATATAAGTGCATTGCAACTGCATTGAGCTGTGGCTCGTGTGGAGAGCTGGGGGATGCCTGTGAGGCGAAGCGAGTTCTTTGCTAGGCATCTTCTAACTAGATAGGTTTGCCTGCTTGTGAGATGAGAAAAATGATGGCTCTGAATGAGGACCTGGAGGATGTGTTCACACACTCTCGACCTGTTACCACTGCCGTTTTCCTAGTTTTGGCTGGGATTATGCTGCTTCCCCTTGTAAAAGTTTTCTAGCCTGAGAGGATCATTAGGTTTAAGTACAACAGGGCTCAAAACTAGAATTTTTGCTAATTTGTATTTTTGGATGTTAATCTACTCCAGGCTGTAGTACTTCAGACGATGCCATGGTTTTGATAAATACGATACAGTAAGAGGAACAAAGGGCAAACAAACCCTGCAATTTAAACAATAGCAAGAAAAATTGCTACCATACTTTATTACAAAGACCAGCAAGCACAGCTGAGTACCACAGGCTGCTGACAAGGCTAGAACCTCAGTGTACCCCAGATCCCTACTTGTGGAGAGGGAGAGACAGAGACTGGTCTCCTGCAGTTCACGGTCTCAAGAGCGTACAAAGTTTGCCCACATTTCTGAGCTACAGGTATCTAGAACTTGGCTGTGGATGTGTTTATATAGCAAAGGCTTCTTACCACAAAGCTATACCTTGTCTGACTAAAATATTCTGCTTCTCAAATAGACCTAAATAGTCTATATACCCCCATTTACTAATACAATTATACTGAGCAATACAGAGTGTAAGTTCATTGCAGTAGATGAGCATGTCTGGGAAACAAGTGGTCTTATTTGTCTTGTATGGATTGCATTAAATATATTTATGAAAGGAGACTTAGAAAATCAAAATGTAGAGAGTCATCAAAATTGTCTTAAAAATTCCCAGCTTGAAGAATTAAAAAAAAAATATTCCCCTTTGACAATCTTGATTATCAGTATCTCAAGGGAGGAAACATATTTTCAGTACTCTGAGTGTCAGAAAAATGGGTCTTTTTTATAGTGCTGGTAAGATGCATAAAAAGTATCCGCATCTATTTGCTCATTATGCAACTTCTGAAACCTAATATTTAAATAAAACCCCATGACGAGTTTATGAAAATTTGCAAAATCCTTCTTCCAGCCAAACATGTTATTTTTTCATCTTTGTTTTTAATGTTTAGAATGGCTTCCTCTGTCCTGCATTAGAGCCAGAGTGAAGTCAGGGACACTTAGGGGCATTTAGGTCTGGGAGATTCAGTCTGTCAGAGCTGGCCTCACCCTACCTTCATGGCACCCAGGCCATTGCTCTGGATATTTCCATTGCCCTTCCCATCCCCACTTCCCTCCAGCAATCAAACAGAACTGGGAAGCTGCTCGGAAACCCTCTCTCACCTGGGCACTGCTGTCTGCTGTCACTGTCTTCCCTTTCTGGAGCAGCCTGAACAGGGCTGGTGGGCTTGTTACCAGCCCTGATACCCGTTCCAACCTTGGCTCTGGTTCAGGTGGTACCTGTTGCTCTCTCTAGACCAAAGCACAAGTGGACATGGGTCCACGGGGGAAACACAGAACTTCTGCTCCATTTTGAGCCCTTGGAGGGGAACCCCTTTCTGGCCCAGCCTTTGCAGTGGTCCTTGCCAGCACTCCCTTCTCTGCAGGCCATGAGGGCATGCTGGTGTGCTGCAAACTTCTGTCTGGCTGCATTCTCATGCTGCACACAAGAGATTAGAGACCCTCTTTTCATTACTATTTATCCACATTATATAAAATCAGTCTTGTGTTTGTCAGTTCAGTTGCAATTGTGCCCTGGTCCTGTGTATGGGTTCATTCCTTCTTTCTGCTTTTCTTTTCCAGAGGGCTGATCCCTTTGAACTGCTGAAACCTGGTGACTTGCACTCAATAGTCTGTAAAACAATAAGGTCAGCAGGGTGAAGATTCAGATTTTCTGCCTCTAAATACAGACTGCTGTGCTGGGCCACTGAGGTGAGTCTGACCTGATCTGATTGCCTGATAGAAGAATGGAGTGGGAGGAAAGGGATTAAAAACCTGCAGACATGTCGAGCTGTTAATATAGTGTCTCTTCAAGTGCATAGCTGGGGAAAATACAGCTGCGTAAACTTACGATAGATGCGACTGACAAATGTAATTTTCCTGTTGAATGTTAAATCACTGAGGGACCCTGTGACTGGAATTCTAAGCCCCATATGCTCCACTGCAACCTTGCAAAAAATCAGGAACCTTTACAAGCCCAGTCATAAGATCAGTTTTTCCAATGAAGATGAAACAGGAGTCTAGGATTTTTTCTGGGAGGGCAGGGTTTGTGTAGTTCTTTAAATACCAAAAAAAAGATTATATTTATTTTTTTCTGGGCAAATAGAAACTTTTAAGACTTTCATAAATGGTAGGAGTCTTATAGGGTGACATGCTTTGTTACAAAATGCGAGTTTGGATTCAGTTCCTAAAAGGCACTGAATCCAGGTTTCTCAGCTGGATCTCAAAATACATCTGGCACAGCAGCTCTAAACAATTTTGGTGACTTTGTGCAGATGGACACATTATATGGGCTGTAGAGAAACTGGCCTCACACTTACCCTACAGTCTAACAAGCCCTCAGTGGATCGATGCTGGTTAATATATCCATTTAAATTGGTTCCCAGGAATACAGCAGGACATCACAGTGGCTCAATTGCACCCAAGTTTATGTTGCACTCACAAAAGAAAACAAATGCAAGGATCAAGCAGTCAATCAGTGAAATGATTCAAAGGAAGAGATTTCCCCCAGATTTTGACAAACTGGCATAAGTACGATCCCAAAGAGTGCTGAGGTATTAAAATATCATACAGACAGTACGACAAAATAACAGAGATTATATCTGTGACATGCGAAAAAAAAATAAAAGAAGAATTTTCCCAGTATGTGAGTAAGGCTGGGAACATCATCCCACTGATGGAGCTGGGGTCAGTGGCAGGGCTGTGTGGACATGGCCGGCTGGGACCAGCTCACAGCAGCCTACCCCAGGTTAGAAAACAGGGTGAGGTATTCATGGTCAGGAACTTGCACAGAGTACTTAGTGCTTAGAGAAAAGAAAAGAAACAAAGTGCTTTTTGGCTAAAAGACTGAAGCTTCTTTTGTGGTTGAGATTCATGAGAAGAGGCTATCACCTCCTGAACAGTTTGCCCAAGAAGTAGTTGCTAGAGTCATTACAGGAGTGTTGTGTCAAGTATTCCAAGTTCACAAGACAAACCTGGAGTGATTCAGCCACAGCACCTGAATGACCTGTTTCTGTGACTTGGTGGCTGGTGAAAACTCTGTGTTAATTAGCTTGTGTAAATAGTTATGATCCTGAAGTTTTACATAACTTCACTGTGTTGGTCTCAAATTAATGAATCCACTACTAAAACAATTTACTAAGTGCTGTTAAATATTTCTCTTTATTAGTGTCTGAAGCTCAAATCAGAAAAGCTGCAAGAATTATCCAGTCCCGACAAGGTTCAATTTCTGCCTGAAGTTAAATCAACTTGCATCAATTTTGAAAAAACCTGCTGTAGCGAGGTTTTTCTGTTGAGAGTGATTACAATAGATCACAGGAAGAAGCACAAGAAATAAGTAAAAAAAGAAAGAAAAGGCTAGGAAAATAGAGCAGGTATGTCAACATATTTTTCATAGACATTTTGACTTTCTTGCTATATTAATTTACTTTTTGTCACAGAGTTTCATGTCACAGTAGCAATAACCTTAAGAGGAACAAAATCCTGTCACTGACATTGTACAATAGGGAGAAGATTTACATATTTAACTTAGGTGCCTGTACTGAAAACAGCGAGAGTTAGAGGAACTTAAATATACTTATAGATCTTATTATTGTTCTCTTCAAACACCATTTTTCAACTCTACAGATAAAGTTCTGGTTTTGTTAAGGTAACGATCATAGAGCATTTGTCTACTCCTAATTGATAGAAGCAAATATTCATCTGAGATCTGAATCCAACCCTCAGATGCCTACACATTTATTGCTGCAGATATTGAAGAGATTTGCAGGAGTGCATGTGTAGAATTGTGAAATCAGACCTGGATCCTTGGAATTGCTCATGGGCCATAAGCATATGCAAAGCAGAACACTGCTTGTTTCCTCTGGCTCATTTTTAGTTTTGGGATTCCAGTAGGCAATGTTAAATGCAAACCCCTCAATGCTGACCCCTCCTACATTCCCATTTGCAGCTGCACATTCTAAATGCTGTGAAAGCAGATCTCAGGACACAGTGTGAGCTGCAAACATACATAGAATAGATGAGCCACAAGAACTGTTCAGGTTTGTAATGGGTATCATAGACAGCTCATGAAAAAGACGTATTTTGAAATGAAAATGTAAAGATGTAGGAAAAGATAAATGACTCCCTTTGCTTCTGTGAAGCATTTTGTCCTGAATACTTAAATGCCAATGCCTGAACAAAGCCACACAATTTATTGTCCCTACCTCTCATTAAGGGTGTTTGCCTGCATAATGTTGGGATCAGCTGTAGCCAAGAAAAAAAAAATCACACTTCTCCCAGATCTGTATTTTACCCCAGTGCTGCTGGAAAGGTCTGGCAAAGTCTCTCCTTGTTTCCAGACATGTTAGACTGAAGCATCAGTGGTGGACGTTCAGGTAGCAAGTGTTTGCAATGCTGAAAATGCTGCCAATAAGAGCTGGTTGGGCTGTCTGGTTGCTCCAGCAGTTTTCCCTGTCAGGTTCCTGGCAACCTCATGGGGTGCATAGGTATGTTTACATGGCACTGGGCCCATCATATGGCTGGGACTCTGAGCAACACTGCAGAAACCATGGGTCTGCTCCTGGATATGTCTCCTCAGCTCCTTGCTTTTCCCAGATAGCAGACACTGGAATACAGAATTGCTCTTCCATCTTTAGACTCCTTTTCCTTTCCTGTCATACAGACACATATTTAACATAAACATTAACAAACCATCAACCTTGGTACTATTATCTTTTCCTACATCAAGAAAACTTATTCATGGTTAACTGAAGCTTCAGCTGATTTAGAGCACTGCAATTCATTGACTCAGCAACAAAGTCAAGAATATACCCCCCACATGGTTATTTTTTTCCCCCTACAGAATACGGAGAGCACAGAGGGTCATTTTCAAGGCTTGTATCTATCTAAGGCATTTGAAGGTCAAGCCTAAGTGGTCTGTGGAACTGCTTCAAACTCTGAAATCAAATTCTTCCAAAACCGGTATCTCCTAGTGAGGAAACAATACTCTGGATGTGGACATAACAGATTTCTGAGTGAGTGGACTATTTCTCTAGGGTTTTTCCTTGGGATCAAGCAGGGTGACTTCTGTACTCCTGGATAGTGAGTCTTGGACACAGCCTTTTTACCAGAGAAATCAATAAGAGACCTCCCCAAACTTTCCCTTGACATAAAATAAGGCTTCCTGGCAACTCAGGCAGAGCCAAACTGCTGTTGAACAGATCCTACTGATTTTAATTCAGTTCAAACTGAAACTTCATGTGTGCAAACTGTATTCAAAGTACAGGATTTTGTTTCAGTTTTTCTAAGGCGAAACCTGAACAGAACTTGACACCTTGGCGCTGATGCCAGATTTATACTAGGTGTTAGCTTTTCCTTAGGCATGTAAATAAAATAAGGGACAGATAAAAGCTTCCACCACCTGGAGCTCCCCATGACACTTGTGGAAAAGCTTCTTTCAAATCTCTAAAATTTCAGAACATTTTAAAAAATTTTGCCAATGGCCTTTGAAGCCCAAAAGGGAGCTGGGCAACAGTGAGCCTGTGAGCAGTGTACAGCCCTTCCCCCCCAGCCCCATTCTGTTCTGGTCCCCACCAGCACAGAGGAACTGCTCTGGTTTCTGAGGGGCAGCATTTGGTTGGTAAATTCATTTCTCACAGGGTCCTTCCCCTCTTTTCCAGTCTACTTCAAAATGACAGGCAGAACCAAAATCCCATTCGATTAAAAGAAAGTAAAAAAGGGAGATGAACTCCAAGCAAACAAACAAAAACAGTTTGAAATTTTGACTTAAAAAGCACGGCAGTATTTTACCAGCACGGACTGAATTCATTAACGCTGCCTTATTCGTGTTGCTACCATTAAGAGTTTTTCACTGTTACTGTTCAAAAACATTTTAAAGAGCCAACTGTTTTACTGCTTTGAAATAGCTCTACCCAGGAGTGAATCTTTGCACTTATTTTCAAAACAATCAATTCTTCCATGTGAAAGACTTTATGCAAGTCCATCAGTCTTCAAAGACAAAAAATAATAGGCTTCCTCATTCTAGACCACTTTCCTCTTCTATTCATCATCTCCTTCCACGTTTCCTTTTCACTTTGTTCTCCAGCAGCAACTCCTATGGTTATGTGCTGTAGTAACAAGCACATGCATGCCCTTGTGCACACACATGAATAGGCTTAAAAAATGAAGACCAGTACCTTCTAACTCCCCTATATATTATTCTCAAGTATTTTTGTTTCTCTGTATCTTCTTTTTCCTATTTCCTTTCCTTTATATCTTTCCACCTTCTCTCCTAATATTTTAAAATGCTGTTAGTTGCCCTGATATTCTGAATTCAGGGTTAACTGCAGTTCCAAGCTGCTTTCATTTTCAGTGCATCTTGACACCGAGCACTGGCACTGCTTTTTGTGGTGCCAGAGCCAAAGGCAGAAGAGGCCAGTGACCTCCATGATGTTTCCCTTAAGCCATTCTGACCCAATTAGATCAAAACTGTTATAGTCTGGCAACCGAGACCTAATCTAAAAGACCATTAAAAACATATTGGATGTTGGAGATGGAATTAAAATTGGGAGTCCCACCAGAGCAGACTGTTTGTGGGAACACAAATTGAGATGGGCTCAACCACCTCAGCATCTCTGACAGGCATTTAAGTCTGTTTTTGTGACTTGGCTGTTACAGAGCTGCATAGGTTAGTAACGTGAACAGACATGAAGCAAGAAACATTAATGCCATGTTGACAGTGTAGTTCCCATCACTTCCTTGGCAAAACCTTGTGTACGCTGACAATCTGACAAACACGTCCAGCTCAGGGGAAGGTTCCTGTTCTAAATGGTTCTGTAGCTTTCAAATATGCTGGTTTACAGTTGTGGTCTCTATGCTGAAGCAAGCTGCAAAAACACTGAAGAAATAGTTTCTCAGGATTGAAATAAAGAATAGAGGTAAAATAAATGTGGAAAATCAAAATGTGGCTGGAGATGTCATAGCAGCCCAAGGCAGTGGGTGTCACAGACTCCCACTTCTGAGTGTGGTGATACGAGAGACTTTGGTAAGCAGCCACACGTGGGTGGCAAAGGTTCAAGTCAAAAGATTTGGGGTCTTTTTCAGGGTGGTTGTGCGACAGCAGGTAGTATTTTCAAGTGAAGACAGCAAACGAATAGTTCTGAGGGAACGGTTTTCCTTTGCCTGAAGAGCAAAGGATGCAAAGCAGAGTGTGACTGTTTACAGCCTCTGTAATCCGAGCAGCAGGACTTCGCGGCAGCGGGAAGAGGGGGAGTTAATTGTTGTTACCAGACCGACTCGGGGCAGCAGCACTCGGGTCTGTCCCGGCTGCGGCGATGGCACCGCCTCGGCCGCCACCTCGCGGCCAGCGGGGGAACGGCAGCGGCCGGCGGGGAGCAGGGATGGGTTAACCGGGTAATCAGAGAGACAGAACTGGGCCCGAAGTTATAACCCCCCCTACTCCAAACTTTTGCTCATTTTCATTTTAACTCTGTGTCCCGTAGTCCCGCTGCTTATTTCATTAAGAGGACAGGATACCTTGACACCATGCAGCAAGACGAAATTAAAGCATTGTTTTTTAATCTCTTTTATCACTCATTTGTCTTTTACCAATCTGAGAACGATAGTGAAAGCGCAAGGCAGAGAGTGTGCATTTCTAAAGACAGGCTTTATCGCTCCAAATTTATAGTCTCCTAAAATACACGGAAAAAAAATAAAATAATAAACTACACTGGATTTCAGTTGTTAAACCGCTGCTGTCAGTCAATGTAATTCCCACCAGCTAACAATGAAAATGTTTTGACATCCAATCTTGTACACACTTCAATAATAGTTACCGAACAGGAATTTTCTCCCCTCTCTTAGAATCATGAAAATTTTGACGTGATACAAGTTCCATTGTAAAGGGCACAGCAGTCACCAGAGCAGGTCTGTAAATTGCCTTGCACGGAGCAGTCGTGTACAATACAACTGTTATATTTCATAATAAAACCCAACTTATCACCAGGGACAGGTGGCGTTAGTTTGTTACAAAAATACTGTCAGACGAGACAATGCTCGTAATAGGAAATTTAGGGTTTCCCAGTTGTCTTTGACTAGTTAAGCTTCATTCAGGCTCTACCCTGAGCAGACGAGGTGAAGGTTTTCTTTGGGTAATTGCAGAGCGAATGGGTGCCCATTACTGAGACCACAGCAGCCTTCAGAGCCACTCGAGCTGCATTTGCAAAACAGCCGGGCTGCGTAGAGGAACTCTGCTGATCCAGGCTCTCACTGCTGCTTGCAAAAGTCATGCAGAGATGTGGTTGTGAGAGATCTGTAAATGATTTGAAGGTTCAGAGTTCAGGAGTGGTTTGGAAAACCACCCGTCGGGCTGCATTGCCCGCGGGGGAGCTGTCTGGTTAGGTAGGGTGTCTCTGGGTATTTCTGGCATTTCACCTCTTGACTGGAGTCAGGAAAACTGAAAGAAAGAAAAAATATGAAAAAATACATCCCGGCTCTTCCTAACTTGGAAACTAGTTTCCTAATGTTTAGTCAAAGGCAGATGTCAATTCTTGTTTTACCCACCAAAGAATGTTTCTTTGGATTAGAAAAGAGTCATTGCAGTTTCCTTTAAAATATCAGATAAACAGCACAAATAGCTGCCCAAGAATCAGCAATACTAATTCCTATTCATTAGATGTGTGCAACATAAATAACTACTTGTTTCACTAGTCATTAATTACAGTGAGATGCCTCCAGCTCTGTCACATGCATCCACATCTGCTTCCACACTGTCTCCTTCGAGTAACTCTGTGTCGTCATTCTGCAGCCTTGTGCCAATGAGAGGAAACGGGAACGGCTGTGTGCCACAGGCATCCCCCTCTGCCTCTGCTGCTCTGGCTCCTGGGGATTTAAGAAGAGAAGATGAGCTCCAGGGGGTAAGATACAGCCACTAGTTTTGTTACTGGCATAATATCTTTTGTCTGAGGTACAATTCCCAGATGGCTTTCCGAAGCCATCACATTGCAAATATTTCTGGAGAGTTTTGTAATTCACCTCAGCAGTATATGTAAACACTTCTTAATGCATGTCTTTAATGCTGTCTGCCTGCTTCCAGGATTTTCACTGGGTCACTGCATCGGTGCTGAAGCTTTCCCTGGGGCTGCACACACATTTCCACGCAGCCAAGGGCAGGGAAAACTGTGCCATTCCACTTTGAGTTGATTACAGGTTTTTGACTGAAACATGCTTTTTCTTTTATAAAAAAAGAAAACACTGAGTCACAAAAACTTAAACTTACCTTGTAAATGGATTGATTTTGAGGGGAAAGTTTCCCAAACAGGGTGGTCTTTCTGTATATAGAAAAAAAGGGATTCTTCCATGATTAGGGCAGTTGCCTGTGGGAGCCCTGTAGCCAGCAAAGTGCAATGAGTTGTGAAGTAACAGTCATGGAGCCTGAGAGGGAATGAAGGAGGGTAAGGATTTGAATCTAATTTGCAGGCTAGTTTCCCAGTTACTGGGTGATGGTCTAAGTATATTCTGCTAGCACCAATCCATTTTGTAGAACGAGTTAAAAGTTCAGTTAGTCAGCAAAAAAACACCCATAAGCCAGCAGGTATAGCAGCTGGGTGAGGTAGGACCAGGGACTTGTGCACAGGTATCTCCCATGCAATGAGCCAAGAGGTGATGTTACTCTCTCTTCAGCACAACATGGCAAACTCTTTTACCTCAACTCTTTTTGTGATGCAGCCTTCCTTGTTTCTACCTACCCCAATGTAATGGAGATGAATAGAATTAAAAATGGGGAAATCTATTTATTGTTTCATTTTGTTCCACCTTCATCTCCTGCTTTTAAATGCTCCACTGTGTATTCCATGATTGACCTGGAAGGACTAATTTTGTTTAACTTCAAAACTAAAGCTAGTGGGAACTGAGCGTGCCTTGAAAGTAATTGTATTAACAGAAAGTGGTGATGCAATGTCAGGGGGAAGTGCAGGACCTGAGTGCTCAAAATACCATCAGATATGTCATGAAAAGAGATGTGCTCTGTAACTCCTTTCTGTGTATGGGGAATAGGCTCAAGATCAGGGTCTATTCTAAACAGCTCAACAAAGGTTTTTGTCCTATTCTTTCACTTCCTATCATTCCTTTCAGAAGGGACTAGCCAGAGATAATGAACACAGAGGATGTATACACACTTGATTTACTAAGAAATCAAAAGATAATGAACATTTACAGCTGATAATCAGAAATGCAAGTGATTTATCTGTTGACAGAGAAGCTTTACACAAGAATAGAGCTTCAGAAGAACCCTACAGGTCTGCCAGTCCTGCCTCCAGCAACTCAGCCCAAGGGCCTCTTTCGATGTTATACGTGATCTTATGCCCTGCCTAACTCACTGCAGCCTCAGAGACACAGTGCACACACCCAGCAGCCACACTTCTGTGTTGACTTGAAGCAGTGGAACCATGGGCTGTTGTGCTGGGCTTTGTTCCACAGAGGTAAGCTCTCTATTTAAACCATATGTTGAATTATACCCATTTAAGTAGGAGGAAAGCAAAAACATATTTCACTTGGTTCTAGAAAAGCTCTGAATGGATGTCATTTTTATCAAGGTTGTACGTGCCCTATCCAAACACCAAAAAAATTGTGCTGCACATCAGATTTAAAGTGAGCTGTTGTATTAAGTGTCCTGAGGTGA
Organism: Manacus candei; assembly: GCF_025592945.1. Taxonomy (NCBI): domain Eukaryota; kingdom Metazoa; phylum Chordata; class Aves; order Passeriformes; family Pipridae; genus Manacus; species Manacus candei. The sequence goes on from NW_026138053.1 coordinate 18,985,215, forward strand.
CCACATCAATGGCAGTGTATACACTGTAGGCCCTGCCTCAGGATTCAAGGTTGAGCCTGTGTTTTTCAGATGCATCCAAAGTTTAATGACAGTTTTGCACCCTGGTCTTCCTGGTGGGATTAGGGCTTCATTGTCCCCAAAACGGCTGTTTGCAGTTGTACCTGTCTTTTGTTGATTAGGTTGGGTTCATAGCTAGGAACACGAGCTAAGCAGTTTGAGAAGTGTGGTGTGTTAGTGCCAGATCACACTGCAAAGGATGTCTATGCTTGGCTCACAGCTGTGTTGCTCTACCTGGCCTTGATCACATTATTGAAGCTCTGTGGGACATGGTTCTCTCTTGGAAAATGGGAATAAGTGGTATTTCCTTACCACAGAGCAGTACTACGATGGGCTAGTAGCTCAAAGGGATTGTATGTGTGGAAATGAACTAAACTACTCAGCAAGCTTCACTAGCTAATTGGTTTCTAGACCTGAGTTTACCCAATGCCACTAACTAAATTCTACTGTAAAAATTGCAATGCCATTTTCTGGTTCTTATTTAACTTTGCAAGTCTGCGAAAAGCAACTTTCTTCTAATATATGGAGTAAGCTTGGCAGCACTTTCATCAGGAAAGGAACTGAATGGTCAGGATTTCTGCCAATTTGGGCTGAAATATATGTGGGACTTTTGTTGCCTCCAAATCAGAAATACAGTTTAACCTAAGTTTGAACCTGATTTTGATTCAAATTTTTGCCTCACACACTGCAATTTTGACTTTTCTTAATTAAAAAATACAGATAAAACCACGCAGAAACAGGAAGAAAAGGCCTGGTTTGCAGAAAAATATCTTCTGATGCTAGAGAAGTGAGGCCGGTTAACTTGTCTTCATTCTTGCTCAGCTGCAGTGAAGACAGATTAAGGATAAATCACTCAGTGAACAAATGTCTTGTTTTCTCTGTGACTCCACCTCTTTTGGGCATCCTGCCCTGTCCCCACCCCTTGCACTTGTCTGCATGTTTTAATGGCAGTATTCATGCAGCTGGTAATTTATGTGTTCTCTCTGAGAGAGAAGATATACACAGAGCCTTCTGTTCAGTTATTCAGAAAATTTGAGATACTGTACGTATGCGATTCGTTAGGTCCAAACTTCAACTTAAAAATTGTAAATGTCTGAAGGGCTGGTCTTGAATGAGAGAAATTTTAAAAGGAATAATTTCATCTAGAAGTTAGTTCTTAGGTCCTCGCTTTACACCTGGTTACAAAAGTTTGTCTTCAAAATAAATACAGTGCCTGTTGTCACATAAGCACACAGTCGTTTGGCAGTGACTGGGGCAGTTTGATGTTCTGTTCTGAAAGACGGACAGAGCCAATCCCGTTCCTGAAACCTGCTTGATTCAGTTGGTGTCTCGTGTCATAAGCACAAATTGTTAATTTCATATTGCTCATAACAGGCACACTGTGAATGTTTGCAGAGTTTATAGGGTATCAGTTACAAATGTGATTATACCAGCCATTCCTCAGGACTGACACCAGTTTCAAATTAGAAGCTGACAGGCCTCACCTGCTCCTGAGTTCACTGACAGGTCACCTTCCTGTCATTTTGGCTGTCCCCCCATCAAAATGACATCTGTGTTCATAAAGGGACAGCAAGGGACTTGAAGTGGTTAGAATTGTTGAAGAATAAGAATAAGGTGTCATCTACTCCAATAATGTAGTGCTCAACTTTGGCCTTTCAGATGGCTTGATGCTTGCAGCCCCTGACAATGTTTCCAGCTACAAGAATAGCTGGATTGGAGGGTCAACAGTTGTTCCCTCTTCTACCCATGGATGCTAGGCATTCAGCTCAGCCCTAGCCACAGGGTATAGACAATTCCAGAGATTTGAGCATGTAAAGTGCCTTTACTTTTGTACATATGGGATATATGTAGTTAAGCAAACATTCCTTTCAGAGGCTGTTGTTACACACCCACATTTTTAAACAAAACATGTATGCAAAAGACAAAAGGTAAATATCGGTCAGCAAACAACTGGATAAAAGAATTTAAACTTTTTTTAATTGACGAAACCTATTTCTTTATAATAGAAGTGGTTTTTTTTCGCATTCACTCAATTTAATAGAATTGAGCTAGATCAGTCCAATTTTTGTATCCTTAAATTTCTCCCAACTAGGAAAATAGGCTGGATCTTCAAATACAGACTGTAGGATTAGCTCTTCTTTCTGTTACTAAACAAATGGAAATATCAGATACAAACAATGTCAGACTTTGCAGGTTAAAGATCAAGGCTTTCTTAGATTTCAAATTTACTAAACAATTATCTAATACACACGTGCCACCTATGGAACAGTTGTAGAGCTGCTTTCTTAAGGCTTGGGTTTTACAGGAAATGAAGTAAATGTAGGTATATAATCCCACTGAAGTTGCCTGGCACATTATTGCTGTGTGCAGAGAGGAAGGTCTCTGATTTGCGGGATGTTACAAGCTCACGTACATGAAACTCGTGGGAAAAGAGCACAAACATATTCATGAGAGGGTAGACAAGGATAAACAAGATGTTGAATTGCTGTTGCCAAATGAAGGGCTCAGAGCAGCCAAGGAAAATCATTTTGTTTTCCCCTCCCTAAATTAGACCTTTAGTTTTATCTTAGGCACTGTGGCTAGCAGAGCTGTAAGGACAATTCAATCTTAGTTACCATTATTCTCTGAAACCTGCCCTTGATGTTATTTTCTGGTCCTGGAAATATTATAGATATTAGAGTATTGTTATTTCATCCATCTTCAATAAACCTGAAGCCAGATTCCTCATGGTGTAAACAAGCATGACTTCAGGAAAGCAGTGCTGATTCATGCCATCTGAGTGTCTGATTCTTAATATGAAAGGGACCATGTTACAAGAAAATAAATAGAAGTAAACATTTGTTAAAGAAACTCATGTCATCAACATAGACTTCCTTCACCCTGCCAGCATTGAGCAGGGGAAAAAAAAGGTAAGGTAGATTTACAGAAGCAACCACTTTTCTTTTAATGATTTGGATATTGATCATTTTTAATCTTCTTCTCAGAACAACCAGGAGATCTATTACAGCTTGAGCCAGCCATGAAAAGCGGGTCCGTTCTTTAACCTGCCCCAATTCACTTGGACATATTTTATACCTCCAGGGATTCAGCCACGAAGTCCATTAGAGCATCAGATGCAGTGAGGTCAAATCAATTGTCCATACTGCAGACAAGGTAACCATCATTTACTGTAATTCTCCCCCGTCATGGTAGAGGAGAGGAAAGGTTAAAAGCTGTATTACCATGAGGCTGTCTCATCTATCTTTCAGTACATTGGTAATACCTAAACATTGCTTAAAGAACTGAATGTACAATCTTAAATCTGTGTTAAACTGGGTTTAATGGTTAGTCTGCCAAATCAACAAATTTGCTAATGATTTTTCTGCTTCATGGAGAAACAGAAAGAAAGAGCACTTTTAAAACAAAAAGAAAAAAAAACTTTAAATATATTGTCTCATCTGACACAACACATCCAATGCTATACCAAGTGTTCATCTCAGGATGCCCTGAACGACTGATATTTATCCTTCCCTATACGTAGATATATTTACCTACAAAGTAATTTGCTGTCATCTCTTTAAGCTGAAGATGCTACGGCAGCCCAAAAACAAAAGAGGAAGTAAATTCAGGATGTATATTTTGCACTGTAAATCAAGTCCTTATGTGTTTGCACTCTAGGATGGGCAATAATAATTGACTGAAGCAATCACTGCTGTGGGAAAACAAACGTCCTGGCGGTGTCGCCTCTGAAGGTCAAGCCTGATGACATAGTAAGCACCTGAACTCTCACTGACTCCTGGGGAGGCGGCGGGCGCTGAGCCCCTCCCGGCGCTCGCCTGACGGGGACAGATTTACGCAGCCGCTGGGGCTGGGGATGAAGAGGCTTTTTCGCTCCCACCTCCCGCTGTTGGGTCTGTGGAGTCATTTATTTCGATTACGGTGCCACGGCATCTCTCTGACTCCTGCGCTCCCTGCGTTAACCGCAGGAAAGCAGGGAGAAAATGCAGTTCTGTGCCAGGGACTGCGTGTTCCTCCTCCTCTGAACAACTGCACCGTGGTCCTGACTAATGTCACAGGAGCTAATGTGCATATAGGGTACCTGTGCTCACCCCTGCCCTGCCTGTGAGAGCTATAGCACCATGGCCTGACCCTTGTAGGACTCCTCTGTTGAAGTGGGAGGTGACAATGAAGCTCAGATTTATTCAGTTGACTTGCCTGTTTGCCTTTTCTAGGTTAATATTTTCTCTTTCTCTGGATTTCTTTAATCCTGGGCTGTTTTTGTTAAGAAAGTTGTAGAATGAAAATTTTCCATAGTCCAGAAATCTTTTCACAGCTGTAGAAATTAGTAAATTTATTTTTGTGTTTCAGAAGCTGAGTTGCTGAGCAAACATATGGATGCATATCAAATAGAACCGAGGTAGTAAGAAACAGAAAATAGTGAAACACTGTTATTCTAGTGTAAGTACATCAAATATATTTCTGTGGCTGACATACATATTCTTCTCGGGAGAAAATGTGATGAATGTAGTAGGAGTGTAAGAGTTGGTGTAGGTTACAAATTATTAAATATTTTTTATTATGAAGCCTATATTTTATGGTCTTAGTAAGGTTTTAAAGCCCAGAACAGTAAATTCTTACTTCAGATAATGTGGGTATTCAGTAACCCTAAAAAGAAACTAGTAAAAGTTTTGTGTGTGTGCTGAAGGAGAGATAAATGTGCTTTAGATTAGGTGTTACATACCATTCATTTAACTGCTTTTCCTCTTCTGCTCCTTCTTTTTATGATTTACCTTAATACAGAGTCTGTGTGGGTCCTTTTCCTCCGTTTATGTTACACTATCATCTCTGAATTTATCCCTATGAATGCCTATTCACACATCCTCTGTTAATTCTCACAGCAGCACAGATTGGTTTTGTGTTGTTCAATAGAAGTAATGTCACTCTTTACAAAATGAAGCGCTAAAACGGGTAGGTTTTTTTTCTTTTCACTTTAATAAAGAAATTAATTAATAAATTAGGGGAATGTAAATCTAAGAAAGAAATAAATTGATCCAAGTCTGAAAAGAAATGAAATATTGGAAAGATGCTTTCCTTCATAATAGCTCAAAATTAGGGCTGCATGCAGCTTGCATGGTCTGTTGGGTTCCTTGTTCTGGAGCAGCTCTCAGATAGCTCTCAGTTTAGCAGTCTCCTCTCTGCTGGCATGTATTCTGCAATGCTAATTCAGAGAATGGTCCACTGGGTTATTTAACTGAAACCGGAGTCTCAAAAAGATCAGACAAGCTTTGCTGTTCTTTGGCTTCAATGGATATCACAGCCCTGACTGAAAGAGCACTGAACTTAATAGACAGGCTTTGGATCTGGAAAAATGCTTACTGAAATCAATGAGAGAAAGAGCTTTAACTCCACCAGTTAACACTTCATCCTGGCCCTTTCCTCAGTAGATACAAACACTGGCTCTGTAATGCCTAGTCATTTTTCAGATCAATACGACAAACCTAACGGGTGTCTGTTTACTATCTGCTGTCTTAGCATTGCAAGTCAGATGAGACTTTTGAAAAATAAGTATTTGATTTTACAATAATTCCACCCTGTACAGCAAACAAGTGCATTTTTAAGGAATTCTGTTTAACCAGGAAAATCACTAAGGAATTCCTCAAGAGTTATATATAGTTCTTAGTTGACAGACTTCCTTAAAGAACTCCTTTTTCTGTGTCTACAGTAATTAAAATAAAAGTTGTCCTTTGAGAATTTGACATTGGCAAGTTGCATTTAGTTTAATTTTCTCCAAATGCTAAAGAGGTTGCTAGAGTTATGGGGAAGTAATTAGGTCTTGTGAACATGAGAGAGGGTCAGAGTCTCTGAATTTGCCATAGGGTAATATATTCAAGCAGACATTTCTGATTCTCCTGGTCACTCTGGAGGAGTGTAGTAATTGCCTGCTTGTTGCATCAGTGGTCGGTGTCCTGGAAGTGGAGTTAGTGGCATGACATCTGTGGCAGTATAGGGAACACCACTGGGGGGCTTTGGGGATGAAATTTTCCTCTAAGTACTGTAAAAAGGCAGTTCTGATTACAACAAATGGTGACATTAGGCAGAACTTCACTGAAAGAAAGCAGGAAGCAGCAGAAGAGGAGTGTTTGTATGCAAGTCTTAACCTGGGTGCAGCTTGGGTTGTGTCACAGCATGACTGTTTCATGTTAAAGATGAAACATAGAAGTTCCAGCAGGAGGTTACCAATACACTATTTTCCTTTTGAAAGTAACTCGTTCTGTTAAAATTGAAATATTCATGAATAACATCTTATATCTGTATAAAAATGTTTCCTATGGTGCTGTAGGCCACTAGAGAAGACTGCATGGCCCCTTTTTCTTTCCTTCTGTATTTTTAAACAGCAATAAATAGAGTGAAAATTAGTAACTGTAGATTGCCTGGAGTTTCTTGGCATTTACAGATAATTTCAAACTAACATGGAAAGCTTTGGAGGTTCTCTTTACATAAGTGTGCAGCTTCACAAAATGCATTTTTAGTGATTCATTTTTACCACATGCTGAAGCCCCTCCTACTTTTACTAGTCTACAAGGTATTATCCTCCCATATGCCACTGTGAAGTCTCATTTGTAACAGTTTATCCAGTAGTATTTTCTACTTGAATTTCTTGACTTGGTGCTCTCTGATGTCCAAACTGAGTGAATCACAGAAGAAAGTTGGGGCCTTCGTGATTTCATAAGGCTATTTAAACCTTTTGAGACTGAAATAATGCATGCAAAAAGATGAAAAATTCAAATTGGATGTACAGTTTTAATTTCTGCAGATTTCCTGGCATTCAAAACATGAAAAAGGCACTGGTGTTTGTGACCAGATGAAAAAAGAATCAGCTTAAAGAAGAACACACATACAAACCAAAGTAATTAAACCTTTTTGATGTTTGCTTTGGGATCAGATTTTGGGCTGAAATTTGTTCTTACAGTTCTTCAAAGGCTGAGGGAAAGGCACAGCAAACAGTGAGGGCAAGTTCTTGCTTTACACAGATCCATCTGCCTTGCCTACAGATATGTTATTAACTGCCTTAGATGATGATTGAAAGATCAATGCATATTTGTCCAAAGCAGTAAAACAATGAGATAATTTATCAAAATGAAACATTACCCTGAAAGAGCTTCCATTTTTCTAGAAGTTCAGTTTGAACCAATTTGCCAGATCAATTCAAGGACAAAATTTACCAAGATTTTGAAAAACAAAAAAGCAGTAGAAATATTTCCATCAGTTAGAAGAAAAAAACTCATATGATATTGTCTTCAATGCCCTCATTTCCAGCTCTGAGTTCAGTGTTAATATAGTCTGCTGGCTGAGTGGAAATCTGAATGAGAAGTTGGCTTTAACAAAAGGGAATTTAACTAATTTATTTTCATTACTGAAGCTGTGGAAAATGCAAGCTATGTGACAGAGAAAAGTTATATTATTGGAACAGGAAACATTTAGGTAAAAAAACCCATAAAACATAGGAAAACCCAGGGAAATTAGATGGTTTTTAAATATATTTTTTACCCATGCAAGATATTCCTTTCAGCACAGCATGGGATATAGCATTAATCTTATTTGTCTGTGATCTAAAAAACTATTTCCTCACAGTCAGGACTTTGCTACATTACCTCATTTTTACCCACAGAAGCCAAACCGCTGAATTTTTGGAGACTGTTAGCAATAAATTTTTTTCTATGACAATTAGTTCATTACTAATCTTGTCTCCATGAACTAATGAAGAACTATAATATTGAAAAGCACCTTATAAATCCTTTACAATAAACCAGAAGAAATATTAAGCATCTGTAAATATGAATTCTTGTCTTTCTTTTAGCTTTTTTTCCTGAGCCTTTGCTACAATTATCTTTAAATCTCCATGAAAGAAGCCAAAGAAATAGGAACTCAGGTTTGTAGTAATATTAGTCATCTTACTAATGGATATTCTATAGCTTGTCCTTTTTTTCCACTTCCTCTTACCTGCTCCTTTCATAACTCAGTCAGACAGACTCTTAAATACTCCTCGATTGGAGCCAATGGGTTTTACAAATGTAATTTATGCAGTAGGTTGATGATTTAAATGGAAAAAACCCAAAGTCTTGTGCTTTTACAAAATGTAAATCTGTCTGGATCTCATTAATGAAGGTTCTTTTTTTGGAAAGCCATAAATTTATTTGTGGGATTCAGCTTTTCTTTTCAAAAAAAATACTTTGGAATTATGGTTTTATCTGTTTTTTTTTTTTTGTCCTCAGCCAAAACCTTGCCAGTGGTGACACGTAGGATGCTGTCAGTGGGGAGATGCCATGATGACCTCTCTGTCAAGACAGTGCAACACTGCAAACAGTATATAATGCAGCAATTCCAGGGAACAGTGGATTTATCTTAACCTGGAGACTGTGAAACTTTCAAGCATCTTTAAAAAAACCCACCAGTGGTTACAAAGGGCAGCTGCATATTAGGGACATACATTTTGCCTGTGAATAACTCTTTACTACTTTTCTGTTCCTTTATTATTCCATTCTGGCTGTATGGAAATCAAAACATGACAACTTTGCTGTAGCCATAATATCTAAGAAATCCTATGAGAATGAAGGGTGAAACCAGCTTGCCTCCATTTGTGAACAGCTGAGGTTGGCTGATGGCAAACAGCTTGTGTGTTAATTTGTGGATAAAGCTATCCTGATGCAGGCTGACAAGTTGTTTATTAGTGGGGTCATAACTTGAGGAGATATAAGGTTTCACTGACCTACTCCCAGCATAAATTTCAGCAGTTATTACTCACTGAAGGTCCTAAATGAGAACTTAGCCACTCATACTGGTGGCTAAGTTTTTGTTTTTCCAAAAGAGGGTGACAGTGCTTGTGTGAAAGATTCCATATGAGGGACAGATTTATTTTATTTATTATAATTTTGTGAAGTCCACCAGTGTCTACTCCTCTTCTTTCAAATTTGAGATAAGGATATCTGATAATCTGGGGGAAAGCACCATTGCTTTCTTTTTGCCTCATCTTGCTCTCTTTTGCAAAGATTATGCTGGACTGCTTGAGGAGCTCCTATTGATATTTCTGATCACACAAGACATCACTGACTGTACCAGACAGTGTTGGCATACCTGGCATCTCTTCTGGAAGGAGATAGATTTTCTTTTAAGGAATTTTACTATTTTAACAGAGAGAAGTACTGGGAAACTGCTTCTTCAACCTGAAGGGTCTAACAAAATGCAAGCCAGATTTCACCTGCTTGCCTTGCAAGCCGTTGCTATGTTCAATGCATTATAACTGCATGAAAAGTGTTCAGAAAGAAGGCATAGTTCACTATAATAACTTAAAACTTAGCTCAGTTCTGATTCACATACCTGCTAGTTTGGAAATAAAAAATGAGCAATGTCTTATTTTTAAGCTAAGAGTTTGACAGACATGGTTTCTGCCTTGTTTCTTCTAGTCTTCTTGGGCTTGTGGAGAAGAGGATAAGACAAACACATCTACTAAGAGAAGTGTCACATTTCCTTATGACCAAAACAGAGATTATTTACTCTTTCTAGGTGTGCATTTTTCAGTGAGTTAGTTGATGCCATCACCAATTATGTTCCAAATTTTTCAGCCATCGAAGACCAGGGAGACATTATTAGAGATACTCTATTCTCCACTGGTAGAGAGAAAAGCTTCAGTAAAAGTGGAGTTGCAAGGTTTGCCCTTGTATTTGTCCTTTCTGACCCATGTTTGGGATAAGCTGTGCCATTTTTGGGTTGCAGTGTTGTCACAACCAGGCCACGATACAGTCCAAGGAAAACAAATTGGTCATTACAACAGGGACCAGCAGAAGTCCACGTACAGGATCTTTTAAAAATTTCTTAAAGAACTTTGGTGTAACAGATAGAAGCCCAGACTTACTTAAATGTTATTGAGGCTTTTTTTATACATGAAGAAAAGGGACATCATCTTGCAAGTGAAGAATAATGTCTGGATTCCTGCTGACGTACAGAGTCTGATGCCCTGCAGTACTGTAATAGTTACCAAGCAATTTCCCATCTCCAGGGAATGGCAACAAAGAAGCTGTTAGACTTGTCCTGGAAGGCTGAATGTCCTATCAAATGAATCATCACTCCAGAATTATAATATTTTAAGAGCTATACTATCCAGAATCAGTTTTCACTAAAAAGATATTTTTAATACCTAGTGTATTGCTTGTTCCCAGTGTGGTATTTGCTTAAAAAGAACCCTGTTAGAACATGTTCTTTTTTTTCCATAGCATTGTGCTTGGAGTATTACAGAGACTTTACTGTGGGCCATTTCCTCATCCTTTTCAGCCAAGGCATAGACTTTTTGGGTGACTGTTGTATTTCTTGGATACAGATCTGTACACACTCCAGTTGTTGACTGTGGTCAGACATCTCATGAACAAAGCAGGATCTGATTGCCCCTGCCCAGAGGTTCCCTGCTGATATCCCTACTGTGCTCAGTGCCTGGCAGCACTGTGCTTGCATTCTGCTAGCATGCATCTGCAGGTTTCACTGAGAGATGATGAGGTAGTGGGGTACTTGGGTGAGCCTTTAAATTAAGCTATAGAGTGCTGTGCTTGCTCTCTTTTGCTTTTTTACTCACTTGATCACATCAGCTTCTCGTTTTAAAATGATGAGACATTTTAGGGCAGTATTAAAAAAAATATTTCTATTAGTACTATGTCCAAAGAGAGATACAAATTCATGAAAATTGTACTGACAGAAGACTTCCTCTATCTCCATCTCTTATTTGCTCTTATTTTCATCTTAAGCTCCTGCATTATTGGAGGACAAGATATTAATCAGACATCTCACAAGCCAGAATTCTTGATCACTTTTGGGGTAAAATTTAGCTAGACTGCCTAAAAATGCTTATTGGTCTCTACGGATTTGTGCTGAATGTATTTAATACAAAGTGTAATATAAAAAGCCCTCTCTGCAGTTAATTAGCCTCCAGGTTATTGCAGGCCCCAAGGCATTGTATTTGAGTTGTCATTGCTACTTGCAAAGATCAGCAGTATTTAATTCATGTGTTATACAAAGTAGATTCCCTGGGTTTATATGGCTAGTGTTAATTCTTTGTTTCTAAGCTCTATTTTCATTTTTAATTTTCTTGGCTATTAAAGATGGTGCTAAATATAAGGAACTTTGCTAAAACCAGATGTGTTACTCTGAGATAGTACCAGTTTAAATTACAGCAGAATTAAACCTGAAGGTTCCTCCAGAATTATGCTATCGTAGCTGGGGGCAAGATTTGTTCCTGTTACGTGATAAACCTAAAACAAATAGGGTTCATTCAGACTCCTTTGGGATAGGATAGACCTAATCTTATTAATTATTACTGTTTTCTAAGGAGAAAACGTCAGGTTTTCTTCATTTGATAATTCTGTTTTCTCAGAAAACATTTACGCATGTTCCAATACCCAGTTAGCAGTGGCAGGAATTCTTTAGTGGTTAGAGAAGTGGCAGAAGGTTAAATCATCTGACTTTGATGTGATGTTGATTGTTTACCCTTAGTGTACAGTAATATCTTAAAAAAAAATAAAGCAAAGTGGGTGTATTCATTACTGGACAAACGCGGCTCACAAGTTAAAGAATATGTGACTCCCTTCAGCTGAGACCAAAGTGCTTCATTTATAATGGAGATTACGGTAAGAACCAAATGAAGTTGTCTAAGGGAAAATGATGTCTCCTGAGCCTTTATTCTGGTTTGGCCACAAGTTAATAACATGACCAGCACTTAACAACAAAATGCAGGACTGTATTATCTTTTAGCAAATGCCAGTCATGGGCAATCCAAACAGGTCAATTACTAGCAAATCTCCAAAGATCTCTTGAAACCTCAGAAGAGTTAGAGATGCCAAGAAAATGTCTAGATGCACAGAGACACAGGCACAGAAATAGGGCACAAACCAATTTGCAGAAATGGAACTTAACCCTTGGAGGGAAGAATCCAGCCTGCTACATATTCATTTCCACTTCATTAAATATTTATGGCGAGACATGCATGTAATGTGATTCTAAATTATGGAAAAAGCACAAATGGAATCTGCACTCTTTCAGTCATGTTTAACCTATTTTTTTCAACCTTTCTGAATCTTGCAGGTATAATGGACAAATGTGGGTTTTTCTGCCACTGACATGCTAGACATTTGGAAATGAACATGTTCTCTTGAATAATCCTAAATCAGAACACACAAAACAGAGTGTAGAGACCAGTGACAGCCTATTCTTCAGCTCAATAGCATGTCTATGACTTATTAATATTAATGAAACCTGCACACAAGCATGTGGGGATAATTGACCCCATTAAATTCCATTTACTCATGAGCTACTTTGTAAGGTTTGCCCCTTAGTTATTGTAGTTTTTATCAAGGATAAAAGTTGGAACACTGTGTATGCCAACATAAGACTATTTCAAAAGTAGCTTTGCAGAAAAAAAAAAAAAAAGGAGAGGGAAAAAAAGCAAGAAAAAGGAAGTAGCCCATTGAAACATGTTTTCATCCAAACTTTCAACAGCCAACAAAAACAACCTTATCTTGCTTTAAACCTTTATTGGGATAGCACATCAAAATCCTTTCAGAGATGAAGACATTTGCCCTGGATATATTTTTATGGGGATCTCCATTGATATTTTTTTTTTTTTTGGGTATTTGTAGGACTTTGCGATTTGCTGGGCAGACACGAGAAGAGTGAGCAGTGTTTCAAACATACCTGGAGATCTGGATCCATTCAAACCCAGGCTGGATGGGGCTCTGAACAACCTGATATAATTGAAGGTGTCCCTTTAAAGGTACCTTCCAACCCAAACCATTCCATGATTTCATGATTTCTTTTTTCTTTCTCTTAAATTGTGGGAAATGTGTCTTAACTGAGTTTTCTTTCATGCTTTCTCTATTTTCTTTCTGAGAAAGGGAGTAAAACGAGAGTCAGTCTGTTGCCTTTTTAATGGCTCATCTCTAAACATGTGAAAGTTGGTGACTTAGTTCACTGGAGAGGATGCACCTATAATCATAGAATCAACTGGGTTGGAAAAGACCTCCAAGATCATCAAGTCCAACCCTTGATCCAACACTGCCATGGTTACCAGACCATGGCACTGAGTGCCACATCCAGTCTCATCTTAAAAACGTCCAGGGAAGGTGAATCCACCACCTCCCTGGGCAGCCCATTCTGATGTCTCTCCTGATTAGTGCTTAAGTGGAATCCAAAGCTGTAGACAATAATGTATGAATCATTTTTATATCTTTTACCAAATAAGTGATATATTCTCCCTGGCCAAGAGTAGCTGATCACTTTCAGCTGATCTTTTCTTTAAAAGAATAAGCCCATGATATACAATTGGTTTTGAAAAGTTATGTACAACCATAATCTAGCCCCCTCAGACACACAAAGTGTTAAAACTAGCATTAGCATTGCAGGAGCTAGTGCTTTGTAATAGATACTACTAAAAATAATTTTCTAGACAGTAATTTTATAGTTTCTTGGTAATGATCTCAAAAAAATCTCCTGGAACAATCTCATCTTGCGCAAAAGGAGCACTCGGACAACATGAGTTGTTGTACTCCTTGCACTTTGTACAAAATAAAGAAATTAGTATTTTTACAGTTTTAGCACACCTTCAAAATCCCCTTGTTCAGAGCTGCAGGGCACTTGAAAAAAGGTTCAGAACCACATTTGGTGTCCCCAGCCCTGAACTGGGTCTACACAACACTCAATGTCTCCATCAGCTTCGGGCTGACACATTGCAGCAGACCAGAATGAATAATCTCCAGACATGAGTTACTGGCACAATTAAAGCAAGAGCACAGCTGACTGACATACTGAACAAAAGACCTTTGGCAAAGCTTCCAGTGGAAAAGCATATAGAGGAAATTCACTTTTGGCACTGAACACACACGAGTAAGAGCAGGACGAACTGCTGATTAACAAGCTCAGACTCTGCAGACTAAATTCCAAAGGATGAACAACGGTAATAACATTCTGTTATGTCTCTCTACAACATGCATGCAATTTATCATTAAGTTGTATTCCACAGGCAGCTCCAGCACAACATTTTCACAGTCTAATTCATGCAGATGAGATTTGGCTTGCAGCTTTCAAAAGAAGTCAGATGTACGGAGAATTCTGTTCCATCCAACAAGAAAATCAAAGCCCTGTAATATTAGTTATAATTGCAATAGATTCTGATGACTCTAACACAGTGACATCATGCAGTAAGGTAGCAGTACACAGTTGTGTCTCAGAGGGTGCACATTGAACTGGACTTTCTGGGGTTTCCTCAGGAAAGAGAACATTCTCTGAGGGACATATTTTTCCCATGTTGACTAATTTGATTCTTATTACAACTTCTACCAGTTTGTTTGCTGTAGCAGTCAGGTTTAGCAGACCCTAGGTCTCAGGGTCACCTCTGAGCCTTTCTCACATATTTTCATATTTTTCCATTCCTGTGGTACTGAGGTCAATGCAAAGGTTTCCTTCAATGGCTTTCTCTTCCAGAACTGCTCCATTTGCACCTCTGCCAACTGGTGTTGGCATCACCAGTTCACTGGTAGTCATCTAGTCTGAGGTAACTGAATGCAGTTATTAGGTTTCTATGGTTAGTAAGTCACTTTTCAAAATGTTGTTGGCCTATTTACGGTGGTTTTAGTTAACTTCTCCAAGTCAGTTCTTATCTACTTTTCTCCATTGGATATGATTTACTTTCCAAAGGGTGCCTTTTTTCTCTGAAAACCATGTTCTCTGCCCCTTTGACAGGATAACTACTTTTAATATTCAAAGAGAGTGTTTAATGGTATATATTTACACTGGACCCTTATTGTACCTTTAAGCAGACTCTCAGTGGACTGTGCTAGCTGCTGTTTTTTTTTACTCAACCTTGCCATTTTAAGGTAAATTGCTGCAAAGCTTGCTATTTTTACTCCATCCTTCTGGGAGGAGTTGAATTTGAGAATGACCATGTCAGGACATAATTCTTTTCCTTATATTTAGAAAGTTGGCACCTTCACTCTGCTGAATGCATCTGACCACTGAGCAGTACTGGCATCCACGTCTGTCAGTCAACGTC
The DNA here is from genome assembly GCF_025592945.1 of Manacus candei. Taxonomy (NCBI): domain Eukaryota; kingdom Metazoa; phylum Chordata; class Aves; order Passeriformes; family Pipridae; genus Manacus; species Manacus candei. The sequence goes on from NW_026138053.1 coordinate 19,000,336, forward strand.
TTACCTGAGCTCTCACTCCTCAGGTGAGCCCTTATAGCATCTCTCCAGAGCTAAATGGTACATGCTGTAGTAAGTGGCACATGACACTGTCTTCTGTGGTAGCTGTGAAAAAACCTTCTGAGGGGGAGCCCAGGGCCCAGGGAGGTGCTGTGCCCATGTGCACAGCTGAAGAAGCTGTAGACAAAAATAATAGTTTGAGTTTCCAACTTTTCAGCTCCTGGGAAAAGAGAGTAATTAATCTTTTGGTGAAACACACCATGCTAGGAAAGGTTTTCTGAACACTGTGCTTTCATATCACACTTGACCTGCTAGTTGAGTAACACAGTATGGCATTATCTGATTTCTTCTGTGCTTACAGCAAAATGACTTCATAATAAAAGCATTCACATTCACCTATACAACTTCAGATTTTGCAAGACTGTTATGTTTCTAATCATGAAAAACTTGGCTTATTTCAGATGATAAAGTAGCCATAAATAAAGAGCTCACAGGAAAAGGCTGACAAATAAACTTTTTATATGTTGGGTATGTATGGGGATGTAGTTTGTGGTGACAGCACATTGCTCAGAAGAGCAGGTCATATGCTGCTTCCTATTATACCAGTGTCAACCCAGAGAATTTCCATTGTCTATATTTCAACCAGTTCAACTAAGATAAAGATCTCTGCACAGGATTTCATAGCCTTTTTGCCACTGTATAGTATTATTAAAAAAAGAAAGTACTGTAGGGGTCAAATTACTTTCACTATGGTTTGTGATAATGAATGCACTACAAATGGTTTAGTCTTATCCATTAATCATAATAAAATCATAAAAAAAGGCTGAAATAGGTTTCAGTAAGGTATCAAGCCCTTCTCCTGCACTGTTACGAAATTTAGGCATGTGATACAAGGCAATGCCTGTCACAGTCACTGGAAACCAGACACTTCAGGGTAAACATTGCCATTTTAGGTCTCACAATGATAAGACTTTGTGTAGATAAGTAGTAGTAGAAAAGTAGTAGTCTGCCTCTAGTAGACTATTTGTAGTCAAAAGAAACAAAGATGAAATTATAGAAAACAAAATAGAGAGGTTGGTTCTGAGGAAAAAGCTAAGAGGTGTTCAAAAAGCATCATGTCACATACATGTATCCAAGAACAATAAGAAGGAAGTGGGAAGCTGTATGCAGAGGTGGGATGGCAGAACTGAGTCTGGGAATGCACACAGACAGGTCTAAGCCCAGACTTTGATTCACAGCCTCTTGCCCTGCTAATCTCTGGGCCTGAGTAGCAGGGGCTGGGGTGTGCTGGTGATGTGGCACTGCTTGCCTGGGCTGGCTGCACTCAGCAGTCCTTGCCACCTGGGGCTGTGTTGCTGTGAATTGTCCTCACCTGGAGGAGAAAACTAAGTGTTAAAAGTGTCACAGGTTGGAGAGGCACAGTAGGTGATGCTTGAGCCTGTGAGTGATGCTCCAGCCAGCCAGAGCCAGTGAGGATTCACTCCCTGGCAGTCTAGGGAAGGAAAACTGAAGGTTCACAGAGACAGAGCAGCAAAAGTAGGGCAGCATCCACTCACAAAGCCTGAGCGGCTTAACTTACACTAATGGAAAAGGGGATTTGAGTAGCTAAAACCTGGTACATTGAACTGAGATGAAAATATAACTCTAAGTATATATTTCTGGGCTGTAAGAGGGCTGGTAGAGAGGACAAATTATATCTATCATACGTCCTGGAGGGTTTGGTGTCCCCCTCCATTTTTTAATAACAGAGAGGGATGTAATTTTCAGTCTAAATAATTCCTTTTTTTATATGTAAACTCAAGAAAAATTTGAAATCTGGTTGCAGGTTTAACTGTGAGATGCATATATATAAACACACACACACACACATTCATGTACGAACTCTTCTCACACACACATACCCCCTACCCCCCTATTTCTCCAAATATCTGTTTCATTTTGTGCCCTCACAGAAAATGATGGCAAAAAAACTACACAGAAAAAACTTTGTTCTTTTCAAGAAATCAAACATAGCATAAGCTCTAAGAGATCAAAATAAAACAGATATTACATTTCTAATTTTCGATTAATCAAATTCTGTACATCAAAAGGCAAAGGGCAGATTCTATTCTCATTTGTAACAATGTAAAATAAAAACCAGAAAAATTTGCTGTTCCTCTGTTCCTAAGTACCACAGAAAAATCTGCCATTCTTCTGTAATGGAACAGCATGGAATAATATGAATAATTTGAATGTCAGGAGCCTTTTTCTATTTTAGCATTCTCATTTCACAACCAAGTCAGATTACCTCTACCATCCTCACTGGAACTGGAGTCATATAGGTTCGTTCTCATTTTGTGGATGAAATTATGAAGAAGAAACATTGTGAGTTGCCTGATGCAATGGAAAACATATCATCTAGAGGAGAAATGGCACCTGGGTCTGCGGCCATCTAGTTGTGTTCATCGACCTCTAGGCTTTCCGGCAGTGTGATGCAGACCAGAAAATGATTTTCCTGACTATTCTTTTTCTTTTTTTTCAGTCCTAGGGTAACAGTAATACTTCTGAAGATATTAGCATTATTTATATTAGATGGGAGGGGGTATTTTAAGGAGATGTATGGTTAATTTAGTTCCTCTGGGCCAAATTCTGCCTGTGCTGTCCAATACGCAGTTTAGGCTGCCATCAGTAGCACTTCTGTGGGTAGAGCTGTCTGGACTGGCAGAGTGATGAGGGGAAGGGAAAGGGAAAAACCACAGTGAACCTGTTCACTTCATGAAATGAAGGTATACCCAATTCCTTGCCCCTACTTCTGGCCTCCCCTGAAAGCCTATCTGAGTATAAACTAAAAGACATTTATTCCTTCTGCTTCATTTGAGCTGTGGCAAAGCTGGTGGAAACTGTCATATTATCCTTGGAAAAAATTAAGGATTTCCTGGGAAATGCAGAATTTTACTATTCTAGTCTACCTTTGTCAACCCCTGCTTAAAAAAAAAATAAATTAGTGTTTTTTTTCTTAGACATTGACTAAAAAGTTGTGCTAAAATGCAGATAAGCCTTTTCTCTCAGAAGTCAGTGACACCGAGCTACATGTAGTCCATGGCAAAGAGGTACCTAAGAACACGTTTCATACTCTTTCCTTTCTCATTTTGGCACAGCATGGAATTTAGTGATACATGTGCTAGGGCCAAACTACAATGGTTTTGACAGCTGTGGGGGAAGGGTGGTCGGTACTGTGGCTGAACTCTTCACCCGTTCCCATGGGGAGAGGGTGCCTTGCAACTAGACAGATGGCTCCTACAGAAGGTCAGCAGAAATGTTCAGGCATACCCCACTTTTTTGCACAGTATTCATTGATTCAAACTGCTTCTGAGCCTCTCTCCCCTCTGCTTAATAGAATTTTTATCATGTTTTTAAATCTTTGCCAATTTTAATGTGGCTGATTTAATTTCACACAAAAAAGTGTGGGAGCAGCAGTCTCGGTTACCCTGGATAAACACTGGCCTACGTGCTACTTGTGTTTGACTATGTCAGCTGTGAGCTCTCTAAGTATGAAGTCCTGCCAGGCAAGACATAAATCTTTTGTCAATGAAAGGGGTACATTATCTGCTTCTCAGCTGTTTCTTTTCTAAATAGCTACCTGAGGTTTAAGATAAATATTCAACATGGTTATTTAAAAAAAAAAAAGAAAAGAAAAGCCAGAACACTTCTTATCGTGCCTTGAACATTAATGGCAAATCAGAGAGAGCGGGGATCAGTCCACACGGCATGTCCCACATCAGTCTAGAAATGCAGTAGCACAGTGAAAGGATTTTTAAAGGGGTAAAGAATTTAATAATACTTGGTCTGTAAGATACTTTTACCTTCTGAGCCAGTCCCTTGCAGTGAAGCTGCCAGATTAACTCCTGAGGCAACTGGGTGCATCTTTGCTGGGTTAATGAAGCTGTGCCCTCCTTCCCCAGGAACATGATCAGTCCAAGTGTGGGATTGTGAAGAGGGTTAGGTTATGTTGAAGTGGGATCCTTATTCTGAGCCAAAATCTTGTTGTTCCCAGATATCTTCATACTGAAAAAGTGTGAAGAAATTAAACTGGTGACTAGCCCTAAGGCAACAGCTAAAGGGTTCATGGATTTATTATCTCTCCATAAATCCTGTTAATCTCTGCTCCATAGTCAACTTCTGTAGATGTTGAATTTGAATTTTGGTATTTCTGGTACCATTTCAAGGTGATCTCAGCCTTGTGTGTGTAAGCTGATATGGTTACCTGGTACTGTTGGCCTTGTACTAATCCACTCCCCAAAACAACCCCAGATCTCACCCCCATCTTTCTCTGAAATTCAGCTGTTTCTCACAACTCCTCCTTAACCACCTGTGAATTCCTCATGGCGCCGTCTGTAAATTTGTCAGGTTCTTACCCTGTGATCCATCACGTCCAGCAATTTCTTGTGCCACATTCAGTAGTTTCTGAGGCTCTTTAGGTGAGCTCCAGGCTGGGCACAGCCACTGGTCCCATTGCCTGCCTGCAGCTGGTGTCACAGCCACAGCCTGATGCTGTGGGAGAGAAATGCATCCATCCTGCTAGGACTAAACCATGGTCACTACAGTATACAAAAAGTGAAAATAATGATGCTTAAGGATTGATGTGATACCCTTTTTCCATGCTGCTTAGTTCCTGATCACTTATGGTTATTAGTTATTGAGAGAAGAGGATGTACCATCTAGTCCCACACAAAGGTAACACCTTGAGTTAAGTAAGAGCTTGAAAGGCACATAAAGATGTTTGTGACAGCCTAAGGAACCAGGGGCCACTGCAGGAAGCTGCTTCAGTGGATGATGGGTTCAGATCTGACAAAACAAAACTTGGAGTTGAATAATTCATAGCTTAGAAGAAATGTCTTTGAATGAGGAGGAATGAAAAACTAAATAAAACCACAATGATTACAGAAACTGTAGATAAGATTACTTATATTAGATTTAGATAGGTCCTCAGAGGAAAATAAAAATGTCTCAGTGTAAAAAGATCAGCTACAATAGCGAAGTGGATAGGCCTGGAAGTGCATAGGCCTTTTTATGTGCAATTTTGAAAACCAAGCTATGCATATAAGATTTGTTGCATTTTTGTTATAGAAGGTTTTATCTCATTTTTATGATTTTAGAATTAATAAACATTATCCAAGTCAAGCATAAAATAAGCAGCACCTCATTCAGCACATTCACTGGAATTTCCAACTTATTTAGCATTTTCTGCTTGGAGCATGGATATAGCAATGATTAGAAAACAATATGGCAGGAAACTCTCAATGTTAAACATTTGAGTTATGTATCACAGATTGTCTCAAACTCTCTGACTTTTTAGATTTAAATCTTTTCAAAGTTTTTTTGAAGCTTTTGGCATGTTTTCTGAATATATGTACAAGAAAGAAGATTCTTGGAGGACTCTAGCCTTCTGTTATTGTTTAAACACTGATGCTTAAGGTTTAAATTTACAGGGAACAAATCATTCTACATCAAAACTAAGGTGTTGCATGTTTATTTACAGACCAAGCTGCAGTAGTAATGTGTATTTGTCATGGAAACTGATTTGTATTTAATTCTACACTCTGTTTTGCACCAGGAAAATGTGAGTTTCATTTTACTCGTCTCTGTTTTCAATTATAATTTGACAAAAGAAATAACTGCATTACCTATTTGATTTGCCAGAACTTTATCCCAGCACCACCTGTTGAGCCCTCGGCACTCAAATCCTGACATATAGCAGAGAACAAAATTATGCAGTTGGCATACTAACCAGCAAGGATGCCAACAAAAGCATAATATAGCCTTTGTACTCAAAGCACAACAAAATATATATTAAGCTACCAACTGCAAAGTTTTAAGCAAGCCACATTTAATTATACATGAACATATCTTTCCGACAAATAGCTCAGCAGAAAAATGCTATGGGAGTTAGAAAGAACCCTTTTTGTTTGCTTTGGTAAATGTTGCAAGCTTAAAATAAATAAAGTTTCACAATACTATATAGATTTACTTTAGAGATGGCAAGAGGGTATCCAGCTGATTTATTCAAATTGATGGGTTCAACACTATCAGCTTCCCAATTTAAACAAATGCCCCATGTTCATTTCTGGCAGGGGATCTTGACCTAGTGCAGCACTGGTCTCCCAGGAAGGTGGAAGAAGAGGCTCCCAGCATTAGTCTGGATCCAAACCTCTGTACTGCAAGTATCTGGGACCAAAGAAGTAGGGATCAATTGTGTCTTTGATGTGTATTTCTCAAAGCAGCACTTTGCCACAAAAGTACTCACAAGCTTTCCTGGTTGTCCTGACCTGAGATCTGCACGAAAGAGGAGACAAGTTGAAGGACATAGGACAGGTCAGCAGGGATGAGGCAGAACCTCTGCTCCCCAGTTCTGCAGAGGTCAGATGAGGTCTGCACAGGGGCTTTGACCTCAATGGGGATTTACACACTGGGAAGGGCTACCAGTGGTTCTAGCAGTGATGCTGGAGCTTCCAGAATTTGTCCAAAAATGTGAGTTAAATCACTGCACACTTTTTAAGGGGCCGTTTCTAAATACTATGACAGTAACAATCCTCAGATTTTTATCACTTCCCCAGTAAGCCTAAGAGAGATTTAAATCTGAAAAGTTGATTATAGCGTAGTTAATTCTAAGAGACTGTTGGCCAGAAAAATAACATTAGATATAAAATGAGGGTTTTGTTCCAAGGCAAGAAGAGAATTAATCAGATTTTACTCCTGCTCACCCTGATATTGCCACAACTGCCAGCAGACAGATCCAAGGAGGAGGACAGGGTAAGGCAGAAAGACCCACAGATTGACTCACAAAGAAAAGCAGCTTGGGAAGTATAAGTGTTGCAAAAATTCCCTTGATGCATTTTTACAGGGCTTTGATGCTGGATAAGGCTTTTGTCAATATTTTCCTATGAAGCATAAGTAAAAGACAATTAAAACTTTTGAAAAGGAACCAAAATGCTATAGGTTAAATGAAATATCTAGAAGACCTTTTAGAGACAATGAAGTACAGCTTTAAAACAACTGGGGAAAAAAACCCAACAAGTTTTGCAAACAAGAGAACAAACCACAGACTAACCAAAGGATTTTACTTACTGTGCTAAATTTGAATCTGAGCTACTTAAGTAATCATTTCCACAGTAGGCTTGTGCAAGTCTAAGTGGAGGAGGCACCTCTTGGCACCTGTTAGATACCCCCAGATATAATTTCTGATATATGATTCCTGAAAGGTATATATGCAATTCAGAAAGTTAAGTAAGGGAGAACATCCTCTGATAGGAAGTGGAACATTTCATATTGTATCCAGAAAAATGGAGAATAATTTTGCATTTGTATGGCTTTCCTACCAATGCATTGCAGCAATCAGCATTCAGCAGAGGTTGCAGAATCTCTGTCTTTGGAGGGTTCAGCTAGACTGGACGCAGCCATGAGCAACCTAATGTAATGAAACTGGCTTTGAGAAGGGGGGTTGATGACCTCCAGAGGTTTCTTTCAGCCTAAATTATCTATGATTTGAAAACTGACCTGAAGAAATCAGAAATGTTTTCCTTACAGGTGTTATTAAATTAAATTTTACTGAATTGCATTTTTTTTCTTATTTATTTAAGCATTGGGATTATGTATTTACTACTTATAATAGTTTAAAAATATTTTTGTAATTTGATACATAAATATGCTTTGATTGTTTAATTTTTACTTCAGTGATTGATGAAATAGAAGTAAATCTGTAAATGGTCCAGTTAGTATACTGGGTGCCTGTGGTGTAATTCAAATGAGTCAATGAGAGTGCTTGTCTAAAACTCTAAAACGGTGACTTGAAACTTACCTCAACATGCTTAATTTTTCTGTGCTTAAAATGTAACCTGACAACTGTTAATGAGAAAAACTTTCCTTCAAATTTGTAATAGAAACTGTAAAACACTTGCTAAGAGATAGACCACATCTAGGAAAGCCAAATCTAGTTGATCTATCTGTCTCAATTGCAAATATCCTTTGTGGTAACCACATTTCATTCAGGAGAATAAGACTAGAAGAAGTACACATATGACAGATAGTCTGGCTTCTGGATTTCTCAGATGTCTAACAGCCAAGAAAATGTTCCATCATTTTAATTTCTTTCAGACAGCTGATCCCTCATAGTATTTACTCTAGATGGAGTATCTGGATAGTGTTCGAATAGGGCATTAAATAACTCTCCTACAAAAGAATCCATCATCTTCTCCTAATTTATCCCTTGTTCAGAATAACTACAAATGCTTAAATTGCAACGTGGATGGAGCTTTGAGTTTTAAAATCATAAACTACTTAAAAAACTCACTCCAGAAGTGCACTGCATGGTTTATTGCCTTCCACAATATCTCTGAACATACCTAACATTTTCTGCCTTTCAATAGCCTTGCAAAGACACTGAAAACACTGGAACACTTCCTTGCCCAGGATTGATGAGCAGTCTTGAGAGCTCTACAAGTGCCTTTTTCACCCTTCACTGCTGTTGGGAATTTAATGAACCCACCCTGAATATTTAAGGCCAGCATTTCAGCTTGAAATCACACTTCTTGCATGTAAAACAGCCATGAAAATTATGAAGCTTTACAGGTGAGCCGTACAAAAGGCAGCACGTTTTCAGGCAATATTTAAAGTCTGCTATGAGTAACCCAAATTTCTAAGATATTGCTTAGCTCCCTTGTCACTCAACAGGGAATTTCTATTAGTTTCTTGTATCATCATATAAAGTGGGATTCACTATTGAATTTAATTCCATTTAAATCTGGACCATCTGGGAAGCATTAACAATTCTGGAATTAAATGTCAATGGTTCTTACATTAGTTTAGTTTTCTGTATCTGCAGCACTGCTGTGAGTGACCCCACTTTGCATCACATTTCTCTTATTTGAGTATTCTGATAGCACACACACACACATCCCTCAACAGAAACCAATGACCTTGGGGATCCTTTCACTAATTTAAGCTTGAGTTTACCTGTCACTGAAGGTGACTGAGGTCAGCTGGCTTAAAATGACTGATCTATAACCCACACTTCCTGAAGAGATAATTTAAATCCAAAGAGAGAGTCTCATAAATTCCCAGGGAGATCTTAGTATCATAAAAACAGACTTGACACCACTCCAAAGTTTAGCCTCTGCCTTGACAAAGAGGAAGCAAAATCAGCTTTGGTGCAGATCCTTCACAGGAGATACTTCTCAAAGTTCTCTTGAACAATCTGTGCCTTCTTTATCTTTTGGTAACTTGGTAACTTGTCAGCTTTCACTGATAGTGAGATACTATGGCTGACAGGAAGTGGGAGAGAAAAAGAACTCTTACTTCTCTGTGTCTCCTCCTTTACATCATTATTCATGAAGATACTTCTGTAAAACTGTGGTCAGGGTGATCAATGCAGGGCACAGACAAGTATGTGTATAGAAAAATCCTACCATTTGGAATAGAATTCTATAGAAACAGCTCTAGGAGCTTAATGTATTTGTAAAATTAACCTTGGCATAATTTTTTGAATGACCTATTAAAGATCTACACCAAGAACAATATTTGCTATTGCATTCTGTGGAGTTTTTGCTGGAACTTGTCCTGTTCTGCCTCCTGACCACCATAATCACATCGTTCCTGCTGCAACCCGAGCCTTTCACTGTTCTGGAAACTGGTTGAGATTTACCCAGTACTGCTTCCCAACACAAAGTGATTTCCTGTCTCAAATGACTAAACTGTTGCATTGAGCAGAGAAGGAATCTAATTTAACTGTCACCCTCTGAGCTAGCAAGATGATTCATCCATTTGTTTATGTACCAAAGGCTGCCAGTGAGGAGCACGCTTTGGTAAGGGGCACTAAAATGGGCGATGATTTCATTTGGCAGCACCTAAAGCTGACTGTTTACATTGGCACTTACCCATGTAGGCAGCTATGTAGACTAGGCAGCTTAACAAACAGGCATGAAATTATTACCATAAATTTTCTTCAAAAAATTGTCTTGGTTCATGATTGTCTTAAAACATATAAACACATTTTACCACAATGATTTTGCCCATTTCGAGGGATATCCAATACACAAGGGACTTTTTCCATTTATATGGCAGTAAAAGCAAAACCACTACGACTCTTGCCAAACTTGTTCAAAGTTTACATGGATTTGGTTTGATGAATGTAGTGGAAAATTATATCCAGTGTCTTGGGTACTGGCCCATACACCTCCTTATATCTCAACAGTGCTGCTTCCAGCTTTTAATACAGATTTCTAAACTCTGTTTGTTTTTATTTGGATTATAATATTTAAAAAATAGATCATATGAAACAGAACACAATTTTAGCTCTGTAAAATGGGGCTCTTCCTTATGCTTTATTTTCTAATTGGAAACAGTAGTTAGTGATTTTTGCTCTGCTTTTCTTGGATACTGCTGTTCTAGGGTTATCTTTTGTCTGTAAGAACAGTTGCTCCTCATGTTATTGAAACAGGTCATCTTGTGATGGAGCTAGGGATGACATGATGTTATACTGAAAGCACCTGGTACAGTGGCAAAAAACATGGGGTTGGTTTGTCCTGTCTCACTACCGAATTCATTGAATTTCTGTGGGGTGGGTATCTGAGTGAAATTAATAGGATATTCTGATGGAATTTTTAATGGACTATGAATGTTATTGACAAAAAATTATTTAGTAAAGGAGAGGCTCCCCTCTTCCCTCAAGTTTCAGCATTATAAAGGAGGAGAAGGGAACATAACCTGTTTAAAAAACCTAAAACATTATTTTGAAGTATTTTATTATTTTGAATGGCTCTAAACCAATAAATTTTCAGATTTTATACACGTCATTGGAAACAATCAAACCAGAAATATTTTGCCAAAAGGGAAGTTTGCAGACAGCAAGCTGAAATATTTGCTTGGTTGTCTTTGGCACTCCTGCTATTTAAATGTGAGGTTCCAGGACTGTCGATACGCACAGGACTCTTAACAGGAGTTATAAGCAGAGATCAATAGTTATTCCTACAGCAGGTCATCAGGCACATAACTTACTGAAGTGGAAGGCTCAGTGCTTTTGACCTCTCTCCTGCCTCAACAAATAAATCTGAGACTGGGGCAAGCATATCACTGGTCCTAGGCTGAGGTCCTTCTGGAAATCCCTCCATTAAGCAGAGACCCTCGAGGAAAGAATTAATTCATTTAACCCCGTTGGGTACTGTGTTTGCATACCAAACATGAAGATGCCTCTGATGCTTCTGGCTGCGTTCACAGAGGATTTGGGCTCCGCTGTTTCCTGGGTTAGATGTTTGGGACGCTTGCGGGCAAACTCTGACCAGGAAAGCTAAGTAGGGGTCTTTAGAGGTGGTCTAAAATTCAAGAGCATTAACGCCGGATGGGGAAATTTTCCCTCTCGAAAGCCCCCCGCCCGCAAAGTAGTTACAGGTGCTTCAGGCTGCAGAACGAGAACTCAGCTCTCCTGCCCCCGCTTTGGCAATCCCTGCGCGGTGCGGAGCTGAGTGACACTCTCCCTTTGCTCCATTTTGGAAAACAGCGCCATGACCGGACCGGTGCCCGCGCCCGTGCGCGTCCCCGCGGCACCGGGAGCGCGGGCGAGGAGCGCGCGGGGGAGCGCCGCGCCCGGCAGGGGGCGCTGCCGGCCCGTGTGCCCGCGGGAAGCGCCGGTGGGACCAGGCGGGAATGAAACTCCTGCCCCGGGAACAGCGCCTGACCTGGGAACGGCCGGGAAAAGCCGCCCAGAACGCCTGGATCAGCTTTTCACACTCAGCATGTGTGTAAGGGCAGATACGAGCACCCGGAAATTAATTCCTGATGAAGGAGAAGAAGTACTGAAGCGATAAAGTTTAGAAGGATCTTTAACTACGATTTCCATAAGATGTTATTCAGAAAGACCTTTCTTGGGAGGGTTTTTGTTATTGGTTTTTGCGTGGATTTTCTACACTTTGTGACTGGTGATGGACTGTCTGAAAAAGGCACTACATTTCAATAATTTTTTTTCCCCCTTCAGATTTCCTTTTCCCCTTCAGCTGAGAATTTTTATTCTTGTTCAACTTCAGGGACATGCTGAACTTCCTCTTCTCCCTTTTCCTTTTATATTTCCCCAGATCACTTATTTCTTTGTTTTCTACTGTGCTTTTGGCATTTTTGGGGGGAAGGAGGGTTTGAAGAAGGAGGGACCTTTTATTTGGAGCTGGACACCCAGGGTTTTTTTGTTAGTTGGGTTATCAGGAGCTGTGAAAAATACCTTCAGCCCACAACATCACCCCGTGTCCTGATTTACCAGACCCTGCAAGTCCTGCGTGCTTTCTGCCAACAGCCCTCGTGGGCCAGCACTGCCATGTGCCCTGCAGGGAGATCCCAATCCATCCCTGACAGCATCCCCACTGAGCTCTCTATGACAAGGGGCATCCTCTGCTGTCACCAGAGGCCTGGGATACGAATGGCCAAGATTATACATCTCCTTTTCACTTTTTGGGTCATGTACAAAGCTTGGAGCCTAGCATAGGTATTTCTTAAACCTCTTCCTTAAATATCTCAAGCTGAAGAAGGGAAAATAAATCCCATTTATGACCTGATGCTTCATCTATGAGTGTGTTTTTCACTGTGCTTCTTCAGTGTTGCTCTGAACTTTGTTTCATAAATACCTACATTAAAAAAAAACACAGAAACTTCTGAGTACATGTGTATTTTTTCTCTATACTTTGGTTCCTTAATACAAAATAAATGGAATCAGTCATTTAGGTTTACTTTCTATGCTTAAAAAAATAATGAAATATGACAGCTTATGGCTTTTCTCCTCTGGATGGCAGTAACTCCTGCTTAAACATTCGTGACCCATGACTGCAATATCCCATAGCAAGGGATTTCCTTTTCTTTGTCAGTGTGCTATCCAAAAGAAACATTTAATTTCATTCATTCTATGTTTTTTCAAATCTAAATTTGAAAGCTAATTAAGCTTTCAAAGAAGGAATCTGTTTAATGTAGAAATCTAATTGCATAAGTCCTATGTATAAAATGGGAATCAGAAGAAAGGAACTGATCCTGGGTATTAGTATCTACTTGCATCCAATAATGTAAAAATAAAAATCACCTAATGTTGTTGAGAAAATCAAACTCCTTGACAATAAACAATGAAGCAATACAAAAGATACAGAAAGGTCCTGACCTGAGAGTGCACCAGAATATCTGCCCCTTTAAAATGCTCTCATTGTAACAGAGCACATCTGGATTTCTTGACTGTTCGTTACAACATGAAATTTTAAAACAGAAAATACATCTAATAAAGGTGATTTCCAAACACCCACTGTGCAGCCTTGTAAGTTAGTTTCAACAAGAGGTATGAGAGGGGATTAAGCCCTCCTCCCTTCACATTTGAACAAATAACCCTTTTTCAGTAACAAAGCTACATTTATGTGTAGGACTCTCTTGTCTTCTCACTGGTCACGACCATCTCTTTTGCTTTATTTTACTACTGGTGGAAATAATCCAATTCAGAGCAGCAATTTCCAAAGATTAGTCCCTGTATTTATACAAGTGAATCTGCACTTTGGGGGTGTCCCAAGTCCTTTGACACCTTCCTGCTGATTCTGGCCAGCTGAGGTCTGTCCTCCAGCAACCAGCCTGGTTTCTGGGATGCTGTGAGGGCAGTGCTCCCCAGCTCCTGGCTCACTAGCAGCAAATGGAACCTCTGTTTCTTCATATATATTATTCTGTCAGGCAGAAAGTAACTGATTTTACATATGCATTCAGTTTCTGATCTATGGGCTGAGATGGCCAATGCGGATCTAAGAGTGTCTTTTAGTAAGTGGGTGGTTTTCTTCCAAGAGGTTAATGCTACCAACTCCTTTGAAAACCCTATCTGTTTTCAAATGTAGAAAAAAACCTAGCTCCTAAACATGAGAAAAGCGTTTCTGCCCACATCTTTTTCAATGGAAAAAACGATTTTGGCAAATTTGGCAACTTTACAATCATTTCTCCAGAATCACTGGAGAAATTTTCCCTGTTTACATTTTCCCTCCAAATTGCTAGTGCTCAGAAAAACCACTTACTTATACAGCTCTATTTCTTCTGCTATTATCCTGATCTTTAGTAGCACTTTAAGGTTCTGCCCATTTGTTTCTCTTTCCTGCATCTAAGTGAGTAAAGCAAAACAGTTCTGTGGTAAACAAGCCAATCCCATAAAAGGTTCTACCTGAGCACTGGAAGTCCTCTGTGGTGACAGAAACATTGGTCCAGCTCTGGAAATGAAGTGCTTCGGGAAGGCATCCTGTCTCCTGAGTTTCTGCAACAGACAGGAGAGCAAACTTTGTTACTGTCCTTCTGGAAAAAGACTGGCACCTCCTTGCTGACATGAAGCCAGAGGGAAACAGGGAATCACTGACCTACCATGTTTGGACAGCTTTGTTGTCCAGGTAATTTTCTTAAGGAGTGTAGCAGAGATGCTCAAGACTTTAGAGACTGAAGGTATCAGTGGGAGATAAACTGCAAATTACTGCAATCTACTGTCCTGGCCTCTTTTTTTTTTGAATGTAAGGAAACCTGAAAAATAATAATGTGGATGCAGCTAAGAAGGTGATTTTACAGTTTGCCACAAAGCTGAGCTTTCAGCCTTTCAAAAGACGAATAAAAGTAGATACATCACATATTACACTGGTTTTACTGCAGGTCTGTACCTTTGAGATCCCCTGATTTGCTGGAAAATTTTCTCTAAAGACTTCATTAAGTTCTGGCCCTGACACCAATTTGTCAGCAAAAGATAAAGCACCTTGAGAAGCCAAACCAAAAGGTTCCTCCTTAGCACATTTGTGAAGGTCTGTTGCTGCTCATACTGACTTCTGAGCTCGGGGTAAAACTAAATACAAAAAAGGGGGATATCTCTCACCTGCCAAATAAGCAAATACATGACTGGTGGCATGTAGTTCTTTTCTGCCCTATTAAACATTGCTCTGTCCCCACTGCAGTGCCCAAGTTTGCCTCTATTCACCATGGGAGCAGGTAAAAGGACAGACATCATAAAAAATTTTAAATGGATTAAATGGTCAGCTGCAGATTCATTTTTACTGTGTAATTTTCTAAGTATAAGCTTTGTCCAGGATGTGGGTGGAAGGTTTCTGCCATACAACACTGGCCTACCAAATAGCTCTCTCATCTGCCCTGTGAGCAATCTGAGCCGCATTGTGCACGGTCTCTTTTTGAAAAAGATATAATTCATAAACCTCTCCCTTTCCCTTAGCTCCAGAAAATGTCTGAATCGGTTTCCTAGATGGTGATATATACACATGGCATAGTGGAAATACAGACAAAACACTTGCAGCACTGCATATGCTTTAAAAACTCTGTTCTTCATCGTCCTAATATATTAAAATGGAGTCTGATGGTAAACAAAGATGCTTTCCTGTGTGGTGCAAGGGGCCACTGTGACAACTGAGGTCAAGAGAGGAGAAGGCATGCAAGAAACATTTCAGGCTTAGTTCCAAAATACAGAGATTTCTAGTTTATTGTGAGGACAGAAGAGCACTGTGCACTTGTATTTCTAGCTGTTGGCACTCTTAACTATACCCAGCTAGTCAGAAGGATCAGTTATAGCTAGAGTTCGGTTTGAAAGGAGATTTCAAGCAGATTAAAAATTCCTGATCATTACAACCACCTAAATTAAGTGAAACTCTCTGAAAGACTGGTTTCTTTCTGGATCCCAGAAAATTCTTTAATTATGATCGGAGAATAAAGTTATTTTGGATTCTAATTTAGAATTTAGAATCTAATTTAGAATAGATTTATGCTAGCATTCCTAATGTCCAAAATTACAGAACTGCCAACAGTTTGTCAAGAAAAACACTCACTCTGGACTTATTTAAAATAAAAAAAAAAATTTAAAAATCTGTTTGGGACAGCAGCCCTGTCTCTCCGAGTAGAAATGTTTTGCAATCCTAAGAGCTCAAATGTAACTGTAAAATGACCTGCACTGTGTGCAAGAAATGTGAAGTTTTTCTGAAATGCCTCCTTCTATTTCCCCAAACTAATTAGCAAGTGCAGCCTTCCAGGGCCTTACAACAAGGCATAGGTTTCTTGCTTTCTCATGCAAATGCAGTGGTAGGAGTGGACCTTACATCACAGCCCCCAAAGGGAGGGTAGGATTGCCCTTTCGGTGTTGGGGTAACAGTAGGATCCCTTCTAGAACTTGCTTTCTGCTGTGTGCTGCATGAAACTCTCTGCAGTGTTATACAAATGGACAGTACAAATAAACTTCAGCATAGTTACAGCTACTTTCAGGTTTGTTTCACCTGAGCAAGGTCATGTTGGCCTGTCTTTCTGTGTAGCATCAACTGCTGATTCGACCTACAGGAAACCAAAGGGAAAAAAGTTTTTCTGCGTGGGATATACACTTGTTTTCAAAAGAGCTGTTGTATAAAAACCCCCTATGCTTTCTGGGTTGCTGGAGTTGCCTGAGGCAGATCTGTCATTGTTGATAATACATTAAGCACAATACATCAGCATGCCAGAGAAAAAGATTTCCCAGGATCGGCTATGCCCTTTGTAGAGCACTAAGCAAGAATGACTAAGGTATAAAAGGGCATACTGTGGTGAAGCTTTTATGTGAGTGAGGACTGCAAGGGCAGAGAAGACACATAAAACTAATGCCTTCTGCAAGCCATGAAGAAATTAGCAGGAAGTATAAATGGGAAATCAAAGGCATCAAAGGCAAGTATAGAGAACAGTCACACATCCAAAAAATCACCTGTCCAACACAGCTGTCTGAGTGATCCAGAAGTAAGAATCTTTTTTTCATGTGATAGCCCAGCTGGTTGAAGAGATGGGGTTAGTTTGGCATCCATGGGCTCCCTCCTGCTGGCAATCAGAAGAGTTTATTGCAGAATAATCTGAGCAGTATCTTGAATCTTGAAACCCAGTTACGCCCAATTAAACCACAGTGGTTCAATGTTCAGGGACTATAAGTGAAAAAAAAAGGGCAGAGTCAATTTGCAGGAAGCACATGTCCTGTGACAGATGACCACGTTATCTTTAAACTGATATATAAACTGGTTTCTTTGCAAATCAGCAGAATGCAATACCTCGCTCTGCCTCTGCAGGTGTACTCTGTGTACCTGCACTTTCTACCTGACCTGATTTCCTCTCCTCTGTCCCCTGTTGCACTCTGTGGACCTTCTTAAGTTTGCAAAGAATCTTCAAATTTACAAAATTGTCCCTACAATCGATACAGTAGTGGTACTTTTTGATGAAACTGTTTGTAAGCCCAAATATCCCACAGTTCCTGCCAGTTTTTCACGACTGAGATGAATGTATTTGATAAAAACAAACAAACAAACAAACCAACCTCCAAGAAAATGAAAATCAGGCCTTTTCATACTGTTCTTTACTTCAAGGGACACAGAAGAACTGGAAAAGCATTAAGATGATAATGGACTTTTGCATTGCCTATAATTATTCTGTTAGCAGCAGACTGGTTTCAGTAAACCAATGACATGGGGATACAAAACTTTGCATGGGTAAATATGCCCAGATTCTTAGAATTTATAAAGTTTGCACTAGCAGTTACTACAATCTATTTAACTAGTCCATTTTTGAAGGCTGACCAGATTGCCTTTATATAACTTTTTGCAGGCAGGAAAGCTTCACTTATTGGGCGTAATCAGCTCATCGCCTCCTCCTTTTCACATCTTTTACATCTCTACAAATTGACTTATACCAAAATCATTCTAGTTAAATTTTCAAAGCATGTGATTGCTTAGATCTTCAATAAAGCTATATCCCCTCAATGAATCCTCCACCTCAGTGGGGTGCACATGCCAGGGTGTTCTGAAGTGCACCCTGACAGCCAAGTTTTTGTAAAACCATTTTAAAGGGGAAAAATTGCTAAAGTGTGTAGTTCTTGGCTAAGGGGAATGCCACCCCTTTGCTTTACTAACCACTCAATTTAAGGGTGTAGGGGCTGCTAGAGCAACCAGTGCCATCCATAAAATCCTGCCTGAAAGCATCTGTAAAATGCTAATCTGCATTTTACAAAGCAGCTGCAAAAAGGACCTGATCAGCAAGCCATTAGTGTATCCAGCACATAATTTTCTTAGATTTCTCTACAGGATTAAAGGTTTTCTTCTGGTCATTTTTCCTGGCAGTATAGAGAAAAGAATGTCATTTTTGTTAAAGAATGTCTTTTGTTAAAGAAATACTCCCTTTTGATTGATGGAAGGAGTTTGTTTATGGAATTGAAGCAAAGGACATGATTTGCTTAGTAATAACTTACATGGAAGTTTTTAGAAAAAATAAAGGATCGCCTTTGGCTTCATATTCTTAAATAACATCAATCAAAAGTATCTGTTGGCTAAATGAAATAATAATAATGCTCATAATAATACTTATAATACTCATCATCGTCCTCGTCCTCTTACCCTACTGAAGGCTTGGAAAAGAGACAATTGCTGTTGCACATTATACCAAAGACTTCTTCCCTCTTCAATTCTGATGACCTGTTTTCCTCTGTTTCCACCCTCAACATTTGAATGACTGGTTCACTGCAGGTAGCCCCTGAAAGGCCTTCAAAGGAGTGCACGGCTGCGCACGGGGAATGCAGCTCAAAGCGCTCTGACTTGCTCACGTCACCAGGACAGATATAGAGGGAGAACACTCTCTGACATGGCATTTCCTTTGCTGCATCCTTTGTCACTGTGTGATGGGCAGGAATAGCAGAAGCTGACAGTGTGATGATTTCAAGCTTTAAAACTTAACTCTGCAGAGGCAGCTTCCAACAGGTGACTGAAATGAAGAAAGAATGGGGCTTTTTTCATATTGATAAATCCAGCTGAATTGTGAGCATTCCTGAAAGTGTGCAAGCCTCTGATAAGAGCTTTATCAAGCATGTATTACATCAACTGGCTGCTACACCAGCCCTCTAATCAGCTGGTTTTCCTAGCAACAGTACCCAGACAATAAGCTCACATCTATCGAGGAAGCACTTCACTGTCAGTGGAGATGCTGTTACAGTAATTCGTGCTTGAGACCAGGTGTTAAGAAGGACAACCAGACCTCAGGTTTAAATATGCACAGATGCTGGGAGATCTTTTAAAAATCCTGTTCAGTTCAAACTTCAGTTCTGCCCATCTGAGAGTGCCTCCGTCTTCAGGAGAAAGAAATGTATTTAATAAGTTCATGGGGGAATCAGTAGAAATATCTCATAACAATTAAATACCAACTTGTGGGAAGTGTAATTTTCAGATGTGTTTTTAATACAACATGTAATTAAGTTTTAACAAGGTTTATTCAGCTCTATAAGGACTTTGCAGAAAAGCTTTAGTGGGAATGTAAAAGACAGAACTCTTGATCTAGAAAAGAGGAAAAGGCCCATGAACATAGTTTCTTTTGTCACAATGAGATTGAGTATGCAATTTCTTGGATTAAGCTGGGACAGACTTTGATAGTCTGCCTCTCAAAGATCCAAGAATACTGAGAGACTTCAAGCATTCAGATTTTCATCACTGGCAATATTAAAATCCTAGCTAAGATTATTCTTTTGCTTGTAGTCATATGATTAAGGACTAATTCCACTTAGGAAATGCAATATCTTGATTTAAAGAGAATTAAATCTGACCATCAAAAGTGATAGAAGAATATGTCTCACACTGAAAATAAAAGCCAGCCTGCCCATGGAATAGTAACATACTCTCCTATCCATATATGTGCACCTCCTCTGAAAGAAATCTGATGGTTTTTCCTGAAGCTATTCTGGGATAATTGTATCTTTGTCCATTATAAATTCACACAGATTTTTATAAGCAAAGCAAGGGTCCAAATGGCACCATTAGAAATAATCCTTTAAGAGATTTCCAAAGATATGTCATGCTTAACTTCAACTAAACACTCTACAGGAATTTTATTTTTCCTCATAACCAACAATAGATCCCTGTAAGTGTAAAGTAAATCATACACAATCAAATATGCTCTCACTCATATAAAAAGTAAATAAATCATGCCAATAAAGACATGCCAGCATGTAAGAATAAACTTTTTGTTTTAAAGCACATATAACCAAAGAACATTTTATAAGCTTTTAAATTCATTAAGATTCAGGCCTTGGCTGTTTGGAAGGCTTTCTCAGTGACTGGATCACCAGAAGACTACATGAGGTGAATTCTGCATTTTTATGCATAAAGGCTACAAAATATTGAAAAAGCTCAGTTTACTTGAAACTGGGTCCTATTCTTATTAAGTTGTCGTTGAAAGAGAATAGAAATAAATTTGCCCTGGTCTGTTGTTTCCTTGTAACACTGTAGTTAGCACTAGGGAAGACTTGTTTTTCCACCTTCATCCTGTGCTTTTTTTTTATCATCTTGGGTTCACTCCAGAAGGGTAGGGGACTTTCAGAAGTCTCCTGGAATGCTGCACCATGACTTATCATGGACTTGGAGAATGTAGTGGCTAATGTGTTTTCGCTTACCTGCCAAAAATTACTACTTTTTCCAGTTAAAGAGTATTAAAACATTTCATTGCACTAGAAAGCTGTCAGATGAAATGTATATGAGAGCTGTTACAGTGCAAGTGTCACAGAAATTATCATATAGGAATATCTCAGGAGCCCATCTAAAGCAATATTGTCTTTCCCAATGCAGTCAGCCACAAACATTTTGAAAAGGAAACAGGCGGTAATCAGGATATGGCCCAAAAATGAGCAAAAATTTTGGATCCATGCACTGAGATACAAGACAGAAAGATGCTCCTGCACCTTAAATTCAACTGAACAAAATGCAAGTTTAAGCTGTCTCTCTTACAGTTAAACTGTTATCTGATCCATTCTGCAAAGGCACCCGACATACCAAGCCTAAATGCACATTACTGGGATCTAACTGGATTATGCCTGCCAGGAATGGACTTACACTTCCCATATAATAAAAACTACTTGTATCAAAGTATCAGAAAAAGTTTGTACATCATGTAATACCAAAATGGATTTGCCAAATCATCTGAAGGAAGATTAATAGTAGAAAAAGGTGAATGTATTGCCTTTGGTACAGAGTTCATTATCTTACAAGCTAAGCAACAGTTGTTTCATAAAATCAAACAAACCCCATGGCTGATTCCTCTAATTTTTTGCCATCTGCATCACTATGGAATATTCACATAAAAATGACATATTTGAAAAATTGTGCTTTTTTTTTTTAACAGAAACATTTAATTCTCATTCACTGTGTGCTGTGAACGAAAACTTCAACACTTCTGAGAAATTAAAAAAGAAAGTGGTGAGCACATAAGGTTCTTGCTACATCTGTTAGGGCGAAGAAAAAAATCACAGAACCCCAGAAATGTGGGGAAAGGGATAAGAAAATTGGAGGAAAGGGCTGTATCCCAGGGAAAGGTATGTGACTATGAGTCACAAGTACTTATTCCCAAAAAAGCTCAGAGTGCATTATAATGACATAATAAGTAAAGCATGGGCTATACCTTCCTAGTAAAAAATTTCAGAAAACTCCACTGAATTTTTTTTCCTCCTGAAATAACTTTTTTCAGGTTCCCTAGGCAAAGAGAACGATCTGAGCTAACATATTTCACTACCTCGGAGGGTATAACACACTGTGTACCCTGCAGTGCATTAAGAGTATCTGGTATCCAACTGATACGAAGCAACTCATATTTCTCAGAGGATAGAACCCCATGGCTCAGTTGTGAGATTCCAGATTAAAAGATTTGCAGAACATATAATCAGTATAATACTCTCTTACCTAGATTCTAGGGCTTCCTTCACGCCTTCAATGATAGTATTTCTGTCTCTGGTGTTAATTGATAGCATGTTTTTTACTGGTTGGAGCAGTGAAAATTTCTTGTTGCGCTGTTTGGCAAAGACACATCTTACATATTTTAGAAAACAGTAATATATGGTCGCTTCATAAGGGATATGTTGATTTATTCATTTAAGTTTTGTAGGATGTCTGTGTCTAATGGTCTCTTATTTTGACACACAAAGCTATAAAAAGACTTACTGGGGCTCTGGAGCATTTATTTGCTGCCTGGGTATTCTTTGCAGTGCTAAAATCTGATTTTATGTTAATCCACCTTGTGAGCTTTTCTGAAATAATCTAACCCAGTTGGTTTTGACCTTTTTCAATTTGCAAGCCTCTAAATGTTTTCCAGGTAGATTATGAACCCTGTCTGCACTTGAAATTAAGATAATGGGTAATAGCATTGTCTTTCTTTGTTACTTTTCAGGGATTGCTTGGAAACGGTCCCTTTGCAGTGGTTGCAGACCAGAGGTTCAAAACCACATGTAATTTTATGGTCAAAGTCTCAGCTAGAGTAACTTGGCATAATTCTGCTGATTTCAAAGGAAAAATCCTTTGATAGCATCAGTTAGAATAATGGTTAGTTTATTGTACATTAGCTGAGGAACTTCCCCTGGCTTCAGTCCTCCTCTTAGATTTCACTGTGAATAAGATTGAGCTCCACTTCAAGGTAATTATATCTCCTTTGGGAAATATTCCTTACTTACTACCCAGACTAGAACACATCAAAGAGCCCAAGAGGAATCTTAAAAAAAATTTACATGGGAAATCTCATCAGAAAATTCTTAAAATTTTATTTTATTCTTAGTCTCAGATGTATCCTATATGTCTAATTTTTAAGATGGTTCTTCAGTCTGATAGTATCTTTTATCTCAGTGGTACAGTATAACATGCACAACTCTAAGTTATAGAATTAATAACATAAATTTACTTGGCTTCTCTGATCAAACAGTTCTACTGTTAAACTCTTGAGCAAGGTATCAATGTCTTTGAATAGAGTTATGCAGATTAACACCACTTGATCATATGCCTAATTATATGTTTGAGGTTCTTCACGAGTGAACGCAAAGGAAATAATGTTCCTCTTTCTTCTGGAAAAGAAAAGCTCAAATAGAGAGGTAGATATTAAGAAAAATAGCAGCCAGGTCTGAAATGTTAATAAGTGGATAACTTTTTTGAAGATATTTACATCTAAAAGACAAGAAAATATGTGAAAAATTAGAGAAAAATTTAAAATTATCTTCTATGCTGTTACTCACTTTGGCCTAGCTCAGTTTGCAGCTCCATCACATGACAACGAATAACTAAAGAAAACTATTATTATGCAAACCTCTCCAGCACAAAAGGGTATTACATATCTCATACAAAAGGGGATTTCTTTAAAAAGCACAGCACATTCAGTGTTTAGGGTTTGCAGTTGAAATTCATGGCCTTGCTTGCCAATATTATCATGCAGCTGGGTATTATGCTATTGCTTTACTCTGAGGGGAAAAAAATCACAATAAACATATTCAAATGGCTTTGTATTAAACTGTTGTATTTTTTTATGTTGCAATATCAGTTTTGATGATTTTTGGCATCTCTTCTCTAGCACAAAGGCCACAATAAAGACTAGCCACAGAGAATTTGATTGCAAACAGAAAATGTCAAAATGATGCTTTTGATTTAAAAAACATCACTGGAAAATGGTTGTTAGGCATGATTTCAGTGTTGAGAACTATAGGATTAATAATAATTTTTCTCTTATTTAAAAGCTATGAGACAGAAGTCCATCTCTCTGTAGAGAAAGCTTCTGACAGAATCTCTTCTATTTGTTCTGTAAAACAGGGGTTTATTATTTTAATTTCAATTCAAATTAATTTTTTATCTTTCTATCAATTCCTGTTTAAATAAAAGCAAAATTAGTTGACCCAAAACAGTCCCAATCAGTAAAATATTAAATGTAGTTTCAGAAATCTTTAAAAAAATCTTTTAAAAGAGTCAGGCATCATTATCCCCATTTTATTGAAAGGAAGAGTTGTTTACAGATACTTGAAGGAGTTCAAGGTGTGAAGCAGATCTTTGCAGTGGCAAAGCTACTGTAACACCATGTGGAAAGTTTGCACTGCTCCAATGATTTTGATGCCTGATAAATTTTCTCTGCTCTAAGACTATTAGGAGATGAGCCATCCTGGCAGTTTTGTTTATTGGCTTTAGTGGAATGTAAAAGTATATATCTGTCCACAGTGGCTCAGAATCCTCCTGAGGAAATGCTGGTTTGCTAAGCTTTGTTGCTCTCCTTTCACTGTGCCATTTATGGGATTAGGAGAACAGGAATTTTGTCCAAGAGGGGAACCGGTTGGAAAGCTGTGTTTCCATTCAGAGGGGAATTCTGACACACTGGAATGTATTTTCTTTCACTGAGGAAAAGGTCTGAAACATCATAATTTACAGTAACAAAAGTGTGTCCTAAACATTTGACTCCAAGCAACTGAAAGGATTCATTTGATTGTTCAAGCGATATAATTTGGTGTGAACAGTGAAACTGTGTAATTTGTGGTAGCATGATATGACTTGTACCTTTACCAGTCTCTCAAAATTAAATTTCCTTTGAATTCACAAAAACATTTCATTACTTTAATACTATTCTGAAAAAAGAAATAACATTGGAAAGTAAGGCTTGACTTTGTACCAGTGGCACTCAGATAAGTGGTAATACTGAGCACTTTGTACAAGTGGCACTTTTAGGAGCTCAGAGAAAATGTCTATAGAAGCAAAATTGCCTCTTTTCTCTTTATGGATTACTGAGCCATCTCCAAAATATTTACCAAACAATCACTTTTCAGGATTAGTATTTTTGTTATGATACAACATTTTCCTCCTCATGCTCAATATTTGCAGTTCACTTTACTTAAATATTGTCCCATCCACATTTCAGGAAGGAGGGATAGGAAGGAACAGACCTTCCTCTGCCCTGGGCACCGCTTTGTATGGGACAAGTTTTGAACATGTGACATTGGCAATGCTGTGTAGAACATCCTATTGGATTAGCTGGATAGTACCTGGACACAAACCTTGCACAGACTCTAGTTTGTTCATGTTTCTATTTAAGTATGATATGTTTTTTCCTCATAGAAACTTTTTAATTTTTTAAAATTCTTGGCTTTTCTGGAATAATCAGAAAAACAATACAAAATTAAGAAAATGCACTAAAGGAGACATACTAATTGCTGGCTGTTATTAGTTAGTAATTGTAAGCCCACCCACACACATAGGCTCAATTGCTAGTAATTTACTTGCATGAATTCAGTAGAAGAAGACAAATTTCAAAA
Organism: Manacus candei; assembly: GCF_025592945.1. Taxonomy (NCBI): domain Eukaryota; kingdom Metazoa; phylum Chordata; class Aves; order Passeriformes; family Pipridae; genus Manacus; species Manacus candei. The sequence continues at coordinate 19,025,420 of NW_026138053.1, forward strand.
TACCTCAATCATTATTATTCTAATTGACACATGAATTTGTCTGTTGTCACTGCTTCCAAAAACTTAATTTTTCTTGAACTGTGAAGAGACAGAGTAGGTTCCCATTACTTAGATTGATATGGAACCATAAACCTAACAAAAACCCTGTAGCCAATACACAAAATAGTCTTCATTGCCTATGTTTTGCTTTCAGCCTCCCAAATGAGTTGCTCTGATTTACTTGTCTGTAGCAAAGGAGAGGATTTACTGCTCTGTTTTCAAGCATTCTTCAGTTCCAATGACAGGAAGCTATTCAGGCCCTATGTCAGAGTCTTGACCATTTGCAGAACTATCGTGTGATGACTTCCTAGGGAATTAAGTCACATGAGCTTAATGGCATTAGGAGTTCTTGATATCCCTGGTAGAAGCTGAGGAATGAGCTTCTCACGCTACACTGGAACACTTGCACTTCTGCCTAATGCAGCCTCATGGTAAGGCTACATGCTCCTGCTGCTTGCCTTTAAAACAGATCTGTCTGACATATATTTTTGCCTCAAAATACAATTCAAAAAACTTCTTCAGATCTTCTAGGCCATGTTACTAATACAATTCTTGTGTATTCTCTGTAAGTTCTGCTGAAATGTGAGGGTCAAGTATTACAAAATAGTGTTTGCAATTGCAGTATCACAACCTAAAATTGACCATAAGCTTAAACCAGGGCAAATAAGTGAACTATGTGGTTTTTCCTTCACTTAAACCATCAGCATGGTTTTAAAACAGCATTATCTAAAAAAATAACAATGTTATTAATCACTTCTTACAAGACCTTTAGAGGTTCTCTCTTTTCCTGTTCATAAATCCTTAGTCTTTGCATTAAATTTTTCTCAGACAGGAAAACAGTAACAATTGATTTACATGGACAAAATCAGCTTTTCTCAGTTTTCAGTCCAGCCTCCTCTGAGATCTCATTGACCCCCAAAGTTCAAATTCTTCCAGGGAAGTTTTCTTCAGGATTAATAGCCTTCAGCATCAAATCATTGAGTGCTATAGCCATTGCCAGTGCTATAAGTAAGGCTTCAGCATTTCCACATAAACTTATTTTCAGAGCTTTATAGCTTGGCTACAAAAATACAGTTTTATGCTGAAACTTGCTAAAAAAAGCTCAGTCTGGGAGAGATTTTAGTTTTTATTTTGAGAAATCTGCACAACTCTGTGGGTGTTTTCAGACTGAAATTCTGACCAAGACTGTGACTTGCTATCTACATCGTACTGGTGCCTTGGAGAAATCCTAGCCTGGCTTTCTAAAAGTGCAGATCCACTTCGAATAAATTATGGAAGGGCAATCTAAAAGGGTGTTTTAAAAATGGTTATTCCATATGTTGAAAATTTTCAAATTGGATCTAGTCACTGCATCTCTGAAAGACAGTCTAATCACTTGAACACTACAGTATTTTTCGGAAGATTTTAGCCAGTCAGCCTGACGTGAGGCCAAATGTGCTGCAGTAACAGAGGGGTCTGAAGGTTTCTGTTTGCATCTTCATGTAGAGTAACTGAGGAGCCTGCTGGTCCTTCAGCAGTTGGAAAGGCTGATGGATGGGGGATGAAAACCTTGTATAGAGGAGACTCAAGAAAACCTGAAGAGAGGAGTTTGGGGAAACTTTGGCCTCCTGCCTCTTCAGGAGCCGTGACAGTTCTCTCTTGGCTGGGGATGACTGCCGGGAGGGACAGGTGAGGGAGGGGAGGAGGCAGACACCTTTTTCTCCAGCATCTTGAAACAAAATGTTCATCATAATTAGAGATGCTTAGACCAAAACCAGCAGAAGTACTTACATGCTCTGTTTTGCACAAGCCCCTTCAGAAGAGATTTGGAGGCACCATCTGGAGAGAAAGATGACAAAGAGATGCCATAGAGTTTCCAGTTTCCTCTGTTGGTAATTCCTGTAAAGGGATGACTTGGTCCCGAGTCATTGTCACTGGAGATGGGAATACAAACATTACACAACATGCAAACATGTTCAAGCCTGCAGGTTACAAAGATGATTTGCTCATCTAAGATGGTGACGCAAGGGGTGCAATACAGGGGTTCCCATGACTACTCATTCATTTCACAACAGAAATTTGAGCAAACCAGAGGCAATATCCTGCTCCCAACTCTCCCCAAATTGTTCACCAAAATTAAAACATCAGTCTTTCCACACAAGTACAGGACAATTTCTAATGCTTGTGTCCAGCAGCAGGACCACTATTTCATTTAGCTGATATAAACAGTATCTTACCAACCACTTGACATATGAAGGAAAAGGTCAATACACCCTCTGGACCATCCCCTTATTTCAGACATGTCAGTGACTACCACAGTCACTCCTGCAATCCAGACTCATCATCCTTAAATTCATTCTGTGTTTTCAAGCAGAAATACATTGGTGCCCAACAACAGCAGGACAACATCCTCTGAAGAATGAGGCACTGGTAACTATGCAGAATTTACGGTGATACATCTGAGTAGGAAATACCAGCCTTCATATCTCTGGGAGGGCTCCATTTGGAACTGATCCAGAAATCTCTTTTGGGAGTAGCTCATTATAACTAGGCAAATTCAGTCCAAAGTCTGAAACTTCTTTTGAAGGCATAATGGCAGGGGAACCTCACAGACAGAATTAGAAGGAAAATAAGGAGGTAGCTTTGCACATGTCTAAAGAAGCTCTTTCCAAATGTAAGAAATGGCATGGGATAAAGCTTCAAACTGAGTGACTGAAAATCTAAGGAGTAGATGGAGGAGGCTGGCATCATGGGCTAATCAGTGAAAGAAGTGATTTCTTGATCCTGAATGAGAGATGATAGGTAGGATGAGGTGAAGGCTTTGAAAGTGAAGACAAGCTGCTTATACCCGATAGAAGAAGGGTGTTACATTTGACAGTCAAAGTGACGGGCTAGGCAAAGGATCTCTGCAGTGCTATGATGTATAGAACCATGCTGCAAAATTACATTTTTCAAAAGCAGAGGGATGGCTATTGAAGTAACCAAGAGAGATTGGTGATTACATATATATATACATATTAATTTTTGCATAATAGTAATCACTAAATTCTATAACTCACTTCCATAAGATAATATTTAATGATTTTTTTGAGAGTTATACTGAAGAATGTTGCATGGGAAAGTGGGTATTTTTTTCAATATTTCTAATAAGATTGTTTTGTGCCAGCATTTTCATTGTAACATTCTTTTAAAATATCTAGTTTTATAAAAGAGCAAACTACATACCTCACTAACAAATCCTTTTTACATGCACTTTTTTTTGGTTTTGGCTAAATCTTTTCATCTCAATACAGTACCTGAGGTCATTCATTGCTCATATCCATGGCAATTACATAATGTCTTAGCTGGTGGTCTTGGTTTATTTCTCTCTGGGCTCTGGCAGCAGGATAGAGGTTGTTCATTATAACTTGGAGATGACTCTGGAAAGTCAGTGTGCTGGATAACACAGACATCAAGTCGCTAAACACACCACACCTCCTAGACATACAGATTTAACAGCACCTCTCCACTTCATTTGGAACAGTATTGCATAGTGGTTCTGGCTGTAATACATAAGAAATTAATTTTATTCCCTATTGTAGCATATCTTTCATTTCCCCCATGCAGAGACTGACTGCTGCATACACATTCTTCCAGGGCAAGGTTTTTCCTATTAATAGATAACTTGGCTTCGCACGCCGAGATGAACGAACAAGGTTTCGAGTGCCTGCCTAATTTAAGCAGACCATATGTCATAAGCTATAGTATCCCTTTAGAAGGGAATAAAATAAAGTAAATTGAGAGGAAAAATAGCTTCCTACCATTAACTGACCTCTCAGACTCAAATTTTCAAAGATGTTTATTTAAGCATGCTAGGAATTATTTACTTATTCTGTGCATCATGTGAAGTTATGCATATTTCTAATGTATTCTTGATGGGGGTGCCATCTCAGAAAAAGAACTTCTGAGCATTACCACAAGACAAAAAATAACATAGTGATCCTGATTTTTTTTTTCCGGGAACTGCCTTCAAACTGTGGCCAGCTTCACATTTGTCTGCTTTCGCTTTCCAGCCTCTAAAAACTCCAATACAGTTGTTTACTGTTTATTTAGTGTCCTGTGAAGGTAGATATTGCAAACTTTCCTTGCCAATGTTAAAATACACTGGCGGATGAATGTCTTTTTTAAAGCAAATTATATTAATTACTATTACTGTTTAACCAGCCCATCTCAGCTGCACGGTTCAAAGAAATGTGCTCTTTCAGACTCTTAGAGTGGTTATATAATCACCATTCCTCACAAATATTTGAATCATTAGAGCTAGCAATCATATTTTCCTGGCAAGTTGTCCACTGCTGGGTGCAAACAGAGTTAGAGAACTAAAAAATGTAAAAATCAGCATTTCCATTTACTTCCTCCCACTTATCCCATGCATTTCTACTGTATTTTTTCCTTCTTTGTTTTGTCTTTCTCTAAATATCTCTAGAAAAGTACCATTACCAGATCATTTAATTCAGGTTAGGTTATAGATAAGACCATGGTGAGCTGACTGGCATACCTGTTGCACTTTCTTTGTTTATTAGAATGTATCATTCCGTACTTCCAGTATGAGTCCAGCTTCCATTCCCCTTATGATCCAAATGGGCAGTCATGGGTTTGTGTTGGTATGAAAAATAGAAAAGGAAGACATGTCTTAGTTCTCCTAATTTACAATTTGTTTTCGTTTTACACTACTTGTGACAAAAGCAGTAGAATGAAAGATTTACTGTGTCAAATGAAAGAGAAAAATGTTTGGAGGAAAATATTGGTTGGGACTGATGAGAAATTTTGTGTGCATATTTTAACCAGTGATCACTTGGCTGCCTTATGAATCTGTGATGCTGACTATTGCCTGCAGTTCAGATACTCAAAAAGCAGAAATTAATAAAATCAAACAAATAAAAGCCCCACAGGGGGAAAAAAATATTTTTACAATCACTTATTCACATTTTCAAATACTATAGACACTCCTCATCTTTCTTTTCTACTTCATTTAGTTAGTAACACAAACTTAAAGGTGATGTCTGAAGTGAAAAGAGACCAACAGCTAAGGGACCAGGGAATCAGGCTGATTTTAATCAACAGCAAAAGTTTTGCAATACAAAGCTCTATGATGTGGCACACTGTCCTAGTGAAAACATTCCATGGCCCCAGCCCTAAAACCCCTTTGGTGCTTTATGCCTGTGGGAGATGTCCATGCGGACCAAACCCATGTCTGTGGAAACCCATGTCTAAGAGGAAGAAGAAAATTCAAAACATCACCTTTGACTGCAAATTAGACAGATCTGTCAATCCTGCCATATTTCAAGGTAATACATCACCCTGCTGCAATTATCTGTGAATTTCTCATCATTTGGTTGTTTGGTAACCCACCAAAAGGTAGACCCACCCTATATTCCAGAGCAGGACTGAGGTCCCGAACCCTGATGCTTCTCAGGCACATATGTATAGGTTCATCTGCATCTGTACCATGATTCCTGTCCATTTGGACCACACTGTCCTTAGTTTTTGCAAAAGGGAAGCTAGATATTTTGGAATTCCAGTTTTAAAATGACAAGAAATAGACTTTTATGTTTTGTCTTTTACTTAGACTAGTAGAGATGTAATTTAAGGAACCATATTGGCACATGTCATTGGAGTCCAGCAAACAAGGGCCTGGAGTTGCACTGCTGAAATGCCTCAGCTTGCTCAATGCAAAAGAAAAACTGAAAAGTGAGGCTTTGACTGACTGTGTGTTCCCTTTGAAGAAAGAATTGTGATTGTTGGCAGAGGAAGGAAGGAACTAGGACAAAACAAGGAAGAAGTTGTTTTTTATTTTCTGTCAGCCAGCTCCTTAATTTTTGCTGCCAATATTATAAGTCTAATTTACAAGATAAACATAAATCTATTTATATATTATTTAAAATTAAATTACAGAAAATGACATGGATTTTTAAAAAATCTTTCAGTATTCAGAGATGGGAAAATGAGGGAAATAAACATGTGAGGCAAAGGTCATTTTGATGTCAACAGAAAATAGCCCCAGTCAGAAAGAAGAAACTCTCTGTTCATCTAATATATTTTTAACTCAGTACATGTTTCATTCATTTTTAATGTAATTTCTTTATACAGAGATATAGTCAGTGATCTAAAGTACTCAGGTCTACAAGTTAGGTGTTTCAATCTCTAAATATTTAAACATCCCAAAAACTGTATCCTTGAAAATCAAGAGTGAAGGAGGTCCCCCCTCTTGTCCTTCTTCAGTAATTTATTTTGGATACAACTTGGGCCACAAGATGTCAAAACAGAAGAGTTATCCTGAGAAATTTGTTAATTGCCCCTATTATTTAATGTAATATCTCAAGATTCATCATGATAGTAAAAGGGTTGATGTTATGAGCTAAGTTGTGAGGATCTTTTCTGCAGCAACATTTACCGTCCCAGCTATTAGGAAAATATTTTGAATATATCAATATAGTTTTCTAATGACCAGCTGAAAGATATGCATACTTGTTTAATTAATAAAAGAGAAATTAGACAGGGACACTCCACTACAAAACATAAGCACCAAATTATAACTTGTTTCAAATATGACTTATGCAACCTTCTCAGAGGAAATGAAGGGAAAAAATGTTTGTAAACATTAAAAAATTGCATTATTTTTATGTCATCACATTATAAGTTCAAGCCTCACCACGATAAAAACAAGAATTCAGGCTTTTGCATGAACAGCCTCTAAAGCAATGAAGACCTCTATGAGATTCCAAGAATCACTTTTAACTGAAAATAGAAAGAATCCACTTCTGCAAAATCTGTCCTTCATACAGTAAAACTGCTAAAACAGGAACTTTACAAAAGGGACATGGTGTGGCAACACAGCTGAAGAAATCTGTAGCAAATTAACTAGAGGTAGAAAATCAACAGTAAGGAGGCTATTTGACTCGGTTTCCATTGATGCAAAGTCTTATATCCATAGGAACAATGATACTTTCTATTCATTATGTAAAAATTCAACCTTCCATCTTTTTACTACATACTTAGGATACTGACTCAAAAACAAATTTTCTCTGCCATTAAGGAACAAAGGTGGAGTAACGGGCCCATGCCTAGGGGGGGCCTTGTGAAAATAAAAAAAATGAACCTTAGAAAATGAAGCAATGCTTCAATGAAAATAAAAATTGAAGCAGACAGATTTATGTCTTTAAAAATTTTGGGGTTTTCTTAGATTACATCCAACAAAATCACATATTCAACCAGATTTTGGAGCAAGCTGTAGATTTAATATTTGGGCTAAAAAATATGTGTGACTATAAATCTAGTTCAAAAACTTACTTACATCCTAAACATTAAGGTGGCCCATTCTCATAACCAAGTAGGAAAGAAATCATGTAAGTCATTGGACTCTTAGTTTCAGTTGCAGAATACCTTCAGTTACAACTTCTTGGAATAGGGACTGAGGGTACTGAGCTCTGTACAGAAATTAGCCCTTAACCAAGACTAAGAAAACAGCACTACAAACATCCAACGAGCTTTTCTGCAGTTTGACCCAATTTCCTAGTGAAAATTATCTTTATTTTAGGAACCTGGAAGTGATTATAATCATCAAACTTCATTGAGTTTCTACAGAGTAAAAAACTTTGCAGGATATCTCCTCCTAATGAAGATTAACAACAATGAATGCTTAGGGTAATGTTTTCCCTTTTACTCAATATGATAACTGCTTTTTATTTAGTTAGAAAAGCTGTGATGCTACTTCAGTGAGTAAGCTAAGCATGATTCTGAAGCAAGAATAAACACTTATACTTCCAGGGTGTTTCCTTCTAGATCCAGAGAACAGTAATCTCACAAAGCAGAAAGGGACTAATGTCAGTATTTAGTTTATGGCCTCTCTGGACAAAGGTCAACTAACTGTGGGATCTGAGATTTAACCACAGCATATTTAATTTCTGGTGGGAAAGAAACAGCCTTCCACTTCCCCAGTACATAAAGAACCTAACTGAACAATCCAGTTTCTCAAAATATTCAAGGGTGTCAAATCTGTAATGAAAATATTAAATGTTTTCTCTGATTCTTTTTGGGCAAGTATCTCATGTGAAGACAGTATTTGGCATGCCTTAAAAACTGCACAGCTCAAGAGCCAAAGGAAATAGGAAAGGTAGCAATATCTGAGAAACTTTCTACCCCTTTTCACGTTGTGGGACTTGAAATCCCATAGGATATCATAAAAGCCATATAGTCTCTGGGGACAACACTGTGAGGTGGAGAAAACAGTTATGCTTTTGAAATTTCCCTCAAAAAAAAAGAAAAAGTTGCAATTTTTTATTATTACTTAGGGCCCATTAAATTTGAAATAATTCATTTTCAGACAATAATGTTTCCCAGCTCATCCATATCCATCAGGGAAATGTCCTACTTCTGTGAGCTGTCTTGGTCGGCATTGTCAAATGGAAAACTTTTGCCCCAGTACAGTCTAAGAACTCAGTCTCTGATACGGAAAGATTGTGGAGCTAACATTCAAGTTTCAATGCCTCTATCAGAGTTGATACTTGAATAAATATGTAAAACATAAGCCCCTACTTGGAAGAAACAGCCTTTACCAGGAATCAGAATGTTATGCCTGTTGTATGTCTTTTTCTTTCCATCCCAAGCCCAGATTTGCATTTACCCTAAATCTGTCTAATGTCTGGAAGTGCCTCAATGTTCTCCTCTCTTGTTCTGAAAACATATTTGTGGAAGGCTGAATTAAACCCTTCCTTTCTGGTTATACGAGGTTTCATAAGTAACCTTCCTCTGCTGTACACAGACCTATGGGGGACAGTGAAAGGAGAGAAAATGCTCGTGATGTGTAAGTAACTGGAGCATTTTTTTCTTTTATTAATCTTTTAATAGGAGAAAAACTTAATACATGAGTCACAGATCACTATATTTTAGTTTTTCAAAGTACTTGTCATTTAATGAATACCTGTTTAGGTCCATTCAGGGACAGAGCCCTGATGAAATTTCAGTCCAACTATAGCTCTTGATAGAAGCTGAGAACAGAGCCATGGGTGGGTGGGTGGGTAAATTCATTCCTGTCTGGGGCACTGACTATGATCAAGAAAAAGGGAGCATATAGAATCACAGTGTAACCAGCAGGGCCTGTGCTTCCACACACTATTCTTTAGAAGCAGTACAGTAGCAGCACATTAAGGACATTTCCTGAAATGAATACCCATCTAGACACATTTAAATACCTCCATAAATATGGTCTTGCAATACTTTGAAAAATAACTATTAGTCTAAATTTTCTTTAATTTAGTAAGCTACAGATGAGCTCACTGTTGTGACATGTTGCCTCTGAATTCTCTTTTATCACTGACAATAGACCATAGGTATTAAACCCCATTGCTGTGTGCTCTGCAGGGGGCAGTCTGAGCAAAGCTTTTATTTTGTTTTCTAGCAGTAGAAAACGGGAAAAACTGTTTTGCCAAACCAACATGTAGAACGTTAATGATCAATGTCCAAAATACTTTCAGTGCTGGTTAACTAGAATTATTTTAAAATTTGTCTAGTGGAATATTCAGAATGAGTCATGTAGAAATGAGTATTTATGTTCCCTCTGACCTCAAACATTCGTGGCCTTGTTCAAGGTCACATAAGGAGACTGTGGAAAGCTTCCACGTAACTTACTTTTAGATAATTTCTCTCCTTAGTTCAGCAAGCTGTGTATGTGATGTACACCACATGGTTTCTAGTGCATTCAGAAGCACATTAAGTTCTCATAAAATTAATTTTATAGCTATTTAATTGTGAATGACAATAACTGAAAATATAGAAGGAATGTTGGTACAGGAAGACAAATTGCAAGGGACAGCATTTTGCTGTTGCTGCTGGGGTTATTTTTAAATCTGGTAATGATTCTGTCACCATTACACACAGTGTTTTTCCCAAAAAGATATTCTGAAAACAGCATAAAATTCCCGATCCAAATACTAAGAATTTCAGAAAAGTAAAATGCAAAAGCAGCTGTCTAGGTTCTTGAAAACTTTCTTGGATCTCCTAAAATTATTTTTCCAGAGCTACTGTCTTCTGTGTTTTCCAGACATATTTAAAGTCGTAAAAATATTTCTTAGTGTCGTGGTTTAACCCCAGCCGGCAACTAAGCATCACACAGCCGCCCATACTCACACTCTGAAGAAAATTAACCCTATCCCAGCCAAACCCAGCAGACTCGTATGGATACAAATGCACATATTAAAGAGCATGATCAGAAGGACTGATGAGTCAGTAACATGTGCAGCAACATAATGAAGCAAATGACAGGAAAAACTGAAATGGCAGATTAAGGATTTCCTCAAAGCCTAATTAAGAGAAACTCAGATCATACCGAATGTTGTGCTTCATCTAAGGAGTTATTTTGCCACTTGAAAATGTGGACTAACGGGCAGAACTGAGAATGATGAAATTTCAGCACCCAAGAACCACAGACATCTCTGGAATTGTATGCAGTTCATGGCAGCAAAATAAGAAAGTTCAGGACTCATTACTTTCTAGCACTACAACATCTTCCGAATGACAAACTGAAACAAAACTGTCCTGCTGCAGAATGAATCTTCAAATACACAATTGTCTAGAGTGAGAATAATACAAATACCACTGGAAAGAACATTCTTGGATCCACAGTACATTATGAAACACATAATGAAACTTATATTGGTTAGAAAAAATTAAATAGGGGATTGAAAAGGATCAAAAGCATCAATTCACCTGTGTTACTTGGAGAACAAACATGAAGGTCTTTATTTATTAGGTTCCATTGTGAATTTTCAGTTGCTCTGTGAACAAAGGCGATAACCAAGTTTGTTCCTTTTAACTTTTGAATAATTTTTTAAAGGCCGGTAGTACTGAGTTAAACAAGAGCAATTGCTAACAGGGCTGCACCAATTTATACCAGCACAGAATTTGGCCCACTGATGGAATAAACAATTAGGCAATGACTTTATTACTAAGAAAAAAAAGATGAAAGTTGTGAGTTGGAACAACCTCAGGATACATCTTTTATTTACTTAGTGGTGATATTTTTCGTTGGTTTGTTTTTTGTCCTGATTTGTTTTATTTTGTTTGGCTGGTTTTAAAGATAAAAAGATAGGAATTTCAGTAGAACACTCATTAGCACAGGTGAGTGGGTGGTCTTCACTTAACAGCCACAAGGGATAACTACACTTAGCATCCAACTGGGACTGAGGGCAATTTTCTCACTGCTCTCCTGAGAGTGACAGCCACAAACCTGTATGTAACTGTGTCACTGCTCTTGTCTTCCCCTCTCTACTGATGCAGACACTACGTCAGTAGCAACTCAGGGTTCTGTGGGGCCATGGATGGGCATGAAGCCCTCCCTCCTCCTTCCTAGGACATAGCCTGGGATCTTTTATTCCCTGAACAACTGCTCCTTGCCTCCTCCAAGAATAAATGCAGAGTCAGTGAAAGCACCTTACATACTGAATTAAAGATTTGGGCCAGCAGCTAGCACTGCCAAACTTTGTTATATGGATAGAAACCTGATATATTGATAAAAGTCCCATTACAAATGTGAAAAGGATCCCGGGGGCAGGGGGATGGATACAGGAGAAACCAAATCCTCTCTCTACTGAAACTAAGCTTCCACTTAGATAGCAACAGAAGAGGGAGTTCCAAATTACTTGCTTCAGGCAAAACATTTTATGGCTGCAGAAAATAACAAACTACTGATATTTAAAACCATGTAAGATATGTCATAGCTATTAAAAATACTTCTGTTTTCTTCCACATTCATAAGGCCTATGGCTATCCACTAGTGAGTTGTATCATGACTCTCACACAAGAATATTCTTGTTATAACCTGTACCCTTGTTGATGTCTAACTATTTATCTTTATCAGCATAAGAATTGCAAAATATTGTGTAATTAATTTGTTCCAGTGAGATAGTTCTCCCAGCTCATAAAAACTATTAGTTATAATGGCCATATTAATTACTTGCCAGAGTAAGACCAACTTGAGGCTTTGTTTGGCATTCACTTTTATAAGAAGAATGTTGTCAAATGCTGAAGTCCCAGAATCCTTTTCTTTCACTTTGATTTTCTCCTGCTTTCAGCATCAGCTAATCTTAATGTCTTTACAGATCCATAAACATAAAATGACAGTGCTTCTACAGGATGCCCCTCTGTACCACAGTTCTCTGGGACTGCTAGGTAGGTATTAGAGTCTCCCTTTTTAGAATTCCTTTCAGAGAACTCCTACAGATTTGTAGACATGAGATTTTTATAAAAGCTCGCTGGATTTAGGAAAATATACTAATCTTCTAAAATTGGGTAATTTCACTGAAATATGCTTGTTATAGAGTTATCAGATCCATCTCCCAGGAAAACTGACAGATCTCAATAACAGCACTTAGTCACTCTTTCACAGCATGACTCCCACCCTTAATCATCATCAGTAAAGCAAGGGCTTGCCTGTTTGATCCTGCTAGGGAAGTTATTAAATGATATTACTTCAGCTGAGCAATATCTTAATGGTGAAATACCACAAAATGGAAAACCAAACTAAATGTTTTCTAAACTAAAGGCTTTAATGTACTGAAAGAAAGCTTCTAAATAAAAAAAAAGTCCCAAAATTCAAACTAGAAGGTACAGTCATTCTTATCCACTCCTGTGTATCATCAACAGGGAAGAAATAATAACCAGCATAAAAGACTGAAGACCTACCTGAAAACAGAAAGGGTAACATCAATATTGTCAGACGCTAAGGAATGTGACTTTGCCAATTAATGCACTTATCTTCCATAGCTTAATTGGGAGCTTGCATGAATAGTTAATGGATGAGAATGGATAGCAGGGAAAGGCAAGTCAAGATCTGTCACAGTGGGATCTCTTGCTGTCAGACAGTGCCAGGCAAGGCGGTGGTGGCTCAGCCGCCACGGCTCCCCGAGCAAGCCCAGCTGCATCTGCGAGGATGCGGAGCGTGCTGCTGCCCTGAGGCAAAACTCTGCCCAGCTGATGAAAACATGGATGGGTGGCTCATGCTTTCTGTAAGACATTTTCATATTGTTAGTTTTAATGAGGCAGTGTCCCATGCATATCTTCACACAGCCCTGCCCTTTCTGCCTCCTTGGAGTACAGCGTTTCAGGCTCTTGACCCTGCAATACCCCCTGATATTTCCTCTCCTTATCCCTATTCCTGAACAGACTTCAGCATGGTTCTCACAGAAGCAGATGGCCTACCAAAGGGCTCGTGCAAAATGTTAATGGTTTTGTTTCTGGAACAAACAAGAAAGAAAGAAAATAATAATAATAAAAAGACAATCCCAAACCCCAAAGCCAAATGACTCTGGCTGAGCATTAGTGTTGAACACAAACAGCATCTAATCAAAGTGTCTCTAGAGTAGGAAAGAAAGGTAAAACTGACTGAAGGTTGTACAAAGCAGTTTGGAAAGGCACTGTAAAACAACTGTGTAGTTTGAAATCTGAATATTGTCATATAAATGTCATTGTGCAGGAAACAACAAAATAAACCCACTGCACCAAAACAAAATAAGGACAAAATAATAATATGGTGTAGGCAGTACCTAAATAAGGTAAAGTAGGTACCACAGGAAACAAGATCGAATTAATTTGCAAACTGCATGGCTGTCAATTAAGTGATACATTAACATGTTATAAGCAAATATGTTGCTAGACACAACTTCGTTATCTTTTAAAGGATAATGAAAAAAACACATCACAGTCTTACCATTTGTGTTATTAAAGGCATGTTTAAACTAATTTATATGAAGTTTAGTGTTTGTGGGTCTATAACAAATAAGGAATGAAAAGAATTATGAAAGTGTTATAAAATTATTTCAATTTTTTATTGTTCTATCTTAAAACAGGTATTGTGAGTCCTGTCTGTTCTCCAGAATTAGACATGCACAATAATTACCTTGTAATTTATGGCATACTCTTGCTTCTAAGAAATAACGGTTCTTGTTTAAATGGACTTTAGGAATGATTAATATAAGTTCTTATAAAGTAGAACTGTGTTTTGCCACGTGTATTGCTAAAGGATGCAGTTTCTGACACTAGTTAAATAACTGGAAGTTGATTTCCTATGTAATTGGATGGTGACTGCATTCAGTTGTGAAATCATGCAGATTTTAAAGATTTCAATGAAATATTTTGAATTTTGATATTTCATCAGAAGCTGCATGAATTTAAACAGATAAATCTTAATCTCTAAGACAGATAAAATAAGAGAAAATTAAATTAGCTGGGGACACTTTATGTGACCTTGTCATCATCACATTGCTCAATTTTTAAGTTTAAAGTATTAAAATATTTCTGGCTTTAATCTAGTGATATTTCTGGTAGAAGGCACAGATATTCTCTGAAAGAGGGACCAGTATACAGCATTTTTTCCTCCTCCCTTTCCTCTGTGCAGGTGAGTACCTTAAACAGTAAACCCTACAGTCATGTTCCTTCTTGCTTGCTCCCATCTGTCTTAGTTTCCTTCGTGCAAGCCCCATTCAGTACTTAAAGAAATAAAAAAGTCATAGGCACCAACACTGAGGACAGGACTTCACAGCTTGAAAAGATGAAAAGTCCTTCCTTACAGCTTTAACTGAAACCATAATTATAAATTTATCTTCCAAAGTGTTAAAGGGAAAATGTGGTGTTTTTTTTTTTCTTGCACAGGTTTTCCTATGTCTGAAGATTTTTTTCCCTCTCATTACATGTTCAAAACCAGAAAGACAAGGAAAAAAGCCCAACTACTATTTTTTGTACTAGCATTTGCATTCCATTGACAATATTTGCATTGGGCATGTTTAGACATGTCTTTATTTTTTTAAGTTTCCCCAGTTATCTAGAGCAACCACATTCAGATGTTGCATCAGTTGAAGACTAGGTGAAAAATCTGAAAAGACCTTTTTCTCATTTTATTAAATACTTCCATTTGGGGTGGCTGATCTAATTGATGCAAAAGTATTTAACTCTTTTCCACTTAGTTTCCTGTGTGTTGCTAGAGAAATTTATAGGGGCAGTAGGTGAAAATAATTCAGTTTTGAATGCATGAGTGCAACGTTAATAATACAGTAACATTCAGAAATAAATCATTAATTTTTAACACTAGCTGTTGGAAATTTAAAGCTTAATACTTCATAGTTTTAATATGTTTAATAAAAATAGTTCAAATCATTACAAAGAATCTAATGCATTAATATTTCCTTACATATGTGCTTCTGGAATTGAATATTACGACAGAATTAATATTAAAATGGATTTCATATATTAATCAAGACAAGATTTTGTCTCCCTCACTTATGATAGCAAGAAAACTGTGGCAGGGTGCTGTTTCCTCTTATAGGGTTACAGCATAAACAAAGATCTGGTCACTGTGGTTAAAGGGGATTGTAAAAGTTGCAAGAAACACTGCAATCAGGCACAAGATTAATTGGTAGATCAACTACACACTGACTCCATAGGTGAGCAGAAGTCAGTCTCTACCAGCAAACAAAAGTACACTGCCTCTGGAAACTAAATCACCACAAGTCCAATACCAGTTGTTTCTGGAGCAAAATCAATTGCTGCCAAGAGGCCCAAAGAAGGCTGGAACCCCTGAGCTCCTGTTAGTACGAATATGCTAAGACGGAAGATGGCATGCACTGAGCAGAGCGAGGGAAAAGAAATATTATTTTTCCCACTTCACAGACAGAATGCAGAGCCTGTGGGAGAAACTGTCCACTTCTGCTCATAGTGAGTGCAGTGAAAGCAGCTGCTTTTAGTAGTCAAACTAAATGCAGAATGGCACTGTGCCACAGACATCCCCTAAATGACTTTCTTAGGCAGGGACAGAAAACAAATCCAGTCAGATGGTCCCCAAAGCCACTGCCTTAACCAGAGCTCCCTTTCCAGTGCCCAATTCTCCCTCCTCTTGCTGCCTCTCTCCCTCCATGGGCATTCATGAAAGAGCAAGAGGAGAATGTACTTTGTTAAAAGACCGTCCTGTGAAACTCCTGTTTTCCTGACTTTTGGGTCACTGGAGTGGTGTGCTCAAAATTCTGATTTCATCAAATTCATCACCCTCAATCATTCTTTGTTAAACCCAGCCACATTCCTCTAAACTACTGAATGACACTTCATACAACTTCCTTTATATTTCACGGTAAGAAATAGATATTATATGTAACCTGCAATTGCAGATAATTGGGGAACATCCCCAGAAGCTAATTAAAACAAATATAATGCTTGGCAGTTTCTTTTGGATATGAAGAGAGACTGGTTCTGCCATCTTGCTTTAGTGAGGTTATATGTACATCAAAATATATACAGGAGTTACTTGTGGCTGTAACAATAGTAGACCTGAGTGATAAGCATTGCAATTCAACAATATAGCACCACTGTAATTTTTTGAACTCTGGATGAAAAATATCAAAAAGCATATTTGCACTCTATTACAAAGTAATGAACACATACAATTCGTTTCACATCTCACAGCTAGAATAGCGCCTGTCAGAAGATGCACTTTGATTTTTGTCAAGTGCAAACCCCACATTTTAACTTGTGTGCCTTTTAGGCATACCAAACCATAGCACAGAGTCCATTGGGAACTATGTTGTTAGAAGAGAATCATGCAAAAAGAAAATATTTGTGTCTTGGAGGTGTGGGGGCAGGAACGGGGTTTGGATTTCCTCCTCATCAGTCCAGGTCTGATCACTTCAAGTAAAATAGACTAAAGCTATGTCTATCTTTGTCTCTTCCTTGTCCTCTCTTGATAGTGTGTATTTGCTTGGAACAGGAATGGAAATGCAAATGTTTCTAATTTTTCTGCTGCTTAGATAGACCATGAAGTAACTAACAGCTGGAACTTGAGGTTCTTTTTTTATTTGACTTCATGACAGTAAAGGGAAATCAATAGCTATGGGGCCAGAGTAGATACTTGGTCTGACTCCGCTTTGCTCAGAAGATCCCTGTAGGCTGGCTAAGTCCATAGTCACTGCAATATAATAGGTACCAGCCTATTTCATGAACCTTAACTCCTCTTGCCACCACTGTTACAGCATCCTCTTGGATACTTTTGGCAACCAGAGAATGTGAGAGTAGCTGATCTGGACAGGGATCCTGAAGCAGCTTTCCTTGCACCTTCCCTCCCTCTCAGTACCTGAAGCACAGAAAGTCCTTTTATTCAGCCTAAGCTTTATGTTGATTAATTTTTAAACAACTAGACAAATGCAATGTTTCAATTCCACATTTAAAAAGAAAAACAAGACTGTTGTGAACCAACAGTCAGCAACTAAATACTTCAGTTCCTAGGGGAAAATTAACTTGACTACATTGTACTTGACCAGCATTTCTGTTTCTCTACACTTTAATGTGTTGATCATAAAACATCTACGAGAGAGGATACAGGTGCTATAGATGATTGCCTGTATAGACAGGAATAGGCAAGAGCCTGCACATTATATTTATTGGCTTGGCTGTTTATCCTTTAGGCTAAGGTCGTATGCATTAACCTAGCCACTTCCTAGGTTTATTTTAAAAGGAAAAATAAAACACACGCCTAGTAATGCTAAAATTTAAATGATTCCAGGTGTGGTCTTCAGTGATCACTCAGTTAGGTTCTTGTTAAATCTTTTGTAAGATTTAATTTACTCTGTTTCTGTGAGGCCTTGATGACTTGCCTCAGCTATCTGCACAAGAAGTGTAGAAGGCACCATGGTTAATGTGCTCTGAAATGGATGAGACCTGCACAACTGGCAGCTGAGGAAGTGACTTCACATGGCACTGGTACAATACATGTTCAGCCTGCTGCATCTCTTTTGACACGCTGTTATCAGGAGTAGTTCTCAAGGGAAGGTGGACCAGGGGACTGGAGGGGGGACTGGGGTCAACAAAGGCAACAGCAAGGGAGACAGGGCTAGGTCATGTTGAGGGAGAGCACTGTAATGCCCAGGACAGGGACATGCATATGAGTGTGTTGAAGAGAGCAAAAAGGATAAGCTGGGAAAGAGCTATAAGGAACATCAAGCAAATCAGGGCAAGACACACCTATTTCCCTTCTCTGAACCTCCTCACTAAATTGCTCAGCTGTGTAACAAGGATGGCTCAGCAGCAGTGACCAGGTGGTAGAGGGCTGGGGTGCAAAAGAGGGGTGTATAACAAGAAATTGGAGGAGCCCGTTAGCTATGAGAATAGAGTCAATAGAAATCTGGTCTTGATTTGGGCTCTAGAGCTATTTGCAGTAGAAAGGCAGCTGCTTTTGTGGATGAACACATGGAAAAGAAACGTAGGAATTAAGGGAAAGAAACGGGGATCAACATATTTGAAGAGACTGGGAATTGCAGTATATATTGATAAATCTTTCAACTGATATTTCATTAATTTGCTTTATGCAGTCTTGGACTAGACATTGAGAGGTTATTTAACATCACTAAATTATACTGTGTACAACTAATCTCATACCATGTATGTGGAGGGTGTGCTGGCAAATGGTCATACTTCCAGTCTTGCTGCCAGTGTTGTCTGTTCCACTACGTTGCACTAAGCATCAATTGTGTAACCATCACATAAGAGAAATGTACCCAAATGTTGAGAAAGAGAGAGAATGGGGCATGGGAAAGATCACAGGAAAGAGCAAGCATTTTAGAGGAGGTAAAATCATGGGGTCCACAAGAGCAGGAATGACAGTGACATTTTATTTTCTTTGTGTAAATGACTTTTAGACTATAGCACTTCTATCAAGTTCCCCAGAGCTGTATTAATTTTCCAGTTCTGCCACCAGCTTCCGATGTACTTTTGCAAACCACTTAATCTTTAAGAATATATAAAATATATGTTACTAGTTTCTAGAAATAAAAATGCGGTCACCAGAGTCCTCTCCTCCCAAATCCAAACTCCATGACCTTCCTGAAAGTAAATCTCTCCTTGAGATTTCAGTATTCTGAAAAGCACTGAGCACAGCCTAAAATCCGCCCTTATCCCCCTTCTGATGTGTGGGGCCGTCTCTTTCCACACAACTCATGGCAACACAAGAACACTGTTTATACACACTTGTTTGCTACTTTCACTGTTGTGGACAGAGCCTCCTCACAGTCATCCTCTAGAAAAAAAGGTTGAAAACAAGTTGCATTTCCTAAGCCACGTAGCATAATCAGAGCTATTTTTTTCTCTGCTTTTCATTTATCCCTAAAAACAATACTGCCTGGTTATATTTAGCATTCTGAACCAGTCACGAGAAGGGGCACTGGGCAGAGTTTGTGGTTTCTTCAAGGAATTTGCTGATCACATCATCTTGGATAAGTCATTAATTCTCTGTGTAGTGAATTCTTTGGGTTTGTTTCTTTTTTAGAGGTCAGTAGAACTCCTTTTCTTTGTTCACCAGGAGAAAAAAACCTTACCTAGCATGATACCCAGGCTCAGGCAGGACAAAGCACGCCTGGCGGGTCTTTTGTTCCCATCTCATAATCCTCCAGGGAGCTGCCCACCTCCCAGGCCAGAGCTCCTGCACAGCTAGCTCTTCAGTAAAAGAAGGTCAAAAGTTTTGCACAAGCTTTTTCCATTTTTAGCTTCCCTCCAGCACACCTGGACAACCATATATGAAACAGATACATTGTCTGTCTCCAAACGGTGGCATCAGGACTGTTTCCCATGGGCACGGCAGCTGCAAGAGAAGCACAGTGCCACTGGATGATCCTTCCAGGGTGAGGCAGCTTGAAGAGCACCCTCAGGAGCATTTACAAGCCAAATTTACTCAGGAACATTTAATGCCATTATTTAAATATAGAAGTAATGCCAAAAAGAGACCTGTGGTTACATCCCATACACTGAGGTTCCTCAGGCTCTCAAATCCCTAGCAGGGGGATCCCTCACTGTCTGCATCAGCATATTTCTCCCAGAGATGGGCCATCATTGCTACAGTTTAGGGAATTCACCTGTAACAGCAAAACAAAACCTGTTGAGGGATTAGAGAACTTCAAGAACAGAGGCAAGAGCAGCTGTTGCTTTGTAGATCAAGATGAGAAACGTACTTTTGCTTTCTGGAAATTAGTTTAATTTCTAAATACCAAAGAACAGTATGAATGTTTTTCTGACAAAAGGTAAGCTAAATATCTTTCTGATGTGGTAGATATGCTGATTATTACAGGTAGCCTCAGTAATCAGTATAGGGCCATCTTAATTGTCTTCCCTGAAGCAAAAAGAACTTAATTATCTGTAGTTGAGATGGAATTTGTTGAAATAGAGATCAATAACTACTAAACAAACAGGCCAAAAAAAGAATAAATCTACGGGAATGGGTTGAAATAGTGAGATACATCACAAAATGTGATTAATGACACCAAGGGAAATATAAAATAACATGTTTCCTTGGAAATGGACTGTAAGTGCACAATGTCTGCACAATATTGTGCATCTGCAGTTCTCTGTCCTGCCACCTAATATCCAAATTGTCTGCCAGTATAAACACAGCTGCTAAATGTCTTCTACAACTGCAAAAATAATGAATCTCCACTTTCTTCCCAGCTATTGAAGTATATTTTTACAGAGACAAATGCAATGTTTACCCTCTTTCAAGAGAAGACAATCTCAACGCCCAACATATATGTCTTATTAACACACATTCAGATTCAAATATCATAGATCAAAGAAATGGGATGGCTGTTTTCTAGTATCCTCAGATGAGCTGAGATTTAATGTTTTTGGCTTGAATAATTTCTCATCTGGTTTCCACATAGATATATGCTTACCCATCAGTATAAAATCACCATTTTAGTTGGTTTTGACCATCACTACAACTTTACTGAATCTGGCAGGATTGCCAAGGAAGGATAAGAAGTCTTTATGTAAACTCTGCTTTCCACATTGTGGATTGGCCTGTAGACTTTGCTGGGGAAGTGCTGTGATCGGCTTCTCCCCAGCATGGAGACATAGGTCTGCAGCAGCCGGGGGCGTGGGAGACTCCAAGTAACAATTTTCATGTTATAATGCTAGCCTGGACTGTAAGAAGTAATTTGAGACAATTTAGTAGGTTGTGTTTACTGAAACAACTTCTTTTCAGAAAATATAACTAAGGAAAACCCAAGAAAAATGGAAAATGATAGTCAGGATTTTCAAACACTATACTCTACTTAGTCTTTGCATAGATGAAGAGAGCATAAATGGTGGTGGTGGGAGAGACGGAAAAATAAAGGAAAAAAGGGAGAAATAAGGCTCCATAACCTTAGGAAGGGTACCAATCCATTTATATGCTTCCTGGAATGCTTAGAACATTTAGTCTTACTGGCCACAAGAAACCACTTTTGTTGTGCAAAAGATTTCACACATGAGCTGAAGCCAAAAGTTTTTTCATGGCACTGTGGGAAGAAAAAACATTACTGTACAGTTTTGTGAACTGCACACAGAAATCAGTCTGTGGGTCTGCCTGGTGAAAACTTTCTGAATTTGTGAAAATCGTCATTCCTTCCAGCCTCCTTCAAATCATAGGCTTGAAATTTACCTCTTCTGTTACAACAACAGAAAACTGGCACCTAATCATGATTAAGCAAGTAAGCAAAGTACTGCTACTACCCTTGATTAGCTGAAAACTATGTACACACTATCATTTTTTGACAGTCTGTCATTCCCAACCTATATTCCGTTTTTATCATATTCATATCTTACAACTCATCAGCTGGCCTTCTGTGGGGTAAGGAATATGCTTTTCTCTAGGCTTTTACATGAACTAGCTGCAGTCTACTTTTCCACTACTGCAATAGAAATACCAAAGTCTTGTAATAAACATGAGGGTTGGGTGGGTTTTTTTATCCTGTGAGAAAGGAAGATAGATGATAAATTTTAATAAAAAAATAGAAAGATTCAAATTTTACATAAAAATTAATCATTAGAGGCAAATTAGGAAGATCCAGTTGGTCAGACCATCATGATAAAGAATAAGATACAACTTTAGTCCTCTGTTGGAACTTCCAATTATCTTTCTCTATTTAAATAATTTTATTTCCAGATAATTGATTGCAGATGCTCCCAATCTATTATTCTACCAAGAAGAACACAGCTTTTGATTACCCAGTGACTACCAATGATCTGTAGTTGTGCTTAATAGAGTTCAAAGCTGTGATGTGGATCAGACTGGTACGCTGGGGAGAGGGAAGGATCCAAGACTTCTGTAAATAGCCAGTTCATCTCTATAGCAGGTAAGTATATCTGCTCCCTTGCATCTGGATCTTGAAGTACTCACTTTGAGCATTAAACCTAGAAGAAAACAAACTAAAGTGGAAACCTGGACTTTCTTGCTGCTAGACTGAAATGCACAGTTGGATCTGGAAACCCAGCTCTCCAAGTTAGGTATGAGTTTGAAATCCAAGTCTTTGTATTTTTGTTTAATAGCTTCATATTTTTAAATAAAGGCTAGAGCTGAAACAAACAGTTGCTCCTGCTGAGAAGCTGTGTTTGCATGCTGTTCTCATCCTCTAGGCTGGCCCTGAGGAGCAAACCTCAGTGAGCACACGGCGGTGCTCTTCCAAAGCAGCATGGCTTTGGATGCTGCCTCACAGGGGTGGGATAAGGTCGCAGTGCTAGGTACAGCTGTTGATTGTGCTAGAGTAAAAGCAGGCTAATACCTTTAAAGTCTGTGGATTTATTCTATCCCACAGTTTTTCTGGCATAAATCACAACAGGAATTTGATTTGAACAGCAATATGGGAAGAGGTGGGCACAAAATACAATGAGAACAGACATGCTGAAGATAGTGTTTGATATTACGCCCCAAAAGGAGGCAGGAGAGAGCACAGGAGATAAATGACACAGAGGTGAGAGTCCTGCCTCACA
Source organism: Manacus candei (assembly GCF_025592945.1). NCBI lineage: Eukaryota > Metazoa > Chordata > Aves > Passeriformes > Pipridae > Manacus > Manacus candei. Next base: position 19,048,244 of record NW_026138053.1, read on the forward strand.
GATTCTGCCTGGAAAAGCAACAACTGAGAAGTGGTCGAGTACCACTAAAGAAATATAATTGAGCTCTCATGGTTTTTACACAAGCGGCATCATATCTCATCATGAAAGAAGTGGGGAGGATTGTCAGCCTTTCTTCATTTCCCTTATTCACTCTACTTTTTTTAAAAAATGAAGTTTTTCACAGTTATAAATCTGCTAACACACAAGATGTTTCACAAAAATAGACAAATATGACTGCAAACTCTCAAGGTCACAAAGAAGGCTTGGATAAGGACTCGGGTCACTGGGGAGGCACCACTTACTATGAAAAACCCTTGGATGATGCATAGGAAAAGGTTGCCAAATACACTGGAAAAAATTAAGTGGCCTGATCATTACAAGAGATCAGTGTGTGCAATTCCCAGCCACTTCAATGTGAGTGGCTCACGGGTACTTATCCTGTGATGGTTGGACTTGAGGGACTTTAAAGAACTGTGACAGAAACCCAAACCTCAGATCTACCTCTATATCTCCTGTAAGGTTACAGGAGAAAAAACCCAAACAAACTAGAAGAAGCAATATTCAACAAAACTGTCCTCTTCCTGCTTTAACAACACCATTTATGTTGACAACAAAAAAAATCCAAGTGATCACCACAAACACACACCTCTCAGGAAGTCTGCCCCCACTGCTGGCTTCAATCGTTTGCTGGGGTTTTACAGTGCTGAAATTATTCCTGCATAAAATCCTGGAATTACAGTGAGGCACCACCCTGTCTGTGGTTTCAGGCTGCACAGACAAAGCCTTGGAGAGAGTGCTGGGTGCTTCCTCTGGTGAAACAAGGGTGGAAGGCGGCTCCAGCTGTCCTGTGCTTCCCCACCCCTTGCCATGGATTTGCCCTTCTTCCAGGGAGTGCCCTCCAAACCCCAGGGCTTCCAGCCCGGGCAGCCAGGGCATGCCGGGGGTGTGTGTGCAGCTCCTTCCTCTCTGGTCATCCTCACTGCAACCTGTCATCTTTTCCATACAGCCACACAACATTATAAAGAACAAAACTGCGGGTAGGATACCTTTCATAATAATAAACAGGAATAGCAGTGCTTTTGTGAATTTAGGTCAATGCATCACCCTTAGAGTGCATTACAAATTCATCAGAATCACAGCCTGAAGAAAATTTTATTCCCTGGCACCAGCTGCTTTTAGCCATGCCACAGATCTTTAGCAGAATTTAAACTCCAGATTAAGTATTGATTGAGTTTAAATAAATTATAATATGTTATAGCCAGAAAGCTGGGCTCTGACTGGTATAGATGGTTTCCCTTTTTACTTCTTTTCCCACCTCAAATATTAACAAATTTATTCACTGCATTATGACTGCACTGAACAACCAATTCAAAAATGTATAATACTGAAGTAAGTACTAATTTAAGCAGCACCTTCACGTACTTGACACAGGAATGAATAGAAATTGTAAACTAGGTACAGAATAAACATATCAACTTAAAGGATTATGTGAATAGGAATAAATTCCTAAAGAATTAGCTAGAGGGGGAAAGTAAATGCAAAACTGAAGCTTATATTAACATTTGATTATGTTTCAGATGCTTTGTTCCTTTTTCAAGGTTTGAAAATATCTCTGTAATGATGGCTACCAACAAGCTGCAACACAATGATACACTCGTCTGTCGTGTTCAGTAGCATCAGCTGCTTGTATATCCAGCACATTATTTCTGGACAACTAACAGATGAACAGATCACTTTAAACTATATTTAATAGGGAATGAAAACTTGCATGAGCAGGTATTCAAAATGTAACTATGATACAGTTACCAAAGCCAACTAAGAAACAAAACAAGCCTAAATTTTACAGAAAAGAAAACAACAACTATCTGCTGTACTGCTAAAAGAGGACAAGAGGACACATAAGGACATATAGTTTTGTGTTTGACCTATTTTGGTTGATTTAATTTTCAGATTTTGTAAGCCAAGCTCCAGTGAGTTCCTGAGGAAAAAATTCTAACTGGCATTTTACTGTGAGTCAAACCTCACACAAAAAGTGCTTTGTGAATCAAGATAACATTAGAAGCTGTCTAGCTGCACGTACCAAAGTACCAGTTTGAACTAAGAAAAACAGAGCTGTAATGGACTTCTAATAGCAATAATATTTTGCACTTTCTGCACTGAGATCTCTAAGTGTTTTGTGGTGTGTGACAATTAAGCCTATCACTTGGAAACTTTGGTACAAAAAAAATTGTCACAACTTTACTGATGAAGAAACTGAGGTACAGAGAGTTTGAATGACCTTCATAAGATCTTACAGCAAACAAGATGCCAGTGCATCATCAGAAATGCCAGGGAGTATTTTGGAACTCCACTTCAGCAAGGGCACTAACTCCCATTTCCAAACAGCCTATCTTCTAGCCAAGCCATATGCTTGACTAATATTTCCCCAGCTTTGTGAACAATAGAATTCATCTTTTCATCTAGAGGTAGCTTATTTCCTGATGCTGTTCTTACTAAGCTGATGACAGGAACAATAATTCTTTTAATGAAAGTGCAGACGGTTTTGGGTATGACAGAAATTCAGATAAAAGTCCACTTAGAGGTGGAAAGAGTGACTGAAATTGCATATATCCCCTTATGCATATAGACATACAGCAACAAAACTGAGTCTAGTTGACATGCTTAGCAATCACACATGTTAAGAGACAACCTCAGAACCTAACCAGCAATGTTGTCTTCAGAATGTACACATAGCAAGATCACAATAATCTTTTCTCCCCTAAGTCCTTCACTATGAATAGACATAGCAAGCTTTGAATCTGACTGTTCTTTTCTATTTACCACTGAACAGCTGCGTTATTTACAGCTTTCTTTCTATTCTCTGCTAAGAATGATGTAACTGCTTTTTTTCCCTGAAAAATATAATAAATGGATGATTTCTCCAAATGTCTCTTTTTCTAGTTAGACCTCACACTGCAGTTAGAATAATGCAGCCCTTCTTTGAGGCACTAATAAAATCAAGAGGCATTGGAGTTAGATTTTGCAGTGCTGTACATTTTCACCTGCCTACACCTAGTTTAGCTACCACTGAAATCTTCTTGGTACTTAACCCCTGGGAATCTAAGCTCCTGTCTGGCCAAGCAGGGTTACTAGTAGTAGTAGTATATGTAAGTGTATTGCTGCAAGGGTATATCCAAAGGCCCTCAGGGATTAGCACAGAAATGCCATGAAGCTGAACACTTTGCTTGAGCCCTATTTGGAACAGGGCTGTGTATCCACTCTCCGTATGTGGCAGCCCTGTGTGAAATTGAGGAGTGATGACAGAGAGGTGAGAGATGGAGTTCAAAGATCAGGCAGTAACAGAACAGAATTACAATTATACCTGTTACACTATAAGAAGAGGTAGAATGTTGGCATTTCAGTAGGCTTTCTTCAGCATTAATCCAGAATCACTGCTTTAGCATGGTTATCCAGGAATATATGAGGGACCTTCTCACAGCCTGGATGTAACCAGCTATTTTAGGGGAACAAAAGAGACTCAAATTTGGTCATCCACACAAAAGAAACACCCTAAAAATGTGTCTTATGCTACTGTAAGGCAGATACATTCTCTGTAGTCAGAGAATGAGGTTCAAGAATTACCTGTGTGCACTTCCCATACATGTGTCAGTATGTACATGAAAACACAGGATAAGACAGCAAAACACATGGCTAATAGCAGCTGCAGTGCTAACCTATTGGAGTCATAGCTGAGCGGGGTAAAGATGACTAAGACTTTCATAGTTGTAGAGCTTCGATTGTAGAAATACTTCGATTTCTAAAATTGGTGTCCTGCTACTAAGACACCTTTAGTTTTTGAGAGAAAATTCAACAGCATAACATCTCACTTTCTTCCTTCTCCCATTCTTTAGAGATACAACAATGTTCCAAATCCTTGGACAGATAATTGATATAATGCATGAAGCCAGTCCATACAGTGTCACTGTATCATACATATCTGATGTATCAGAAGTTATCTTTTTTCCCCATGCATTTATAACTCTGATCTGGTAGCTTTATATTTGCATACTTGTCCTTTTCTTTTTTCTTGAAAACCAATTGAATTTTAGATTTATAAAATAACAGAGACTGTGCAAAGACCTATGTGATGATGGCTAGTTACATCTGAAAATTCTTTAGCCTGAAAGCCTGGCAAGAATCTGAAGGGAAGTGTTAAAGCAACCTGACAGAAATCCCCTGCAGTGCTTAGGAAAAAAACCCAGCTCTCCCTCCTCCCAGCTAAACCCTGAAACAAGGTCAATGCACTAAAAGGCTCTGGAAGTAATTTTTTTATAAATAAATATCCTGGGGAATTAGTGCAGCAAGTGCTACAGTCACATCTCTAAAATAAAGGTAGCTATGAGTATGTAAGCATTTTCTTTACGTGCTAGGGATAGCACACATCAGTCAATGTGAGATTAAAAGCATTCCTGACTACAAGCTACAGAAGAAAGCAATATTTTTTTCTCAGGAAGAAAAATCTTGAATCATCAAGTTGTTTAAGTCCATGCCTAATGTTAAGTCTGTGAACAGTCCCATGTCTTTTGATATGCTGGAGTCACAGACCCCTGAAAGGACAATTGTGGTACTAACAAATGAAGTCAATAGTGCAGCAGTAAATGCAGGAGTCTCCCAAATATGAACTATTTCTGAGATATCAAAGCTTTGGTGGCTACTCTGCTAGCCAGATTCAGACTCACTGATATTCATCTCTGATTGACTCCTGCCTATCATGGCAAGTGCCCTTTTTACCCAACTGATCAGTTCAAATACTGCATTACGGCACAGCAGTAATTAGTTTTTCTTTAAAAGGGATCAAAAGTTCTAATCTTCTATGACTGCAATCAATGGCAACCATTTCCCTCATCAACAGGGCATGAATTATACAAATATTCACTGTAAATCTAAGTAAAGGAAAAATTGCATTCTTTTGGCAAGGACTTAATAATTCAAGCAACTTACATATTATTTTTTGACATCGATGGGAGGCTTTGACCTAGCTTGGATCAGTTTTTTGAATATTATTTCAACTCTTCCTCCTTCCACTTCAATTTTATCCATAGAGATGCTTTTTCATTTGCTGAAAGGAGAAGAGTATGGAAGAAAGGGGATCATTAAGTCACAAATCCACTTATCTTCACTGCATCTGTGATGTTGTTCCCTAAGCAGTAGTAATCTCCTACATTCAGGAAACCTGCACAGGTTTCTCACAGGAAAAGCACAACATCTGAGGCAGTGTGAACACAGCAGTCAAGAACTGGAAGAAATAAAAGAAAGCAAAACTCAAGCTAAACAAAAGTCCAAACCAAAACCATTTAATTTCTTCATCATCAGAATATCAAGTAGCAGTTATTTAAATGAAGAAGATATTTACGCCTTCTTCTTTTGGAGGAAATTTCCTAAGGTTTAAAATGCAGATAAAAGGCTTACAATTCTATATTAACACAGCCTGATTTTCAGTTTTGCTTATCACTGCCTGCCATGCAGCTGGCTTGCTTTCTCTCTTTGAAAGTTTCAGGTTCTTTACAAAGAAATTATGTTTTCAAAATACAGTTGAGAATCCTGATGTTATAATAATTTTCAGAGCCACTATGTACATTACTAATTGTGTACATGAGTCTCTTGACTGACTCCATTGCACATGCTGAGATTACCAGTTACCAAAACATCATTATAAATTATAAGGTAAGGAGAATGAGACCAGCTTTATGTTTCTGACTTGGTGAAGGTGTTGATAGCTTGTACTGAGTGGAAATTCTTGTAAAAAATGAGGTTGGAAAATGTTCTTTTTCCTGAACTGTTAAAATGATAAATACTAAATAAACAGCTGCAAGTGAAATGGTTCCCTGCTGTCCAACAACTACTTTTCTAAACACCTAAGAAAGTAGTCATAAATACAGCCAAGTTTAGGTCTGATATCCAAAGTAAATAGGGAACACATGAAGTAGTGATCGCTTCATGGTTTTTCCAATGTATTCTTTTAAATTGCAAGCAGGAAGACCTCTAATAGTCCAGAGCTCCCAACTCAGAGAACATTTGCCTGGATATTTTAACTGAACATTACCAAACCACTGAAAATTACTATAAATAGGACAAACTCAGCAAAACACTTAGCCAAAAAGGAAATGTATGTGCACCAGGAGATATAAAAGTGGAGCACATCTCATGAAGAGGAGAATAAATCCCCAATCTTATGTTGCCTTTGCATGGTAGTTCAAGCATGTTGGGAGCTGAGTTACGAACTAGCACAGATTTCAAATACTTTGAATAGTGGTTGAAGAAAAACGAAACGTAGATGCATCTGGCCAAATTAAAATGTACAAACTAGGACTGCAAGTCATTTAAACATATACAACCCCTCTCATATCTTGAATATGATCACAACTGTCTCCAATAAGTAGATAAGAAACTTCTTGGCACCCTGTTTCTTTTAAGTCCTTGGAAGAGCAAACATAGTTAACATTGCAAAAATTGTGGGATTCTTTTCTTTATAGAATAACATAAACAAACATCTTCTTATTTAATCTGTTTAATTAAGTGTTATTTACTACCAGTTTCTGAAGCACTTCAGATAATAAAACCTAAATCCCTGATTACTAGTGAGAATTTTAAGTGCAAGGTTGGTTTTTTTTTAAAATAATGTTACCCATTAAATGGTTTAACTATGGCTTTAGGAATTTTAAGGAAGTCTCATAATTTTTAATATCTTGATCTCTATGTCTTAGAAGGTAAGTAATTTTTTGACCTACATTAACCATTTGAGACTCTTTTAATGGAATATGCAATCAATACGTTAATAACATCCCATACATTAGCACTGGATATACTAGAAGGTTAAAAGGGGCACAGGTTTTCCACAAAGCCTTTTTATTTTTTTTTTTCAGCAATTTTTTTTCAATATGGGAGTGAGTAGATCCAGTCCTAGATCTTGAATCTGGAGAATGATGCTTCTAAAGAATCTTTAACCCACATATATACCACATATCATGTGGTATATACTTTTTCAATTCCTATACACTGCCCTCAACACAGTATCAGAAATCCACGTCTTATATGACAAGGGCCACAGTCTGCAGGACAGAGGATGCAGGCGGGGCATGAGAGTCTGGCAAGGCATCATGAACATTTTGCAGAACTGCTAAAGGACTAACTTCTCTTTTAGGGCATTTTTGACACCAATTTTTTTATAATGTACAGAATGTTCCATATATGTTACCTCATCCTTCTCAGACCAGTTTAATTTTGACGCCTATTTTCTTTTTTTTTTAATGAAATAGCTTTACTTATTTTAAATTCAGATGGAACAGAAAGGAGAAAAGGCCTTATTTCTTGCTCATACTAAGATTATTTTATCAATTTCTAATTTTAGTTCTTTTCACGTTTTGTTTGTTAGGCATAACTGGGTCAACACTTCCATTCTTTCAGGTTGAAAATCCTGTCTGAAGAAAAGAAGTTACTTGTCATGAAGCAAAGCAAATGACTGTGAATAATTTATAAGAAAGTAAAAATATTCTGCTTTTGAGATTTTAACAGGAGAACAACCCCAAGTTATAAATTATTATAATTACACTGAAATATGCTCTCCATCCTCTTATTCCTTTGCTCTGCTCCCTGCCACAATACTTCTTGCTCGAATGGCTAGCAGTCTCTTGAGCAGTACACCCTCCAGGGTGGACAGTGCCCTTTGGAACATGAATTTATCAGTGCCTACAAAACTGCTTGACACTTGTCTCCATATGCTTACTGGAATTCTGGCAGGTTTCTCCTCTTATAGAGAGTACCATGCAGGTATGTGCCAATGTCCAGTGGGATGCCAGGTGAGGACTGCAATACGCCTGGGGATTCCAGAAGCAAAAATGGTGCTCACCGGAGATTCTGGGATCATTAGTAAGACACAACACAGAGATCCACACATCCACTGCTCAGGTGCAAGGCAACACTGATAGTAGATAGGTAGGTAGTTCAGTTCTTGGTTTTTGTTTAATTCTGGCTCCTAAAGCCACAGTATTCAGAGATACTTGTTGTCACAATATAATGACTTTCTCTGTATAAAGATGGTAAAATTGAGAAATTCAGTATATTTAAAAGAAATGTAAGATTACAGCAACTTGGTTTACTGAAAAACCAGTTTCAGTAATGGTCTTATTAAAATGTCTGAAATGAATGTGTCAATTCTCTGTGGTTCCAAGGGAAGAAGATGAATTACTTAATATCAAACTCTGTCACTTCTTTCTTTAAATTTTTTAATACACTTTCTGCAATACAACATTCTCTAGTGTATTAATACTGGCATAAACTACCACGATCTCCAGCATCTTTTTCTCATTAATACGTTTCTGATTTTTAGGGTTAAATTTTAGAAGCACGAGTGAAAGAATTAAAATGTAGGAATGGATATATACACAAAGCAGCTTCCATAAATAAGTTCATATGATTGAGTGCATTTGCCACTGAACTCAATAAGTTCATATGCCTTCTCGTGACAAACAATATTCTGTGATCCTCACTTCTTACCCTGAGATCAGACTGGCAAGAGAAGGAAAGGACAGGGAGTCAACAGGTTCTTATCAGCATGACCAATTCCATTCATTGGCAAGTGCAAGATTGCAGCCATGCATTCCATATTTTCACATAAGGTGTGGTCTACACTAAAACTATTGCTACCAGTGTGTTCCCAACAGGTGATGCCATTATTGAGTCCTACAGGAGGAGTCTGAAGCGTGCAACACCCACTGCTCATCCCCATTGCCATGTTGTTGGTCAATGACTGTTACTGAATTGACATGGTTACATTTGTCCTCTCATTTATCACTCGTTGGGGATGTCAAAAGTGGATGGGGAAGCTGACATTTATTTTGAAGGGAACACTATCAAGACAGTGGTAAGACAGACAGTGATGCCCATCTAAGTAATGGTGTAGGGGAGCCCAGGCTTGCTGGAAACAGCCCTGCTTTAGATCTGCATTTCTGGGGGACTCAAAATTTAAAACTTAAGCCCTCAATTTTTAGATTTCAGAAAAGGCAGAATATCTGTGAACAGATTCTGAGCATCCCAACCGATTGGTCCCAGACACACCAAGTGCAAAGTGGACATATTATCTTTTTGTATTTTTACACACTATTCATATTTGACCTTATCTGACCTTCTATTCCAGGACATCAATTAGATTTCTCTCAGTTTTGCGGTCATTAACAATCTCAGTGGAATTGCACCTCTCCATGGCAAAATTATGCTCCTCACTTTACTTATTCTCTTTGCTACCTAGAAGCTTGAACCAAAATAATAGTGCTTCTCATATTTCATTCTTATCCAACCACTTGCTATACATTTATGAAAAAAAATCGTCACCACTGAGTAATTCAAATCTGTACATTCCTGATGTGTATAAAAGGACACATCCCTTTCCCTCAAGGAATGTACTAGGCATGAGAAATTAAAGGTTATTAGTGATATTTGGACTAGGAATTAAATGTAAACTGTCCCAAGTAGGCCACCACTAAATGTACATGACTGGGCAGCAGGATTTTCAGGACAGGAATTTGCTGACTATCCTTTAAGGAACTCTTCCCTAAGTTAAAAGCAGACTTGAGTTGGTGCTGGTCACCTTTCTTGTGATTTTCAAAACTCCCTCTGTGATTTTAATACCCAATTCCATTAACTTCAGCACTAGGCCTGCTAACCCTGTAGGTAGGCTAGAAAATCTTTAGCTGTATGCAGGTGCTTCAGAGATTAGAATGTTAATCACCCACATTTAGCTGCTACTATCAAAACAGGAAGGAAGACAAAGCAGAAGAGAGAGACAGACAAGCTTGAATTAACCAAGACATATCTATCCCACGTGCTTTTTGCCTTTTGCTGAACAAGAATAACTCCCTCTTCTCTCCATCATTTTTATCCTAAAGTTTTGGAGCATTCAGCACCAGACACCTTTCAACAAAGGGTAGTTTGGGGAGCAAAAAACATCATTTGGGCAAGGGGATTCTCTTGTTTCCTTCAGTGGGTCATTTTCTTATTATAATATCAAAGAAATTATTAGTTTTATTCCTACAACCAGAATATACTTCTGCAGGAAATGTGCAAGACCTACTCTATAATATCATCTTTGGATATTCAGTGATCTTTCATTGGAAGAATGTTCACCTGAACCCTCCTCATTTACAATGCAATGGCCTTTGGAACACAGATAAACGAGTACTTGTATTTTTAACAGATTTTAGTCCAATGAGATCAGTTACCCATGTTGTTACCCACGAGTTACCCATGTTGTTTTCTTAGGTGTAGATGGAGGACAGAAAAGGGGGATATTCTGTGACAATAACTGTATTTTTACTTCTTTTGATCTTGATTTATGGATTTTTCAATATTTTCCTTAAAGTAATTATATCCAAAACTGTTTGTGTTTGGAAATGTTTGCACATGGGAAGGTGGCTGTTACAGTGAACAGCTGAATCATGTTGCAGCGACCACTGAGAGCTGCCAAATTGAAACCAGGGCTGTCTGAGAAACTAAGGTAAAGCGGGACATCCTATTAATTAAACTAAGAATGGTCAAGAGAGAGTCAGGAAACATTTGGTTTTTCTAGGTTTTTGGATGGAGAGAAATGAAAAAGGCAAAATTCTTGGTTTCACAAAGACTTTTCAATGCTGCTTATTCCAAAGCTGTATTTAACAGAGTGTGAGATTATATACACATTAATGCTCTCCCATGGAAAGGAGACATCCCTGCAAAGTGACTCCTAAATCCAGAAAGCTTATGCTTTGATGCAAGATTTATTGGTGCTGTAGCCCAATATTTCCCACAACCTCATCTTTGTCAGAAAAGGTTCAAGACAAAGTTTGATGCTGCCTCTCTTTCTCCACACCTAGTCCTCCGGGGCTGAGTTGCTACTTGGTTTTAAACAGTTCAGTTTAGGACATTACTGCACTGGAATGATTGATACTTTCTTTGTCTTAAAATTATTATTTTATTCACTTAATTAAAATAATGCATTGACTTATTCTGCTTGTTTTTTTTTGTTTTTTTTTTTTTTTTTGGTGAGCCTAAAATGCGACTCTGTGTTGTACTTTCTGTAGCCTTGGAGCTGATCTCATAAACACTGATGAGAAAAGGTGGTTGGCAACTGTGAGTCTGGGGACATCTCCAGTTAAACTTCCTTTGTAAAAGTACAAAAGACTGAAGGTGATATAAGGCAGCTAAGAATTGAAATATTTACCGTGATAAATAATTTGCTTTAGTATAGCCATATAATGGGGCAACTACCATAAAAGTAATAATATAAAATAATCTATGCCTGTGGATTTTAGGTTAATAGGATTGATGACAATTTTTTTTTTTACTTCATCCTAAAAAGCTTAGTATGGCAGTTTTCTGCTACAGGCAGAAGAAATAGAAAACCTCTCAATACATCATGGATCTAAACAAAGAAAAGCTGAGGGAAGTTAAGTTTCCTTTGACTGAGTTTTTTCAAACTGAGTGTGGAAAACCACATGAGAAAATATATGTGTATACACTTGCAGAAAACTGTTTTTGCCCTCTGTAATGCCAATTAGAGAGCAAAGACTTATTTGTTTTCCTTAGGACAGCCTAAATAGGAGAGAATGGAGGCTGGAGATGGCCTGAAGAAGAAAACTAAATTTATTCCTTGCAATGATGCGAAAATTATTTGAACCCTGTTTCTCTAGTGAAGAAAAAAGAACCTGATAAGAAAAGGCTCCAGACCTTGTAGGATGAAAAACTTAAGAATTAGCAAGAACTACAAGAATTGAAAAAAAAAACAAACAAACAACCCACCAACAAACATTAATCAACAGGAAAAATGTACTTCTTAAACCTGGGAAATGTAGGAGTAAATGGAGAGTTGATGAAAGTTTAACTCACATAGCAAAAGAAGTTAAGAAGATTGTTAAAGGATTTTCAGCCGTATAGACAAATAGAACAATGAAAGTGAAGGTGGTATCACAAGCATTTGAGAAAAAGGTTGAAGCATGGACTAGATTAATGTAAATGCACAAAAGTATGAAAACAGAAAAAAGTAGGAAGTGGGATAAAAAGCTGTATTGTTTTTGTACAGAACTCTTATGCTAGATCAAGCCATCAAACTACCTGGCAGAACTGATTTGCTTGACAAAGTAATTATAAAAGATTAGATGTTTCTGATTAAGGCATTTGAGGGTGGTGCCACATAAGAACTCATTAGTTCAGCTGAGGAGCAGAGTACAAATGGGGATGGGACTGGTGGAGAGAGACACCACTGTGTCATGCAGAAGACTGCTGGATTGGAGACTCCCTGGGAGCTGATTTTCCCTAGAGACCAGTGTGGGAACAGATGCTGTTTCATGTTTTCAGTAATGGTTGTCATAGAAAAGAGAGAAGTATGTTAATGAAATTTAATGATGGCACTGAAGAGGGATGATTGTATATATAGGGGATATTCCAAATATCATGGAGGAAATTCTAGCTGCTGGTAAAAAAAAAGTAATAGGAACAGTCAGAAATTCAATAATAGAAAATTCAAAGGGAATAATAATAATGTTAACAAAGAAGATTTCAACTCACAGTGATGGATGGAAAGGGACAGGATACAGGAGGATCACAGGATAGTTGTACATCCCTTGTAATTCATTTGTGGAAAAGGCAAATGCAGTCCTAGTGCCCTTGGTGCAGTATTTCCAGTGATAAGCAAATACTGTTGACAAATTGTGTAGCATGTACAATTATATTCACTGACACTCAGAAAAGCTATGCTAAAATATATGACAGATGAGGATTACTGAAACTATGCTTATTTTGCCAAGTAAAAGAGAAACAGCACTATTTTCGAAGAGAACATCTATAACAAGCAAATCTGGAAAACCACACACCCCAGTTTCCGTTTTCCTACTGAGCTGACTTTACTGCACACTCTAAGACACCTGCTCCCTTTTGCCCAGGTCTTGGACAGTGACTGCAGGCAGCCTCTCATTTCAGGGGTGGTGTTGTATCCTTGTTGCCAAACCCCCAATCTGCATTCCTCAGAAATGCAGAGCACCAGGAGAGTTCAGCCGGAGCATGTCTCTGCCTGGTTACTTTGTTGCTCTTCCTCAAGCCAAAGCGAAAGCTGCCATGTGAACCATGAGACTTTCACTTGGGTGAGACCTTTGGGGAGGACCCTGCTCTCAACACACCTCAGGAGGGGAAGCAGGCTCATCAAACAAGCGACTGCCTTGGGCTGAATGAACCATCACGCACTGTCTGCAGGGGCTCTGGCTGGCACGCAGGCTTCCCTGCCTCTGGCATTAGATTTAAATGACACGACAGCAAATGATCATCCTTCCCCTCGACAAAGTGGCCAGAGTAAGACCTCTGCAGCACAGCAGTGACAAAGAAGTGAAAAGATGTGTTCCCCATCTGTAAGTGGCCCCTCAGCAGTTCAGAGCTGCAGTTCCCACAAAAGCCAGATCCTTAGTTTGGCTACCTGTTTTCACTGGCCAGCTCAACAAACTGCATAGTGCTTAAATAATTGGTAGAGTGCAAGACTTTTCTATACAAAACAATCACCTGCTGATTGTGTGCCTGCTCCAGGGAACTCACCAATAAGTGGGCAGCAGTATAGGCCATGAAGCAGCAGCAGGCAGCAGCAGCAATGGTTTTGCAGGCTGCAGAGTCAGGTTGGTGCCCTCCGTATGTGAAGTCTGATGTTCCTTGGAACTACTGTGATACAGATAATCCTTTGACTTAATTTAGAGCTGCTCAACAGGCAAGAATCTGTTTCAGCTCCCAAAAACAGAGGGTTCTTTCATAAAGATGGTACAAAAATAAGAAGTGTGATGTTTTTTGTCTGTTATTCTGGTTATGCTCACGTGCTTGTCCAGTGTCCACACGTCATATAACTCATAACTGTGTTTCTTTTCTTTCCTCCATCATTAATCTGTAACCAGTGAATCTGTGTGCAGCCAATCCTACAGGAGACAGAGCCAGCAGGAGACAAAATGAGGCAAAGAGGATTGCTTCTGACAGAGCTGTTTAAATAAATTGTTAATTTTCTTAGAATACCAGGGGACCTGTCTGTAGCACCAAATCTCCATAGCTTGTAATCTTATGAGCCATCTGTCTCCCTGTGTACTGGAGAAGGCTGTGGACTTCGGAGGATGATGAAATATTAGGATGTAAATATTGAGGGGGTGGGAAATTATTGCAATAATCTTGCATCTCACAAGATGATGGGTTCCTTAGCCTCCCACTGTGGTAAGGGAATACAGGGTGTTCAAAATTTTCAAGATCTGAGCTCTGAAATACACACACATTTAGCAAATGGGATCAGTTTTACTGTTAAATAGGTGAATATGTGTGTCTGTATTTCTGAGTTTTATTTTGTTTTTAAATAGATATTCTACCTATTTAAAATAAAAATGTTATATTAACATTTTATGTTGTAAATGATAATCCAAAACATAGAAGAAACAGCCCATTCAATGTATTAACCTTTAAGACATACTACAAATCTGTGTTTTCATTCAGCTTTACAGAGGACAAGGACTAGGTTAAAATTAACTAGTACTCATCCATTTTTTATAGAAGGGATGTGTCTTGAATTAAAAGAGCTCATACCTTCTCATTGGGTTAGAGCATATGTTACGGTTACTTTCTAAAATTAAAAGACTGGTATGTAATAGCAGGTCTTCTTTTTAGTCTAAATTAAATATTCAGAATGAGGTCTGGTCTGTGGTCATCAGATGAATTATTGCTCTCCTGAAAAATTATGCCACTTCTCTGAAAGACTAATAAACACCAACTCACAAACTCTTCAGTGTAATAATTCATGACCTCTGTGGCTTTATATCTGAAGGGAGACAATATATCCTTGTGGTAGAAGAGGTTCAGGAGACCCATGTTTAATTTCTAGTTTAAGAACTGAGAGGTTTGAAAGAGTAGGAACTAAGCTGTATCTTTAGAACTGTCCTTCAGTCACTTTTCTTTGAATTTCTCCACTGTAGCAGTATTTATATGCCTATGTAAAGCAGTTTAAAATCCTTGCCTGAACTGTATGCAGATTTTTTATAGGAATCTATTATGTATTAATTATAATTTATAAAGAAACTATCACACACTTCAAGTTGTTACAGTTATTTTTAGATCCATTCTGCAAAATGCAACTCTCGCCTTTTAATAAATATTAAACCGAATGCCTTCTCTCTAGCTCTGAAGATTATCAACTGTAAAATGCAACACAAAAATCACTCCATTCATTCTTCTTTAGCCATCTAATTTAACAAAGCACTGAGCCTCTCAATAGAAAGTCCAAACAAGAAAGCATACCTTTTAGCTTAGCCCAAGTCAGCATCTGTTGGCCCTATGTTGCTTTGTTTGTAATTAACTGCCAATCCATATTTTTTCAGATATACAAGAGATTGATACAACTTTTATAAGAAAGCTATCAACAAGTCTCAAGGTGAAAGAAATGCCACATATCAACTTCACTGAATTATGTAAAAAGACTTATAAACCAGCTAAGAAATGTCAATTTTTCCCTTCCAATCCCCAGTGAAAGCACATTGCACAGATGTTTAAGGTCACTGGGTGGACTGCTGTCATTATAATCGTCATATAAATATATATATATGCTGTCACTTACAGTATTTTATAAAGTTTTTAAGAATTCCTTCTCCCATATGGAAACATTTTCTTTCTGGAATTCCTAATTATACCTTAAAAAAACCCCATCCACTGAGAGAAGATGCTGGGAACATTAGGTTTCTCAGCTGAATAGCACTAATTAATATTGTCAAAGATCAATGTTTTGGTGTGATCCCAGAATATATATAAACAAGTTTAACCAAGAATTAGAGGTAGCATATTCTTTATAAAGACACAGTGGAGTAATGCAGTAATTTACAATGTAATCAATGGGCCAATAACCAAAATAATTTTGCAGCTTTGATAATTTAGATATAAGTTCTCTAAGGGACATTAACAATGGATTTCAGACATTTGTTAGAGAATAAAACGTGCTCTAATTACTAAAATGGTTCCGATGAACTAGAAAGCACATGGCAGTGCACAGCAAATGATGTTGGCAACCTTGTCAAAGACTCCAAAACTGAACTATCTGTATGTTACAGAAGAGCACTGTCATTTAACCCTGTATTTGTATACTCTTTATGGAAATAAAAATAACTTGTTTTTATCTGAGAGGTGTCCATTTTTAGAGCCATGAGACTATCTTTTTGGAAACAATGAGTGTGCAACTCAGAATACATATTCTTTCCTTTACACAAACACTGGAACATTGTATAATCTCTTTCTTCTAAACAAAAACAATAACAAATTCAATCCAAATAAGCAGTACATAAAATGGGTGTCTTATTGAAACAAAAGATCTAAATCTGAAAATTATGTATTGAGAAGAGGCTTTTAAATCATCAATACTTCAAGCTTTATATTTGACAGTTATAGACACTTCTTGGAGACATATCCTAACTTCATGCTTTCTATTCTACTACAGAGAGAAGACTGCTCACTGGAAGAACCTCAGGGTACAGACAAAAGAAAAGTTGAAAAGAACGTATGAGATGTTCAGTCTAAAACCAAAATAGTGCATTATTATCATCCTGGTCTGTTGCCCATTTTCAATAGTTGTTTCAGTAGGAGATTGGTGGGACTTGAGATGAAAACTTTGGCCTATAATCCTAAAAAAATTCATCCTAGACTTTGGTCAGTTCATGAGCCAGAGATGCAAATTTCTTTTAATGACTTTGGGTTCCTTTCTACTGGGAAATATACATAATATATGAAAATTTGATATATAAACATTATGGAAGTATTTTTCTTAACGAGGCATAAAATTATGGATATTGTATATAGAAGATAGTGGCCTATATTACATTGGGATTTTTAGGCAGAATAACCCAAATATCAGAAGCTTTAATTGGCTTACTTTTCTCTTTACAGTTCTTTGTATTAGGCAGTTCACTTACATTGTTGACCTTATCTTTATACTAAGGTTGATGTAATAGTTGCTTTTTAATTTTCTTTGCTTATTTTTTCCTTGCCTTGCATTTTAGACTTGACATGCTGTAATAGCTACACATTAGAAAGTGCTTCCAGTTCATGCTTTCTCTAAATTAACATTTCGAGCGTTGAAGACAAATATAGTCTCAGCCTAGAACTGCTACTCACCTAAGGCCCCTGCATAGGACTGGCAGATATGACCAGAACTCACAGCTGGAGTGGTAGCTGGAGGTCAGGCTGGGGTACCCTACATCTAGCTACCTAAATTGCTCTTCTCGTGTTCATATGAACAACTCACATAAAAGCTTCTGGACCAAGACATCAGTGATTTAAATGGTGGCATAAGAGGGCAAGCAGAATAATCGACATTTGTCTGCCAAGTTCTGGGTACAGAATTCTACTGGGATAAGAGTGGAGTGAGTAAAAAAGAGATATAATGCTTCACCCTTATATTTGTAATTCGGTCAGGAAATGAATGCAGCAACACTTACTTTGCAAGTGACGAGCCTGATTCATGGAACTATACAATGATAAAGAAAACAGTTTGGGGAGTTGTTCTTTTTCATTTCGCCAAATATGGATATTTCAGTACACAACACGCTTCAGATACAATTTCAGTTAGGAGATTGACACTGATCCTCTTATGCTGAGGATCTGGGAGAAGATATCTTACCTCTGACTTACAGCAAGGCTTTGGTTGTTTCCTGAACAACCTTTGTGTCCTTCCCCTCAGAAACTGTCCAGAAAACCTTTGCAAATTTATATTACTTACAGAATGAATAAGCACTTTGTCATGTGGATTCTAAAAGTATTTATTTCTAACTTCCACTGAAGCCTCCTTGTTCAGCATGTGCTCAAAAAGTAACCTATATCCACACTCAGGATTTTGTACTTATTAGTTAGGGCTGACTGCTGTATATATCAGTGCACCCTGTCAGTGAAAGGGGTTGGCCACATGAGACCTGTACCAGCAACAGTCCCACCAGAAATGGAAGGAAAGCAATTCTTCCCCTCTTCGTGGCACTTGTGAAACAATATCTGGTGAATCGTGCCCAGGGGGGGTCTGCCCAGTAAAGGAGAGGTTCACATGCCAGTGTGAGTCTAGTGGAGAGACAGCAAGATGGTGAGGGGATGGAATATGTGATGAAGCAGGAGAGGCTGAAAGCTGGGTTTGCTCAGTCCAAAGAAGAGAAGGTTTTGGGAGGACCCTACCATTGTCTGCAGCTACCCAGGGGAGGGTACAGAAAAGATGGAACCAGACTTTCCTCAGAGGTACTTGATGATAGAAAAAGCAGCAATGGATGCAACTGATGTCAGAGGAAATTCTCATTAGGTACTAGGAAAAAAAAAAGTTTACCATGACAGCTGTTAAATGGTAGAAGGGACTGCTTAAAGAATCTCCATCCTTGGAGACAGGCAGAACTGGAGAGGGTGCAGCACTGAGCAACCTACCCTAAGAGGCATCTGTTCTGAGCTAGGGGTACTAGCACATAAATGAATTCATAAAAAGACATTTAATTATATTCTGAAGGGGGCAGTAAGATAGATTCTGCTTATGAGGCAAAGTCACACAAAAACAGAGGACTAGGTGCTGGATGGGAAGAAAATTTCCCTGAGAATCCCTCAACTTCATATTATTCAGAAGTTTTCCTGTGTTTTGCTTTCTTTTATTAACTTCAGTTGATTCATCTGAGAACATTTAAGATTATTTTGTGCACATAAAGGACAGCAGTGTCTAGAGTAAAATGTATCATATATATCAAGGACTTGTTATTATAAAATGTGAACACCACAGTCTAGAATTAGCACATGAAGAATAAAATGGTGGCTCTACAAACCTTGGCTCTAAGTTTAAGCTCTGTGGATCCATCTAACAATGCAAAGCAATTAATTGCACACACAGGTCTGGCAACTGTCACAGGGAGTGACAATTCTGAGGGCTGCAGGCAGCCCTCACTTCAGGATTAATACCTATATCTATTTTAAGGCTTGAAGATAGTTTGACTTGCAGTATGAAAACATACCAAGACTGTCTCAAAAAATTGTTAATAAAGGCAAGAGAAGATGCTCTTGTAATCATCATCCAGACGGTAAAAGGGAACAGGTTCCCAATCTCTCCTACTATAGAAATTACTATAAAAATCTCTTTTTTTTTTAATGAAAGAATAAAATCTATGCAAGAAATGACACTTCTTATGTAACATCCTGCATGTGGTTTTTTTTAAAACAAATTATCTCTGGATTGCTCCAAGCTGCCATGTCTGTACCTCTATCAGGAGACTGTCCATCTCAAACAAGAGGTTGTCAATATCTTGACAGCGATATGGGTCCCACTTTAAAAACCAGCATGTGTGGCTGCAGTATTTTCATAACACCATTGAAAAGCGTTGGTTTACAGCAGTTCAAAGAATTTTTCTCTTGTCTTTTTTTGGTGCAAAGAAGTTGTCTCTGACTTCTTTTTTTTTTTTTTTTTGTGTGTGTGTGTGTGAAGATTTATTTAAAAGGCACAAAGTAGAACAAAAAGCTCATGGGATGGGATATCCAGCTGCCTGGCAAAACACATGCCTAGGTACATGACTTAACAGTGGTCTGTTATCAATTTCCAATTGTCATTTGTAGGTGCTCAATATTTTTTTTGGCTGTCACATTTCCACGCCCAAAGTCATCGATTATAACGCTTAATCCTAAAAGATTCTCATGTACTAAGGTTTACTTTTAAATTCTCTTTTCAATCAATTTTAGTTCCAGTATAACCCTTTTAAGAACTCACAGTGACACTGGATCAGGTTAGTTGTGGCTTTGTGTAACCACCCCTTGAAAATCTCCAGGGGTGAGATCCCACTGGGCAGCCTGCTTTGGTGTTGCTCCACCCTCCTGATGAAGATGTTTTTCTCAATTTCTGATTAAACCCTCCCAAGCTGCAACTTATGGCCATTGCCCCTTTTTATATCACTTGCCCCTATGGCAAAGAGCCTGACTGTTGTCTTGTTAGCTCCCCTTCAAATACGGTTTGGCTGCTATGAGTTTGCCCTTAGCTTTTTCTTAAGCTAAGTAAACTAGCCTTTCCTATTGAAAACCAAACTGCAGTTCCCTCTGTAGGGTGAAACAGAACAACACTTTCTATTTAGCATTTAATAGCTGAATCATCTTTTTTTGGTATACTTTTAATTTGTTGTCCTGAACAACAATGGATGCAACTCTCTGCCCAGAGCCTACTCAAAGCAATATTACACCTAGTAGTAGGTGATTTTAAACATTATGTTCCTCTTTCTAGTAAGAGCACAAGAATTTCAGTTTAACTTACTATCCTGTCAATACCTAACAGCGTTTTTTGCCATAGGCAGTTAAGGCTGTTCTGTTGTAATTCTATCCATAAAAATGCTACATCCCCGAATTACCATCATCAGTAGTTGACAATCTGCCATCTTTCTCTTAGAAGCATTACTTCTCTGACATGTTATAGGATAATATGATAGCGAATGCCTGGTTCTAAGAATCCATGAGTACATTAAAATAAATCTTTCCTTACATCAATGTGAATACAAAGCTCTTGTAGTGTGTCTTGCTGTATTTTCTGTGCTGCTTTTGAATATTACGAGCTAAACTGGATCAGGCTGGATTAGTACTTTCAGAGATTACCAGCAACTAAATTCTTCATGCACTGGTACAAAACATAACTAGCTATTTGAACATTTATTCCTATATGAACACCCCAAAATCACCCCAGGACAGGGTATGCTATAACTTGCTGCTCAAACTCCCATCTTCAGAAAGAACATAAAACAAATGTCCACATAAGATCTGATTGCAAAGTACCATGATACTGGTAGCTTTCCAACCAGAAGACTGCTATTTTTAAGACAAAAAGTAAACAAAATAGAATCTGAATGTACAGTCTTGCTCTGTTTTGAAACAAAATTTCTCACAGCTTTTGTTCTCAGGGTACAGCACTGCAGGAGTTAATAACATGCCCTCCCGCCTTTTGATGCCTGCTGAACTTGCTATGGAAAGGCAGGGCCTGTTCTACAAGGCCAGACCCCCTGAAAAAAGGCTCATCCATCTTTGTGCTATTTTTTCTATTTTCATACTTTTTCTAGCCCATCTGAATTCTAAGAAAATCTCTGCAGACGGAAAAGAAAATCTGCGACATTGTCATAGATGTTGAAATAATTGCTACAAACTGCTTAAAAACATCTTCTACATTTAAATTAAAGACTTATTAAAATAGAAAGACCTTCCAAACTGTGCCCATATATCCACAAGGGCTTCAATACAGAACTGAATAAGTGTGGGTAAATACATGTATTCTATAACAGCAGCTGCCTTAAGATTCTCCTCATGCTTGGTTGAGGCTTCCTAGCACCTTTCAGGTCAAAGCATGCAGAAGGACATGAAACTCTTGGCCAGCAAGGCTGGGCACAGCAGAAGAACTGGCTGCCCTCGCTGCAAAGGGTGTCCAGGCAGAGGGAGGTGGGCTGTCAGCAGGGTACTCCCCCTCGCAGTACCCCCTGCAACTTGCTGGCTGAGAGGAGGCAGTTCAGCTCCTCTCCGCCCTTCTCAGCACTGGGCTGTCACAATTTGCTCATCACTGTGAAGGCTCTACCCTGTCCCTGTAAACAATGACAGAGCTAAAAAGGCAAAGAGAGCAGTCAACCTGTACAATGCCAAAGTGCTGGTTTCTATTAATGTAACAAAATCAATCGCAGTGAAAAACTTTCAGAAACTTTTTATATGCAATGCTTGATAAAACCAAAAATTTTGGCAGGACCTTGGCAAATAAAAATGTTAATGCTGTGCTCTAATGATGTAACAGATGTATTTTTCTGTTTAGTTTTCATCACATTACAAACATATTGTTTATGTATTGCTTCTTGGCATATCTTTACAAGAGAAAGAAGGTGTCGTCTTCTATAGAGGAGGAATATTTTTGTAACTCTGTCTGTGCCCATGGGCTATAACTGCCTGGCCTGGGTCATCTTTGCTCATGATCTTTTATGACAGTCATAGGATTTCTTTCTAAAAAAGAAGCTGTAAAAATCAGACAAACTTAATCATCATTGAAATTCAAAAGCAGCTGACTGAAACTCCACAGTAGAAAACAGGGCAGGGGACAGCACGGTAGTGAGTAGTGTAAAATGTTTTCTTTGTAAATCAGACAAAACACTTGAAAAAAAAGGGGGGGGGGAAGCTTTCCATAATATTAATTTACTATACTAATTCAAACTGAACAGTGATTTATGTGCTCTGCTGCCTCACTAAGAAGTACTCTAGCCCCCAAGCCAATACTTTGTGTTTAGTCTGTCTTTTGAGATTCAAATATACTATAGCAAAAGATGTTTTACATATTCTTGGCATCAAGTTGTTTCTTCCTATTGATAGGATAACTCTTTATTTTTCTTTTTGCTGCATTTGAAGGGGTTTTTGACTTTCAGCACCAATTTATTTCTAAGTTTCAAAATTCACATTTAGCAGAGTTTTTAAGAAGTAATCACTGTGGCAATTCAAATATCATCTCTGTTAATCCTAACAAACTGCATTCAGATAATATTAATGGGCTGATTTACAAGTAATAAAGCAAAGATGGGACTATTCTTAATTTATCCTGCTGTGTTCAGATATTACCACACATATGGCAGAGGAGATTACCAGCAGTTCTGAGACCCCCATGATTCTTCAGGCATAACAAAGCAGATTAATGACAGTATAATAAGGTCAGCTCAGGTATAACACAACCTTCTGGATTACTTCAGAGCTATATTTGGCCCAACTTAACAAAATTTCCTTTTACTTGTTGATTTGGTTAAATGTCTTAGAGCAGAATAGTAGTGAATTCTGTGTCTGAAGGAGATGAAGGAACCACAACCCAGGGGGTCAAATCTGTCCCATTTGGTCTGTAACTAATAAAGGTTCTAGATAACAAAAGCTAGTACTTGCCTTCACACAGTTGTCAAGAAGAGAATGACTTGTTCTCCCAAAGTAAAAGTTAAAAGTAGCTCTTCTGAAATGTAATGAAGCAAACAGGAGAGATAGCACAGACTGTATTTCTGGTGGATTTCAGGCCATTTGGGAAGAATTAAACCAATCACATGTGCAGCTGAAAATAATTAGTCTAGCTGCCTAAACAGACAAACTGCATATTGTTACTGTGAGAAAGAAATGAAGACAGTGAACACTAGGAGAAAAAAAAGTTAATAGTGCATCTGATAAGGCAACTCTGTCCCAGATGAATTCACTGTTAAAGAAGACAGTTACTATCTATAAAATTAAAGGCTATAAATAAAATGTAAATAGTGCTTGAGAAAAGCTAGTATATTGCCCAGATTTCATATAAAATCTCAGGTTGTTTTCTGACAGATTAATTATTTCATAATGAAATCATAAAAACATTTAATTAAATGTAAAGTGAAAAGTCATGTACTCCCATGTAATGGAAACATCAGCAGTGATAAATGCTGTGCAGCTGCAGTGAATATATTGTTATACCTGTGTTTATTGGAAGGCAAAGAGAAACAGGTGTCATCTATGGGGTGAGCAAGGGATTTAAGGCAAGGGATCAGGTTTCTAGGTCAGAGATAATTCCAAATATTTAATTTCTTTGTTTATGGTTATACTGATTTATAAGTCTACATAACAAAAATAAGACTCCCTTCATGGCATTGTGGGAGATTGAAATATCCATACTTTTGAGATGGAAAGTGCTCTGAAAATTAACCTAGTTAGTTTACATAAAATCCTTTGTTATCTGGCTTGCAAACTGAGTTCTGTGCCCAGTTTTCTAAGGATCAGGCAAAAGACAACAAAAAATGAGCTCTGAAGTTAAAGGGCAGATCCTTCATTCTCCTGTTTGCACCAACCTCAGCTGCCAGCCTTTACTCCCCCTTTTCTCTTGAGATAGACAATCAGTTTTGTGATCATGGGATAAAGACAACTAGCTTGGGTCAATGCACTTGCCTTTCCATTGAGCGATCCATGTTAAAACCCACAGACAGACAAGGATGCCCATGATAGCTCTAGTAGTTATTAACCACAGATTGAGTGCTGTTGCCTTCTGCGTGCTCTAGCCATGCACTGTGTGATCAGGCATGGCAGGCAAACAGAGGCTGTGCCAGTGGTGTGTACAATTGCTCCCATATGTGTCCATTTTGTTAGTGTTTACTCTCACTAGGAAAACAACTGCCCATTATCAGTGCAGGAATTAAGGCAGCCTAATGCTAAAGTGGAGCAGTGCAGTTGAGATGGATAATAGGATAGAGAGTGGAAAGCCATGGCAAAGTATCAGGAAAGCATTCTGTGCTGCTCACATGAGCTGAAGTTATACTGACCAAACCGTTAAGAGCCACAGATATTGGAAAAGTTTTTTCCACTGTGTTGTCACACAAATCTGAAAAAGTCAGAAGGCTGCCTAGAGATTTAAAAGGAGCATCGTGCTAAGTGACTTCTGCCCCTGCTACTCCACCTGGAACATCTAAGAATACCTTTCTGTCACTGCATAACTTGCTATAGCCTCAAGAAAACATTCAAGAAGCATTAATGTCTCTAACCAAAGCCTTGAAAATAAGTCATAATATTTTTAACACAAGAAACTTCTGGGAAAAACTGTTGGTTAGGTTATTTAGCACATTAACAGTAATGTTGATCACAATTTCATCTTTTACCGTTCATTCAGATTTGAATGAAATTGTTACATATGTGAATTACCGGTTTAAAAAAGCAGAAGATTTAAACATTGCAATGCAAACAACACATCATCTTCAGATTCATTAGGCCAATTTCCTATATTTTCTGTCTTAAACCTTCCAGGTCACAACTGACTACTTAGCCAAAGATGCTACCTTTGAAGAAAAGTTTCCCTTCCTACTGAGAGAGGACTAAGAATGAATGCCTTTGCTACAAGAGACACCACAGGACTTCCTAAAGCAGTGTCTATGGAATGAACCTGAACACATACAGCATGTGAAAACAGAGGCATGTTGAGTGGTTCCTGATGGGCTTTGTTTTGCTGCAGACAGACAGGATGGGAGATGCTTAGAGGTCTAAGTAACATTCAGTTAATCAAATGGACATCTCAGCTCAGTAACAAAAATTAAACTTTTTTTATGGAACCTGTTTTGTTTAAACCCAAGACAATGAAATTTCTGAGATCTTAAAGGATTGATTATCACTAGGCTGGTGCTTACTTATGACCCCAATATGCCATTATATTTCTGTTTCTTTGGCATAACAGTATAAATAGCATTGATTTTAAATAGGGTGAGGGAGGAGTGCAAGGGTGAAAAAAAAGATGCATATAGAGGAAAGAGGTCACTACATAATCTTCAGAAAATTTTGACCCATAATTGAAAAATATTATAAATATTAGTCTTATTACAAAGTAAAACAAAATTGAAAGATGGAGTCCAAAAATTCAGCTGAGGCTCCACCAGTTGATGATACTTCACAGACTGCTCGATGAATCCTTCCTTACTTGACTGTTTTCATCCCCATGTTCAAAACACACCAGTTCCTAAAGTCAACTGTCCAGACACAACACATTCATGCTCTTTGCCACAGCTGACTACGACATCATACAGAAAAGAACTATGTATATCAACAGTTTTCTGAGAGATGGAATACAGGACAAACTTGAATTAGCACTATATTACAATGTTAGCAATCTGTCCCAATTCTGCACTGAATCCCTTTACCAGCATTAAGAAATGTCTTACTTTTAAGGTTATTTCTGTGGGCATGGAGAAGTGTAGCACATTTTATTATTTCTGTTATTGGATTAAAGATTTTGCAATGTACTCCAAAGCACTTGAGGGCTTTCTTATGAAAGAAAGCTATAAAAGTGTATTTGAAGTTTCTCCTCTACGATAAATAGTCGTATTATAATGGAAAAACTACAGGGTATGAGCTAGAATTTATTAAGCTTTATTATGTTGAATAATGTTTAGATTAATAAAAATTAGGTAGAATAAAAGCACGATGTGAATGTGACTAAAAAGAAATACTTAAGCCATGTGTTAGTTATTAATAAGTCAACATAATTTTTGTCAGCTATCCAAATATCTTAAGAACCTTTTCGAAGTCACGGTCCATCTAGATGCAAAATCTGTATTTATTTAAATACTGCATATCAAAAGAAAGATAAATATGCAAAATCTAAGCACCAAAATATGTGTATATTCTAATGAAAACAAGTTACCCAATGTGAAAGTCAGTGGAAAATTTTTTACGGTACTTTTGAGAGATTTTTAAAGATTCTTGGGTGCCTAAAGTAACAGATGGATGTGTACAGGAATTTTTAAAATGTTCTAAGAGACCTACAGGATATATGTACTTAAAAAAATAATCTCTGAGAAAAGTCCTTGTTAATGATCAATTATGCAATTACTTAATATTACATACTTAGTAGTTTAATTGAAGTCTTAAGCTCTAGTCCAGCACTCCATTGATTTAGATAGGGTGCAATATTGCCTTACAGGCTGGTTAGAGGTTTAGGGCCATAGCAACTAAATAATAAAACTCACCTGTCTAAATTATACAGGGGTACTTTAAAAAAAGACGCAACTCAAATATCACTGGCATCGTTAAATGTTAAATAGTACTTTCTTTCAAAACTGGAATTTGTTACGTGTTATGTTGTGTGCTCATAGACACCATATTGAAAGAAAAGGTGGGTATGGTTCATTCACTTTCTGCCATCAGGTCGTAGCACATGCATTTCTGACAGAATAGAACAGGTCAAGAATATACTATATGACAGGGAAATACACAGTTTCATAGCTGTTTTGGTAGTCTCCTGCACAAAGGGACTAGAGAATGGCTTTGCCTGACCAGCTGAAGGTCTCAGGCCTGGACCACAGGGAAAGCAGTGGCCATGGAGAGCCCTCACAGCAAGGGATGTGTCTCAGAAGAGCACGGCAAAGGGACGCCAGGCAGCAATCACTGTTTGCAGCAACAAAAATTTGTATTGGGTGTAAAGAATCAATTTTGCCACAGTGCTCACACTGTCAAAAGTTAGGCAGTGGAGCAGATTGCCCAGAGAGAGGTCACAAATCGCATCCTCAGAAATATCCAAAATCCAGCTGAACGAGGCCTCAACATGTGATTCTGCAGTTTACCTTTGAAGCAGTCCCTACTTTGAGCATGAGGCAGGACAAAGTGACTTTCAAGTGTCTGTTCCAATCTTAGTTTTCTATGATTCTTTTCTTGAGAAGCCTCCAGAGGATAGAGAAGTCCATTTGCCCATTCCCATTGGGGGTGCTAACTAAAGCTTGCCCAAAGGGCATTTATGAGAGAGTTTGATAAGAGTCAGCAGAGCACTCAGTATGGACACAAGCTGCCAGAGACCCCAGCAGAGGATGTTGTTTTTAAGGGAAAAAATTTAGCCACTAATTTGAAATAAACAACCAAAATGTTAAATTTGTCCTTTTACGAAATGTTAAATATTACTATTTTGTTTATTGTGTGTCTCAGCATGACCAACTGAAATGTTTCTTTGTCAAAAATCTGTTAGTTTTTTGATTACAGAACACAAACTTGTTCTTGTGCTATACCACCTCAAATGCAAAATCTACTTTCTAGTCACATGGGAGAAAACTAAGCCATAGAAAAAACAAGAAAGAAATCCGGTCTTTGGAAATATTAGTTTGAAATACAGAGTAAAACTAATTTCTGCCTCTACCTTTCTACTGATTTTGGGTAACTAGCTTCAGTCTTTCTTAAATGAATTTAGAAAACTCCTCTTAGAAATAAATTGCAAGAAGCTTCAGTTTAAGAATATATGTAAACACACACTTTAAGCACAAGCTTAAATTCCATGAAATTCAAAGTACTTACATATATACATAATAATAGGCATTCCCTCAATGCCTTTTCAGAAGGAGTATATTTGTTTCACTTTTCTGCACACACACAGTCCCTCTTCCTCCCAAGGATACTGATCTTACTGACAATTGCTGCAAACGAAGGACATTTCATGCCACTACCATTATTTTAATCTGATTCAGCATCTGGGGTACTGGTCCCTGCTATCATTGTCCCCCAAAATAGCCCAGTAAAAGGCTACTTCACACAGTAAAAGCATGCAGAATTGACATGAGAAAGCAATTATGTGGGAAACATTGAATCAAGCATTCCCAGGTGGTATATTTATATTGAGAATAAACTGTAAGGGAGCCAAGTTGGAAGTCTGTGAAACTTCCACCATTGTTAAAGGGCCACTGTCCCTTAGACTGGGGCCCCCAAACTGCAAGGGGAATTTACAAAACTTAAGATGGAATACAAAATTATCAATTAAAACTCAAACCAGTAATTTTATTTCTTTTAACAGAAACATCCATCTCAACTACTAACAAGTCTAACAGTACTAATATGAAGGGGAACATAAAATAGAAAATAAAAGTGAATGGAGGGAAAAGTCAGGCTGAGTGTCTTCCAGTGTCACAGTCTGGGCTTTGTGAAATACAGAAAACAAATAAGAGAGTGATAGATCCAAAAAGACGTATTTTAAAATTATTCCCTTCGTAGTAATCTGCATTGTCTGGTCAGCATTTTCTATTTTTTATAGAAATTACAAGCTTGATTGACAGAAACTCTTTAAAGAAAACAGTTTGCTGCATTAAATGTCAATGAAAAAGAATGATATAGCAACTCCAGCAGCAAGAGCAACCAAAGCAGAGAACAGATTGGGTAAGATCTGCACACACTCTTAGGACTATTTATACCACAAGACTTAAGTTTTATGTAAATAAAAGCCCCATTTAATAAGAACAGACTTTCTATCTTAGCCCTATTTAGCTTTTGGTACATTGAGATGTAAAAACTAAAAATAATAAATCTAGAAATTTTGTACTCACCACCAGTACTCATCCTGCTTATGCTTTCTCTTTCAGAAAAATTTCTGAAGATCAGAAATGAACTAAATTTGTGACATTTTGATCTTTTATTTCAGTTACGCAGACTCCAAAGTGTTTCTGACTCAGGTGTTTGGTCCACTTTCATTCCTCACAGAAATATGAAGTCTCCACATTTTTATTTGAATAAATTTGCATATTCATATCTACTTGAAAATTTTAATATTTAGGCTAAAACTGCATATTTTCTGATGCACGTTGACACAAATTTGAGCAAGAATCAGAGAAGAGAAACAGTGTAAACATGAAAAATTAAGAGAAAAATCTTCTCTAGATGCCTTTAAATGTCCTAAATATCTGGGTAAAATTCAGTTGAACTCATTTACCTATATTAAGACAAACCTACTGCAAATCTGAATGGAGCAAATTAGAAATCAAGAATAAATATGATGTGATGAACACACAATGCCAACTGTAACAATGTTAAGATACCAGTGAGCTGTAGTGTATTTATAAATGTTGTAAATATTTTAACATTTTCATCCTTAAAAATAGAAGCAGGTTAACTAGAGAGAATAAAATTTGAATACAAGCAAAATCAAAGTGACATTATCATAATCTTGGGACTTCATATATTCTTTTCAACAGTCTCATTGAGTTTTAGTATGCATACAAAGTTGTCCCTTTCTTAGTGAAAAGCACAGCTGGCCATGACTTGACATTGCACCTCCAACAGCTCTGTAGGCATTACACTCACTTCAAACACGTGCTAGAAAGCCTACCTGCTGCCATATATTATCTGGCTTGTTCACACACCCCATGGCCAAATGAAATGTTTTGTAAAGCCAGTCATCTATTCCACTTGACAAAAAAAAGTACATGTAATTCACAAGATTTAAAATGATCATTAGAGAAAAGGAAGATGGTTCTGGTGAATAGCCAGAGCCTGGGACAAGTTGAGTTTCAAACACCAAGGACATTACTCATGTAAAAGCCTGAGCTTGGCTTCCCTCAGGAATGGGCAAAGTTCCCAGTTCCTTCAAACATCTGTTTGATATTACCAGACTCACTAGGGAAGGATTCAAGGGTTGCAGAGCTGGTTCAGAATGTCTTGGCCATGGAGGCAAAGTCCAATTTTCTGGCAAAGGGAGTTTAGGAGGCCAGAGGGGAAGAGGACTTGGAGGGGTCAGCTGGATTCAAGAAGAAATGAGGAACAGACCAGTTCCAGGGCAGGAAGGATCTCCCAGGTTAGCCAAACAGCAGGATAGAGAGGGGAGAGTGCAATCAATCTCAGGAGGATCTAGAGGCACATAGGAAGACATCAGACACGTCTGGGTGGAAAGGGGCTACGAGAGCCATGGAGCATGGTGAACACAGACACTGTCCTTCCTCTCTTCTTCTTCCCCGCCTGTACTACTTCTCAGTCTCTGCCTCCAGCTTGTGTGAACAGGGGTGATGCCCAAAGAAAGCACTGTACTAGGGAATACCAGGCAAATGAACTGCAGGGGTATGGCAGTGTACCTGAAGTTACTTCCATTCATAGAAATGGTTTGGCTATTTTGGAGAAGTTTCCTGGGTATTCAGTTCAGCATCCCACCTTTTGGGTCACAAATATTGCAGCAGCTAGTTGATTTTGACACTCTTGCAGATCACAGTATATCAGACTTCATAACTGATTGATTTGTCTAAGCTGGCAACAACAAAATTCGTGGTCCAGGGACAGCATCCAAAATATTAACACAAAATGATTGCCTACAGCCAGGCCTGTTTGGGTTTCATCAACATTCAGAATCACCACCGTAGCCTAAAAGACAAATAAACTACTAACACCTGAATGAGGGAAGAACTGAAATAAGCACAACACTGCTCTCCTTTCTCTTCTTGCTGGGTGAGCTCACAAGTTACCTTAAATCGTGCAACCAGCATATGGTGTGTCTGGCAGATCAGTGGTGGCACACACAGAGCTGCACATATCTGGCCCTTTGGTGCCTCAGTTGGTGTGTGTTGGCCAGACAGGTGCTACCCACAGCCCTGTAAAGCCCGGCTCAGGCCACACCACGGGCAGAAGGGCACAGCTGCTCACAGCAGCTGGCACCAGATAGAATGGCAGCAGCACGGCAGATCCCACAGCTCTCACTGAAGGAAGAACCCCAGCGAGTTCAATAGCTGTTTGTAAGAGTAAAATCTGTGTGGCCTTTGTGATGTGACCCAATAATAACATTGCAGGGACTGAAGAGGAGGAGAATAGTGGTAGCACACAGCAAATAAAATACGCAAAATATCTGCATCTGGTTGAAAGAAAATGCAGCAGCAGAGTCTGTTGTCTGGATAATTTTCCCAAACAAGCTATAGGGCTGCACTCAGATTCCAGACAGCAGATCTGGGTCTTCTCTAACTGAAACAAATGAGTGTTTGCCAACTACTTCAAACGAAGTGTTTAAAAACGAGACTGTTAAACAGCTAAGGGAGCTGATGTAATCATATTTTAACCCAATTATCCTTTCCAATATGTATTTGTCAGCATTTAATCCCATCTGCCATTGTGCTGCCCAAATGCCTAAATTGTATTGGTCCCTCAAGAGTTCTCTAGTCTTGGCTAACCTAACAAATTCTATGCCATATGCAAATTCTAATTTGCAAATGTTCTCCCTCATTTCCAGACTCCATTAAACAACTGGTCTTATTATGGGCACTCCTCAGTTCATTCTTTGCCACTTTGGAATTTTACCAATTTTTTCTGGTTTATTTTCTGCCACTTTGCCAATCTCTAAGCTGTGACATCAATTTACCTCTTAAACCCTTGAATACATAGATGCTTTACTAAACTTTTTTGAGAGACTTTGAAAAAAACCACTAAAAAATTAAAATAACCTAAACCATGGATTTCCTTTAATTCCTGTTATGCTGACACAACAAATGGATGCTAATAAATTTGAGAGTATTTTTCTTTTCAAAAAGATATTCCTCTTTATTACTTTTATAAATTATTCTTTTTCTGCAGATATTTCATGATTGTCTCTAGTTACTATTTTATTCCATTTACCTGGGGCTTCAATGAAGTCCCCTGGTTCCAAATTTCAAAGAATATTTTTAATACTTTTTCAATACATAGGTGCAATATGTACCATCCAAACTAATATAAATTCAGGCAATGGCCTATATCTTATCTTCTGATAAAAAATAATCTGTGCCTCAACCAAAGTGATTTAATTCAAATCTAAGCACACTCATAGTAGAGCAAAACCAGTGTAAAAACTTATGAAGTTTAATACTAAACGACATTTCTGGTTTTATGATTTAAGATTAAGGTCCCATGAGCTACTTTTTTTTTTCTGTAACTCTGATTCATCAAGACATTTTAAAGTGAAAGATTCTAATTCTCGTTTTCATTACAGACTCTTTAATAACACTCTTGCAGGGGAAAAGAATATTAGTGTATGCGAAAATTAGTTCCAGTTGGATTAAATGTATGCTTGAGTCCTATGTTGAGCTGAAGCTTGAGAGGAAAAATAGTATGTGTTTCACTTGTGTGAAAAGTCTATTGATATAATCCAAAGCAGAAAACAAGTTTTCATTTGCACCAAGCAAGTTTCTTGCAGAACAGTAACTTAAATGGTTATTTCAGCTGATGGATGTAGGTGGCCGAATTTGATTGAACATTTAGACCCTGGGTTTCAGAGACAGAGCCATGCTAAGAGCAGAATTTAACATTTGGAGCCACAGGAATGGCTCATTACTATAAATGTCTGCAATACTAATCAAGAGAGATAATGTTCTAGTCAGGATAATAATTAACATTTAACTGACTTGCAAATGTAAAAACCAGGACTCTCAAAATCCAGGCATCAACAAATAGAAAGAAACAGGCGTCTACTTTTTTTAACTACTTGAATTCCTCCCTCTAGAGGACTACTGTCATGCTTAAAGGAGATGATAGCACGTTGTAGTGTAGTCAACACTAGGACACTCAGTGAATGGAGATTGTATCTTCTGTTGTACCTGGTATAACTTTTGTACTCTGAGAGACGGCCAAGTTTACTGCGTACAAACAATGAAAAAAGTTGGAGGATTCCGTCAAGAAGCTCAAATGTGAGTTAAAAGCAACAAAGTGACTGTGGTGTAATCCTTACTGCTTATATATGCCAGAATAATATCAACAATCTTTTTCCAGTACAACCGCCAGCAAGCAAGGAATAGTACTAGACTAAACACAGAATGTAAAAGAGCATAGAGAATTGGGGTCTGTGCTAAAGGAAACGTGAAACCCCAATGAATGGAGCAGAATGAATTGCAGACCATTCAGAACAGCATTATAGGTTTCCCACGTGGGCAATAACAGCAGAGTTCCATGTGGTTTTGGCAACAGTACAATTTGCAACAACAACAAAAAGAGTTTGCTGAATTATTTAAGCATGAAATCAACATACCTCAAACAAAAATAGCCAATGTACGTTAAGCAAAATAACTTAAAAATTAAGCACTGGATCTGAGGGAATGCAGTGACTTTAATTCACCCCACTTGGTACACTATTATTTCTCTGGAAATGCAACCTGAATGTAAGCCAGGATATCCAAGGCAGAGTATCGCAGGGAAAAAATGGCTGAAGAGGTTTCCATGCAGTGTATTCATTAGAGTGGGCTGGAAGAGGGAGGAGTTTTATGAGGATATACACCTCCTTCTCCTCCCCTCCTTTTTCCTGGTTTAGCTTTGTTAAATTCTTAGTGATGCAACCCCTGCCATGCCTGGTTTTATTTGCTTCTTAAATGTTGTTGTTCATGGAACATAGGTGCCTGTGGTTTTTCAGGGATGAGAAGAGAGCTTCACAGGAAAAATTTCTTTTCCTTTTCTCTCTTAACTATTTTTCTTCAAAGGTGAAGAGAACAACAATTGCCTTTGGCTGGCAACTCAAATTTCTATTGTTTTAGTTTCCCCCCCTTTGCCTGCATAGTACTCTCACAGCATAAACACACAGATTTTTTTAGAACTTCTATTGCATATGGTATGGCCCTGCACACTGCTCACACAGTAAAGTCATGGGAGAAATTGAGGGTGAGAATAGAGGCTGTAATGTATTCATAGACCTTTCAGGTTCAAAAGTCTACTGCATGTAATGCATTGCAAGTGTCAACAGGTTTTCAATGAGGCAGAAGCACTGCCCAGATGTTCAAACAACAGAAAAGCAGAATAACACAAACTATCAAGCATGCACAGCAATCACAGGGGAAAAGGTGCAGCAGGGTTGGATCTTTTTTTGAAAATTCAATTTTAGAGGAATTCTCTTTCATGAATTTTCTTGGGAGAAGCAGAATTCACCAGGAATCTTTCAGACCTCCCTCCTTTTAGCAGGAGGTCTGAAAGGCTTCTGGCTAATTCTGGTTCCTTGCAGCGGGAAGTTTGTCAACCAGGGAGCATTTACTTTGCCACATCTCAAAGGCAACAAAAGCTTGTGGCAGGACTGTGCCTTTGCCATGGGCACTGCTGGGAACGGTGTGGTTTCTCCAGTACTGTGGCTGGGAGGCAAGAAGCCCTGAGGCTGTGCGAGGCTCCCCTTTTCACTCCTCTCTACCCAGGAAATAAGAGGAGTTGAACAGCAATTTTTGTGTGTGAGTGGTGATCTGTGAGACCTATGGGCGGAGTGGACAGCGAAGAAATTTTGCTAGTCCTACTGCCCCAAATACTACCCTGTATTGGAGGTGCTGCTGAAGGCAAAGTTCTCCAGAGAGAAATGGTGTTTCCTGCCAAGCCTTGCTGAAAAGGAATTCTACTTTGGTGGACACTGAATCAGTTGTCTGACATTGTGAAAGCTCGTGCTTCATTAGAAGTCAGCATTAATTACTTTTTGTAGAACACACAGAAATTAAGCTCTCTTATCGACGTAGTACTAAGAAATAAAAACAGCAAAGTCTGAATCAGACTATAAGATGAAGTGAAACTATCCACTAAAGGCTTCTAAAGGCAGGGGATTGTTAATAAAAAATCAAACCATCATTTAATTACTTTAGTAATTACTTTAGTAATTAAATGAATGAATTTAGAAATGAACGAATACAGCAATTTCTTACAGAGAAAGGATGCTGCTATAGGAACAAATATTGCATTCAAATCTGAAAATAAATTCCTTTATTGCTCGTTCCAAAAGTGTTTTGGAATTACTGAGTGTTAGGATGAGGAATCAAAAAAATCCCAAATCCAACCACGTTAAACAAATAGTCACTTATAGGAATAAGTTTTCAGTTAATTAAGGAGGAGTCTGACATCAGAAGATCATATTTCAGTGACCTGACAGGAGAAAAAGAAAAAGAAAAAGACTTTTTTTTGGACATTGGGAAGGTCAGCTCTTTCTACAGCAGCAGATCAAGCATCTCAACTTTAAAGAATGACAGAGAAAATGAAACTATGAGAAAGCAGCCAAAAAGCAATTTGACTCTATGAAAATAAGCAGCATCAAAACTGCAATACCACCTCCATTTTGGGACTGGCAAGATCCACCCTCTTAGTTTTCTAATTCTCCAGAAATACTAGTCAAAATTTTTCTTTATTACCACTGCTTATACTAATATACATGCACAACACACATGTACAGTTAGAGTTACACAGATGCTTGGATATTAAACCCTCCACTCCCACAGACTTCTCCCTCTAACTCTCCTGGGTGCTATATATCAAAGGAGTATTTATTTTTCTACAGTGGTGCAAAACTAAGTTAGTGAAAACAAGAGTTGGGCCTCAGTGCTTCTCTGAAATTTGCCGTCCTACTTTCCAGCTGTGCAAGGCAGTAGGAGTGGGAAACTGCAGAGCAACAGGTCACCAGTGCCACTGGTGCTCCTCAGAGTATTCGGAAGGGTTTGAATCCACACCACTGTAGTATGAGCTATTGTTTCCACTGTTGTTCCCCTAGTAATCCATTTAGGCTATTTAATGTGGTGTGGGAGGAGGAGCGTACTGAAATAAGAAGGGGAAAGTAAGGGCATGAGAAAGATTATGCAAGTGCTTTGGGGAGGGTTTTCAGTGTGTCTGTTTTCTTTGTAGTCACAAAACAAAAAAGCCTTGTACCTGAATTTTACATATTACACACACCCCCCGAGATTTTCTGTTTGTTGCTCCTATGCTATTTTTTAAACTAACTTATACCTCTTCTTAAAATTCCATTTGAGATGCACTGCACATGCATTCACAGAAGCTACAGTGGGACCAGTGCTACACTAGATAATAAGGCTACAATGTATTGCTTTAATTTCACTGGAAGGTAAGGAAGTGCATTTTAAGAATCCATACACTTTCTCCTAAGCTGCTTACAGTGGTGTGGATTCTAGGTTGACTAATGGGGTTGTAGCCCTCATGTGCAGACCCAGCTGCTAGAAAAATTATAATCTGAATCATTGTCTCAGCCACTGTATGGTTTGTATACAGTATTAAATTTGATTGCAGTTTAGAAAGGTAAATAAAATGAAATTTTACTAGTGTCAAGAAGGGATTTTAATTTATTTTAACTTAAAAGCTGTTCTGTTGTCAAG
This sequence comes from Manacus candei, assembly GCF_025592945.1. Classification (NCBI taxonomy): domain Eukaryota; kingdom Metazoa; phylum Chordata; class Aves; order Passeriformes; family Pipridae; genus Manacus; species Manacus candei. The sequence goes on from NW_026138053.1 coordinate 19,084,603, forward strand.
TTAGTTAAAAAATCTAGTCTCTTCCTGCTATGCAAGAATAACTTTCTGGCTTATTTCAAAAGACTGTGATGTAAGTTAATTGCTTTTAGTAATTTTCATCATCAGTTTCCTGTGCTACTTTTGCATAAAGGATTAATCTGTTTGGACTTTTTTTTTTTTTCTGACATCCACAGAATCCAGACCACAACAGTAGCAACTCATTTCCTTATACAGCAGAGAACTTCTCCCAGTTTGCCCTTTATGGTTATTCGTCACCAGTGATTCAGGTCAGAGGCCCTTTTGGAAGTGTCTGCAATTCTATATAGCCTTGTAAAGTATTTTAATCTTTTTCAGAATTATTTTCCTTTTTTAGGCTCAGTGCCACTTTCCAGGGGATTTCACACTAATGTTTAAACTTATAAATCTAGTTTAGCAGAATTGTCTACCTTAAAACAGTCGTTTAATCATTCTCTCCTAGGAAAAAGAGCAGGCATTTTGGACACTGCTTATTGGTATATGCATCAGAATTATGTCAACATCAGTATAACAAAGAAAAGGTGACAGAAACAGTTGTCATGATCTTTGAATCAACAGTTTGACCTCGGCTGCATGCAGATTGTACTCCTCCTACTCAGACTCATTGAAGAGGAGGAGGATACTCAGGAGATACTCATTAACATATGCAAAACCTTCTCATTTTATATGTGGAAGGCATGACTGTATGTCATAGGAGCCTGCCTGCAAAAGCAAAGTCCCATCCTACAGGTAAAACCACCTGTGAGGATCAAGAGCTCTAATAGTCACCTCTGCAGTCTAAACTAAAGAGGTATGATTTCCCCTTAATGTACACAAAGGCTAAACTACATAGCAAAGCAAAGCATGGACTGTATGTGCTAGACTGCTTCTAATACAGAACCTAGCCTGAAAATCTGTCTCCTAAATCACTTTATGATTGTTACTTAAGTAAGTGGAGCCAAAAGAACACATTATTGTTTTCAGACTTCCTAATATAAAAGACAAAATGGTCTATGCACATAAAATCAAACATGATTTAAGTGAAAAATACTGAAACTTGATTGCCTTTACATTGACATATCAAACAATGAAATAAAGATTCTAAGAACTTACATCTAAAAAAACCATTTGAAAATGGGTTGCTACTTTTCTTTGAATATTTATTTCCACTTATTTGATATGAAATTGATAGACTTAGTACTACATTTAAGGAAAAGAATGAAGTGCTCTACTGTGTCACTTATTTGCTACTTGACATACTCAGTGCAGAGGGAAACAGCTGTGCTGCCCACATAAAGCATAAAAAAATCCCTTTCTGCAATAATTGTTCAAAATAGATTATTCTTGTTCCTAGCAATACCTCATATTTTCATCTCTTTACATTGTCTTATCAAACAGATAAGATTTGGATTTTCATTGCTTTAAAAAGTTCCCTCCCCACTACCAGGTACCCAAATTCCAGGCCCCCAGTTTTTGTTAATTTTTTTTCAGTTTGAAAAGCACAACTTTCCTGTTTGGTATGAGATCCCTTGTTTTTGTCAGGTCTTTTTTAGCTTGCAGGGTCTCACTGGTGTGAGGTGGAGAGATATTTTAGGAACATGGAAGTACAGCTTTTAGTTTCACCTTGCTAATACAGAATGGAGGCACACAGCCTCATTCTTGATGAAACAAAATGCAAGAAGGCCAACAGGAAGGCAATAGGCCTCTGAATCTGAAGGAGATTTTGCTTTTGGTCTAGTCTAAAGGAGCAGAGTCTATCAGAACCATGAGTGTGCTTAAAGGTCTACTTTATTTTTTAATTTATTTTTAGGAGAGAGGTTTGCTGAGACCCACATTGTGATTCTAAGGTATTTTTCTATATCACTGAGCAAGTCTGAAATACGTGTGCAGTATAAACTGTAAGCAGATTAAAGAAGGTTTTACTTTGAAAAAGAAATAATATTATGGACTGCCTTCTGTACTTGCATGGAAATGGATGGCATGCAGAGTAGTATCTGTTTGACTGACATAAAATAGCTGAAATCATGTGGCTGAGTTGCTGGGTTTGCTGTGCCTTTTGGGTTAGTGTACAGAGAGCACTCACTGTTTAAGTCTTGATCTCACCACCCATAAAATGTGAAAGACACCATTATCTGGCTCACAGGGATGCTGGGAGATTACGTAATGTTTGCATAGCTATTTTAAAATACGAAGTACTGTGAATTATGCAGTATAATTGCTGAGAGCAAAGACTTATCCTCTCTAAAGAAAACGAGAATGAAAAATTCTGAAGAAAATTATTTTTGAGAGTGTCTTTAACTACATTAATCTACACTATTTATCTATTTGCTAATTAAAATTATTTTAGTCTGTTAGAAACAATCAGAACAATTTACATGAAAAAAGACACCTGACTGTAGTTGTCACTGAAGTGTACTCAATTCATTGAGAAAATCATTAAAAAGTTAGCACTGTACTTTCAAAAGGTCCCCCCTTATTCCACACCATGCCACCCTAAGCTACTTAATAATTTAATTCTTTCTGTGTCTGTGTTTCAAGTTGGTTAAATCTGGGCTGCTAAGTGGTGCTTTCCTTTCAAGGGATTCATTTACTGAGGAATCCTCTTCACTCTGATTTAGTCTTTCATCTTGCCTGGATGCTGCTTTACTCATCACTAATTCACACCACACATCACAGGCTACATCAACATCTGCAACTTCTGGATGGGAAGTTTTCATTTCTTCCCTTTAAGAATATCTGTCATTCTGCAGTCCCAGTCATCAGCTCCTAACAACCTTTCCAGCTGTACAAAAATGCATTCTGAATAAACATTGGAAGGAAGGAAGCATAAATATTTGACAGCATTCACAGTCATGGCAGGTTATTAAGTGCTTTGCGTTTTAGAAGAATACTCAAGACTGTCTTCCAGTGAAGTATTACAAGTGATACTCCAAGTATTTTTTAATCTAAGTAAGCTTTTATTTGGGAAGAGGCTTTTAGTTTCTAGATATGAGAAGAGAAGATTGTGGGCACGCACAGCATTTTGCAATTTCATTTTCGTTTTGTCTGTTTTTGTGATTATCATATTCTGCATACCTTAATCTTTGTTACTCAGAATTTTGAGCATGGCCAAAATGGACACTGTAACAGAAGTTAAAATGAGAAATGAGTGACTTCCTCCCTGTGGAGTTAGTTAATGCTTATCTCACAGGTCCAAATTTTAAATGATTTTGTCATCTGAAAGACAGCTTCATTCTCTCATTCTCCATCTGGGAGGTGTTTAATGCTATGGTGTAGTAATATAAAAACTACAGAAGAAAGCTTTAGGGGAGAGAGTAAGTAGCATTTATACTCTCACAAAGTCTTCACTAGAACTTCAACAATTTTTCCACTAATGCCTATGCTACTACCCATTTAAGTACCAGTGGGGTAGAACTGAAGCCTATCATGAGCATATTATTGGAAAGTCAGTCTAAGGAAATTTAAAAAATATTTTTTTAGCTATGAGACCCAACAGCTGCTCAATTGAATTAATAGTTTATTTTAATTTGAATTCTAAAATTTCTAGTTTTTCTTAGCAGGCTGACTTCAGAATAACTTCAACAACTTAGCCTAAATTAGGTACAAGTATACTCCTTCATTAAAAAATTAGCATAAATATGTGCAATTCTTCCTATATTTATAGCAATACCAGCTATCTGTTACAAACTTCCCTGTACGCACATATGCCATAAACAAATAATTGCAATCACTGTTCTAATCTGTTCTCCTAATCTATAGCCTATTTTATTTCTGGAAAACTTGTGGTCTGGGCTGCTGGAGGTCAGGAAATCCTTGCTGCAGCCCTCCTACACCTGTGCAGAGCTCTACTGCATCTGCAAAATTAGTCCAGCTGGGGCTTCTGGCACATGTGCCTGCACTGGCAGAGCCAATTCTTCAGATTATAAAACACATAGATTAGCAAGATTTTTCCAGTGATGTCAGTAGAACACTTTTGGTGTTGGAGCTTGGCTGGATAACATTCCATATTAAAACATGGATTTTTGACTAGACATTGGCCTAAACTTAATGCTTTTTTCCAAACAGTCCCAAAGATTGAAAAAATACTGAAAAAAATTACTAACATAGTGGATTTGTTTTACAGTTAATCAAACACGACCAAATACATTTTCCTATCTGAATTTCCATTGCAGGCTCCCTTTCTTTTTCACTTAATGTGAGATTTGCCATACAGTAGGGGACACAACTCCCAAACACAGAATCTGCAGATGGTATCTACAGAGCAACCCCTATAGCTCATTCACAGGAACATACTGGACACATAACCAGCAAATCCATTCTGCACTTTTTTTTGTTTCCAAATGAGGCATAATCATGATCACAAGCTATACTGAAGCATACAAACCCAAAGTACATACCCATACTAAACTGACAGTAAAATACAGCACAAGATAGCACAGTCAACCTGCCTGTACATTTATGAACCTTAATAGAATAGGAATTATCTTGTACATGCAAAAAATGTCACATGCCAGCCAAAAAGCAGACACATTCAGCACTGAGCACTCAGTATTTAAGTACTTAATTCCTGTCATCTAACAGAGCAGCTCTAACTACAGGGCAATGAAAGACCAGACATCAGAATAACTAAGCATGTCAGTTCAGACCACAATGATAAGCTTCTGACAGAAAAGGACAAAAATCAGATAGCTCCTACTTCTGAATTTCCTTGAGGTATAACTGTACAGGCTTCAATGCAAAATGTACAGTAAAGTTTCGCCTTTAAGATTTTTTTATAATGGACATCCATATCACATCTTAAACTTGATTATTAGTGAGAGCAATTTAGAGTATATAACGTCTTTTGGCACTTGCATTTGCATGCAAATACTTGAGGCTTTTTTTACATATCACACTGTAGTACATAACTGACCTCTGAGGAGACAAAAAACAGCAGGAAAAAATACACTTACTGCTTTTAAGAAAAACACTTAGAACAATATGAGCATAACTAATGTATGATTTGTAGCACATCAGTATTAAATTGATGAATCTGGCTTACAGCAAGCCAAATTTGGACTGCAAAATCCTACAAAATCCTACAGCCTGTAATAACTTTATGAGCAGTACTAGCCAGCACAAAATTTGCCCAGGAACATAAATACTAAAAAGAATATAGTAAAATATGGAAGTTGTTTTAAACTTTATAGAAAAAGGTTTAATTGTCTGTGGATGAAGTGTAGTTAAATAAATGGGTTTTATTTGTTTGCTAGTCTCATATGCCCCGGATGCACATACATTTGAAAATCTTGTTTAACCTGATTTTTTATAAGTATCTTGTTCCATTTCAAAGTAATCTTTTAAATGTGTTAGAGCAACAAGAACTCATATGTCACATATATTCACCATCTTCAATTTGATAAGCTAACTAGTGTAGTGGTATAAATTGCATTTTCCTGCATTTAGACTAAGTACATTATTTTTGTCTAATCCTCTATTTTACACCAAATCCTTCCTGAGTCACCTTAAAAATTCAGAGCGAAAAAACAACATAATTTTACAATTTCAAATGTAGACATGTAAGTGGGCTATACCATTACCTGCAACTACCAGAGACAGACACATAGCCTGCAGACATGCCTAAAGTGTACAATAAAACAGACTTGACGTGTCTCCAGCCCTATGTTACAAGCAAGACAAAATGGCTAATAAATATTTACAGATCTTGCATCCAAAAAATTAAAACTAGGGAAGAGATTAAATCCCGGGTCTAGTCAAATGCAAGGGATACTTCGTGGCTGACTTCAGTAGGTTAAGAAAATGCATGTATGCTGCAGTGTTAGGACATGCCAGAAGGCAATGCCTTTCCCTCTGTGCCCTTACAAGCACATGGTTGGCAGCTACAGAAACAGCACATGCTATACTGCAACCTCGGTGATGCTCTTAGAGCTCACAGGCAAAGTCTAGCACCATAACCCAGAGCGTTACTGCGAGATCAAGGGTTTAACCACACAGGTTCAACTTCCAGCACGTCAGAAATAAGGCACTTTGACCTTCAATATAAGCTACGTTTACCTATTCTGGTTGCTAAACCAGAGACACCAAGATCCATTCACTAATTTCATATTTGTTCCTTCAGAGAGAAAAACAGAGCTCCTTCTAGGCTGAAAAAAAAATCCTTCGCACCAAAACACAATACTTTAGATGAACTTCAGAATATGCCAAGGAAAAACTGAACAGGAGTAGTTAAACGACCTCTAGATATTGGTCTTACAGGCAATTGTTCCACAGAGAATGCATCGTGCTCATAAACATAACTGTGAATGCAGGGTTTGTTACAAGTGCATTTTATATAAGACATGTCAAAAATGCTATCATTATGCATGGATGGATAGAAAGTATAAATTAAATATTTCAAAAAAGGATCAGAGAGTTCTTGTCCTCAGCTACATCAGAAACTGAAGTCAACTGGAAAATGAGTCCTGCTTTTCTTGGAATTTCTAAAATATTAGGTAAGACAGGCATTTTTGGGCGAATAGATGCTAAGAAAGCAGGCTGTTCATACTTGAGAAACTCCATCTTGACAAGATTAAAATGATGTTAATTATCTATATCCAAATGTGTTTGGGATTTTTTATTTTTTTATTTTAGGACCATGGTTCTTTCTCCAAATGAAAACCAATGCCTCAAGATTGGTTTGGTTGTGTTGTGCTCCTCAAACACAAAGAGCAAAACTCTTATTTCAGTCAGAATGGATTTTAAGATCAAAGACTACAATGTCTTCATGTGACAGGACACTTTGCGTCTTTTACTGTACATTTCTCCATTTTGAATTAATTTTTACACTTCCCAGAGCCAACAAAAAAGAAAACTCCCAACAAAAACTATAGTATACAAAGCATAGAACTATAACATTCTTCCTATGTTTTCATAGCTCAGGAAACTGTAACAATACTGTAAACTAAACCCAATCTAAATAGCACATCCCTAGACGGAACAGAAGGGACAAATATATTTGTGAAGCTTGCCAAGGCTTAGTATGCATGAAGTCATTTTTACGTTTTTTTTTAATACAGTGTATTACAGTTCAGACTTTTTCTTAAAGATCTTTTGGATGTCATAGCTAATACAGAAAGATGTTATAGAATCTGTGGTCTTCAAAACTGCACTGCATCATTTAGGGGTAAGAAGGCAAGAAAGTAGTTCAACTCATGCTTACATAATTTTATCACTATGATCTAAACACTTCAGCCTTCTACAAATCAATCCAGGAAAATCTAAGAAGCACCCTCCACAGGGTGCATGATCATCCTTACCACGCTTGGCACGGAAAGTTGGAGTCTTATTTATTTTAGGCAAAACATCTTTTACAAATTATTCAGTTTAAACAGGATTTAAAAGCTGTTCTGCCTTGATCATTGAAATGAAAAATCAGTTGTCGGCTCCTGACCAACATAATCATCCTTTTCTTTTATTTAGAGTATTAGAGCAGGGCATACAAAGTTGTTCCAAGGACTGCCAACTAAACGTGGAGCCAATGCCTGATGGTGATGATATTTGTAAGACCTTTAATGAGGTAAGAAGGATGACTGAGGTATGTGCTGGCCAATTTGTGGATGTACTAGAACTCATTGATGTACTTTGAAAAAACCTCTAAAGGTTCAAGGAAGCCTCCATCCAGAGGGCATGTAAAGAGACTCATAAATGATGAGCATCCTAATTTATTTCCATCTGATACTGAATTAACTTGTCCTTTCTAGTCTTTCAAATTTAGCAACACCTTCCTCTTTCAGATTTCAAATGTGTTGACATATTTTAGACCATGATATAGATGTGGATGAAATATGAAGTGGGACTCTGAAGTTCAGATGTTCACTGGCTCACACTGGCAAAAAACATTGTGATGACCACATGGTTACACTTCCACTTTGTCAATTTTGTGTTTTAATTCATTTAATATGTGCCACATCAATTTGATTTTTTCAAATTTCTGCGCCATTCTAAGTTGAAAGCTTTACAAAGCACTCTTGTTAATACAACCTTGCAAATGAGCTGATCTGACAAAAACTTATTTTTCTGATCCTCTGTTGAACAATATTCTTTACAATACCATTGTTTCAACCTGTATGAGTCTTACAGGCCATTCTATTATTTCTCCCATGCCTGAATTCAGGTGAACAACACCTATAATTACTTGACTTATCCCATGTACCATTATAAACAATAGGACATAAGATTTTTTTTTCCTAGGCCTCTGAAAATTCCTCAGTTTTCCAAGACTTATTGAAAATAAATGTTAGCAGTCCAAAATGCTCATGAGATGCATTTCCTAAAATACTTGGAGGAAATTTCTATAACTGTTGACTCAGCTGATGTTTAAAAGCTCTCCAGAATATCTTCAAGAATGGAAAATAATTAATCAACCTATCCCTTTAATATATTATCTACCTTTCCTAGTTATGGAATTGAAATATTTATTGAAAACATGTACTCACCCCACGAGTAAAGACATTACCTTTTTAATCTAGCAATGGTATATAATTGATTTATTTCTTTAATCTTAATATATTACCATTCTCTAATGACCATAGACTTTTTCTACTTCTTTTACCTCCCTCATAAACTTTCTACTACTTCTACTCTTTTTTTTTTTTTTTTCATTTTCATTTGCTGAATTATCCCTCCTCTGGATTTAAATACTTTTCTCCTACCACATATGTTTCTTTTTAAATCAGTATAAGGTTTTCTTTCCTAAATTTGAGGTTTTAGGTTTAGGGATAGAAAAGTAAAATCTTGCCAAGTACTGCCCAAGTATGACCAATATTTATATTTTTGCCTTATGATTTAACTCATAATCAATTACAGATTTATGAGCATTAGGTAGGATTTTATTATACTCATATATATCTCAACTAATCATTTCATAATCAGAGCAACCACCAATATTTAGTTCCAAGATCAGTTCCTACATAAGCATTAAGATGAGGATTATTATGGATTTCCCATGGAAGATGTAATGCTTATCAAGTCAGGAAATTGATATTTATAGTTTTTGAAAGAAATTCCAACATTCTCTGGCACAAAGGTTTGAGTGTCTGAAGGTCCCTGATCATCCGGTCATAGACATTTGACATTATGCTCACAAGCAGGTTTTTCTGGGCATGCTCTTTGTTTATGTTGGTACTTGCCACAGATCCCCAAGCCCCATGCATGCTGCCAGCAAGGGCATTTTGACAACTAAACTATGCTCAGGAATGTATTTTCCAGCTAGTGAGGAATTTGGACCCCTTTGCCAAATAGCGAGTTCTGATCATACAAATTTAAATACAAGCAAACAAAGTCGAACATATGCCCACAAACAAGAGATTCTGAATTGTGTTGTTACCCAAACCCATAACAAAGAATCATTTCTCATATCATGCTGCCCTAGACAGCTTTTTTCCTAATACTTTGAATATAAATAAAATAAAATAAACACACCCTAGGCAGACTCCCTCCAAAAGCCTTCTGTAGTATGTAACTCACCTCCTTTTCTCAGTCCTACAGAACAGGTAAGCTACTTACTGAATGTTTGTTAGGAAAACTAGTAGAACATGGGTTAAAATTATTTCAGTGTCAGTTACAGCTGCCTAAAACTTTGAAAATTTAGGCCATTACCTTTGCTGGATTTCAGTTAACCCACCCATGTAAAAACATTTTCCTGTTTTTGTGACATTTGTATTAGTATCTGTGAATCCAAAGCGCTGGGTAAGCATAACGGATCATTAATTCCCTGTTCAACTAATGTAAGTATCAAATCATTGCAGACTTCAGATTAAGTGGATCATCCTTTTCCATAATTATTTTTTCAGACAATTGTTGTTGCTTTTACAGAAAAGAAATTTTTATATGGACACTCCTTTCCAAAGGCTTATCCAAAAGGGAACTCTCAACATTTGGAACATTTCTCATTTGTAACTACAACTGGAATAAAGTGGATGATTTCTAGTGACAGTCCATGTTGTGCTACAGTTTTGGTGATACTTGCTGCTGAACTACATTCATTTTATTGCTACGACCTGTGTACTTTCCAGTGACCCATATGACATCTAGGTCTGCTGCAAGACATGCATCAATTCCAGATCGTATCAAATATGTAAATTTTCATTTTCACTCTGGAAACTGAGGTTCACATTTGAATGTTTCACAGAAATATGCACTTTCAACCATGGCTGCAGGCTAGAGTTGCCTTGTGTAAGTCATCCATTTTTAGAACTAACTGTACAATTATGCAGTTCAAGTCACGCAGAAGATCCACGGAATTTGTGCATATTGCTCATATGCCTTTTTTTTTTTTTTGGTTAAAGCATTTATTTGTACATAAATAGATCTGAAATGCAGATAAATGGCTGTGTTCAAGTAATCAAGGATTGTAAAGGAGGCCATGTCAAAGGACATTTTCCTTGGGTGACTGAAAGTCAGTATGGTACATAAAGTTAAATTTCAGAAGGCTTTTATTAATCAGTAAATTGCAGTATTTCTTCCATTACCAATGCACTTGGAAAACAATTCTCGCATTAGGCAATTAAAAAGGCAATAGCACTGTTGTCTGGCAACTTTGGAAGCACTTAAATTACAAATTAAAACAAAGACTAGAAATAAAATCATTATCTTTTGTTGCTTTTGACTTCTGGCCTCACAATCAGAAATCAGGGGTGCAGTGCATCAAGGCTGCCTGAGGGTTGCTAAGGAAAGCGATTTCTATTAAAAATTGGAAGTGAGGAGTTTCTACATCCAAATGAAAAAGGACATCACAGCATTTGTTTATGAAATAGGAGGATTTAAACTGTTTAATAAATATTACAGTCTCAACAAGTCCTCTTTAATGGCATTTGAAGGAACAAAGCTGTGCTGTATCCCTGTGTAGCACCACGAAAATATTCAAAACAAATCAAAATATCAAATATAACGTGGACTATTCTGAATATCAGTAAGAGGAGGAACCCTGTGTTAATCCTGTGTAAACCTTTGTTAATTATTGATGACAAGAATATTCTAAATATAAATAGAGAAATGAGTGCAGAAAAATAACTCACTTTTTTGTACAGCCTCTAACCTCAGCAGCTTTTGAGGTTCTGGCAAGTCCTGCTTCCCTAAAAGAACCTTTGAAGGTCCTTGGTTTTGACAACTACACTTACAGAGCCTGTCATCCAGTAACATGTACATTCCCTTTTGATGATACCTGAGAGTTCTGAAATGTGTTGGAATTTCTGTAAAGAATGAAAGTGTAGTTTCAGACTACTTGGAAAATTGTTTAGGATAATTACCCTCAAGAAGCTGAATTTAACCAAATCTCCTGAACAGGCTTTCTTTGTTGATTTTATATGGAAAACCTCATGTTAGACTCAGACTCCATTATTCAGATGGCCTAATTTTAAAAATTAGTGATCACTGTGGGAGTAGCTGGTGCTTACTCATTTTGAAAGTAAGGACAGTGATTAGAATGCATAAATTAAGCTGCCTGTTTTTTAAAATCTTGCACTTGAGCCTAAAATTTGTGTCACATCTCACAAGAAAGAGCTTTCTCACAACATTTTTGCTAGTGCCTTCTCTTTCCTTCTGGCCTGAAAAAATGAGAACAGTTGCCACTCTTTGTAATTAGCAGTTTTATCTTTGTATTTACTGGAAATAGAAAAAAAAACCCAACAAGAAAAAAGCCTTAAAAGTGTTGTTTCCATCCTTCCTCTTTCCTTGTCCTACTAGAAAAACCATTCTAGATCAGATTTTGGGTCAAGAGTCCTGTTTTATCCTACCTAGGTTATCTTTTTCAAAAACCAAGCTGGCTCAAGCAAGCTGGCATACTCTGTGGCCCACACCACCAGAAATTCCCATAACACATAATTTATCAAACAGGTGGAGAGAGTCTGATGAGGGAATCAACCATGGCTTTGATTCATGTCTGCTGAACAACTTGTTAACTGAGGTTGTCATATCAAAAATCTCTCTCCTCCTAGAGTGCTTGCCTGGTTCAGGGAACACAAGAAGATGGGCACGTTTGGCAGCAAACGGGCACAAGTCCAGCATTGCATGTGACTAATTCCACTTTCCTTCTTAGCCCTTGCATCTCTTCTGCAGCAACATCAGCTCTTTAGTGACAGTTCTTATAGAATTTTAGTTTTCACTCCAGTATTTTCACTGTCCTGCCATCCAGAGTGCGTTTTTCCTTCCTATTCACACTGAGCACTCAAATTCTCTTACTCCCAACTTTTAATCTTTTTCCAGGAGGAGACTCCTGTGGATGTCCTTCCCCTGGCTAGGTGCCGCCTTCTTTTTTATTGGTTAACTGCAAGCCCTAAACTTAAGGTGATTTTTTTCCCTTCCATTTACTCTTAGCCTTTGTAATCCCAACGCAAGTCTAATAGGGAAATGTAAAACCGGATCTGAGCTGTTTTTAATACAGTGTTGAGAGGTGGAGTTGGCTGGAGTTCAATTTTGTGCTGAACAGCTCACTGTAGTTCAATAAAGACTTGTGTCTGCGTTTCTGTTTATAAGGCTGGAGTAGAGCACAGAGTATGCTTTTTCATTTATAATCATACACGGACACAAGACAAACACCTCTTAGCTTACAGAAAGACAGGTCATAAAATGAACTCCCAGGGGGTTGGAAACCTACATTATCAGTCCCTTTTCTAGTGGAAGCAATGCACTCCAATGCAAGTGTTGCTTATGGAAGTTGTAGTTTGAAGTCTAAGCAAAGTCTAGGTGACCTGGGGCATACTCAGCATGATGTTCACTCAATACACCTATTTTGCACAGGAATCAGCTACATTACAAGAAAAAAAAAGAAAGAAAGAAAAAAAAGATAAACCTTAAATCAGGACCTCCACCTTACTCCAAAGCAGTGTTTTCTGCACATATGCGTGGGGAGAAAGGATGATTGGGACTTACAAATTCAGGACAGCATCTATTTGAAAACCAGATTGTCATGCTTAATGCATAAGGCCCTGCATATTGCTGTATTCAACAAACACAAAAGAACTTTCAAGGCACATTCTATGCCTGGTTTCAAAACATAGCACAGAGGAGTTAGAGTCATAGGTTGTACATGTTGTAGTCACCATTGTTAAGGCCCAGTGTGACCTCATGGTACCCTGCCCCATAAAAACACCTGCCCTGGTCACCCTCTGACTTCAGCCAGTCATGGTCATGTCAGAGTCACACCAGCTCCCGACAGCCTGACTGTGACCCTCAGCAGATGTTATACCTGGAATCTGAGCTGCCACAACAGCAGGGATTAACACACATATCTGTTTGTGTGGATGCATACATACATATAAACATACAAACAGACTTATACACCCATATATATTTTTATATATTACTTATTAATATATATTTAAAGAATTGTAAGATAGGGATCCTGCTTAAATTTTGGGCAGAAACACTGAAAAATGGTACAACTCCATGGTTTTTACTAATCGTGCTTTAGGACAGCCTCTCAAGGACATGATGGGCTGGCAGGGAAAACTGCCACACCTACAGAGGATTACCCAGGTCATCCCAGGGAACAAACCCACTCAACCCTTTTCAATTTGTCTTTGGAGCAGGAGTATAGCACAGCCCTCTCTGTTCTCATCCATGTTAAACGCAGACTCTGCTAAGAATTCCTGACACATGCATATCTGTCCTGAAACTACCCACAATAGGGATTAAAGAGATGTACAATTTAACCTCAATTCATAATCCTGCTTAAATCAGGAGCAAAATAAATCACTAAGAGCAATGACAGGACTGTTCTTAGTGCTCCACACATGACCCTGGCAGATCCCTTCGGAAGTACAGGAAAGGCTTCTGCATTCATAAAGGAGCATGTTACGTGTCCACAGAGTGTTGTGTGCTTTCCATGTTTCCAGGATGCAAACCATGGTATGGTTAGCCATTATAGATGTATTGAGTTGACTTTTTCAAAGACATAAATTACTTACTAGACCAAGTTGACTGTATCCCAGATATATTCCCATTTGCTAGATAGAGCAGGTCTCACTGGAGATACCCTCAACAGCTTCAGCAATTTTGCTTACTCACAGAGCCTACTCCTCTTTCTGTTTTTTCATTTCTAGTATTAGCAATTGTTTATTAGCAATTTATCCCCTGATTCTGGGTGCCAGTTTTGTCAGGGTGCTCTACAACCTAGGGTGCTCCATTCACTGGGAAAAGTTACGGTGTGTTGCAGTTATTTAACAGCTGAGATCACTGAAAAGCTGAACTACAGGACACCCATCCTTCTAGGAGCACCTTAACACTTGAAGTTTACTGGGCACTTGTGGTCAGTTTATGTCGTTGTTCAGGTTAGAGATGGTAAAGCATAAGATTTTTTTTTAAACAGTCAATTCCTTCTCCCCCTTTGGTGAGGAGATGGGATTTCTGTAGCATTCATCCAGTCCAGTACTGGGCCACAGAGTTATTCCAGCAACACTATTTGTATCTAAACAAAATGAGAACCGGCCTGTTGTGCAAGGCAGACACTGTGCACCACTTCCCATCACACCAAAAGGAGTTCATACTCTGACTCAGTCTTTATAGGTGCCCGCTCTTTGCCTTTATATTAAAGTGCATGGTCTCTTTGGGAGAGATAACTGGAATACTATTCTCTGCCAGAAACATATGACTGAAAAAAAAAAGATTTTAAGGAAGAGACTAATCCCATTACAAGGTCTGATACAGCTGCAGGAGAGATAAACTGGACAGCCATTTAAAAAATTTAGGTTGCTTATAATAGCCCAAGCTAATCTATTTCTTACTCACTGTATTTCCTAATTCCTTTCCTAACACATTGCCTACAGAATTTCATGGCAAATTATTATTTTTTAAACAACATTATATGTTAGCAATAACCAGGGTGCCCAGATCCTCACTTTCAGAGCATTTGAAGGCATGTCCAGAGATGAGCTTTTTCACCAAGTGTGTTGGATGGGGGATGGGTGGAAGTTTATATTGATCAGATTTATCCACAGAAATAATTTCTCAGAAATTTGACATTTAAGCTGACTTTTATAGTTTCTAGAAATTATTTAAAAAAAAAAAAATCCCGACCCAAACTCATAAAATCTCTTTCCTTTCCTTTTATCCCTACTCAGTGTATCCAGTAGTCTGATCCAGCCATGCTCTATTTTTACACGGATGGATAGTAAATGGAAAGGAGGGTTTGCATCACTTTGTGCTGGCTGTAATCACACAGCTGTAACTGCTTGGACTTGGATGGGACCAGACAGAGGTTTCTCATGTGCCCCAGTGAGTATTAGAAATGCCTTTCTAATACAACACTAGAGTGTGGTCCCCAGGCACCTGTACAGGATGGTGTAAGGGATCACCACCCAGGGTCAGGAAGACTGTGCCTGCTCTGTGAGTTCAGGGTGACTTCTGCTCTGGGTGAATCACAGTAATGGACCTATACTGCTTTTGCGGCACATATATCAGTGAAAAGACTGTGGAATAAGTTGTTACTTTTTGAATGCATTTTGTAAAAGCAGGGAAAGACCTCTTTTTCTTCTTTAATCCCACAATATCTACTTTCAGATTTATAAAACACTTTCAGGAAAAGCTTGCCAGAAAATGCAACTCCTTCTTCTGCTCAAAAATGAGACTATTTTTTTAATTTTATTTTTTTTTCCCCTGGAAATTTTTAGTTAAGTTTGATCTAGCCCTTTGTTATTTTGTTTCCAAGCAGAATCAGAGCAAAAGTTACAATTAAAAGAAAATTCCCATGTAAAAAAATTAATCACTACTTTTACCAGACAAAACTTCTGGTTCTGATTTAAACTCCAACTTCTTTTGGTGAGAAGTTTTCAGGCAAAGCATTCCAGACAGCTTGAAATTTAAAGATAATTTGAGAATTATAAACATGACCACCTACCACATCTGTAAAAGCCACTTATTTCAAACTTAAAATGTGAATGTCCATCCATGCAAGTAAGTGCTCATGGGCAGATCTCTTTTTAGCCAACATAACATTGCCAAAAGCTTTTTAACTGATAAATCTTGGGCTCTCAATAGCCCTGTATGTAACACAGATTGAGCACTTCTGTGCAGGAAAGCTGGAATCAGCCTTGCCATGCAAAGGTTTTGGGAGCTCTGTTGCCTGTGAACCAGGGCACACCAGGAACAGCCTGGAAGAACAGAGACCCATTGCACTGTGGCTTTAGGATTTTCCTCATTTTCACACTCAGCTTTTACTTTTAACCAGTCTACATATTAAGGGTGAGTAGCTCAACTTTCTGTAAATACCCCTCCTACCATGCAACTTTCACTGTTATATTTTAAATCCAAATAGATATTTTTATAGAGATGTAAAATGCAATTTAATGAAAATCTACACCATTCCACTTTAGAAGATGCATTTTAGATTCCAGAAATCACAGAAAATAATTGCCAACGTCCACCTCAGTGCAGATGTATTTTACTGTAATGCAGCCCAATGCATTTAGTTTCTTTCATTTCGTTATTTTGCCCTAGTGCCATTTAACTGTCTCCCTCTTTGCACATATCCACCCTGCTTTTCTATATCCTTCATCTTATAAAGTGTGCTTCACCAACAGGCTAAGTAAACATTTACAGTGATATATAACACTTACTGACAACGTCAAGCCAAATAGACTGTGATCCAAGAACAGGCTTGATTTCCCTCAGTCTCCTCTCCTCAGGCAAAAGCTTGAGTGAATAGATGAACCCTGTTCTGCACCTTGAAGGTCAAAAGAATAGCTTTGACAAACCAACAGGGAAACAAATTCTGGGGCTGACAGACTTTCTCCATGAACTGTCTGCCTCCAGCATCCCAATAACTGAACTTAAAGATTGCTAAGGAAATAACCCATTTATTATCTATTATCACAGCACAGAATGAGAGAAAATCACTGACGCCCAGATAATCGGCATGCAAACTGCAGACCCATAGCTTCTAACCAGCATTTGAAATTAGGCTAGTTATAGGCTTAGCATTTGAGAGCAGCTTCTTGTTGCTGTTACAGGGTTTCATGCAATTGTACAGGCTTGAGTGCTCTGGCCATTATGATTTTTCAGCCCCTTCAATACTTTTAAGCGATTTAAATATCGACTTGAATCAGCAAGTTGCAATAAACAACCCCCCACATACTATCAAGCTGCCTCCCATTTTGCTTCATTTAACAACTATTTTTAACTATCCTTAGATTTTTCCTTCCCTCAAAAAAACCCAAACATCAAATCCTCTCTCAACCAATTGTCACCATGACTGCTTTCTGATTGATTTTACAGAACAGTGGTTTATGCAATGGACTACATAAGCTGTACTGGGAGGTTCTGCAGAGGAAGCTGCACTCCCCGTGCTGGCACAGCGGCAGCTGCTCACCAGCCCCACGCAGGCAGAGGGGCTGATCCCACGGAACATGCGCTCTGCGATTCCCTGGTTCCTGGGGGCACGTGTCACACGCTTGAGTCTATGGTGCCATCAGCTCCATGTGTGTCCCAACCACACCTGATAGGATATGGTTGGGACACACATGGAGCCCCGATGCCACTTCTGCGGCCACCCCTCTCCTGCACCCTGCAAGTTTAGGCTGATTTCTGAGGCCCTTACACCAGCAGAGGTATTAAAGTGAAAGCACAGTGAAGAAAAGCTGATGTAATGCCTTCCAGGAAAGTGATGAAAGAAAGAGGAAATGAATGTTTGGCTTTTTGTCCTCTTTTCTTCTCTGAGTCACTCATTCATATCATTAATACTGTTATTTAAAGCTGTTTAAGAGACAGTGCATCTGCCCCCTCTTTCTTCACGTGTTTCAGGAGTCAGAGATTTTTTTTTAACAAAACGCAAAACAAAACAGCAACAAAACAATCAAGAAACATTAAAAAACTTTCAGAAAGATAATCTGCTATTTCCAGTCCCAATTTCCAGTCCCCATCTCTGTCTTCATTTGCATGCCACAATCTCAGTGTCTTGTGTCGTAGTGTCTTATGTCATTTCACAAGCCTAAATGTACCGGCACCCTGCTGTTAATGCCATCACAACTGTCCTGATCATGTGTATTCTAGAGGTGCAAAGAAAACTCCAGGATACCAAAACACTAATTATTGGCCTTGTTCCTTGTTCAGGCAGCATTTGCACAGCTCTCCCTGCACAATGCCCACAGGAAGACGAGAACCACCTGCAGTTACCAGGACACCTCCAGCCAGGAGGCACAATGCTACTCCTTATAACAATGAGGTCTAACCTGAGTCTTTTCTGCAATATAAATACAACTGTATGTATCTTATGCAATTCATATCTAGTATTTTATTCACTTAATTTAGTTTCTTTCTGCATCCTCCATTTTAATGATTTTCCCTAAGGTCCTAGTAGAGGGGTAAATAATTTTAGTATAAAAGATGCTACCCATATTTCTACATATTATTTCCACATTGCCAGCAAGCTGGCAAAGAAAGAGAGATGTCTGCTGTAAATTTAATGTAGCTGATTATTTTCAAGCAGATGGACAGAACAACAAATGCTGTAGCAAACATCCACCAAACCTGTCTGTTCCAAGTACTGCATTTCTGCAACTCGGTTTTATGTAAATGTTACGCAAACTTTGCTGTTCTCAATATGTGTCAGAATGCAATGCACTGATCATTCCAGAATAGCCATTAATACAATCTTTGGTCACAGAAAGAACGTTGACTTTCAGCTAATAATTATGCTGGCATTACAGATAAGGTTTATAAAAATGACAGGGAACCGTGTCCTTGTATTTGATGAATGAATCATGCAGCTTTATATTTATTTACCATGGCCTTAGAAATCTATATTCATACTCTTCTGTGAATCATCCTCCTAATTTCTCTTAATTCTTTGGAAAAAAAGCTCTATCTTCTTCAGTGACCTGTGCATTTCTTTTTCCAGAAAGTCTTTGAGAAACAATACCTCTTCAATGCACTTGGGACATCACATAAGTGATGCTACCTAAATAACTGGTCCATTTTTTAATGGTTTTCCTTTTAAATGATGTCACTAAAAAAAACAACAACAACAACAAAAAAACCTCAGACAAAGCCAACTTTAGTTAGGAAAACTTTCAAAGGTCCCCAGGTGGTATCTAAAACCTTCTGTGTTACTTTGAAGTCCAATTGCAAATTGTTTTTTGAATCTTGGATTATTTGATTGTCATGACAGACAGGCAATTTTTGCACAGTCCCAGCATACTGCAGGGTTAACAGCAACTCAGATTGAATACATGGAGGTTTAATTGGCATTTCCTTCAACTTCACCCCTCATGAGGCTCAATAAGGTGGATTTACTCCCTTCCTTACCCTGCTGGCAAGAGGAATACAAACTTGCCAGAAAAGGCTTGTATGGCACATCTTCTCCTTGTAAGGCGCATGCAGGAAAATCGCAGTAACACTTGGGTCAAGTCTGCACTCCAAAATTATTACTGAAGCTATGTAGCATCTGCTTTTTCACAGTATTTACTTAATTCATTGCAATTATATTAAAAAAATATTGTTCTTAGGTCCCTCCATAGCAAGATAAATGAAAACAAGATCTAAGTTCAGCCAAACTTTTTTTTTTTTTAAGTTAACTCTAAAATGCCATCTCTAGCACATAGCTAGTGTCTTGTCCTCATTTTTATTTTTATTTATAAGTAGTATACAATTCAAGTCTGCTGGTATTATAAAGCCAAGTCAAAAACCGTGTCCAGTGGTTTGAAAATTTTCTGTGACATCTTTTCCCAAGTAAAGGAAAAAAAAAGAAGAGAAATTTTGCTGCGTCACTGTCGTGTCTACTTACCAAAAACAAGAAGGGTTTTCTAGAGCTAAAGAGAATTAATGTGGCACTGTGATCACTGCAGTAACCCAACTACTAAAACCTACACGAGCTACTAAGTGAAGCTGAAAACAACTCTGAGCTGTGCAAAGATGACCTATTGAGGATGACCTTTGCAACTGCTGTTACACTGGGTATTGTTTGTTAAGAGGCAGCCACACACTGTAACACCCTCAGTCTTTCTCAGCTGCTGCTGCAGCCAACTGACTGCACTTCTCTTTGGTGCCAGTCCTGGAAATTGCAGGTGTACCTGCAGTGCTGAGGTACCCTACACCCTCCCACACGGCTCCTTTACTATTGCTGCCTCCTCAGATCCACATGTACAGATAACTCTATCATTTTGGAAAATGCTATATCCTCTGCCTGGCAGTTGGACTGACAGAAAGCTGTGGGAAACTCAGCAGCATATCAAGGCTGTCCCTCAAAGTGTCCAGTTCTCATGTTGGAATATTGGTACTTAAAAACATTACTGGAGGGGTGAACAGAACACTCAGGTTTTATTTTTCTTCTCCAGGGATGTTTTCAGACAGCTTCACACATAAACTGCGGGAGGGGAGGGCAGTCCTTCCCCACTCGGAGAGGCCACGGCTTCCCTCAGCCCCCAGCCAGCACATCAGGCAGGATTAGCTTCACTCCCCCGCACTGCAGCATCCCGGAGCGCGGCTGTCCCGCTCTCCTCCCTGCGCACGGGTTACCTGCTCTGCCCTCCCAGGGAGCCCATTGCCCAGTGACAAGTTCCTTCCTGCTGCCGTCCTGGCCCTCGACCTGCGGCAGTGATGGTGCAAACAGACCGGTCAACATCCGAAAAATTCAGGGACAGGACTGGGGGACAGTTTGAGTTTTGGAGAGTTTTCTGATAGTGCTGCTTAAACACCACTGTGAAAGTCATGTAATCCTCCACTTCCACAAGTTTGTGGTAGAAAAGAGATATAGCATTTTCGGTTTTGGTTAAAATTATCCTATAAATACGTACAAAATTATTAATGGTGTCAAGTGTTATGACTTGAAAGAAAACAAAATCATAGGCACTGAGATAGAAATATGTCAGTAGTACACTGTAGCATTCAATTTTTTTTGGTCTCTAAAGCTCTGCCTCCCACTTTCTGGAAATACTGTGTAGTTAATTTATATAATTATCTTAGCACTATCCACATACCATCTAGCTTTCATTTCCAACCCATCCAAATTACTGATAAAATACTGACTTTTTTTAAACAGCTTTTTGAGTTGAACACTTTAAGTGTTTCAAAATGAAGTATATGAGAAAGAAAATACTTAAAATTTTACATTATCATAACCTTGTCATAGGTTGGGAGGCTTTGCAGGTCAGTTTCCCAATGTAAGAAAAAGACACATTCTGCTTATTTGTGTACATTTCTTCCTTTCCACCCTTTTTTAGGCCATACACAAAAGCAGACACATAGCATATCAAGTAAAAATTGAGCTTCAATATATATTTACAACAGTTATGATCACTCAAAATTTCACTTTAAGGGAAATTATACTGCATAAGATGTCTGAAAAAATGAAAAAGGTAACATTATTTTTAAAGTCAAATCAAGAAGTCAAAACTTGAACTATGTGGTATAAACCCAAGCCATACAGGTTGATTATTTGAAAGAGGTAAAAATATAATTTATTTTTATGAACTTTGCAGTGCAGTAATGTCATTGACATAGAGCGTGGAAACTTCTTATATTGGTTCCTATATTTAGACAAGCTATGTCTTACCAGAGGTTGCCACAAGTATGTTCTAAATAATTATAATTTTCTCTGGAGTACTTTTTTAATTACAGAACTTCTGTCATTTTTAAAGTCCTATGAGTAGCTGAACACATTTTAAAATTACCCTCAGTTTTTACAAAGAAAATAAAGATAGATGAAGGTCACAGTTTCCAGTTTCCTAATGTAATATATAATTTTAAATTGTTCAATAAAGTAAGAATCTACAAGAACTTCTACCCATCTCCTTGAGTCATTTGTACTGGTACATTTATTTCCTGGTGTATAAAACATGTATAAAGCTTCTTTACACTAACAGTAGCAGTAACATAATTTAGGGATTCCTGAGGCTGGTGGAAGATGGAAAGTCCTTTTCCCACTTCCCACAGGCTCTGTGCTACATCCTGTACTGGTTTATACGCAGGTAAAAGCTGTCCTTGGCAATATTATGTTTAATTTTGCCTCTCAAACTCAAGCTGGGGTGCAGCCCCCATGGAGCTCAGGGCCAGGAGGAGGAATACAGCATCTCCTGTTCCTGTCACACACACACACACACACACACACACACACACACACACACACACACACACGAAGTCCTTGCCCTGGAGTGGAGACCCTGTAACCCTGCTGTCTGCATCCAAGCAGCAGGGAAAGAGCTGCCCTCCACTTCAGTTGCTTTTCCTTCTAAAGTTCATGCAAGATCCAAAGCAATTCTACTCCAGAATTTAGCAATATGGCAAATATGAGTACAAAAAAAGTGGTTCAGGAAAAGAGTCTAGTTACTTAAAATAACTACTGAATTAAAAAAAGAAGGAAGCAAAGACAAATGTGTCAAAGTACTAGTAATTTACAGCTCCTGAGTGTTCACTATCACAATGAATCAGATACAGATATTTTGACAGGAAAAAAAAGATCTACTACAACATGGGTAAAATTTCTCCATCAGCTGTGACACTGTTAAATTGTATTCACTTGTTTTGTTTAATATTACTCATTCTGCACAAGTTCACTTTTTAAACTTATACCACCAACCAAAAAAACCAAATCAACAGAAGGCACAACTAAATTATCAAAACAAACAAACAAATGCAAAACCCCCTAAACCAAAACACAAACAAGCAAACTAGGAAAAGACCAGCCTGAAAGGAATTTCACCTCTTTTGACTTTATAGAGCAGAATTACTGAGAATGAACCAAGTTTTTGGAGAGAAAAAGCCCTCTACTTTATTTCTAATCTGTAACTTTTCCAGGGCAGAGAAAGGCAGAGACAAAATACTGAGTTGCAGATAAGTGACTGTGAAAAGGAATCTTTGGCATCTGAAATGATGGAAATAGCTAAGGAGAAAAGGAAGCAGAGGTCAGGGGAAGAACTTTGAGCGAGATGTTGCCTTTCCTTCAAGGCTAAAGTAAATGTTCTTATGGAAAATGAGAAACAAGTATGTTCATTTGTTCTTTCAATGGCAGATAATGTCTTGTTTTATGCAATTCATTGATCTCTGATAGATCCTCATCTGACTTCCACAAGTAGGGCTGAATGCTTCACAAAAGATGATCTATTTACCTTCAGAGTATTTTAGTGAAATAGGGCATTCATACTTATATTACAGATAGAGAAGCCAGAGACACTAAATTACTGACCAAATGCGACACAAGTTATCCCTGGTAAAACACAAAACAAAGCCCACATCCCAGATTAAGTTGCTAACCACTGCAGACCCATCCTTTCAAGGTGAATTATGCCACCAATTATATGCAGCTTTGGAGGTTACCTGACTCTGCCTTTGCTTTTTTAATACACCAAACATCTCATTAGTATTCAGGACAGTTTGGTGGGCTTTTTGTGACTGGAAGGAAAAAGTACTGGCTTGCTAGTGAACAGCTGAGGGTTACAGTGCACATCCTCACACCACGACAATGATGTACAGCTTTGGTAACAAAATCTCAAAAATAAAACACCAAGGCATAAGCAGGCTGAATTCTTTTTCATGAAAGCAGGAGCTAGGATGGTTGCTTAAAATATTTTACAACATGATCTGGTCAAGAGGTTTAGTCTAACACTGAAAACAAACTGAGTGGACTCTGTAAGCTGTAAGGGCAGCCAGGAGCTAACTGAAGAACACTTTTGTCCTAATAGTCCCTAAAAATTAAAGGGAATATTTTTTAAATTTGATTCCTACCTTCCTAAACTCGTAATTTCAAAAAGAAAATGTCTAGGCACAAGGAATGCACTAGATATATCTGAAAACACTAGACTAAAAAAAACTCCTCCAAAAAATCACTGTTACAAAGGAAGTGTATAATCTAGTTAACATATAAATATACAAAACAAGTCAAAAAGCACGAACAGACAACTGTGCATTCTGCCAACAGAAAATCTCGACATACCATACATACATCTTCCCTATCCTGAGGACTCATATGACAAAGCCACTGTAGCCAAATGAAAAAGAACAAATGTATAATTCATGAGGAATAGCTTTTTAACACACTAGAGCTTTTGGCTGTCTAAAAATAGAATTGTGAAACATAAAAAGCAGTAGTATTGTCTCTAACACTACAATCATATTTTATTTTCCTAATATTGTCCCCTGTAAAACCTATGATTTCGAGCTCATTCCTAGTTTTTGTAGATACTTTTTCTTCTGTTGATTTATGTATCTTTTCTGGAAGGCATAACCTTATTCCTACCTTTACTTTGCTTTATGTAAATGATTTAGAAAGGAGTATGTTTACTAGTAGGTTTAAAATATTCCTTTGAGTTACAAATTTTTTTTTTAACATGGCACATATTTGACACAAATTGTGTGTCACAAATTGATCGCAAATACAGGAAAATATATCTCCCACAGTCAAATATTTCTCCAGTGATACACCATGTATGCAAGATAAGCAAACAGTTGAAAATTAATACATGATAAAGACTTTCCAGCTTGACCTTCAGCTGTCCTTTGGATCCCTTTTTCAACCTTCCCTCACCTTTGTCTTTTTTTTTCTCTATTCAAAGTAAACATCTGTGAATTGCAATGCTACTAAAGAAGATACCATTTTTAAAAAAATGCAAAAATTAGAGGAAGTAAGTACTAAATAACTGACCAAATCTGGAAAACAGGAGCAAATATCATCAGAGAGGAAATGTATATACACACAGACTGGGAAACTAAAAATGTAGCACATGCAAGATCAATTACAGATGATCTTACTATTTTTTTAACATAGTTGGCAGGTAGCTTTGAAAATGAAAATAGTTGTCATCTAGTTGACAAGAAAGCACCTCTTATAGAAGATTAAACACAAGTACACAATTAATGCTAAATAGTAGAGACTTCCATCTTTATGTTAATATACATGCTCCAAACCTGCTGCAGCCCAATGGACATACCCAGTAGCTCAACCCCAGAACTGTCAGGCTATATTATTTTCAGTACAGTAATTATTTCAGTGACCTACTTTTTCTGTGACCAGCTTTCTACTCTAGGCAAGAATCAAAGCATAAAGCAGGAAAGTTTTATTAATATTATCAAAGATTGCCTCTCTGGTTTAGACTCTACAATTGAGTCAACAGGAAAGAAATTTGATGGGGACATTCTTGGTGAAATTCTATTGCATATCAAAGCAGGTCACAGGGTCAGTGGTTTCCCCAATAAGAAATGTGTTTTTAAGTTGATTTCTCCCCTATTTTTTCCAGGGTGTGGAGTAGTGCACATAGTTTTGCCAGCTGAGGACCCACAATACAGGAAAAGTTGTGTGACTTAATCGAGTTCATTTCTTTCATTTTTAAAATGTACCTTCTGGTGGAGAAGAAGGGGAAATAATATTGTTCTCATTAATTAAATATCCTGTCCTTATTAACATAGGTTTACATTTCACCGTTACTCTGGTTTTTCCACACTTCAGGGAAAAAAATGACATTGCTGGTGCCATATAAGTGGCAGCTCGTCTCCCAGTTTTGCAGGACTGCTTGAGCGTAGGATATATTTGGGCAAAAGAAAGGATATCCTTAGGATAGGCTCTATCCTTACTAGAGGGGAGAGATTCAATCCTAGCAGATCTACTTCCTACCACCTGCTGTGAGCACCACCTATTCACATAGGAGCAGCTGTAATATTCAAAGCTTTATCCCTTTTTGGGGTGTGAAAACCAAGGACCAAATTTGTCCCTAAAAAATCTTTTGCATGTATCCTCAGTAGAAGTTTTAGTTCGTTATTTATCCTTCTATGTGGAAAGAAGCCTCCTTCACAGTTGCCTGCAACCATTTCACCGTCAAAACTGTCATTACTTTTAAACTTGCCAAGGGCTACTTCTCTGAGTTCTATTGTCACTGACTCATCAAATCTGAAATGATGTCTCTGACCTTTGAATCAGTTGTCTTATTTCTCTTTTGACACCAATGACAACTAGAGGAAAAATGTAGATGAAACAGTCAGAAAAAAAACAGTGAAAGCAAGCTGACAATGCCAAATCCATCTTGGAAAGTAACATCTTTTAAAGATGCTGAATACTCTGTGTGAAATAAGGATGCTCTCAGCAGTTGCTGCTTCTTTGGAATTCAGTTGTTAGGCTCTAAATATTTTGAATAAAAAAACTAAAAAGCAGAGGGATACCTGCAGCCTTCTCCAGTGACTTTCAGAGCACAGAGGTCTTCTTTGAGAGACCTTGCATAAGACTCAGTTTTACATAAGGCTCAAATCTCTCATACACAGTGAGGCCAAGGAAGGAAATCTTACGGAGCACCAGGGAACAGCCAGTCCTTTTCAGCTGTCTCCACTACCCGTTGTATTCACTGTACCTAGCTAATTGCAACTCTCAAAAATCAGACTGTGAGGATACTTCCCCAGGCAAAATGATTTGATCTGTCCGTGTCCAATATATCTCCTCTTGTGGATCAGTTAAAATGTAACAAAAAGTACGCAAGTTGTGTAACATATAATGTGTGCAATGTATAATTAGCTTTGCACAAACTTTGAAACTTGAATACTAATAAATGCTAAGCTGGTAAATCCCTATTTGGGGTCATCCAGCCTGAAATGCTGTACTGAGCTTTAAACACAGTCAAAATTTACCCAGGCTATTGATCTGTATGATGAATTACATTTAGGAATTGCAGTCCCCTTTATGAGCCCTTTTGAGCTCTCCCAGGCAAAAGGAAGACTTGGCTTTCACACATTTAATGGCTAATATTAACCAGGAAGGAAGGCAGCTCCTGATTTTGCTCACAAATCACTTCTGAACAACTCTTACTCCAATGCCTGTCTTTCTGATCTTTGGTCTCTTTGCACAGTTTCTGAGATGAGGACATCAGCCCTCTTTTTTTTTTTTTCCTTACTGGTGAAGATTATAAGAACACAGAAGTAAATGTTTCAATAGAAAATAAAATGCATAACTCAAGGGACAGCACTACTCTGAACTGTCAATTACAATAAAACATGAGTATGTAACAAATCTAAGTAAGATGAACCCATTCTAACATACTGGTAAAAATTGAATGCTGGAAAAAAATTCACATTGGTAATATGAAATGCATGAAAGGAAAAAGGCAGAAATGCCAAAGGAGAAAATAATTTCTCCTACTTCTGTGACTTCTTGACTAAATGACCTATTTCTAATTTGAAGCTAAATTCTCCCAAAGAACTACCATCCTTATAGAATTTGTACCACAAAGTTCAGACTGCAGATTAATCCGATATTATTTGCTATATTAGAGAAATTTCCTTTAATATAGACAGACAGATATTAATCCACTGAATGATTATTAAAAGTCAAAAATTAATGCAAAGTTACAAAACAATATATTAAAAATTGACTGCACGATGCTTAGATTATGTAATTCATGTACAGAAACAGAAAGAGTTTAGTACTGAATGAAAGACTTGTGGTCCAAGCTAAATTGGGTACCAGCGCATTCATATAATGTGGGGTAAAATCCTACAAGATAACTACTTGCTCCAAACACAAACCAAACTTGAATATCTATTTCACTTGATTTATTCTCCTCCATTTAAAAGTTCTCAATACTCAAATCAATCATCCTGCATATGTATTTTCTCAAGATTTAATACTGGTGACTTCAGGAAACATCCATCAGGCTAACAACCACCACGAAACTGTAAGCACAATGTAACAGCTCATGTTACTGGAAAAAAAAAAAGGCAGCCAGCACACCTTCTATACCAGAGTGGATGGTATTACTGAATGGAGTTTACTCTTGCATGACTTGGGATTTCTAAAATATATTTTTCAAAACATTATAGTATACAAGTCCATGGTTTCTGTAAGCATCATGAATTCCTCCTTTGCCCCATTTCTGACTTACCTGATTCCTCAGCATTAAGTTCTGAGATAACTCATAGTCTGTCTGTCTAGTCACAAGAAACTCATGTCCGAAAAAACAACCACAGATAACGACCTCAATAAAAAGGAAAGCCAAAGGTTTGGAGATTACATTATACTCACTTAATAATGTGTTTCATCCAAGGTGAAATTGTGCGTTATTACATAGGCAGGCTGAGATTTTCAAATCTGTATTAAGGATGGGTACACCAGTTTCTTGAGAACAAGGCATTCAAACCTCTTGAACAATAAAAACGTTATTCACTTGAGGAAGAATTAGGGCAAACATTGGTTGCCAGAGATAGTATTGCTAAAACCATTACAGTTCTTAATGTCAGTAACATTTTGTTTTCCAGGTGTGAAAAGAAAAATTCCTATAGGAACACTATTTTGTTTAAAACATCAAGATAATTCCAATAAAGAAAAATTCAATTTAATATTACTGAATTAGGCAAAATAAATCACATCTACTTACCAAATCAGTTTGTTGGGGTAGGAATCAAACATTTCAGATTCAAATATTTTTGGTAAAACAGGTTTCCAAACATATAAATGCATTCAGAGATTCTGTGGAGACAATACAGAGGCAACATCAGCGTTTGTTCAGGGTCTCTTGTTTAGGTTACATTATTTTAGTGCATCATGTATATTAGCCTGATGACAATTCTGAAAACCTCTTCTTACAAAAAAATGAGAATTTTGCTATATTTATTTTTTATTTCATATAGAGTCAGCCTATCACTTTTAGAAACATGGAAAAAAAATGCATTTTTTTTTTTTAACAAGAGGACAAGAATTTTCTATGCAGCTACAATAATCACTTTCCAGCTAGTACATTCATCAAAGAACGAGCAATTCACTAGGGTAACATATGCAGGAGCTTTCTTGTATATATTCATATTGTCTTCTGCCTGAAAAGAGTTAAATAGAGCATATAAATGATGAATACAGAGTGTCTTGGGATACAAAACAACTAAAATGGGTTAATTAGTGAAAAACATGCATCAGAGTATAAGACTCAACTGTAAATGTTACGGTTTTTTAAACCTATTATATCTGCTGATCGTATTTGGGATTATGGATAATATATATAAAAAAAGATGTTAATTTACAAAAGGAGTTGAGTGAAACATAGTAAAGGGTAAGAAATATTCATTGTTTGCATAATAGTTCAGATGCATTCACATTAAACATACATTAGCGAATACATTTCTTTGACATGCTCATATATAAGCATAATATGTAAGTGACCTAGAAAATACAGACATTGTATAATCAATGACAAAAATATTGAGACAGATAAGCCCCGAGATTTTTGATCAAATATATTCTTTGGCAAATAAACAAAACATGTTATCCAGACAAAAAATATTCTTTGGAGTATTGGAGCTGTGCCTTCCCCAAGCGCCGCCCTCAGAGGCCCTGAGCCAGGCTTGCTGTCAGCACTAGATGGGGAGAAGATACTGATCTGGATAATGTGCCCCCCTTAGCTCCAGTTCTCTGTGCAGGGGAAGACTCTAATTCCTGTCTGAAGCTGCCTATTGCCAGCTTTCTGAGTGAAGACTGTATATCCCTTTGTGCTTTGTCATGTTACAGAGAGCTGACCCGACTGCTGTCGTTTTGACAAAAAAGAAATACACTCTCAGGTTCATAAAAAGATGAATTTTATACCAATGCCAGCAAGGTGTTTTAAGGTTTTAAGGACTTTTTTTCTTTACCTAAAAAGGTTCTCTCCAGTGCTGTTGTTGCAAAATTTGGCTATACTGTTCTTTCTGCCAAAGGAGTGAGATTTGCAGGTTGGCTGTAGTGAATACTCATGTGCTACTAGTATTTAATTGAAAATGTCCCAAGTTTTCTCCTATGACTCCCTGCTTGGTTTGCTGTGTTCATGTCTGTGGGCTTCTGGAGGACGAGACACCAGAATATTTCT
Organism: Manacus candei; assembly: GCF_025592945.1. Lineage (NCBI taxonomy): Eukaryota > Metazoa > Chordata > Aves > Passeriformes > Pipridae > Manacus > Manacus candei. The sequence goes on from NW_026138053.1 coordinate 19,114,365, forward strand.
TTAGAGGGAATAAATCTCCTCCATAGTCTGTAGCTGAAGAGACTCCTGAGAGCCTGAAATATGCTAACTCAAGATAATAACAGTCCTTTGGTTAAAACAATCTTCTGGAACTGAGAAAATTTGCAGTCATAATACTGTTTCATAAAGTCTTTGGAAACCAATGCATCATGACACAGTTGTGTGGGTATCTGTGATCTGTGATCACTCTGTTAAATTTATCTGTACAATGTGTTCACATGGAACCCCAAACAGTAGAGAAGTACAATGGTGATAGATAAAACATGAACTTGTAACTGAGCAGTAAAGTTTGCTATAGTTAAAATAAAAGAATTGGCAAAGTTTACAGTATTAAGAAATACTTGTGATTTTGAATACCAACACTAAAGTGAGACTGTTAAGTCCTCTTTTTAACTTATGCATTTTTGAAGTAAAAATGACATAATAATTCCAAACACGTAGACAAAGTCTTTTCTTATATGGATGTTCTCAATTTGGGTTACACAATTGACATTTTAAATATGGGTTGGAAGAGGATATACATCAGAGTATGCAGATAGAAATGTTAAAATACATATTTTATTTTGACAAGTAAAAGCTCTGTCAGAAGGTCTTTGATTCACAAAGCTGGAATACATTCATAGTTTTGAAATATGATCCTCTATCATATTCACTTCTTAGACAGGTTAATGTCTTAAATACAAACAAATGTACATCAGACAGAATCCTAGTCTGATTTGCTTGAGGGGTTGTAAGAATAATAAGAAAAAACTATTATTAAGTAGATTTAGCATGAAAGGGAATGATTTTTTTCCCCATTCATCTGAAAATATAATTCTGCCATTGTAGTGTGTAATATATGAGGTATCTAATAATAAACATATTCAAATTAACAAGTTTTTAATTCAAAGGTGCTGTCTAAATATTTCCTATTGTCCAAGTATAACTGAACAGTGATACTCCAAACAATGCATTTCCGTAAAATCCAAATAAATTTGTCTGACAAAGAAAATAATATGGTTTATACTAAAATATTTCTATCAGTGAAACCAGATTGTAGCTGATGCTCAATAAGAGGCTTTATAATGAAAAACACTAAATCATTGCATCTTCTGGAAATGCCATCTTTTCAGCAATAACAGTATTTTAAACCCTTTATAAGTACTGTAATTGAAGATTAAATTTTTTTATTCCTTATTTTAGTCATCTTGTATATCATCCAGATAGATCCAATATATAATTATGTATGTATAAAATACATACAAACTATCAGAAGTCTGACTTTTTTTGTCCTCATCCTCTGTAAGCAAACACCTTTCCTTGCAAACAACTGAGTATCTCCACCCCCAAACATGGCCTCTGGTTCCTGATTCTGTCCCAGGACACTCCTTTACATTGAGTACCAATGGTGGGAGCTTTGTACCACCAGCACGAGCTAGAAGGTGTTCAGGGTCTTTGGATTTAATTTGTTGTATTCACTCTTGGTGCCTTTAGATTTAATTTGCTGCATTCATTAAAGGGTAACAAAGTCACATAAGAGATAGTTAAAAGTTTCCTGTAAAATTCTGTTGATACATTTATGACAGGGTCCCAAAGCTAGATGTTTGATTAACAACATACTGAAACCAGAGGTGAAGCTGCAAAGTTCCTTTGATGTCTGAACAAGATGCAAAAGTACAGTATTTTGTGATGACAGCATGTAATAAGAAAAATGGATACAACAGAGCAGAAATCTATCCAAGGACTTAGAGCATAGACAAAGTCACCAGATACCATGTTATCCATGTTATTGTCAACATCGTCCTCCTAAATACCAACATTCTCACTTCCCCACATTAAAGAATTTTTGAACCTAGCAAATATACATAAATAATAGGTAGAGAATCTACCCATGTAAAATTTCCATACAGTTTTCTGTATGAAGATTCAAAAAATGAAATTATCTGTCAAAAATCTGTATAATTTCCAACCTTTAACATGAACTGACTTAAGGCAAGATGTGTTTTATTACAGCATAAGCAAACATGCACCCAAACTGCCAACAGACAAACTGGTGAAAACTATCCCTCCTTCTGTTGTGTCCTTTTGTAGTTAGCCTTGGACTGAAAAAAAGTATAAGAGTCCCCAAAAGCACAGCAATGAAAAGGCTTTCTCACCTCTCATTTAGAAGAAAAAGGTGAGCTTTGCCACACTGATCCCACTTTAAGTCAAAATTAAATTCCTCTTTTTTTTTTAAGAGCAAATATCTTTTTAAGTCACAAACAGAATAAAAAGGTTATGCAGAGCCCCAGCAACAATATCTTCTTTATTCTCTGTACAATCAGAGTCATCAGCCTGGTTTTTACTGCAATATTGTATAAGGACTGGAGCTTCCTTTAAGTTCATATAGAGAATCTATTGAGCTGATAAAATTAATTGGCAGGTGTAGGACTGAAATCAGACAACATGAGCTGGTGTGCAGAGAGGTTCACGTGGTTTTGTCTCCAGTGTAAGAGAGACTGAAGGCATGTGGGCTTAGGTTTGCTTAAGTCCTTGTCACTGTGCCAGAATGGCTGGGCCAGTTGTCAGAAGTGGTGTTTTAGGAAGGGCTGATACCCCCGGCGTTGTTGCTTGACTAGAAACATCAGATATCACCTTGATACAATTGCCATACAGAAGTCAAAAACAGGCAGGCAAAGCAGCAGGAGAATATGAACTGCAGTGTGAACATACAGAGGCCTCCCTTCTGGTAGATGGGATGCTGACAGTAGGTTATTTCTGCAGACCCTGGAGAAAGGAAAACTCCTGTGTGCTTTCAGGAGGACTGTTGGATGTAGAGCCCTATTATCACCCTTAAGCTAAATCCTGTGCCTGTGCATAGACAGTGGTGCCTCAGTGTGATTTCTCGGGCAATTTCCATACCAAATATAGTGTAAATTGAAAATTTTCCAGAAGTATCTATGACCAATGAGCCATTTGGTTTGCTGTGGAGTTGCTCAGGAGCTATGCCATGCCTGCATAGTAAAGCTCCTCCCTGCACTGCAGCACATGTGGCTATTCATGTGATCCAAATCCACAGAGGGGAAGCGCTGGTGATACATTTCTCAGTAGATGGTCAGTTAAGCTCTCAGAACACCTGTCTTTTTGAGGTAGTATTTTTTCTGTCTTGTCTATCATTCCACATAGTCATGATCTCTGTCTCAGGGTGTATTTCCCCACTTTCTTGGCCCAGTAAAACTAGTTTAGGTTATTAACTTGTTCCTCATCCAAAAGCAATCCCGGTGCGACTGAAACAGCTCGCTGTCTTCCTCCTCTGATGCCTGAGCCTGTGAAATGGCCACTGAAAATTCTGAAGAACAGGACAACCCTCTGCAAACAGCTCATGGGATATATATGAGCATAACAAAAATTTTTTTATGTTTTCTTTTATATCAGAGAGGCCCCAAATATCACCGGAAACAAACTGATTCAGTTAGGTCATCGATTCTTTAGGAGTCAACTGAGTCTTTCTGGAATAGATAAAAACTTTATCAGCCTTATCTTATTCTTGGCTAGAGAATTCCTTCAAGTATCTGTTCTTACATCACTGTTATAAAAGGAGGAGGAAAAAAAGCAGCCTACATAAATTGTCTACTAGAAACACTGCAATTAAACATATGACCAGGAATAACCCTCCACTCGAATAATAACTGTGAAGTTTGCCTTATTGAAATCAAATGTCTTAGCCACAACCACAAAGAAAGAGTCTGGATTTTCATAATAAAATTTCCATTCCATTAAAAAAAAGTTTTCCATAATAAAAACAATTGACTTGCTGCAATGAAATTTCAGTAAGTTTCTTATTAAAAGAAAATGCAAGAATCAACTAAATGCTAGGAAAAATCAAAGAAACAAATAGGAAAACAAGATGAAATACACACTCCAGAGCTTAGATTTTTCTTGTAGATAACTAATATGTTCACAGCATTTAACTGAAACATCATGCATCCTGCCACATGCCATTCTTTAACTAGTCAACACGTACAAACTATGCTTGCAGGATGGAAAAACACTTTGGAATCATGGATTTTGTAGTGAGATGAAAACGACAGATGCCTTTTTAGGTAAGGAATAGAATAAGGGATTGAGGAATTTGCAGTGGTCACTTTAATTAAAAGCATGGCCATATGATCTGTTTACATTGCACAAGAGTATTATTAAACATATTTAGATAAATGTTTGCGTTCTCACTTTTTATGCTTTGACAGATTTCATATAAACTCTTATTCAAATAAAAGACATTGTAAAACCTGGCAACCACTATCTCAAACAGCCTAGGAAGTTGCTGAGTAATTCTGTCATCTCTCAAATTTAACTTCCCCATTAGTGGTCGTGCAACCCAATGAACTTTCTCTTGTTAGCTAATTTTTTTATGACCTAGACATGCTAAGAATTTCTCTGTCCAGTTTCACCAAATATCACCTTCTGTAACTGTCGATGAACCTTTCCCGTAAGATTTTCCCTCTGAAACTATGTTTAAAACAACCTTTCTTCCCATTGATAACTGACCAGCTGGAAAACTCTGTATTAACCTGAATTAGTTCAGTAAAGTAGATATGAAAGTCATGAGAGAGCACCACAAAGAATAAAAACAGAATTCAGCAAAAGGGAGCATGCTTTGGGTTTACACAAAAGCAACAAACCAGAAGATGGAGTCCTGTTGTCCTGCAGTTTTATGATGCTTGGAGAGTATCACTTTTGCCACGTAAAAGAAGGGAGGCCCTAGATTTGCTTGTAACAAATACTATTGCAAAGGGAGTTAGGAACAGTCAAACACACTTGGCAAATTTTAAAGGATATCAGTATGTCCTGAGGGTTTCCAGTTTTGCCTAGTAATTTTATAATAAACCGTAGAGAGCCTTTTATCTGTGCTTTGAGTTCAGTGAAGTCACATCAAAGGAAAGAGCAGATAGTTTACATCCATTTGGAAGACACGCACCATACGCCTGGGCAAAAGGTACTACAGTACTCCTTAAATACACACTCTCTCCTCAACCCCCTGTCATTAAGAGGAAACTTGTACTTTCATAAAATAAAGCTTCAGAAAATTCACAGGTCACTCATGCTCTCCTTTTTTGTCTCTGTTCAAAGTCTGCAGCCTCTAGAAGCTGTCACACCTAACTCCATGGTTTGTGCTCCCAAGCATCTGCCCAGGCACTGCAGCTCTGGGCTATGGCAGGGCCTTTATGTGACAGCAGTGAAATGCTACTGTGAGACTGATACCTTTGGTAAGCTGACTAATCACCTCTGTACTGTCTCCGGACTCACGTCGAGGTCACTGAGCTCACAAGGTCCTTCTCAACAGTGCATGCAACTCCATAGGAGAGAAGAATGAAAGTTTTGGCAAAAAACTCCCTTAAGAAGAAGTTTAAACTGAGCTAGTTCATAGAAAAGCTTTTGGAGAACCAAAGTCAAAACTTCAGTTAAAGAAAAGTAGTTTCTAATTCTCTCCATTGTGAAGGTTACATTCCAAGATCTAAAGGTAGTGTTCTAAGAAGCAGTTAGTGGCAGTGATACCTCTATATACAGATATATTTTGTTCATTCCCCAGAGGGAAGAATTAGCTCCAAATCCACTTGATCAACTGAAATATGATGCTAAAAAAAAGAAACTTAAAGATGCTGCTGCTCAAAAGATCTTCATGCATTTTTATTGTTATCATTTTCTGATGTACTAAAAATGTTTGGAGACATTCCAGCATAATTTTTGCTTTTCAAGCCAATTCTGGAATAAAATAAAAGAAACGTCATGTTCAGCACTTGAGGACTGATCTCAAATAGACCATTCTGGGGACAACAACTACAGTAACAGAGCAAAGATGATGTTTGGAACTGTTACATGTTCGGTGCAAAGGTAACTACAGCACACTCTCTCTTCAGAGCCACACATGGGAGGCATGCACCGGAGGTCACAAATGGTCTTTTTAAGTAGTATGTGTGAAGGGAAACCAAACATTCCTTGTCCAGCTTTCAATATCAGCACACTGTCATCACTGCTGAATCACTGACACCAACTACAAAGGTGAGACATAGATGTATCCTCTGACTCCAAAACAAATCTCATTAAAAAAACCAAAATACACATTAAACTAAAGGTGTTATCCTTACTGCAAGCATATCATTCTCTACTCTATATCTACAGTCATGAGTTTAGGAGTCCATCTACCTATTCTGGTTCCTTGGTGGTTTCCATCTACACTTTTCAAAGCTTGGTCTTTGTCAGCCTATGTCGACAGATCACATGTAATGAAAGTTTAACATTCTATTTCATATCTTTACAAGTTATACTTCTTTACAGACCATAATATTATTGTTATAGGCAATAGGCTTCCACGAGCAATAACAAGATCTTCCAGGGACGGAGAAAATGTCATACATCTGTAAGTAAAATCACTCAATATTTACATAATAAAAATAAGGTAGGGTCAATTTCTGATGTAGGAATGCATATAATTATGAAAAATAAGAATCTAAATAATCAAAAGCCATAATTTCTATTTAGATATAAAATATGCAACTGTGTAACCTAAAAAAGGTAAATAAGTATTAAACTAAAGCTTATTAAAATAGAATAAACCAAAATAACTCTTAGTAACTATTACTATAATCAACTGCCATTTCCCTGCAATTTTCTCTTTGAATGCAAAAATATAAATCAGAGAGCTTTTGAGAATTAAGAATAAACTATGACCAGAAGTGTTTGTTAAATATTTCAAGACATTTCAGAAAATATGACATTGCCTCTAAATGCCTAATAAAACCAACCATTATTATGTATATCCATAAAGTAAGGCATGCAGTCTTTAAAATCCAACAACAAGAATTAAAAGATGAGCTCTTGTAAAATAGCAACAACTTAAACTGTGAGCTTATTTGGCACTGAGCATGTGAGAAAAAAATTAAGTTCCATCCATGCTAGCAGTGTTAAATTTTCACAATTTGGAAATGTAGTCATCAGTTCTGCTGAAAAACAACCACCAAATCAGGCTGTGCAGAACAGTGCCTTTGTTGCACTTGGTATGCACTGACAAAAGATTAATTCTTTGCACTGTAGGAAGGACTGACTGCTTTGGAACAAACTACCACTATTCAAACTTCTCCGAACAAGCTTGGAGAAAACTAGATAAAAGCACTTGAGTGATCTGTACACAGACACAATTGAACTGGAAGTGAAGTTACATACACGAAAGAACTACTGTATGGGGCAGGTTTAATTGCCTGAAACAATCCCTCAGTCTTGTTTGTAGCAGTGATTTTCTGTTTACCAAAGTTCTCACTTCATGGATGTTTCCAGGCACACAGCTTGTGTGCTAGTGGGCTTCAAGAAACAATGTGCTGGTATTGTGTGATGACAGGTATGTCACATATGGCATGGAAGTATTCGTTTCTGAAATAGGCAAGCTCGTTAAAATTTAGTTTAATTTTAAATGCAGTAATTTATGATTTTAAATAACTGCCACACCATAATCCCTGCACATATTATTCAGGAATTGCTACAGATGGAGCTTTCCCAAGTAAAAAAAAATAAAAAATATATGATTATGAACTGCACCTGTTTCTACCACCCAGACGGTCTTGCACTGTAATTCTTATGTTGCACTAATAATTATCAGATTAATATTTAACTGTTCTTACCCAACATTTGGTATAAACTGGGGCACAGACATCCCTTGAGATCTGAGCCAGCAGCAACCTAAGCACATGTGTTACCACACGCATACTTTTAGTCCCACTGGGTTGTCAGACAAACTTTGAGCATAAAAGAGAAAGGTGTGTTCATATAATGAAGAACCACCTTTGTACCTCTGATGCTCTGGCTGAAGAGGCTTTTAGGGGAAGCATTTTCCCAAAGAGTGAACAAAGAGCGGAGATTTTTATTCAAGTGACACAGAAAGAATGAGAATGGGGGAACTGCATTCATACTGATGCTCTGAATCTAGATTAGAAATTAAGACGTAGAAATAAAGCATAATGACATTCACACAACCAGCCACAGATACCGTACCAGCAGAGCACAAGTGAGAATGAAAATATACAAGATCAGATGAACAGAAATGGTCTTTTAGGGGACAACTCTCCAATAAGAGAGCTACAAAACGCACAATCATAAATACTAATACTAAATAAATACACGTCTTCTGGTATTTTTTATAGTTTTTCTATAGTTTGTTTTTGTCTAATCCCATACAATATTTTTATGGTGTCAAATAATTACCAATTCTTACTTTTCAGCAGGTACTAGGTAATTAGTTATAAATTACATATATATCTAATGTTAGCTCTTACTTATCTGAATAATACCTATAATATTTTTCTACTATCTGGATATTAACATATACAATTGGATCAAATAATAGGTGAGACGCGCTTTACAAAGGTACAATTGCAATAATACAAGTTGAGGAGGCAGGGGTAGGTGTCCTAATTTTCAAGGTGTCCAAATGCAATACTAATGTGACTAATTTTTTTTTTTCTACTCTCATGTTTCATGCCAATTTCCTCTTGTGATTCTAGTTTGTTTTTATTTTGGGATCATAGTAACTGACAGCTTATTCATGAATTAGGTCCTGCATACTGTTTGCGACAGCTGTAAACTTGAATCATCCCCTGTGTGAGCAAAACACAAATTTCATAGACGTGCATCAAACTGCGTTCAACCAAAATGTGAGATGACTGTTAAAACTACAGCCCCCAAGCCTTCAGCAAATGTAAAGCCTGTCATGTGAAATTCAATGTGGATCTTAACGTGTGGTGTTCTATTGAGCTACTGTACTTGATTCAAAACTAAATTTAGGTGTCACAGAATAAAATTATAATCACAAAGCCTCAAGGGGAAAAGAGAGAACACAAGAATAAAGCAATTTTGTTCTTAATGTAGTGGTAGTGAAGAATCTTTCCATATAAAGATGTCCTTTTTTGTTGTTGTTGTTGTAAAAGTCTATGACCAAATTTATTTCTGATATTATTTGACTGATCTCATTCTTGCTGCTCCTGTAGTCTAACTGACATTGGCTTTGGAAAAAGTGGCATCTTGGTTCAAACATGAAATGAATTGGCTTAGACAGGGAAGTAAAAAAATAACCTACATGTTTTCAGTCATGTTGGACAAAAAATCTCAGTGATCAAAAAGTCTACTGTAAGGCAGATTGGAAAAGTGCTCACACACAGGAAACCCAAGTCAACTTCCTGAAGAAAGCTTGAGGGTTTCCAGAATATAACTAGAACCTGAGCTGGAGTATACAAACTTAAGATATGATATAAACTTCCATAGTTTTATGGCTATATTAAAGCTCACAAAAGTTTTGTAAAAGTTTACTGAGGCTAAAAATGTATCAGCACTTTTATATCACAAGTAGTTGCTGGAGAGAACTATGTGCTACTTAGTTTGCCAGTATTCTCAGCTTTCACAAGTCTGATTTATTTACTCAGAGCCACTATAATTTAAGATCTGGATGCACTGCAGCCCCCTCAAAGGTTGTGGCGAAAAGGTAGCTGAAAACCCTACAAAAATTTTAAGTATATTTCAAATTTGTTTGGTATTTGCATGCTTTTAAATTATTTACAATGTAAACTTATACTATAATTTACATTACACCCATAGTTACCAAATATATTAATAACTCAGCAGAATTATTTTCAGTCCAGCAGGTTGAAGAGTTGTGGGCATACCTGGCAGCATAGCAATGGGACCAGGGTCTAAGAAGCAGGAAAAGTGAAAGGAAGCAGAAGATAAGAGCAGAAGGAGTTTAGTGATATGAGATGTAAATCCACTGGATTTACAGGGTCTATGAAACTCTGGACTCTGATGTTCAAAGAAGAACTTACTTGGGTCACCCACATACTGGATGGTATAACTTTCAATAAGGCATCATGTACAAATCCTATAAAATGCACTGAGCCACACTTGACTGATGCTAGTTATAACTGTGCTCCAAAGTTATTTTTGTCAAAGCTCATGAATCACTATCTTTAGAACCAGAAAGCAGTCACAGACTATTATACATCGCCCAACTCCAGTTGTACAAGTCCAACCCCTTTCAAATCTTATCCTTGGGCCTTTATTTCTAGAGTGGATGAGCTGAAATCCAAGACGGAGAGATCTTATCACATTGGAAAGTCTGGATTCAGAGCTGACCTTCTGGGATCTTGAGCTTTTATGGTTTTTGAGCTGGTGTGGAGACGACATAACATTATTTAAGACAAGGATCACACAGTACTACTGTTCTTTTCCAGCACCACTGAAAGGTTAATTCTTTAAGATAGTGATAAAAAAAATTCCTCTCTGAATGTAAAACCACTGAGTTATATAGCAATTCATATGAGACCCGAAAGGATTAAGGCCTGGAAACTGCCACACTGAAACACAGACCTGAATGGACTTGAGCAACTCCATCACCCTCTGTCAGACAGTGCACTAGGAATGTTTCTCCTTCACCCTTCTGCAGGAAGCTGTATCCCCTTCAGGCCTAAGGAACATTACTACTAAGCCTGATTCAGAGTTTTCAGGCTGCCAAATGACAGTCACTCTCTGAGTATACACACGCATGCACAGAAACTCCTGGCTCAGTCTCTGCTTAAAAATACACCAATGTGGGGTTTATATAAGGTTGGGATTAAGAGAGTTGGATAATGCAGCAACACATCCATCAGAAACTGAAATTAAGCCTCTTTGAACATCTTAAGCAGAAAGGAACTGGGTCACTCAATTATCTATGCTTAAAATTAGGCATTTAACTTATTTCAGCTTATATCAAATTCTTTAAATCATTCATGGGAATTGACCGATCATTCAAGTTAAATATCTGAAGTAATGAGAACCAGGCATCTAGAGACAGACATGTATCAAACACACATTGGTTAATAAACAGGTTTTGATTTAGCAATCAAAGATGTATCAAACTTTTTAAGGTTAAGTTCGAATTAGCAGTGTGTTGGTGAGAAAGGAGTAAAACATAACATGCTTTTAGTTTTGCTCAGGCCTGTGCAGGTAACAGTGCAAGGAGAGCAGGCTCTGTGTGGAGAGCTGGGCTATGCAGCCCTGTCACGTTCTCATCACCATATGTTAAGGTATAACAGAAAAAAAGGAATAAAAGGTGTCAGGTATAAAAAGGTGCTCAACTTCAGTGTTAATGCTACAAAGGTGTTGTTAATAAAGGCCTAAAATATGACCTTATCATATGTTTCCTTAAAGTTCAAAGCAGCTCCGAAAGACCAAAGCCAGGCCAATATACACTACTTTCAACCAAGTATCAATTAAACAAGCCAATATTATTAACATATGTATGATTAACAACCACCTTAAAAACTGATTTGATCAAGCATTATTTATTTCAAAACAGGCTTCTTTCAAGAATATTCATGAAGGAAAATACTCAATACTTAAATATCTCAAATTTGCAGTTAACATTTATTTTTAGCTTTTTATTGTACAAGTTTTTTGGGAAGTGTTCAACAAGGAGACTGTCCTAATAATACAAATATCCTTGAATTCTGTTTTTTGTTTCATTCAATGATAACAGAAGCCAGCTGCTGATGTTAGATGTGGACTGGCTTTGATCTTCAGCAAAACACAGAAAATCCCCTTTCTACATTTCTTTCTAGTCCCATACCTTATGGCCACAGCAACCAAAATCCAGAGAGCTTCATGTGTCTGACCTAACAGCTTGGTGGGGAGGGGTACAGAGCACATGAGAGGTGGCTCTCTGCAGACAGAGCATTTCTCTAAAGCCATGTAGTTTGTTCTTACACCCTCTGAGGGTGGTGACAAAGTGGTTCAAAAGGACCTTTGCATTAAAATTGTATTCCCCCTTGCTTCAGCACTCTCACCGATTGCTGCTGGACCTAGCAGCTTTTCTTTCCATCACCTATTCTGCCCAACCACTTTCCCCAAGGTGACATATTAGCTAACTTCCAGGGTAGTTTTCTGAGGAAATGTAGCTGTAGCTAGAACTAGAAGCAGAAAACTTTGGCTGATAGAAAAAATCCCTGAAGCTTATGAGATGCTTGGCTCAAGTACTCACAGATTGCCAGATTGCAGCCAGGAGGGTATTTCCCCACAGGGCTGCCTGGCAGAAGTGCCTGGGCTGTGGGTCTCCCCTCCTCACACAGAAGGAATCTCACCCAGAGCTCCAAGCCTCTGAAGCTCACCTAGAAATTTCTTAGCAAGTCCTTGCTACTGCCATGTCCTGTGATACCAATAAAGCTTCCAAGGTCTCCTGCCTTCTTTCTGTGGCACACTGTAATTGTGAACACAGATCTTTTATTATGGGTTTAAGCTTGTTACAGGGTATTAGAAGTGCTGTGCAGTCTCTGAGAGGAGGAGCAGATGATGTCCCCTGGGCCTGCCTGGATTAACTGCTTGTTACACAATTGTCTGTCTGACAACCCAGTTGGTCCTTCTTCCAATCAAGTTTCCAACTTGTAAATTTTGAACTCACCCTAGTTACCAGAAAAAAAAACCAAAACATTCTCAATATTTTGTTGATTCTTTTTCTTGTTTCTGTTTTTTTGTTTTGTCTTGGCAATACCTTCCATAGACCCACTTTCATTTTTTTTCTCTCACAGCAGTTCTTTCCAGAGATAAGGCACAAGCAAATTCAAGCTTAAAAAACCTCCAGCCCTAAAAAACTCCTATTTAAACAGATGGCTTAAAAACAATGGTTAAAATGCCTTACTATAAAATGTGAAACAACCTCTTTGAAAGGAAGAGCTACATTTCCTAATATCACACATATAACACAGAAGTACAGAAATTGAGTGTGGAATCCCATCACATAAATTATTCATTTGTTGCCAAGGCAGTTCCTTGCAATGCAAGTTTTGAATAGTTAAAAAGTTAAAAGGGTTTTAAAGTTTAAAAAGTTTAGAAGTTAGAAAGGTTTTAAATACTTGCAAATGGATGTCAGGAATCAAGCTTTCCTAGCTTCTCGGCAAGATAAACCATATGGATATGAAAGCATGTTTATGTTTCTGTCTTGGACTGTTTTCTTTTCCAAAAATATAGTCTTAATTTAGAATAACTAAGACCAACTTTTGTTGCTTTTCTCATAACAATTTAAATGAAATATTTGCATGGGGTAGATTTATGCTGACTTCTAAAATGGAGAAGTAGTTTGGACATAGAACCTGAACACAAGAGATGGAAAAAATACAAACTGGAATGCAGACTTTCCTACTTGTGATAAGACAAAACACATCATCAGAGGACCTGACATGCAGTTTCCTGTTTGTTTCATTTCAGAGAACAAAGAGTTTGACAAACATTTTTGTATATATAACAGCACAATGTTAGTCATCCATCACTGAATGTTTTTTAGTCACATGACAATATAATGGCAAAAAAATTAAGCTTGTACATTTTAATAATCAGTCAGAAGTAATTATACTGATTTGACACTTCCTTGCTACCCTCTTCCTTTTTATACATATCCATTAATCCTGGTCCATCTTTAGAACATGCATTTCTGCGTTGGAAAACCCGTTTGCTAAATAAAATGCGAACATTTGTTCAGTGAATAATAAAACTATATATTCATACTTCATGCAACACAGTGGCCAAACAAATTCAATTTGTGTAGCATCATTACAAAAGATTGTGAAATTTTGTATATGAAGCATGTTTCTGTAAAGTTTCTGACTGTAGATTTTGAAACTGTACTGTAAAGAACCCATTCTGCTGGTTAAGACATAACAGTCTAAGAACAAATCACCAGTCAACTTTTATTTGGCAAATATAACCTAGGTGCGTGCTTTTAAACCAACCAAATTAAACACCATACATATACTACTGATAAAAAATATACACTCTATGCACTATTCTTTCAGCAGAGGTCATGTCTGCTGCACAGCAGTGCAGGCTGTATAAGGATTTCCATTTTAGAGGCTGAAAAGTTTCACAAAATAATGTTCTTGAGGCAAATCTTGGCCAGACCTGTGTAGTTTGATCTTTATAAGCTAGAATCAAAACCCTGACTCGAGACCCTGTTCAACTTGGAGAATAAGGAATGAAAGAAGAGTTGGAAGTATTGCACATTCCTCCCATTATATATTTCATATCCTGGTGAAGGTGAGGCTGCATGGCTGTCCCTCTGCCTCACTGGGTGTTTGATCAACACTCAGCAAAGTACAGGGTTCACTCTCTCAGGCAGTAGGGCAGGTGACCCTCTAGTGTCTTCCTCTACCCTTTATTCTTCTTCTTTAGTCAGGTGTTGGAAATTCTCCTTCATTCAATTTATGCAGGATGATATCAGGGGCTTAGTTATTTTTGCAAGTCTTTACTGTTCCATTTTGGAGTAGCAGCACAGAGACTCTATGTCCAATATTAATTATACAGCAGAATTTAATGCCCTTCCCAGACTTGTTTTGTGCCTGTTATAATAAAAGAGAATTTTATGATTGTAGTCTTGTGAAGGTTGAAGAAAACTAGATTAGATCAAATAGAAGGTTTGTTTTAGATAACCTGTCTTTACTCCCTAGCATCAGTGAGCATGCTCAAATATGTCCAATAAATTCCCTTGAATTCTCACTAGGGTAAAGAGGAGTTTCCATGCAAATGCGACAGTTCAAACACACAACAGAGGTTTGATGCGTTTTAGAAAAGACAGCAAGTCTTTTTTCTGGATTTTCCTTTACAGGCTATTTATAATTCAAATGTACTTTCCATATTCACTTATTTAAAAGAACAGGTTCTAGCAAAAGGAAACAACGCATTGGGAAGAGGCACTGTGCTACATAATCAGTTTTCAGCTGAGACTTCATTTACCATACTGAACTAGTTTCACACTGTAAGACAACCTTATGACCAAACAAGACAAAAGAAAATCCCTTGTGGGTAAGTAGCACTGATCAAGGGAGCTTCTTTTGCCAGAAAAGACAGTTTCATCGTGGCAGTTAGGGGTTTTCTGACTAGAAAGAAAATCATACTGGACAAACAATTCTGCAAGAATTGCATATGCTACATTGTTATGACAGGGAATTTAATTTATTTTGTACTATACTGCAACGTAGCTCTACATAACAAAAGAAAATATTATGGGATATACTTATATTTTAGTACTGAAGGGAAGTGACATCTTTACATGAAATGCTTTTCAAGTTATATACATTTTTTTATTCCACTTTGATAAACTAATGCTATAAATAATTCCTTTATTTGAAGAAATCTTTCAGTCCTTTGTCTTAAAATGCTAGATTTATATAGATCCAGCCACAAAGACCCAGAAAAATGTAAGTGATCCTAAGCTTTTGATAGAATCCTCCTTCACAGCATTCCCATGGCAGAAGACAGACACATGCTGAGGTTTATAATTTCAGGCTGCTTCAACTGAATGTTTACTAAAATTTGCAGTAAAGGTTAAGTTACTAAAGCTTTTTGGGGAGATGGAACACACATACACACACCATGACCAATAGGGGAAACTGTCGCTTTCTAATCTTAACAAACACTAGCCTGCACCACAAAACAAATCCATAAAAGAGAACATACATATTTTATTGTAGGTCCCATATTGTTTCTATAGCTATATCACAACAATGATCTCTGTATTTCTCTCATCGCAGCATACTATCACGCTGATCCTAGCTCTCGGAAAAAGGGAAATGCAGAACACATATGTGAAATAAAAGAAAACACATATGTTCCAGATTAAGCCAATCTCAAGATGTTAAATCCCAGACCTGCTTCACAGAAGAGTAAAATGAGTATTAGCACCATATGATAACTATACAGTTTAGGACTAGACTGTAAATTGTAACATGGTATTTTTCCTAATAATGGGTCCTAATTTGGTTCCATCTTACTTCTGAGAGACAGTCTCGTCAACATTTATTCAAATCTACATTCACTGCACCAGTAAGAAGTGCAGTTATTTTTCTGGCAGCCTGCTGCTCCCTCATTTTATCCAACACCGAGTGAGATCATAGTTCTCATTTGTTGAGAGTCATGCAGTGAGTTACTTAGTCTCTTGACCTCAAAAATTTATTGGGCTACAGAAGAAGTGGTTTCTATAGACACCTTTGGTTTGGACATTCAGTTGGGATATGGAAGGTTTAAATATTTGACTCTTCCCTAGAAAAAATTTTGTTCTGAATTTCCTTTGCCCTATCTATCTGCCCCTTCTATTTTAATACAGCTGAAGAACGAAACACATGAGATTTTCATACCTTTTCTTATCTTATGTCTATCTACCCTCAGAAAATAAAAAAGTTTACCCTTATTATTGAAATTCTTGTGATAGTTTTTTGTATTTTTGGTTCAGATTTTAAACTGGCAAAATCACTATATTAATCCTTATAAGCTCTCTGGCCCACCTCCCCCTCAGCCCAGTTTTGAGTGAAGCATAAGAACTAATCTACCTAAAGTAGTTGTGAAACCATACGTACATATGTATCTCTTGAGAATGTATGTTGAAGTAACTAACAGACATTCCTAATTAGAATGAAATAATTTGAAAGAAATATCATTAAGCAATTCTCTATTATAGTCAAGAGAGAAAAGGAAACAATAGGACTACATAAGGTCTGCTTTCCTCTAACTAGGTCCAGTTGAGTACAGCTGGCAAGAAACCAGGAATTGCCAGATTTGCAGTATTTTTTTGATGTTCCATAATTTGTTTTTGTTACACATCAAAATCAAACAGACCTTTCACAACCAATTAAAATAAAGGAAGATTAAGAGAAGTGGTCCACTTATTTTCTGAATCAAAGGTCAGACCTCAACTCGTGTTACCGCATGTCGGGTAATTAACCCAAATACCTGAGTCTTCTGGGATCCTCTCTTCCCCTTCTCCTTAATTCCAGGATAACTCACTGAAGTCAAGAGCATCCCCACAAGGAGTTCTGTTTTCAGGTAATTAAGACTAGTGGAAAGGGTAATGTTAATTAAAATATATCTGACATAGAATAGCTTAATTTGGAAATGAGCTAAGAAGATCATCTGGTCCAACTCTTTGGTCAAAACAGCAGTTTGCTATATGATTGGTTTAAATATAGATGCCGATAACATTTTTGCAGAATTTTTTAATCCTTAACTGTGTTCAATAATTATGTACACCTCCTCACAAGTGTAATGATCAGAAATCACAGAATCATAGAATGGGAAAGGTTAGAAGGGACTACTGGAGGTCATCTAGTCCAGCTTCCCAGCACAAGCAGGAATACTCCAGTGACTAACAGGAAACAATTTCAAGCCAGCACCTATGCCATTCTGATTCTTTTATCAAATACCTATTTCACTTCATTCCCTAAAATATGCCAGCTAAAAGGAAACAGTCCAGAGGTCTTAGACACACAGAAACACACACACTACCGAATGCTGTACTAAGATCACGTGTAGGTTATGTGATTTCCACAAAAATCAAACTCTTTTTGTACCAGTGAAAAAATCAGTAGAAGATGTGAAGACATCATTTTTCTAGTAGCACTATATCACAAGTTTCCTCACCAAGTTTAGTAGAATTATTGGTGTAAGCCAGCACTTTTCAGTCACTCAGCAACTCACCAACTGCTCCATTGGAGGGTGTTGTGAGGAACGGCATGTACTGTGTTCAGAGGGGTCTGTGTAAAGAGGAAACACTGGTGAAATTTGCCTCAGCCCTGTGTTGGTCTTATCTTCTAGCACAGAGCGGCCCAACTTTTGGTCACTGCTCTATAACACTATGGCTCCACAACATTTATATAGCATTAAAATACATTAAAATCTTGTAAATTTCACCATTTGTACTGGAACCGTTCAGAATTTTAGCCATGTATTTTCAAATAGATCAGAGTGTGAACAGGGAACAATCACAAAACAAATTCACCTGCACAGAGTTTATGAAGAGTTTGCAAACAATACAAGAAAATTATCCTGTCCATTCAGTGAAATTAGGGAATAATAAATTCATGTTCAGAAACAAATTTCCTTTCCAAAGCAGGCTCTTTGAGAATTTTGAGGGGGTTTTGGTTCGGTTTGGGGGGTTTTTTTGGGGGTTTTGGGTTTTATTTGTTTGGTTTTGGTTTTGTTTAAAGACTAATTATCCAGTTCTTTATGGTATCTGACTGACTTTAACAAATGCGTATCAGCGATTCAAGAAGTAGAGTCTGTCTGATGGCCTAGCTACTCGGGCTTTGAAATTTAAACATGACCTGCACAGAATTAACAAAAAATAAAATTAAAAAAGCTTCAACTACTAAAGTGTTGTTATTGTTGTTTTAAATGACAAATTAGTGGGATGGAATTCAAGACATTTAATTATCACATTAGTTAGCCAGATGGTTATTTGAAATCCCAACAGACAAGTATCTGAATTCTGTTTTAAGTTGGGCTCAACGAGTTAGCAGGGGCAAAGGACAGCAAAAGGATGTGACTCTTTCCTTTGCTTGCTTCAACAAATACAGTTTTTTCTGCCTACCCCCCGAGCAATATTTCAAAGAGAATTTATAGAAATAATGGTAGTCAAAGGAATATGAGTGTTCTACAACTCTTCAGATATATGTGGCCACTTAATCTTGTTACCCCCGACACTAAATTTCCATTAGCTTTCTCAAAGAAAGGGATTTAGAAGCAAACTCCCATAAAAATGGAGACTTTTTTCTAAACCTGAAAAATTGTTTAAATATCCTGCACCCTCTTTTTCTCTCCCCTAAATGTTTCGGCAACAAATGTGATTCCTTGTTGGATGACTTCAAGGGTGGTGGGGAGCAGAGCAGTCATGCACCCACGATCACAGAATAAGAAGGGGTGGTATGACTTGGCTTTTCTGTGCTGTTTAGCAGCTTGTTCAAATGGTCTCAGCACATTCACAAGAGTTTCCATTAGTGTCTGCTCCAGATGTGAGAAGAATCTATCAATTTCATTTTCAAAATGTCATAGCATGTAATAACTGCCTTTGCTCAAACAGCTTCTCTTAATAGAGAATGTTGAATTTTGTCTGGTAACTGCATCCTGAATAAGTTTGTCTTGGGGAACAAGTCATTATTCTTGGAAGAGTTTCAGAAGTTTTTTGGCTTTCACAGGCTGCCTGAACTATGGACAGATACCATCTGTTCTTATAAGAATATACATCTCTAGTGTATCATAGTACTCATGTATGAAGTATATAGACACAGAAGGGTAGCATCTTTACTCCCATCCCCACTACGGAAGTGACAAAAATCTTGGTACTTGTTTTCTTTTAGTGTTTGAATTAGAAGAGGTAAAACATCAGTGACACAGAACCTCATTTCCTTTAAAATACTTCTCAAGTGACCCTTTGAGAACAGCAGTAGCACCCGATGTACCCACCTAGATGCAGACTTTGACAGGACCCTTCTCTAAAGTTATAATACTAGTTCAATATGTGAGAACAGAGTGTCTGGAAACAAGGCAACCAAAGATATTTTACAAACAACCAGAAATACAGTAGCCTCCGTAAGGTGCTATTTCCAAGCAGAGAAATACCACAATTTTCCTTTCCTTAGTGGAGATGTGAGGAACAGAAATATTAAATGGCTTGCTAAAGTGGCACTGGTATCTGTGGCACAGAAAAGAGTCATGCCTTGTTTCCCATGTTTCAAACCACATACCTTTTGGATATCTGCCCAAAGAAGTTAAATCCCTTGTTTTATGTATTGCTCTGATGTAGTAATTGGTGAAACTTGAAACAAAACAAAACAACCAACCTCAAAAATTCAAGTCCAAATGATTTTCAACAAGACTAAAATTTTTTAGTGATGAAACACAAGTACTTTGAGGTGTTGCCCGGGAGGATCAGCACATGGAAATATTAACACAAGCAAAACATTAAATAGGATTTCCAGTAAAGACAGCATAGTCGATTTGGTTCTTGGTATCAAATAGCAACATCTGTCCTGTGGTAGGTATATACTAGCCCCACTACTTTTTTCTTTCACATAAAAACCAGATTGTCAGTATGAGAGTGTTTCTGGGTCAGGACATTAAAGTCAAGCTAATGCATACCAAATGCATCATCATCTATGTATTTTTACAGTTCTGGGGTTACCCATATTGTGGAAAAACTGTTTTTCCTAAGATTATTCTTACTGAGGTTAAATATCATAGAGAACTGTAGACTATACTGTGTCCTCTCTTATCCTGGGGTCCTCCTCTTTAGTTGACACCATACATGAACACACATTCACTACACAAGACAAAATTTACTAAATGTTGCTTCAAAATATACAAACGAAAAAATAGTGACCAGCCTTGCCTTGAGAAGGACAAAAGCAGAGAGATGAAATACCTTGCCTGTGATGATGTAACAGGTCAGTAAAAGGAGTGGGACTATAAAATGCACCATCAGTTAAGTGAATCATGTACTACTCTTATAAACTGTAATATTGTTTCCCTTGAATCTCACTTGAAAGAAAAATATTGGCTTAAAGCGCATGCTGGTCTGCTTTGTCTCCAAATACATACTTCAAAGAAAGGCTGCAAATATTTATTCCAAGGGTGCTAGTGGGCAATCTTTTAGAAACAGAGTAGCTACCAACAACATGTCATGGGAAATAAGTGCTGAAGTTACTTGATGGCAGAGCACTGGACATTTATATGGGAAAAATAGTCTTTCTATTTTGAGACAGACTAGGGGAAGCGGGAGAAGAAAGAGGAACACCTAGCTATCAGCTCACAGCTCCTGCAGATAACTGAAAGGCTGCAAGTCACAGGGAAATTTGCCCAGGCCTTAATGCAAAATGTAATAGCTGAAAGAATAAAGAAATTGTGTGTCTGGGGGAAGGGGAGTTAGTTACACTCATAAATGGTTTTAAATGTAAATTTTGCAGCAGTTTAACCAGCTGTAATTTTTGCAGAATATTTCAGTGGCAAACAGGTTTATAATAAATTATGGAGCCATATTCTGTTTCAAAAATCAAAGATCCAGTACTTTCTTTCACAGTTTGTGTTTTTCACTGCAAAGCTTGAAGACCATCCTGTATAAATTTAATTATGTATTTGCAATTTATTGTTTCCCTACTGTTAAACCTATCTTTTCTGTGAAACTGCTGAGCCTTTGAGACAGAGAGCTGTCAAAAGACTGCAGCTAATCAGTCCTTTTTCTGGAAGGACTCTCTCAGCTAGCAATGAGGTATAAGATCTGTGGCTTTCAAGTTCTACTGTCTGAATTGTTCTTCCACAACAGCTGGAGAAAATGCTTTCAAGAGTTTTATGCTTCTTCCTGTGTGGTGATGCAGCTTTCCTCTAACGACTATTTCCCATCAATACCCACAGACACCTACCTTCTTAACCACTGGTTTAACGGTTTCTTACCACTTCCACCTTTCCGGAAAAAAAAAAAAAGAAAAAGAAAACCTAAAAAAAAGAAAAAATAAAGACTCATTCAGGAGAAGGTTTACAAATATCTGCCCACCAGGCTGTTGAACGAGATAATATCTCAAAGAACTTAAAATTAGGCGTACAATTCTTGTCTAGAGAAAAAAAATCAAAACCGTCCTGAATGTGTGGTGGCAGCAGATGTGACCAAAAAGGTCAGTATATACTGTTTCCCATGCTAAGATTAAACTGGTCTTTACTGAAAACTTCACAGTAAGGAAAAAACAAAGTGATCTTTTTCTATGCAATGTAACAAGATGAATAGGTAGTACAGTTATATACAGTCCATTGTACTGAATCATCCCATGTTCTGTTGAATTACAAGAAAGTTAAAAAAGTAAGTATTTCTTAAAAACTGCAAAACACATGAAAGCTCTGGTTTTTCCAAGAGCCACTATCTAATGACTTTTTTGGGAAATTTAATGTTTGTTTCATTTCCCAGAGGACTCTGGAAATCCACCCAATTGACAACTTAAACTGACATTGCATTAACAACAATATATTTTAACCTTATTCCCTTACACAATTCTTCAAAATTGCAGTAAAATATTTAATGAACTGGTGCTTCCTTAGATAGTAACTGAGTATATTAGCAGCCCAGAAAATCAGTGTGTGTTAAACTGACATATGTTCTAAATTATTACAAATATTGTACACTCTCATCTAGTTTACCTATTAGTTATAAAGAAAAGAATGAGGACAACTGCAGCAGAAGAACCTGTCCATGACACAGTCTGGTAACTGCTAATATAGACCACTATTTCATGGAACATACCCAAACTTAATTTGGGGTAAAAGACAATTGTAGGATTCAAAAATTTTAAACTGTCATCTGTTTTTAGACCTGTCTCTAACAAAAACACAAACCAGTTTCCATACAGAAGGCCAAAGATTGCCCCCCTGCCCCTGAAAAAAGATAAGTGCTTTTATTTAAATGAAATCATGTAGATTGAGAGTGATGGCTAAAGGTCACAGAAACGCCTTTATAACATCAGTAAATAGCTAATTCTGAAAAAGAATATAATATAATATTATTGCTGATATCCTCTGACCTCAAAAAACACAGGTTGTTAACATTACTAGGAGGATGTTAAATAGAGAGCCTGTAAGGAGTAAAGTTGAAAAGAAGTATTTACTGAGTAACAGGCAATCAAAGGGAAAAGAAACAGCAAAATATCTATTTCAAAACTTTTTTTTTTCCAGCTAAAAATAGAAGGCTGTTCACAACCACAGGATTCCATTCAGTCAAATTAATCATAGAGAGGCGTGGATTAAATTTAGATTAAAAAGAAATTCTTTTCATCCAGAAAGGTTAGCTCAGAGGCATTCATGAGCAAGACAGCAAAATGAATTATCAGGATTTAGAGAGAATCAGCTGATCCAAGAATCTACATCCAAACAACCCAGAGCTCTGGCACTAAAAACCATGCCCAGCCCAGAACCTCAACTACAGTTTGTGTGGTAGCCAGGAGCACTATCAAGGCTGGTCTCTGTGACTCTGACAGACTCAGAGGGGAAAAAGGACACTCTAATCAGTTCATGTTTATTAACATCACTTGATTATGGAATGGTTGTGCCACTGCATAAACACAACAGTCAGTATCTCCTCTCCCTCCAACAAAAAAAAATTACAAATGCATGAATAATAAGATTGAAAACACTGTTGTTATGTAGCTAATATTACTAAATGTTCTAATTCATGTGGGGGGGTATGTAAAATGCAACAAAACTTTTAAAGCAACGTATCTTTAGAATGAGATGCCGCAAATTCAGTTCATCTGGCTGGAGCGTGGATTAAAATATGTTAATTTCATTTTTGTAAGAGGTTCCATATTACAAGAACACAGGAAAAATAAAGAACGGAATTTGTAAAGAAAGAGGACAATACCAAAAATAAGGTGAACAGCTAAAATCTAAGTGGAAATTCACAATTAATTTCATTATTAGAAAACTTTATGGTCTAAGAATGAGAACCACTTGGGCTTACTTGACTGCTACAGCAGTTCAGAAAGGCACACTGGATGCTGATTTGGAAGGTTAGTAAGAGAGAAAAGACTGAAGAATTTTCTGTAGGGGAAAAAAACCCCAGTACCCAGAACCTCTCAAAAAAAAAGGGGCAACAAAGACAATAACGGAAGTAGATGACTAGCTATTTTTACTTCCTTTATTTATTTAGGAGACTATATCAAAGGAAAATTCTGAAATCCCAGGTTTTTACTTTTTCATTACACTTTTTATCCTGTAAAAATCAGAAGATTATTATCAGCAATGTTTTTATAGCATTTAGTGAAAAAAGCTTCACTTCTACTTTCAATGCATAATTATAAGTTTTTTAGTATGATGACAAGACTGTTCAGCTATTTAATGTTTGTGTTTAAACATCAGACAAGTTCATCCTATGGTTTATGTTTTCTTTTCACTTTTCTAATTCATAAAACATCTCATCCATTTTCTCATCCAAGAAATTCAAATGAGATAAACATTCAAATGTAGAACCAATACAGAATTTTTCTATTGCAAAAATACATCTGATTTTCTGCATTTACTACTCTCAAAAAAGCAGTTACTTATTTAATGTTTGTCGGTTTTATACTTTTGTATCAACTAAAGCTATGGATATAATCTAAATTCAAATTAAAGTTTTAATTTAGACACTAAGAACTTATTTAAACATTTTGTTTTAATTAGAAACTTTATTTCATAATCTTTTTCAGTTAATGAGTACATTTGCCAGTTTTAAAAGCCTGCAAACACCATAAAGACTATTTTTCTTGCAAAAATCTTTAAATTAGCACATATTAATTAAACTGTGCATGCAAATAGCCTTATAAAGAAAAAGCCGTTTTATACATTTTAGTTTCATTTTTAAAACAACGAATGTGTAAACCACTAAAATCAGAAATAGTTCATCTTTTTGATTTCAACATGCTCATTCAAAACCCTAAGCAAATACATCCCCTTATCAGACCATAAACATTTGACTGTTTAGTTTTATACATCACTAAGAGTTTGTTTGGAAATTTCTCATACATGGATATGCATCTATTTGTCAGTGTGAACACTAAACACGAGCTTGTCAGCTATCACAAGTTCTTTCTCTCCCTCCACAAGAAAATGTGTACAGAAAAAAACCTCCTCTTTCCTCTCTCCAGCTTGCCAGTGACATGCCACAACACACCGTGTCAGAGCAGAGAATCCAGTTTTCATCCTGCACTTTCAGACTTCGTGTAAACTCATTTTGCAATATTAAGATAGAGTTCAGCTTTTGTAAACAATATTAATATTAAAGCATTAAGATTAGAATAGTGTAAACCAAAGTTTTCTCATTTCTCTGCCAGCACCTGCAATAAGATGAGGAGCTTTCACTGACACTCCTTTCAGGCCTCACTCTCTGCTCCCATGCACTGTGTGTTACTCACAATTTATCTCTGCTTTCATGGGTAGCAATAGCATGAGCTGATAATATACCAAACCAATGAACTCTTACTTCATTCACTTCAGGGTAGCTTAAAGTTTTAACTGGGGGATTTTTTTGGTTTTGGACTGAGAAAGTAGGGTGAAGGCAAGGTTGAATTTTACTATTCACATGCTTTATTTTGTATAGGTGATGGAGCACTAGAAGAGACTGATATAGACATTTTTTGAATGTAAATATATTAACATACATAATCCACGGAGACATAACTTGAATAGCATTCATTCACACAGAAAACTGAGTAAAAATAATCTATCCCTATTGCAGATATTCTATGCCTCCATCTCTATCTGCTCTTTATACAGCTGGATGATACACCAACTCCTGCAGCATGTCTCTAAAATCTCACTGCAGAGAGAAAACTTTACTGTTTGTTTTTCAGCTGTCACATCAAAACAGCCTTCAGACAGCTCCATACCTTCAACACCATTAGAAGATATCACTGACAATGTCACTGCAGTTTTAAGGTGATTTGTCTGAATGGTACCAGAAGAAACATCCATAAACAAGGTGTGTGACTGCCCAAGGTACACAGGTGCTACTACTTCTCACAAGCCTAGTCTCCGCTAGGACATAAACGTGACAAATGGCAAAATAACTTGCTGGTAAGCTTCCTTTGAATGAATAATTTACAGTTGAAGAATTCAACCTTTGGTCATTCACGTGGGCAGCTGCTACTTTCAGCCCTCACTGTGTGAATCCAGTCAGGACTGAAACGTCTCGTGTTTCTGCCTGCCACCACAAGAAGGACTCAAATCCAGAGGCACAAAATTCCTAATAAGGAGGGTCACAAGACTTTCTGCTATTCTACTGTATATTTAATGTTAAGTTTTCTACCTCACTTAATTTATTACTCTTTCATGAGAAAAGAGGTCACTGGTAACATTTCACTAATTCTCACTGGTCGCCAGGTTGGCACATACAGCTGACAAAATACAGTTGTTTTTTCTTTCCTTCCTTTTTTTTCTTTACTTTCCTCCTCTTTAAAACATAAACCAAAAAAATATTGCCTTTGTAATACACAAGCAATCCCTTTCCTGTACTGTCTAGAGCTGTAGGCCTTCCATCAGTCTTTTTCACCACACTTTTAAAGCCACTTCAACATTAAGGAGCTCCATAACTGCATGGCAACTGGCTGGCTGCCAACAAGCTGCAAAACAAACGCCCCTTGTATTGACATTACAGGTTCCTTGATCATATTCAATAAAGCACCTTTGATGTTAGCACTATTGGCTAATATCATCTTACAGGGTCTTGAGGGAGAGGTTATCAAGTCTGTAAGACAGATCATAAAGCCAGAAAAGACCCTCTAGTGTTAGAATACAACAAAGTTTATGTCCTGTGAGGTAAGAACAGTATTTATAGGTGGGGAAAATGTCAAAATACACACATCATCTATGATTCACCATTTTTTTGAGTAACATTTGGTGAACCACAGATCCCACCTTGTCTGAGAAAACCCAAGCTGTTTTCTCGTTATCCAGCCTTAACAGAGAAGTCTCCATGGGACACTAAACAACCAACCATGCTTGGGTACCTTTCTGTCACCCCATATCCTCCTGACCTTCATTTGTTATATCCAGGCAGCTGCCTCTTTCTTTCCCGATCTGGCATGCTCTCAGAGCAGTCTGTCACCCTGCCCACAATGTGGTACTTCAACACTTGGCAGGTACAAAGCAAAACTTCTAGTGCTCTAGTACTGTGGGCTGTTTGGTTTAGTGAGACCTCTTTAAGTACATGAAGTCATAAAAGCAGAGACTGACAGGCCTCCCATATGATTCCAAAACAAAAGGGGCACTGGCCCAGGAAAAAAAAAAAAATAAAAGAGGTGGTGCGATACACAGTGTCTTGATTCAGCATGCTCCAAAGGGAATGACCCCTGGAAAGGTAGAAATCTTTCCACATCCTTTACTGAAATATGGAAGGTATTCTAGGTTTTGGTGGTGGTGGTGGTTTTGGCTTTTTCTCACTCTTGCTTCATTTGCTGGCATGTCCAGCCCTGGAAGTCATCATCTTTTTCTCTCATCTTTAGTTTTCTGTTCTGCTGTGAGAAATCCCCAAAAGGACCCAGCTTCTTGTCCTCTTTTTCAGCTATAGTAAAATTTCACCTTTCCCAGCCCTCTAGCCACAGAACAGCACCTGGCTAAATGTTATGACCAGGCAGATTCCTTCTAGTACTAAGCTGGAGAAAACAACATCCCTAACATCTCATTTTAGTCTGGGACAGGCCTGGTAATGAGCAGGTAAAATGACCCTGCTGGAGGGACAGTATCAGCGTGTTGTGGTCTCAGGCCTGCCTCCAGCATTGGCCATCAACAGGCGCTAGTGAAGTGTGTAAGTACCAAGCAGTCATACAACGTTTGCTTTGCTATTATACTCTTCTAGCTTGCATTAACCAGAGGTTTATTAGCTCCCAGATCTCTTCCCTGATTTTTTAGTTGTAGCAGGAAAAGACAGGAAAAGGCTATCACAGATCACTTACATGAGAAAATAAGATATCCTATTTCATTTTTGTGAAAACACACAGGCACAGATGGAGATGATCTTCATCATCCATTAAATGTTGGATTATGCTCTCATATTGGCCTAAGTTATTCAGCAAGGTACAGTCAATCAATCTAGCATCATATGAAATAGGTGATATTATTCTATTCCTTGGGCCAGCTCCTCCCTCTTTCTCCTGTTCTGTCTGCACAACTCAAGGGCTGCTGCCTCTTCACTTCCAACATGTTCACATTCAGTGATATTTTCCCTTTGGCTCAGCATCTTGTGCACGCTCAGGTCGGCCACAGCTCCCATTCCAGGAACAGACAACACACTTGTGAACACTGGTGGGAAAAACCCTCAGCCCTGCAGGATCTGAAATATGACTCATTCTATCTTATGTCACAGACAAAGACACTAGAAATAGATTTTCAATAATAAAAATACTTCCTTATAAATCTGCATGCTGGGAGGAACACCTGTATGTTTATTTACCAGCTTCCTGTATGAGACGTTCGGCCCAAGTGATTTGATGCCGTAAGGCAGATATTGTAAACTAATTAACAGATGTATACAATTCCTTCAGACATGAACTGTCCAGGTTATCACAGTGCAGCAAACCAATATCCAAACACCATCTCATGATATAATCTTAGCAGTGAGGAACTTCCCGGTGCCACAGCCCCCAAAAGAAGCAATATTTCTCACTCCTGCATTTTTGTATCATTGTGCTCCTTTTTCAGCTATGATCTTCAGGTAAACATGTTTTTTTCAAGATATTTTACATTCATTTCAATATGCTTCTCTGAAAACGCTATGCTTTCTTTGAAATAGAAAACCACAGAATAACATATTCAGAATAAACTATGATCATACTGTGATTAAAAATACATTTAGCAGGGAAAAAAATCTCATAAGTAAGTAAAACTTCTAATTTGTGAATGAACTGATAAGCTACTAAACTCCACAAAGAAGTTATAAGTGTAAGATCACCTAAATACTTTATACCATGACTATGACTCAGTTGCCTTTTAACAGTGTGCATTCATTAAACCATTAAAAGCTGTCAGTTCTTATTAAAAATCATTTGTATATATACATATAAAACAAGAAAGTGCCTGAGATATAAAAGCAAATTTCTTTAGAAGAGGAGGAAAGGAGACATTAAGAGTAGTCAGAAAATTATGTAGATGCAAAGAAAAACAAACACTAAACCCAACAGTGTTCTCTCAACTCTATAAATTAAATTTAACCACCCTTTCCAAATGTTCACTTCAGATGCAAGTATTCGAGAGCAATGAATTCAGCTGAGAGTTCTCAACACTCCAATACACGGGTATTGTTTTTTTAAAAAAATTAATATTCCTGGACTGCAGCCGTGCCCCTCAGCAATCAGTTGGGTGAAAGTGTCTACAAGTTTTATAAGCACAAATGGTTAAGGAAAGTAAATTCAGAGGCACAAGTGAGCATTCAAAGAAAGTAGTCAGGTTCAGGCAAAAATATTTGCAATCTGAGCACTTACCCACTTGAAAAACAGAAGCATCAAAGATTAGTTAATCATCCTAATTCCAACAGCACACGCCAAGTGCTGGCACAGAACACCTGATGCTTAATTCAGGCAGAACATATTGCTCCCCAACAGCTCTAATGCTCCCCAAATAATCATTATATTTTGGTAAACAATTTTCTGAGCATTAGAAAACACTTTCAGTAGGGAGAATAAGCTTTAGAAGAATGGAGAGAGGGTGGCAGTTTGGCTGTAGTGGAAAAAAAAATACAGATAAACAATAGGAATCCCTGAAAGTGTCATTTTCACTATATTTAAGAGGGAGTACAGAGGCATAAAAAGGGGAAAACCCTAGAACAGTATCAAATTGCCTGGATCTGCAACAATCATTATCGATTTTAACTGTAAAAAAACCCCATATGTAAAAAATAATGATGTCTCTAATACTTGGTCCCTGTTCTAAATAAGATTGAGGGTAAATATATTGCATAGCTTAAAGAACATTCATTACTAGTTTTAATTGTGAAAGTTTGTTAGAGATCCAAACAAACAGCTGAAATGTCTAAAGAACCCAAAGAACAGTAATTGCCAAGACAGTTTTCGGGTCAACCAGTGAAAGAAGAGAGTTTTTGAAAGACCTGAAGTCCTCATACTTCCAAACAACTTAATAGATTTCGGGAGAGATAAAATAGAGCAATGAGTGTGTTTTCAACATTGGATCAATAAAATTAGATCTTTAAAAATGCTTTAAAAGTTCCCTGCATTTTTGCCCATTACCAAATCTGATTTTTAGTATATACTAATATTTTAATAATTCTGGCTTTATGTATTTGAGCTCCACTGCTGCTCAGAGAGGAAGAAAACAAAAAGATCCTCCTCATGCTACATAATATATGGCTAAGGCATTAGAAACTGAAAAATACAAAAATGTAAAAAAAATGAGACAACCACATTTTAAGCATTACTATTTCAGGAAATTCAGAGATGTCTCAACTTCTGAGAAACTTGCCTTTCATTACAGGTATTACATGTTGAGGATAAGATGCCTACTTTCATTTTTCTATTCAAGTTTTTATATCTTTTTTCTTTCATTTTCTTTCAATAATCCTATAAAATCAAAAGGTCACTAGTGATTTTGCCCATTGCTTATATCTGACAAACGTTAATATTAAAAAAACCCCAGTATTTAGTGGAAAACTGGATTCATAAGAGAAAGTTTTAACTAAGGTTTGACTAAGGTTTGCAGCACGGACTTCCAGTTCTTTGCACTTTTGTGAACCAGTGAATTTCTTTTTATAGTTGCAAGTTAGCATAACAGCCACATTTATGTTTATAAACTGTGCTTACATATTAAGCACTAGATAATGTTATTAATGGAATTTTAAAAGTTAGCACACTTGAGTTCATTAATGTAATGACATTAAAGGTGAGCATTTTTACTTCTTCAGCGTGAGATGACTTTTTGATTCACATAATGAAAAACTGAAGCCAAACAACCTGGGTTTTCTTTGCAAACCTACCATATGTTTTTCTAAAATAACAAATTTAACCTTCAAAGATGTGTATGGCATAAAAGAGGCAGTCAACTGGTAGTTTACTTTGCTTTTTATAGATGCATTACTCTCTATTTTCACTGAAAAAGGCCACACATGCTATTTTAAAGTCTGATGACTCCGGCCTTTTTAGTGTAAACCCTCAGTCCCTCCCTGCCTCCTCCTCAAATCCTCAGACTGTCCAGTGACTTGAACAAAGTATTGCTTTTTCTGCACAAGCATCTCGCTCCTAAATCAATATACCAAGGTGAAGGTAGCTTGTCATTTCCTGTCACAGGATACCCTTCTAAATTACTCTTTTTAAGAGTTCAGCAAATCATATTTCAAGAAATGACCATTTTTGCTTCCTTTCTGATTCAACATGTTAAAAATAAACACCAGCCACACTTGTGAAGTCCACAGCCAGATGAGGGTATTTCAGATCAAAAATAAACATAAAATTATTTCTTTTCCCAGCTATAGCAACTTACGTTTGGAATCAAAAAAGAAAGCAATCCTTCGGCTGGGTATTTTTAAAGGCACTTAGAAAAGTAGAAAAGAGATTTGAAGAAATTACAGCAAAGTATTTCCCCTACTTTAAGATTTTATGTTGGAGCATGTATTCTTGATTGATAAAATCCAAATGTCTAAAAAAAGGCTTAATATATCTCAGTTTAATCTTTACTAATCTGAAACGTGTTGGAATTAAAAGTAGTTAAAGTTACAGGCTTTCATATCAAGATGTTTTGCTTTGGAGTTCACAACATTTTAGATGAGGAATTGCCACATATGCTATACTGTTTGCACAATTCTCATCTCTGAGGAAAAATTACAGCCTCTATTAAAACTTCATTTTGATTATGAACAGTTTCCAGCTATAAATTAGGACACACAGAATCATAGAAGGGTTTGGTTTAGAAGAGACCTTAAAAATCATCTAGTTTCAAACCCCCTGCTTTGGGCAGAGACACCTTCCACTAGACTGGGTTGCAGAGGGAAAAGACATCTTATATGATTCTCAAAACTCTGGCATGGAAGATTTAGGACTTCAGAGGAACTTCCCTATCTCTACAACTCTGGTCATGCCAACATGTGTTTAACCTCTTATACCTGAGCAATTCTGTTTATTTCCAAAGTTAAGCACACACAGATTCTGTTTCACTTATTTCCATACGTAATTAATTTTAATCTGTCAAGATAATTCTAGAAATATCTAAAGGTTTAAATCAAAGAAAGTAATCAGTAATCATCCACCCAAAATTACAGCTTTAAAATATTTGTTCTGAGGTTAAAATGAAAAAACAGTGTTCAGAGTTCTCCCATTTCTTAAATCTAATTAACCAAAGCTGAAAAAAAATAAATTAAAAAGTCCTTTTTTTTGTCTACTAGCATTCCTTAATTTCTTAACTGTATTATTTTACGTCTGTTTTATAACCACCTTTCACTACACTTGAGACTCAAATGTCTCCAATGGTGGTGAAGGGGCTAAACAAATGGTCATTCTTCCTGTTCTAAATCATAAGGCAAAGTATTGACTCTGCATATCTCCTTCTGTACTCTTCTTGGTATAAAAGAAGGACAAAAAAAGGTTCAAAAACTCTCTACAATCTACTTCAGCATAACAGCATCAATGTGAAAAGTAAAATGATACACTCCAACACAAATACATGCATACATTTTAAAACAGGGATGTTCTGCACAGACCTTAATGTACCTCATTAGCTCAGCCAACTTTTACTGTTAAGTTGCTTTAGTGTTTTGGTCAGTTTTTGAGGTCTCTAAGAAGGCCTCCCATCACAAGAATGCATTTTTTTTCTTACATTTTTTTAAGATTATCAAACACTACTCAGAATGTGGAAGATTTCCTGATTTAGAAAAGCACACAGACAATTTTTGAAAAGTGAGAAAAAGCATGGCTTTGCCACATGTTGATTAAGGTTAAGAAAATCTGCAAACATCCTAAAATTAAACTATGGCTATGGTTGTGTTTTCCACCTTTAAGGGATCTGTCTAGGTTTCACACATGACAGATCTTCATTACATTGGCTATTCCTTCATTATTAATGAACACTCTGATTTTATCCCCTTTCTTGTATAAAGAGTCTCATGAACTTGCAGAGTCTGCTTTTCTTCTCTGAGGTAACCAAGGTCACTATTAGCACACTCAAGGAAGTAATGCAGTGCCTTGTGTACTTACTGCTGTTGTGTGTGTTTGCTAGTGTTGAGATTTCAGTAAAAGCATTATTGCTGCACCATTGAAGTCAGCATAGGAAAACTTGATCTTTGGTGTTTCTTTTCCTTACAAAGTGAAAGAAAAGCTTTAGGGTAAAATATAGTTTTTCCATTAAGCTCCTTTCCCAACTATACAAAATGCTATAAAAGCTACAGTGGCTTTTACTAATTCAGTGGTTGTTAATTTACAATCAGATCAAAAGGTATGATTAGGTGTTTGAACTTTCTCTTTCCCCACTTTAGCTAATTCCATCAAACAAAATGTCAACCTTATTTTCTCTAACTAAAACTCATAACTTGCTAAAAAAAAGGAGAGTTGAATAGTTTTCCATTTGGATCCAAAGTACAATGAGGTTAGTAGAAATACTCTCATTAAGCTTAAACAGGCTCTGGCTCAGGCATTTGTATGGTGACAACCAGGTAACCAAGAAAGATAGACGTCTTTCATAAAGTGAGAAGCATTATACATCAGTGTTTGCCATTTATAATATTAACATATGGATATCAATGGTTTGGAACACAAACAAGAGGCATTACAGTATTTCACTGAAGAGACTAATAGTTATTGAAGTTCTTAATTGATTTGATGAGTGGGCTGCATTTTTTAAACTCAGGAAATCTAAACAGATGGAAATCCTGTTACAATGTATATGGATGAGTATGGACTTAAATTCTGAATAATCACAAACAGAAACATTCATAGATGCCTCATATTTCAGCTTTACCTGCACAAACCTCAAACGTTTTGCTGGTTGTTTCTGCCCTTCCCTGTCCCTCCCCTTCCATGTTCTCAGCTTTTCTTCTACACCAGTCAAGCATCAATTTCAATAGGGGTTAATAAGTGAAAAGTCCAATCTTTGGGTTATTTTGAAAATTAATTACAAAAAAACCCAATTTGGATTATAGCCAATTTTTAAATATTGGAAGATTTCAGATTTGATTCTTAATGTTTTAGCTTTAATTTTTAATTTCTTCAACTGATAATTTTGTAAGAATGCCTTAGCCAAGTAAAAAACTTTACATGGTCCTTAATTTTAGATAATGAAAAATGCCTTAGACTTTAACAAGATCCCACATGCAATTAAGACAATTAATGTGCGTTGCACATCCTAGACATCTCAAAGTTTTGTCCTAGTACTGTATGTCCACAGTAAGCCACTTACTCACGTTGGCACATCAGGTTATTTTTCTTTGCTCACGCATGCAAATACATAATTAGTATTTTCAAATTAGCACAATCTTTAGTCATAACCAGGGAAAATTTACCACACCTATTTTAAACCCAAAGAAGCTGTCAATGCAATATTAATGCTTGCATTCTGGTGTGGTTAAAATAATTTCTGAGACTATAGATTGTGCATCAATGGGTATCTCTGTGATTGGCATGAAATGGCTACGGCCAGAGTGAGCAGAGCCTTGGACTCCAACAAGCAGCTGCATTTGCCATAGGCTAATGCACCTGCTGCTGCCCACGAACCAATAAAAACCACTAAGGTGGTAACTAGACTTTCAAATCCATAGCACTTCTGTGTAATCCCCTCCTGCACCACCAGCAACAAGCAAAATAAATATAAAAAAAGCTTACCGTGCTTAATACTGGTCAGATGAAAAAATTATGCAAAGGAATGGAAGGGCAAAAGCAAAGATGATTGGGATGTTACCTATGATTTCCAATGTGAACTTTTTATTCCAATTGTGTTTTTAAATTATTGTTAAAGAAAAAAAAACAATCTGAGGTCCCAGAAAGCACATAAACACTTGTTCTAAAGCCTTTACTCACTGTTGTCCAGATTTCCCTTTCCTGTCACGTTCATTTTGTACCTCTCCATTTTTCAGACCTCCTACTTCTCCTCTTTATGGTTATAAACACTCAGTGTCCTGACATTTTCTTCCTAGTCATCACTCTTCTCCACTGAGAGGTTTCTTGTTACCTCTAAGGCTCACTCTGCACAGACAGCTTCGATGGCGTCCCCCCCACCCCACTGCCAGTCAACTGTGCTAAATCCAGACATTCCAGATGCCACAGATACTTGTCCATTACATTATCTCCCTTCAGCCCATCTGCTAAAATCAAATTTGCTGGATCGAGGACTAAACAAATGCTTCCCCTTCCCTGGCCTCTGGTAGCACTAAACCAGCTTAGGGTCAGTAATAACAGCAAAACTTCCAACTCAGGACTTTTGGTTTTGCATGAAGATGCCCAACTCAACAAATTAAATTTAAATGAAGAATTGAACACTCCTGGCATATTAAATACTGATACAATGTTGAGAATTATTTAGGAAAACTAATCTTTACGCTATTTTAGGACCTAAAAGGCCTAATGTTCAAGCCCTGGAATGGAATCAGAACTTGTTAACAAATAAATAGTAGCAGTAAGTATTTATCAATGCAGTTATCTTTGTAGTCCTCAATAACCACACTGCTATTTTGTATACACATGCACTGCATACCATCTGCTGATGTTTAT
This sequence comes from Manacus candei, assembly GCF_025592945.1. Taxonomy (NCBI): domain Eukaryota; kingdom Metazoa; phylum Chordata; class Aves; order Passeriformes; family Pipridae; genus Manacus; species Manacus candei. The sequence goes on from NW_026138053.1 coordinate 19,149,386, forward strand.
TTTAATTCACCAGGAAAGGCCTGTGTTTAAGTTGGAATTTAAGTGACAGAATCAGAACAAAAGGAAAAGGGCAGCAGAATAAACTGAATAAATTCCAAATCTGACTTGTAAAGGCAGACAATATAAAAGCTATAATCTTAGTTTAATCCCCACACTTTTTAAACATAGTAATTACTAGACATCTGCTGGTAACACAGCCTTGCTATTGGATAACCTTAATTACCCTGTAATATTTCCTGACACTCCCCAAAATATGCCCTATGGATAATAATTCATTCACGGTTCAGCCCCATTATTAGCTACTAATTCAAACAATCAAGACAAAGACAACGAACAGATGACCTTGAACAATTACCCACTCACTGAACAGAATTTATTTCATGCTTTTCAAAGGCTTTACTGCTTTCTTGGCTTCACGAGCAGCACTCAAAAATTAACAAAACGCAAGCAAGAAAAGAGCTGCAGAATAAAAGATTTGCTGGGGTACCCCAGCTCCCTTAAACATAATTTTCTTGCATTAACAACATAATGGCTACGGCAATACAGTCCATTTTCCAAGATTAAATAGTGACCTAGACAGACTCGGTGCCAAACCTGATACAATTGTTTTATTCCAATAGAGCTGTAAGCTGTTCAATTATCTGCAAGAAAAATATTGGGAAACTTGGAATGAAAAACAAAAAAAAGAAAAAAGAAAGAATTAAATACACCTAGCTAAAATGAATGGCATTCATGATGCAACTGTTGCAGAAGCAGATACAGTATCATTAACTTCAGTGCTGAAGCAGATGGCTGGGAATGTCTGAGGCTTCTCTTTGGGCTGCCCAGGAAATATTTCAAGCCACAGATCACACTGTCCTCATTTGAGCTGCCATGACCTGATGCCTTTCTTTCTGATTGTATAGGTAAAATCAAGTGTAAAAGATGGATCATTGCCAAATAAACCTAACTTCTACTACTCTGCATGATTGCTTATCTTGTTTATTTAGAGAAATTACTGTTGCATTGAACATGAAAGGGGATATGGTTTTTTAAATTATTATTATCATCATAATTCAATTTTAGACACTCTGTCTTCAGATTAAGATAAGGAAAAGGCACACCAAGAAGTGTAAAAAGCTGTTGTCCTTTTCTCTGTGCCTCAGTTTGTTCCATCTTTGAGAGTCATTTGAAATCCATCTGAAAGCCAAAGCATTCAGGTTCAGCTGAAAATGGAACTAGAATTACTGAACTGCTATGAAAACAAGGTTGAAGAAAAAGATAGGGGAAAAAAAAGAAATTGTTAATTCAAATTGAAAATGGAAATTCAAAGTGAAAATGAAATCTGTCTTTTCTGAGATTGTTCTGAGAATGACATTATCATTGTAAGAATATAGTTGAATTTCTTAAATACCTTTAAAAGTGAATGGCAGAAATAAGATATTATAAATAAAATTAAAACATAAAGAGATGCTACAAAGTTTCCCCATGCCAAAATCAGAACTATTATTAAAACAATAGTTTCTAAACCCAATCTATTTATATATCCTAATCACAATGACTTTAGAGATAAGATTTTTTTAATGTAAAGTGCATAAGAATGAAGAACCTTGTAAAGTTTAAAGCAGGATGTTTAGTCCTAGGTCCAGCCAAACAATCTGAAAGCCAGAGATAAAAGGACAACTATAGTTCTCCTTGACCTTAAAAGGTATGCAGTCTGCAAATATAAAGCACTTCAGGAAAGGTGGAGTGGAAAAAGGATTTTTTTGTCTCCAGTGGAAAGCACGAGACTGCAATATCTTCAAAGAAAAATATTTGTGTCAACATAGCTTTACAGACTATCTGAGACTTCTTGTTGAAGCTATGTTCTCTGAACATGATTTTCTTATCAATAATGCCTAATAAAACTTCTAAGATATAAAAGTCCACATTCCAGATACGAGGTATACAGGATGAAATTTCTAGTTCTGAGCAGATTTGTTTGTACCTTTCCACTACCCATCTGAATGTTCCCTTCCAGGATGGCACTGAAGTGTCAGCACATCTCTCTATAGTGTTCCACTTTTCTAGTGTAGTAACTGTAAGAGCAAGTCTGTGGTGAAATCCTCACTTCAAGATTGGACATATATACCAAAGATAGTTTTGGAAGCAGTTTCAGTAGCAATATACTGGCTTAAATTTGGTATAGTCTCTTCTGGCCTCAAAAATTAATTAATTACATCAACATTCCTCCTTATCTTCTTTTCCTTTGGTCATTACATCATCCAGAAATCACCACCTGGGATTTTCATTAGGGAGTATGCTTTTTATTTCTAGAACTTCTCTAGAAATGAACATTTGACATTTCCTTTCCAAGATCAAGAGCAGCCTCTCAGGTCATAATCAAACATCTAGGAAACAAATTTGTTATCCTGGCTTTGTAAGAACAGTGTTCTCTGTTTCTTTTTCAAAAGTCTCCCATGTAATGGATTATCAACATAAAATAATTTCTTGTGGATAAGACAACAAAATAATCTCTTGGCCATGGGTCAGGAATGGCCTTTTTCTTATGCATAAATATTCAAATTATTATTTTTGAAGGGAAAGTTTGAAGTACACTTGTTATTAATTTCTATAGAGACCAAATTAATGCAACTTGCCTGAAGCTCATGTCCTTGTTCATTCAGGAACTGAAATGTCATGTACAGCAAGATGGTCTTTTCTTCTAATTAATGTGGTCATGAAACAAATGAAACACAATATGCAAATAAGAGCTATGATGATTAAATAAAAAGCTGTCCCTCCAGGAAAAAAACACTCAAAATATACTAGTTTCATACAGTTGGTTTTGAGAGGCCCATCTGTTAAAACTGAAAGTATTTTGCTTAAATTACATCTGGGTACTAATAGGTACTGTGTTTCAATTATTTCAGGGAAATTTAAAAGACAGAAGTTTTTGCTAAAGTTCAGGTTCAGAATGAACGGCATAACTGGTAATCCTGTGTTTAATCATAGATATTGGGCCAATCTCAAAATTAAATTCACATTTCGGCTCACATCTGAAAAGCCCCCTAGAAAGTCAACATGAATCTAGACAACTTCTCTTTATGAATGTTACACAGCCAAAAGACATATCAAAGATTACAGAACCTCATTTTCAACCTCATAATCTTGTGATTGCTACAAAATGCCATAAAGCCAACATAAAGCAACAAAACTTATTTATGGAATGAAGGTCTCTTACAATAAATATGATTCTAAAAAAACCCTACTGTTTTAATTCAGTGTTCTATTGTTATTCAGCGTGTTTGACCTAATCTCCTGGAAAACACAACAGTACCTTGTACGATTATTTTAGAAAATATGCCTTTATTAAGTGAATGTCAGAAACAGGGCATAAAAGTGACCAGATTCACTGAGAAGAATTCTCTTTGAACCATTTCCTTAGCCAACTAGTTCAACAGAGGATGGTGTCCCCTTTCAGACTGAAGAAGGTCAAGCTGTTTAGTAACATCTTCATAGGAGAAATTAGACCTTCCTCCCTCTTATCCAATGGGAGTTTTGACAATGGATCTAAAACCATATTCACCTACCAGACCCTTCTAGGGTCCTAGAGTCCACCACATCCTAGAGTCAGTAATTTCCTGTTCTTGATTACAGCTTCACAGAAAACATCTCTTTTACCCCATGACTCTGGAATTTTTATCATAGTTTTTTTAATATTTATGTTCCAGTGATCCTGGACAAGATTAAAGAGAGATAACAGAAAAGGTGACCCTTTCCTCCAGAAAATCCAGACAGCCAGTCCTCTCGTCTGACATGTAGGAAACCAGTATCACCTGGAATGAATCAGGCACAAGAGCTGGTATGCAACTTTCTCCATCATAAGCAATTGTTATGACCACCAAATTGTGTTCTCAATTATTTTTGTCTATCGAGACACAAAGATCTTTTCCAACAGTCTCCATCAAAACTCTTGAACTTCCGTGAGAAGTCTTAATGTCAAATTATAGCTACTTTTAGTAACACATACTCTGCTGAATTTGATTTTTCAAAGGAAAATGTAAAGTCCCTTGAAAAGTTACAAATACAGAAAGTAGTGTTATTGAAGTGATAAAAAAATCATCATCTGTATTGGCAAAGGTGATATTCTGGCAGAGTAGACCTTCTAGCTATGAGAGAGTTATCCAGAACCAGACAGAACTTTGAGAGCAGTAGAGTTATTTTTTTCTCAAGGCTTCAGATCTACTAAGGCCTAATTCACACAACTCATTGGAAAAGCTGAACTTCAGTTGTTACCACCTGCTTCTAATTTCTCTTTTTTTTCCCAGCTCCCCTTCACATGAAAGCTTATTTTTCTTTCTTAGACTGAATGCTTTTTCCTACTTATGTTTTCCCTCTCCTTCCTGATCTCATGACTGCCTGCTTTTATCTTCAGTGTAGTCCATTCCAAGTCTAAACCTAAAACTTTGTCTAAACCTAAGACTTTGTCTAAAATGTATTTTTTTAAAATTGAAAGAAACAAACCTGCCTGCTTTTTTCGCTTCTCCCTGCTTCCAATACCTTCTCAATTCTCAATGCTGCCTAATTCTTTATTCTTCTTTTCTAAGCCTAATCTCTACTTTTATATCCTGCAAAACTTGTTTGCTTTGTCATGTATACCTTTATTCCATACTATCTTTCTTTTCCTATATTTATTTTCATGCACTGTCTTCAGAGATCAAATTTGTTTTCAATTGCAAAGATTTAAGGATTTCCTCCCCCCAAAATAATACTTTCATTCCTCAGCTTTACTGTGAAGCAAAATATGTTTGGTTTTTTGAAATTAGCAAAGATCATCCTGCCTTCTTCATGGTGAATACCAACTTGAATCATACAATCTTCTCTCTCTTACGATGAGTGCTAAATTCCTCAAGCATATTTAGAACTTGCATCTTTAGTTTTGCCACAGATGTTACATCACCCTGTTTTCCAGTTTCCTACTTGATGTGAAATCTCTTGCATATTGTACACTTGTAATTTTAGTCTACTGCAGTCCGACTTGAAACATTTCTCCTTGATGATTTTTACATCTGCTCACTGCAGTAGAACCTGTATCTCTGCAAGGGACAAAAATCATCATTTCATATATTTTCTGCACGGAGTAGAAACTATAACCACATGTAAGTTGCCATTGTTGGTATAAGGAGGCAGTTTTAGCAAAACTGATGGTTTTTCCATTGCTATGTTGCCCACCGAAGCTCAAACATTGTCTGGCAACTATCCTCAAGGGCAATTGTCTGGCCAACTTAGCAGTGGGCCCCCTGCCATCCTAACAGATGGGCACCAAGTGTAAGTAGCCATAAGACCATATAAGTGCATTTAGTGTGAAACTTGGGGCATAATTCCCAGCCTTGATCACCATATGGCTTTTCCATACTGAGTTTGTGATAAATGGGATGCTCAGTGCTAACTTAACTTTGAACATGAACAGCATTAGGGAAAATAATAAGTAGAATAGCTCCCACTATGTGATAATCAGGGGGTAAGTTTGGAATCAGCAGAAACAGTAGAAGAGGAGGATTATTATACATCAACATCTTCCCCACACTTTTATTTTTGTTGATTCATTAAGCTTTCCATGACTCAACTTCTGAAAAACAATGAAATAGGCTCCTTCACTCCCTCCAGACACCTTTACAGGGAAAGAGAATGCAAAATTATGACAACCTATGCCTTCAAGAAAAAGACTTTGAATTGATTCACAGTCTCATAAATGAACTGAACCTGTGTTTCACAGTAATTTCAATATTGAATTCTGCAGAAGTGTTTTAACAGAGAGGCTCAGGATTTCATAGAATTTTTTACCATAGATATTTCAATGCTTTTATTCTACATTCTTAGTGGATATGGAAAGTATTTCACCTCCCTTCAACACACATTGCTTCATACACATCTGATCTAGTGGTCAAGGGAAAAGGGAAGCCAGTAGAACCTATGTTTGTGGCCACCACCTTTTTTCTAAGCAATTCCTAGTAGTGCATGCCTCAGTGCCTGTAGATTTTAGTTATTGCAGCAAACTGCATTGGTGTTTGCTAACAGAAGGGATTTAAAACAAACAGTAAGTACTGAAATAGGGAATTAGTTCCAAGAATGGGAATCTTAAAAATTCATACATTGGTTTTGATTATTTTTAGATAGAACTTCTGGGTTGTAGTTATTGTCAACAAAAGATTCTGCTTGTGACCTTTGAAGAGTGAAAATATTCTAATTTTATCAAGTCTTGAGAAAAATATGAGAACTCTGAAGAAGCATTCATCTAGATTTAAGATTTCAAGTGGTAAGAAATCACATGAAAAAGAATTTAACTGGTTTCATTCTTTCGTTTTCTATCATACTTCAGAGTGGAGATCATGGTTGATTTATACCACTCTAAAATGATGCTAGCAAAAGGAAAGGAAAAGTCCCACCTCTCCCATCTCCAGTTACATATTTCTACCGGAAAGGGCAGTGTTGCCCTTCAATGACGCAGGACTAGAGTAGTTTGATTTATTTACAGAACCACTGTCTTAGATAAAAAAGAGGAAGATTTAATCCAGTATAGACTAATACAGATTTCACTGGAAACAGTTACAACTGTGCAGCTGAAAGTCCAACAAAAATATATCTGTACTTTCAGCTCCTAAATCTGAGAGAGGAACACCTTTCATGAATACTCATTTGAATTTGCGTGCCTTCCAACCGCATTCAAATAATCAACTCTGCTGGCATGAACACTCACAGAAAGCAAATGCCAAAGGTGTTTATGTGAGTTCTTCTGGAAACACAATTTAAGTTGGGCCCTTAGAGTTTCAGTTGAAACATTTATTTAATTAGGAAGAGAGATAACTGACGGGCAGTATTTAATCAGAATCCTGAAGTAAGCGTACTAGAGAATCAAACACGGTCATGCTTTTAGTTGGCACATACGACCCCCTCCTGAATAAACTTCCTACTTACCTGAAAAGAGTTAAATTAGTACCTCTTTATGTATTCATTACTTAGGCTACCAACAGCTTGTCTCATATACAGTTAGATATGATTAGAGCCTGTTACACTAATTTCCTCTTAAGAAGATTGGATCTTTTAATTTTCTTTTTAACATATAAAGTCTGAAGCTGAATTAGGTTATGTTTCAAAAATCAGGGAGTTAACTGGACAACACTATATTTTTGCAGACCTATGCATTGACAGAAGGCTTCAGTTTATCCATTACTTCAACAGGAAAGTGATGCAAACCAAACATACGAATAGAACATGTCCTAGTCAGCATCAGAGTATAATTAAGAATGAAAAATCCCCTTGGAAATACAGAATCTACCACAGGTATTGGGAGATCGAATTCACAACAGAGAGAATGGTTTTGTTCTTCAATTGCAGCTCTGTTAAAAAATGAGTCTAAAAGTTGCACAGCTTCCTGTTTATTATCTCTCAGAAACTTCCAGGTCCGATTCACTCAATTTATCTGAAAAGTATTTTTCTCAGTTGTCAGCCCTGTGAGACTGACCTCAACTACGAGTCAAAGCACGGGCTCCTTCTGGTGAGTGCAACTATGAACTCACCTCCAAAAATCGCAGCTGAAATTGCCATTACTCCCCTTTCATGATACGATTTACTCCATAACCTGTCCTTTGTGAAGTCTTAAATATGCCAAATTCAGGATTTGCATAAAGAACAAAAGAAAAAAGGACTTGAGTAAGACGAAACTAGACTTGGATGAAGTCAAAATGAACAGCAAATGTGCTCTAAACAGGCATTTATCATTCTATTAAAGCAGAAGTACTCTACTTTTGATAAAACTGAAGTTCTAAAAGTTATATCTTTAGGTTGCAAACAGAGAGAGACATCTTTACAACAAAACTAATGTGTAGAACTCACTGCCTATGAGTGATTAGACAAACCAAGTTTCATTTGTTGAATGGCTCAGATATTTGCATTCAAAAGTATTATAAACTTTTATATAGAATTATTCATTATAATGTTTCAGAAAAGGCTTATTCTGCTTGTGTTTGCTGATGCGGTTCTGATCCTTGTCAGCCAAAACAGAAATGTGTTGTAATTTAAGCTTTGGACTGCTGGGATCCACTCAACGGCCCAGATAACACTGCTTGGCAATCACAGTTGCACTGAGGGGCTCCCAAGTGCTCCCTGACACCTTTGGGATGTGGGATCAGTGGGACCTGCGGGGGCTGCACTTGCCTGGCTGATGGTGGTGCTGGGCCAGGGGCTCCCTCCCTCTGCTGCCCCATCCCCAGGGCACCCTGACAGCCACAGTGCTGTAGGTTGCTGCTGACTCCTCCCAGGTGCTCTGATACGAAACACAGGTCAATCCTCATCAGCCTTTGCCAGCCCAAAACTTGTTGAGAATGGAAGAATAGGGGCGGGTTCTGGTTCTGTTTGTTTGTTTTACAGTATTCATCCTAGGTCACGGGTTTATGGAGACTACTGAATAACCTGCTGTCCATAGTCATTTATAATAGCAATGAAAATTTCTAAAGCCCTTTTGAAAAAGTAATTAAAAAAAATCCTTATTGTCTATCTTGTAATAAACTGGCAATATTTTAAAATGTGACCAGATTTTTCTCTAATAAGTCTTGCTCTAAATTGTTAAAGACACACAATTCAAAAATTAATGCAATAGAAAAAAATTTTTTAAGGAAATTATTTCTATTTCAAGTCTTCTTCCCAAAATATTTTATTTTCTAAGATATCAATAATTTGTTCAAAATCACAAACTGGACAGTATACTGCCCCTTTCAGATTCCACTTTCATAATCCACAGAATCTTTGTGTTTAATCTTTTGTTAGAAGACCCTGAAGTTCTTTGATGCATGCACATTATTTTCTAGTGATTGCCACCACATGAAAAGGGTGTTAATCCTCTGCTAATTAACAACTTGTTGAGGTCAATGGGGGTTAGAACTTTACATTTTTGGATTTAGTGAATTTTTCATTCACTGGAATTTCTTGTTCTCATCTGTTCAGGTATTCTGTAATTTTTTTCCTCAGTATATTTTGTTTCATGTCTGTAATAGCATCCCCTTGCCATCTTAGCCCAGTAAGAACATGCTAACAGCTTCTTGTATGACGTGAGATTCAGCCTGCATGTGTTTTTCTACTCTACAACTACTTTGATTAAAAAGACTGTTGCTTTATGCAGTTTAGGTGGTTTCTCTAGACAGGAGATGGAATTTCCATTGCTTTTGATAGTCATACTACATGTTTATAAAAATAATACAATATTTCTAAAAGATTGTTAAAATATTATGAAAGGTATAAAAACCAATTCCTATTAATGGAAAGAAAATGAAAATGGTCTTGCTGATGTTATTTATTCAGTAAGTATTTATATTTATATATATATGTATTTCTTCATTACCGTATTAATCTGATAAGTAGTTTAATTAACTCCAGACAATTTTAACTTCTTTCACTATTACTGTCACTGAGCACAAGAGTTTGCATAGTCAAAATTCTATTATTAAGATTTCAAAAACAGTTTTGTTGTTTTTTCAGCTGATATCAAGACTTAAAAAATGGTAGCTTGCTTTAGGGAAATGCTATAAGCCAAAAATGTTCTTATCTAAGCAACATTAACATGCACCTTATTTTTTCATTGCATGTCTGTGAATTGTGCTTTTTTAATAAATACCACATAATAACTCCTCAGAGTCCTGAAATGTAACTATGCTGCCCTATCTGTGTATGTTCTTAAAAAGGTTCTGCAACTCAAAGAAAAGTAGATAGCAAGATAGTAGATGTTTTGTTTTGCATTTAGTTACCACTAACTGGAAAAGGTGCAAGAGAAAAGGCATCATAGAAACAGTTTAATAAAACTTGGTGAGGTTGGCAGAAACTACGAAGAAAAAAAATGGAAAGGGCACCAAAACAGTCCATATCCACACAGTAATTAAGAAACAGGTCTAGCCTTAGTAATCTTACCAGTAAATTCCACAATTTTATGACACATTTTATGAAAAAGCATTTCCTTTCATAGTAAACAAATCTACTTCTTCTATTTCTAATCTCTCCAGATCAAGCTGAATCATCCCTTGTGAGAGAGGCAGGGAGCACAGGCATTCCCAATGTCTTCTCTACAACCTTCACTACCTTGCAACTGTTTTTCCTCATGGCTCATTTTAATTATCTTTCTTGAACAATCTATATAATCTTTGCAGTCTCCTTCACCCCCCAAAAATACCTGCATTTACTTGACAGTTTTCATCACTATCTGAACAACTGATATTTCTAAAATACCCTAAAAAGGATGAGGCAATTCTCTTTGGAAACACTGTTTCTTAGTCTATCTTAAAATTAAAACAAAATGCTTGGAAAGAAAAAGAAAAGCACCATCACCACAGTATAATTTTAATTACAATTTCTTCAAAAATTCTTTAAAAAGATACAAAACCATCTAAACTGAAGTGCAGACTTAGCCACACGCCTGTGTAGACACTGTGACTGATTACATGCTATGTAAACAGTATTTCACAGACAGTACTGTAGAGATAGACCATTAGGAGAGTTTACAAAGGGAAGTGAGCGATCTTACCCTTTTAAATCTTGATTAAGGAAAAAAAAGATGATTGTATATGTTGTTGCTTGGTTTAAAGTGATTTTGTTATCTGAAGCTCAGTAAAATCTCAGCACAACAGGGGTGATTCATGATGCAGGATGTGCCTATTTTTTTGGTGACAAACGAAATACCTCCAGGGTGCTGAAGTTCTGTGGCTCTTACTCAGCCATTGGAAGGATGGGAGGATGGGGGTTTCCCTGAGGTACCCTCACTGAGTGCATACCTTTGGCTCCTAATGAGGCACCAATTAGCTCCATAATTATTTTTGAATAGTTTTGACTGTTGAGATGAGGCAACTTTCAAGATTTCATTTATGCACATACCTGCTAAAGTGAAAATAGCTGAAGAAAGAACACTTGTCTTTCTTTTCATTAGTCTCTTTCCAAAACTCTACTAAATAGTTTTCCCTTTTTATTAAATTATTAAGACCACTTTTAATTTGTTCTGCTATTAATTTGTAGTAATAGATTTTCGTGCAGATAAGTCAGTAATTCACTTGAAAGTCCATTCTCTCCTTAACACAGGAGCCAAGTTAGGAATGTGAGTGTAAATATTGGTATTAAAACAGTGCTATAGTTTCAGCATTTGAAGCAGTTTCATTACCTGAGGAACTGAAGTATCTAGATAAAGTTAAATTAGGCCACAAAAAATATATATTTTTTTTTTAAATGATGACCTAAATGGTGAATTGTGACAGCAGCCAAGTAAATAACTTAACAAGAAAAAGCTTTGCAGAATATTGATTTAATGCATCACTTAAGCAACAGAATATCTCAAACCCGCATTATCCATGCTCTATTTCCCTGTACCTTGGACAGTTTATCTATTCACCTCTCTCAAAGGAACAAGCACATATTTCTACATGGATTGTTTGTCTATGATGTACAGTTTTTAACACTATGATAAAATTAATCTTTAGTATAATTCTATTTTTGTGAAAGATACTAGTTTATAGAAATTTTGGCATTCTGGAATTAAAAAGTTACAGAAATTTAACGAAGATACATCAATTATCATCTTTACCCTGTGAAAATACATCATTGCAAAATAAGGATTTTCACTCTTTTCAAAGACCCTAGACTGCATTTCAACTTAATTGCACAGAGTTTGTAAAAGAGCATTAAAAAAATGTCAAAAATTTGATATAAAATTACAATGATTTTAAATTATGTCTTGAAATGCTGCATTCAGGATAAACACTATAAGGATAGTGCTGTATCTCAGAAGGAGGGACAAAAAGCTGGAAAAAATATTGGGTTTCTTTTTTTTTTCTTTTTAAAAGAAACGAATGAAAAAAATCTAATTTTTTATAACAGACTGTTTCGCTACCCAAAGCAAAATCTGGTGTCGCAAAGATTATTTAAGCCAAAACTCAGACTCTATCAGTGTAACACCATTTAATATGCATGAATGACAGCTTGATGGCTAGAGAGGCATCTGATATGAATTCTCTGATTTCCTCTCTGTGGCTGCAGAGCTGGAGCTGCTGCTGCTCCCCGGCTCCATGTCACCCAGCTGCCACGGCAGGTTCTGCACGTAGACAGGACTGCTCTGCAGCACATGCTGACAGAGTTCTACCAAGGTTCTACAACAACTATGAATATTATGCAGGAGGCCCTTCCCTACATGCCTGTCCTGAGGAGGCACTTGAACCACCTATTGTCCAGTACTTCTGATTTTCCCTGATTAAGCACTCAATTTTATGGAAAATGGGCTAAGAGTACTTGTACCACTCAGCAGGGTAACAGAAGCCCAAAGAAAACAATAATTTTTGTGGCATTTTTTGAGAACATGGGCAGTCAGAACACTGTCCCCAGGACAGGGTTTGAAAAACTTTTATTCACAACACCTTCAGTAATTTCCATCACTGTTGCCTGGTGTCCAAGATATCTCACCAGATATCAGCAAAGAATACGGAGGTAAATTCAGTCCTGGGGAAATGAACCACTGCTAAAATCTGTTTTAGCAACACCTATTTCACCAGTGTAAAAAAAAAAAAAAAAAAAATTCTGTTTTAAATTTTCAGGTCCCTTTTCAATCTTAGAGGAGGTGGCCACAAGGTCTTACTGATTTCCCTCCCACCCTTCATGCTGTGGTAAAAATCTCCCAAGCTATTTGCTTTGTAATATCTGCAAAGCAGATTTAAGGAATTACAGAAGTTACCTCCTGGCCAGTTTTATTTATCTTTTACAGCTAAGAGAGGCTATACGAGCATTGTTGGAGCCTATTCGACCACCCTTTGTGATCTCTCCAGCTGAGCAAGGCAGGGAATAAGACTCATCTGTTCACCTCATGTTGATTTGTCATTTGACATCTGTGTCAGAGCAACACCCTGTAAGAGCAGACACTTTGATGCCACTGCAGCTTTATCTCTGTCAGAACTAGAGCTGCGTGGACTATTTACTGTGAATAATTTATTCAGCAGATTTCACCCGTTCTTCAGTTTAAGAGTTCTCTATACATGTTCTAATTAAAAGAGATAATTGGCTTAATACCCAAGCACTTCATTCTTACTTGTTCCCTTTGTCCAGAGGTGTCCTGAATAAAGGCAGGGTGAAATCCTGATGCCACTTAAGACACTGAAACCCACTCTTCTCCTTGATTTCACTAAGGTCAGGATCTCAGTCAAGGTCCCTCAAGCAAGAAACCTCCAGTTTAGACTGTGATATACCACAAATGAGGTCCATAATTAAACAGTGGGAAGGAACAAAAGATACAGAGCGAGGGTTGGAGTAATAGGATATTTAAATATCATCATGATCGCTCTATTGAAAAAAAAAGTAAAAAAGGCGATAGAGATTATTTAAAGAAAGATGACATTCAGGAGGGCTCAGGGTAGGATTTTATTCCCCTACAAGGATCAGACAAATATATGAACATACTTTTGTGACTGCAATTATTTGAACAAGTGCAGTTTGCATTGACTTCCTCCCTCTACCCCCTCCTTTCCTCTCCTCTGCCTACACCTTGTTCGTTAACCAAGATCAAAACCCTCTCGGTAAATGAATTCTCCATTCTTTAGTGTATAAGAAATTCATTAATCAATACCGAATATATAATTCAATATATAATTAAAGATAAAATGTCATTACTGGAGTAGCAGTTCTGTTCAACTATATAATAATCTATTTCTGAAAGCATCTCTACCCTGCATGCACCTAGCAAGGACGGGTGCCTGAAGGCAGTATTGAACTATATTCTCTGAAATGCCTAGTGTTTTGCTAGCAATTTCAAACTCCTCTGTACTTCAACATTCAGTCACTAAAGTATGCTGCTTAAATTATTAAATCCTTTTAATTTAAATTTTCATAAGCTACCAGAGGAAAAATGTGCATCCTTAAAGTAACAGGTCTGGCTTCTTGCAAGGAAAACCATGGTATTAGTATTGCTTTTGTGCAGTATTAACACCCCCTTAGGAAAATAACAAAATAAATTATTTCATTAAGGAGTAAAATGTGGAGGGCAGATGGTTTAAAAAAAAATCCTTTTGAAAATGTCTTGGTTTAGGACCACCCAAAATTAGAACAAAAATGGGATAAACTACCTATTATCTTAATCCCTAAAAGACTGAGATATCAGAGGAGAGTTATTAATCAAAAAATGGGAGACCTCAGTAGATCAAAATTATTGGAAAAGATGAAAAAAATATCTCCAAAATTTATTATATTGTTACACAAACAATGTTACTTTGAAAAATTTGGAATATATTTTTACTTTAATATATTTTTACTGAAAAAGATGTTGCAACTGCTATTGGCTTGTTTCCTAGTGATGCTTTAATCTCATCTAAAATACTGCACTTCTGTTGCAGACTCTGCAGTAGGGATGGGACAATGGAGGGAATACTCTATTTAATTTAGTGTGAAATATATATAGTGTTAAATACTGAAACATTCATCTGTTTTCTCTGTGAAGAGAGAGATGATTTATCCCAGGGAATGATTGATTCAATAAAAAAATATCGAGAATTAGACCACATAGGAGTTTTTCAACCAAAAGACTTCTATATTTGAAAGTTGAACTGCTAAATACTACCATTTTTCACCAAATACTGGATTGCACAAAATTTTGATAAGTTTTAGATTTTGCAACCAATCTTACACTAGAAGGAAATTAAAATGCCAGTTGTATAGTTCTGTAAGGAAATATAATCGAAGTTTGATAATTTATAAAATAAATATGTTTACATATTATTGTGGGTTAATAGGGGATGGAAGAACTTGTATCTGAAATCAGAAAAAGCTACATAACCTTGTAAGAGGAGTCTGAGGGAAAAAGACCTGTTATGGTCACCAAGTCCGACTGCCCCTACAAAGCTTTCATTTTTTTGGGTGAAAACTGAGCCACCTGAGTTTAAGGCATATGTTTTTTGGGGTAAATAATTTGTTTATACTGAAAGGACTTAAGGGAACAAGTGACCAAAGAAAAGGGATAAAAATGGAAGGATTAAAAAAACCAAAATTGAAGAAATTACCCAGAAAAAAAAGGGCATCATTTAAATCACCAGAATTTGTGGAATACACAGATGTGATATAGAAATCGTTCAAGTAACATTCATTTTAATGGTACTTAAGGGTTTCAAGAGATTTTGTATATTTTAAATTTGAGGTTTATCAGATGAAAAGCATGGTTGATTCTACCTTTGTTGATCAAATCTTTCTGGATATCATAATTCTATGGCAATCTAAATATAGACAATATTTAAAACATTTGTATCACTCAATTTCATCTGAACTATACTGCAGTTACCAGCCCACTATTTACATAACCTTCTGTTTTATTTAGAAATTTTCTCCTGCAAACACAGTTGCTAACACTATATTTTAATTTTCACTTGAATAAATTTGTAAAAATTTTAGAATTGATTAGCTGAAAATCCTTGAATTTTTTTTCCCTAATATTTTAAGTTCATCTGAATGAGATATTGATGAGATATGAATTCCTCACCAACAATCCTGTAACCAAAATCAGGTTTATAAATACAAAAAACTGAATAGCTCAACATATACATAAATTTCAGTACACAGATCAGGAATCTATTGAATCTGAAATGGTTTTTTGTGGTGGTTAAATTGCAGCCATATTTTCTAAGCTACCATCAAAAGTTGTCCCTAAACAGACAGAAGACCTGCAGAGGAAACAGGAGTAAGTTCTTCTGACTTTCACTATTAGTAGGATACCAGCTTCCTGTCTGACTGCTGAAAATCTTCCCAGTATCTCATGTGGTTTCATTCACTTTTTCTACATAAAGAGTTAGAGGAGAAAGAGGAATGAGAAAAGACCCAGTTGGAAAAAACCACAAACAAAACATAACCCCCCCAAGAACCCCACAAAATCAGTTATGATATTAACAGCTTAGCTGGAGATTTTTCTTTACGTAAATAGTAGATACTGCAACCTGGCCAGCTGGTTCATATACAGCAGAGATGACTTGCTCAGACAACCTTTCAGCTACTGTCACCCCTCCCAGTGCAGGAGATGAGAGCAAACCTTTATTCACAAACCTCTTGTACCAGATGCATTTGAAAAACAACTCATGTTCGCTTACGGCTGTTCTTAACTAGGGTATACAAACATTTCCAGAATATGTGCACACACTGCAAGTGATGTACATGTTTCCAGGCTTTGGTAATTACTCTCCATGAAATGGCTTTTGGGTGCCCTTTGTCCACTTGCCCTCCCTCAATGATTTTCACTGACTTTGCTTCTTCTCTGCCTTTTTCCAGTTTCCCCAGTATCTCCTGGGATATTTGTTTCTGACTGATTTGTTCTTTGCTTATACACTACCAACATCAAGGGATTTTACTAGCTAATATAGGATTGAAACTTTAGCAATTACCACCTACTGCTGTATTATAAAAAGCAAAGGTGTATAGAACAGCAAGAATTCTCTGGCAAAGTTGTAAGCAAATACACAGTCTTATAAAGTTCAATTATTTTCCACTGAAAGAAAAATGGAAAGGATTAAAAGTGCTGGGCAACATGAAATCTGCAGCATACACACAACAGAACTCCATTTCATTTTCTAAGGAAACAGTTATGTTTTCAGAAGTAACCATTTACATAATATAACACATCAACATACAAACTGCACAAGTGCCTTTATTCTAAGTGTTTCTGAAAGAAATTTATCTGAATTTTTGATTTTTGCTTTTCTAAATGTAGTATGCATTACTAAGAAGAAGCCAAGGGGCAAATCTGCTCCTTCTCCCAAGTAGTCATGGAGCTTATATTTACACAGGAAAAAAATCACTGGCTGATTTGCAAAGTTGTTTGGGAATGCACCCTATACAAGATGTTCAAGTCCATCCTACTTTTCCACACCCTCACACAAACCATATGCTCTCTAATACTTCCAAAGAATGAAAAAGCTACATTAGAAACTATAATTTCTAACTTCACTCATTTCTTTTTTTCCTAGAGTTCCTGCCCAAGGAACATTGGAAATTCTTAGGAATAGGACCCGTATTAAACAGGAATTATGTGTCTCACCAGTCTTTGCTAGATCAGCAAAAAAAGCTGCAACCCCAAACTCTAACCCAAAAACCAGAAAAAAAAATCTGTTCTGTCAAAGGATGGTCACAGAGGACCACACAGCAGTAACAGATCTCCAGACTCTGACAGCCCAGTCCACACAGCAACATATAACCTCACATGTAAAGCATCATCATAACAACAGAATTTGCAAAGTAATGTTATTTTCCACATTGTGGTAACTTTATGATGCTCTTTTCTGTTGTCTCTTACAATTATGAACTCTTCTTTGGTAACAATAATGGAGAAAGAAGCAATTTATTATTCAAGGGGAGTGAACATGATATAGGTTAAGTCTTCATTTTGCTTTCTTTCTAACAGACATGATACAGAGAATAAAATGTCCATTTAAATACACAAGTATATGTAAAGATACATTTCTCTCTCTGGAAACAACAGTGAGGCAGAGTATTAATTTGGTCTCCAAAATACCAGGAGTCACAAAACTGTCTGCTTGTGTCATCCTTTGATTCATGGTTCAAGAAATGCAGTTAAATAATTGTTGCTCCGGATTCCCCAATTTTTCATGAAATTCACTCACGAGTTGTTTGAAGAAAGAGTTAAACAATAATAAATTAATTCAGATGTTTATTCCCTTTCTTTAAATAGTTTTTCAGCATTTTAAAATCAGAAACTGACATTCATGAAGAAGATGTATTTAAGAAAAGACCATGCACTGGTCTTAAAACCAAAGAGTTTACTGCTCTCTGGAGTAAGGGTTTTTTTTTTAATTAGTATTTCTTCCCTCTTTAATTGAATTAAACAACAACAACAAAAAAAAGGCAACCAAAATTATGAAGACCACCAGCGCTGCGAAAAAAAAGAAAATGTCTCCCAGGGTTTTCAGTTCTCTTCCCTCAGTGTTCTGGAGTCCAGATGTGGAAAGCCCAGTGGAGCTGAAAACATTTTTGGAGGGTGGAGAGAAAGTTTTGATGCTACTGCTGTAGCCTTATTTTATCCAAACCAGACAATTATCTTTCTTTGTGAAGATTAAAAAGCCAAACAACAACAAATTCCACCTTTTGTATACTGTTACTAAACATTATTTTTAAGTGAGCCTGCTAAAGAAAAATAAACTCTGCATCTTCTTAGCACTTAGAAGCAAAGAAGGCCTTTGCAAGGCCTTCTTCCTAACTCAGAGTAGAACATACAGTGTATTCATCTTCTCTGGAATCCTGTTGGTCAGGTGTGTGAGTCTATTTTTAAGATATATATTTTCCTGCTCACATATCAAGCAAACACATATTGATTTGCTGCAGCCATACCAGGTCACAGGCTACAGAGGAATGTTTCCATATCTTATGCAGCTACACCTGGAATATGGTGTTCAGCTAAGTGATGACAAGGGTGGTCAGTGAGGTGATGATAAAAGTTTATAAATAGCTTAAGAGGGTGAACTCCAAAGAGGAAGAAGCATTGTTTTAAGGTGGACTGAACAAGCTTGACTGGTAAAATCAAAAAGATGCCCTGACACCCAGGGCCAGGCATAAGGTGCTGAATAACATGGTACAATTGCCAGCAGAGCAGTCTGTGCTTGGTCTTGCATACACCACAGACATACAATGAATTTACTATTCCAGATTAATTATTCTGGTAAATTTCCAAGCACTTCAACTGCTAAATTAGGCCCCAAGTTCAACAGTCCACCAACAGGAACCACACATTGGGTGTATTTAGAGCTACATGAGACATAGCCCTGGAAACACAAAAGAGGAAATAAATCTGCCCAGACAGAAGGATGGACACAAAACCTGACAAATCTATCGCACCTCTATTTTCTGTAGTTCTAGGAAAACATGCATGTGGGATTTGGGAAAGGTCTTTTTAATAAGGGTTAATTGGAGAAGTATGTCACACATGACTGAGTACCGTTTCAAATTACTGCTCACGCTGGCATAACTAAATCAGACAAATGACAGAATACCAAAATAGGGGATAGTCAATCTTCTTCCCTTCTATTTAATCTTTATAGCTTCATTATTCTCAAATATCAGCAATTATAGATTTTACAGAATTGGTTACTTCTTTAAAATATTATTATGACCATATCATAATATTCCCCAGAGATCCAGAGTTCTGTAAAATCTTTCCTCTGTTGTTGAATTATTAGTCTAGGCTTTGGAACTGCTGGTCTCATTTATGTGCCTTATGTGATGCAAAATTCAAGAGAAATGATCCTGATACAGTCCTTTCTGAGCGTAAAACAAACAAACAAACAAACCAAAACCAAAACAACAACAAAAAAAAACAAATTGGAAAAGAGAGAACAACCACACTTTAGCAAGCCAGATTAGTTATTCCTGTAAAAATCATCTTACAGTCTCTAACACTGTATTACTCTAAAAGTCAGGTCCCTATCCCTGAACCTGAAAAAGTCACTTCAGTTTCTCTCTGCTGCCCGAGTTAACTGCAAGCATTTCCTGACACTAGGAATGCAGGCAGAAAAAGGAAAAACGTCGACTTGAGAAAAGCACAGCTTCCAATCCCCACCCACCAGCTTCAGTCAAAGGGATGACTTCAGTGCCTTTCTTAACTAATCCTGTCACTGTAAAATCCTACAGTCATTCTTCCACACATAAAGGGAAAACGGACTCACTAGGAGGACCTAGACTCTTTCAGCTTGAACTGTTAACCAATGGTGGAAATGCAAGAATGCTGAAGTTGTGCCTTCAGAGCCAATAGAGTGGATTTGTGTGTCCCACATGACTGTGTTTCCTCTGTCTTTCACATGGGCAGTATTTAGTTCAATTCAGAACTGCAGATAGTATAGCGTGCAGAGCAGCAATGGGATGTCTGAGTACAAGTGGCTGACTTCCAGGCGACTTCAGGAAGCACATTTGTACGTTTCTCCTGAATTTAACTGGGATTCTGCACCCTTGACACCCTCCGACCCTCCTTGTCTCTGCAGAAGGAGACAGCGACCTGCACAGCACAACAAAACTGTGAGTACGGGGACTATTTATTTTTATTTTCATGCAGGAAAGCAAATATCTTAAAAATGTCAAAATGTTATGTTCATTAAATCAATGATTACTTTTCTTATGCGATGAGCAAGTATCTAAAGTGATATCAAAATTCAGGAATATTTCTTGCATGCTTCAATAAGAGAAAAGAAAAAAAAGAAGAAAAAAGAAAAAGCGAGTTATCCTCCAGGGCAGTGCCTGCATGCACACTGCATGACACACTGCTTCCTGACATAGCCAGCGTGCTGCTTTGTTCATAAAGAAAAACAAAGACAAAAAGCCCTACACACGTATGTTGTTCACTTTTATTTGTACTCTGTGTCTAATCAGGCCTGATCTGTCCCCAAGGGGAAAACATAAAGGCAAACTTTAACTCTGCCAGCAAGGGCAGCCCAGACTTTCCAGACATCTGACAGTTATTATAATTAGCTATGAAAGACAGCAAAGACACTTTGGGGCAAATAGCTCTTACATTTGGAACAATGAAGTCGAGCAAGGTTCCCATCCCACCCCTTCCACGGGGGGAGGGGGAGAGGCGAGCCAACGGGGGGAGTGTTAGAAAGGGTTATGGCTGGACTGAAAAAACACTAGTATAATATCTGGACTCACTCAGCATGAGGAGAGGCTTTTTGATAAGCAACTTTACCTCTAGATTGCGGCTTGCATTCACTCAGATTCCTGGTGGGGTGGGAAAGGGTGTGGGGCTCTTCACGGTATAATGTCAGAAAGTCAGGGTGGAGGGGGCAGTGGAGATGAAGGGGGCAGAAAGAAGAGAATATCCATAGCAAGAGACATTGAAATTGCTTCCCAGAGCTTTACTGGCCAGATCTCCTTGAGCTCAAGTTGCTTTCTGGGCAAGATTTATGAGAGTTCTCAAACAGAAGCAACAGACAAAGCAGTGCTTTTTTTCTTCTTCCCCGGAAAAGAAATTGAACCCAAACGAATAACTGTATAATAAACAGCACTGATTTGTATTTTTGCTTTTTTTTCCTCCACATGCTCATTAGATCTTTAATAAGATCTTTCCCCCCTGCCTGCACGATCCTTTCCACCCCCCCTTCCCTACTAAAAGTTGGATTCTGAAAACTACGATCAGAAGGGAAAAAGCAAAGACAATAGAAATCTGACTCAGTCCTGGTTGGGCTGGATCTCTAATACTGCATGAAGTGAAAACAGTTTTTAAGTGAAAGATGAGCAGACTTCTTTAAAAAAAAATAAAAAATTAAGTGCAATAAAGAGAAATTGTTGAAAGACTCCAGACGCTACTAATTATGGCTTAAATAAATCTTCCTGGACAGATGTTTGCTTGCTCCCGCTGCAGGGACAGGAACGTTAAAAGAAGCATTTTTTTAAAAAAAAAAAGGATTTGACGTGATTTTTTTTTTTTTTACATATGATTTCTTTTTTTTTTTTTAAATACACCATTTTATTCTTTGTCTGCCCTCCTGTTATCTCCCCCTCCCCCAACCGCCGCCCACTGTGAGCTGAGACACCTGAAGGCTAGACACAATGATCAACAGAGCACTGCGCTCGCCTGTCTGGATTCCAGCCAGATTTTTTTTTTTTTCCCCTCCACAATCAAGGAGCCTGCACGCAATGCACGGCAAGCCCCTTGCTCTGCTATGTGCAGATCAGACAGAAGTCTGAACCGTGCTGCAGAAAGATTAAAGCCAAACACAAGCCTTTCCTCCTTATGTCGGCCAGGCTCGGTTTCAACTTTGTTATGATTCGCAAAAAATACAAAATAAGAAACTTTGTAAACATATATACACATTATTGTACAAAACATACGCACATGTACACACACTTTCCAACACAGTGTAAACAGGGGCATCAAATGTTTCCCATTTTACTGTGATTTCCACTCCAGCTTTACAGTCAATGCAGTATTTTACGTTAAGTTCATGCATCACTTACATAATTGCCGTGTAGCTCTCAAATACTAGGTAAAGATTTTGTGTATGCATATGATATATTACATAAAGGCAAATAGCTACCGTCCAGATACCCATGCCTGAATGCCCATC
Organism: Manacus candei; assembly: GCF_025592945.1. Taxonomy (NCBI): domain Eukaryota; kingdom Metazoa; phylum Chordata; class Aves; order Passeriformes; family Pipridae; genus Manacus; species Manacus candei. The sequence continues at coordinate 19,171,462 of NW_026138053.1, forward strand.
AAACTGAAATATTTGAAAACATTTGTGTTTAGATAGATTAGCGAGAGCTCCCAGACAGTTTTATGGTAGTTTTAAACAAGGTAGTAGCAAAATGCTTTGTAAGTAGATTGTCTTCAAATGAAGAAGGGGAGTGTGGCAGGGGACTAGTTAGCTGGCCTTGTAACCCCTGGCCTTCCTGTTGCCACAGACCAGAGAAATGCCAACTGGCCCAGTGTCATCGTGCCAGAAAGTTGGTTTTGGGAATGCAGTACTCCCCAAAATAGTTGCTCTACGTTTGGTGTGGCTATGGGTGGGGTTAGCAGAGGCATACAGAGGAAAAGGAGATTCAAAGCATTTATTCTATTTAATTTTTAAATATATGCCATGTGGACCTATATTCTAAGTTCTTTGGAATTTCATTGTCTTCTGGTACAAATTACGGTGAGACACACATGATGACTAATATTTATTTTTTAATATGAACTTTTTGTGAAAAAGACTTAGAAGATAACATATTTTTAAACACACAACCTACGTACACTGCTTTTAATTTACTCCCTGAAAAGGCTTAAACTATATTTTAGTCACTCTAACAAGTATCTTAATGAAAAGATGGGAATTTTTCTTGGCTTTTTTCTTTAATATTGCTTATAAACACTATGAGGAAAGGAACCCAGCATAACTATCCCATTTAGTCTTAAAAAAACTTCCTTTCCAAATAGCAGCAGAGACATGCAAACAAAAGGTTGCACGTAGTTGCAGCAATATCCACAGCAAGATTCCAGAATAGAGATTTAAGAAAAATTAAGTGAATCAAGAGCTGCGGTCAAATTTATATTCCTGTATTTTATTTTTTTAAAAGCAAGGGATATGATGCTTTTCTAAAGGAACACTTTATATAACCTTATATGAAATATACAAGCAAACTCAACAATGGTCATGCACAAGAAGTGTGCACTTGTAAGCTACATGTATATAAGCATGTTAAGTATATTAAGGTGATAATTTTCTTTCTACTTTACCTGGCATATTATGCTTTAAAAAAAATAAAACGCGCCACTTGTTTCAAAAATGTATTTTGAAATAATGCCTGCAGCTACATTATGAAGTGCTGACTTTCATTTTCTTAGGGTAATGACAATAAGCAATCATATTTTTATCCTTTCCTAAAGGCTGAAATCCTATGCAAATCAATTCCTCTAAACTTCAGAAGGGATTTATACACTACATTGTATTAGAAGGACATTTCAACTGGCAATTTATGTAATGTTTGTCAATGCAAAAGTAGTGACTAATCACATAAGAATTAAGCATTAAACCTGAGAATATGAATACAGGGTCCTTGCCTCCATGTTTAGTTCAATTCTGTCCCCTTCTCCCAGTAAGGTCTCTTGGGTTTTGTGAGTGCTTGGTGTTCAACAGCTCTGACTAAAGTAGGTAGAAGATACAAGTGACCAGTGTTTCTGTAAGTATGGCATTATCCTCCTGCTGTTGCTGTCCAGCCACCTGAGATTTGGAGCTGTGTGTTCTAGCTTTTTAAGCAATGAGTTTTTTTACCTAATGTGAAAAATTCTGACCTCTGTTTTTTTGCTGACTTCTTTAAAATTTTTAAAAGCTGATGTTGAAACAATGCAATCATGGAAGCTCATGCATATTTATGACTCCATTCCTCAAAAATTTGGTATCTATTACAGCTTGTCTCTTAGCCTGTGGTCTACAATTGGTTGTGCAAACTCCATGGTGCTACTCGCACAAATTTCAACTTCTAATTTCCTTTTTTAAACTTTCCTCTCCCCTTTTCCCCTCATACTTCCTGTTGCATCCTCCTGTTTGAGCCTTTCCTAGTTCGAGCAGAAGTGCAAGTTTTAGTCATAGGAATAAAGTGCTCAGGATTACCCCCAAAACTTTCAAAATTTTGGTAGTTTCACTTATACCTTTGCAGAGCTGAAGTAACTTGACAACCTACCAGAAACATAGACAGTCTCAATAAGGTAATGGGGTCAAATGAGCTCATGCATTACAGATAGGAAGAGAACCGCACATTGCATTTTTATAGATAGAAATACAGAGTGTTTTAATGTAAACAGATTTCTGCTTGATATTTTAGCAAACTGTTACAAAGCTCAAACTACAGCAGAGCCAAAATGACTTTCAGCATGGTACAGTTAGACCAGATGGCCACGTGTTCTTTTCTTATTTAGATGAGACTTTTCCTTTCAATAACATCTTTCTTCCTGACCTGCTTAAAAATTCCAGCGAATGAAATCAGCACAGGATTTTCAATTCTAATTGACCATGTGCAGAGGAAAGGCCAGTAGAGAAATCAGTAGGACCATTGTAAGGCACACTGCATCAATCTCTCCTTTGTCCTGAATCTTTTCTAGTATGAGATGAAATAATTAAGAATATTTAATTTATATTATTTGTACAGTGCCAAATCTAGTAGCATTCAGGCAAAAATCATGGCAAGTTCCTCTTTTAGAAATGTGTGTAACAAGGAATATGTACGTCTATCAGACACCAGCCAAACAGGTACTTGACATCATTTAATGGCCAAATAGTAAAAGACCCCAAAAAACCCATAAAAGCAGAAACAAAACTGCCAAAACAAACTCAGGCAAAGAGTGACCAAAAAGATTGAAAGGTGTGGGTGAACTAAAGCATGAAATGCTTTGCCTTTTCTAATGAAGGCAGAAAATCTGAAGGATATGGTACTTAATCAAATTTTTATAAGGCACATTTTGGAAGTGTCAGAAAAATGTATTTTTCCACTGTCCAAAATGTTCACCCTTAAAACATCTGTAACCTTCAATTGCTATTAATTTGCCTATGAAGATTTTACATACACACATCCCACCCACACTACGTGGGTTGGTGATCAGCCTCACTTGTGACTGTGTGATCTACATGCCAAGTACAGATTGTAAATACTGTATGTATCACACACAAACATTATCCACAAAATTATATGCACAGATGACACCATTACAGTCTTACCTGCTATTTTGTTTGGCATTAGTGGGATATGTGTGAAGTAATACAACGATATTGGAAATTTAGCAAGTAGAGTTTGTAAAAGATGCACAAAGTTTCACCCACAGATTTACACAGCCCATGGATAAGGTAAGTGGTTAAAATGAATCCTTCAGAAGAAAAGTGAGGTGGGGGAAAAAGACCAATTGGAAGCAATACAGAGCAAGTTTGGTTGGTTGAAAAAAAATCAGCAACAGACTTATTACTGCTGTACTGTTTGGCACATATTAACTCTCCTGTTCAGAGCTTAGTTTGACATTATGCTTGAGTGGTTGTTGGTCTCATCACTATAAGCTTGAATCAAGAAACCACTAAACACCTGTAGAATATAATTTCTGAAAAGTAATAATGAAAATGGCTTCAATAAGACACTCTTCTTTCCTTCAGTTAAACCAGGTTTTCATTAAAATTCCAGTAATTTTTTAAGTTTAAGGTGGAAAACAATCCAGAAGAAAATGCAGTGGGCAGTATGGCCTTTGCTATATGTCAGGCATGCAGTCCAAATAACATTTGCGTGAAGAAACATGCCTGAGAACATAAAACAAAGCACAGACCTTGCGTCTGGCCAGGCAGACATGGTAAAAGGTCTGATTTCAGCTCTCCAGCATGATGTTTCATAGCCTTGGGCAAATCATTTAACTCCCTGGCTTCTCATCTACGTCATATTAGCAGAATTGAAGTTTTGAATATGTGATTATTATTATGAAGTCAGCATTGAGATACCACAGCAAAGGGTACTGTAGACACCTCAGATGCTTGAAAAGAATAAAAAATACTAGACAAAATGGTCTTTTGTTGCTGCTATTAAGTCAGGTCATCTTTGGTGTGGTGTTTCTACAACTAGACAAGACACAAAGCCCATTTCTCAAAAGATTAATATTATTCAGTTCTAGTCTAATTTTCTTAAGTTCTCCATGTACTTGAACATTCACTTCTTTTTTTTTTTGGTAACCTGCAACACAACATCAGAATATAGGATGAATGGAAGGTACTACTCCATCTGTAATGATGCTCTAGATTCAACATTCATGCAAGGCCTAGCACTAAAATGCTGACTCCTGTAACGGGTTATTAATAGACTGTCCCACGGTACCAGTGAGACTCACTGCAGGTTAAAATGCTGCACTGCGTCACCAGGAGTACCAAACCTGAGCCCTAGACACTCACTGCCTCTAGTGTTTGTGCACCAAGGATCTGATCTTGTAATGGCATTGAGCGTATTCTTACTTCTAAAGCCTAAAGGTGACCCAAAAAATCACTTCCCTGCTCAAAGTCCAGCATGTACTTAAAGCATCATGCTGAAATAGGTCTGTAATTTCTACAGAGCACGTTGCAATGAGAAGCAAATACCTTTGCTGGTTCTGCCCCCATTAAATCCCAGTTTCATCTTTCTGTTTCTATTGATGATTCTCTGATTTCCACCATTGAACAGACCAAAAGACAGCACACACGTAATGTAATATTTGTCTATGCTTTATATTTAGTAAGTGGTTTCTAAGATTGAGGTCTATAATTTTAGCTTTGCTGAGGAGAAAGTATAAGCTGGGTTACCATCACATTCAAGTTAGAAACCCTTGGGTAGCAACACTAAAAATCACTGTGCAAGAACAGAAATTAGTAAGCCTGCAGTGACCATGAGATTTGACAGGAGATGCTTTCAGGCCACCATTTTGTGACTAACTGAAATGACCATGTTGCACACATGTAACTGGAAGTTTTGTTTTCCCTCCCTGAGTAAATACACGAGATCTCTGTCCAAAAGAAAAAAAAAATCATTTTCTGATGAATGTTTCTATGAATCAATATTTGTGGGCAGTATGAAAGAACTACTCAGATTTCTTTCAGGTCTCTGGTGTCAGCGCTGCTCACAAGATGTAAAAAATTAATGAAAAAGGGAATGTGACAGACCTGCTGAACATCTCAGCAGACTTGCAGAAGGGGTGGGGTAGTGAAGAGTGGGTAAGGGGAAAATATCCTGCGTGGAAGTACAGCCTCGTGCAGTGCTCAGAACAAGGAGAGGAAGTGAGCAAAATGTGCACAATTATATGCAACTGATAGGCTGTATTTCACCAGCCTATTTTTACTGTCAAGGCTCCAGACTATATTAGGAGTCTATCCAGTCTCTTAAACCATGGGATGTGGATAATGGGATCCGATAAAATGATTAAAATCAGTTTGGTCTCATGATTTCAGCTACTAAGTGTAATAGACGCAAAACTGAAAGACTTAATTGTATGATAAAAGTACAAACACCTCTTTGTTTTACCTCTGCATTTTTCCAGTTTAGAGAAACTGCTGAGATTTTTCTGTTTGTTTGACTGAAAAAAACCAACAATGGCAAACATTTCTTGCAGCATCCCAGCTGAAACTGGTTTCATCTATCTAAACAAATAGGCTCAGAAGTAATTGTAGAAACAAATTTTATGCTACATCCCATGAGATATTTTACATAGAGTTTCTGGTTAAGAAACTTCAGAAACAAATATTGCCTTTAAGTAGTTTACAGAGTTTGATAACTACCTTTTTATAGAAATAAAAATCTAATAATTTTCCAGGATGTCTTATCCATACACTGAGTTTGTGCTACAGTTTTCAAGTAATATTTTTTTTAGTTTATTCGAAACCACTTTTCTTAGAGAATAATTTTCAAAAAAGAGGATTTAGAAAGATAAGTCTAGTAAATGACAGCAGTAAAGAAAAGCAGCTCCCAGCGTTGATTAAAATACTTGGAAAGGGTTAAAAATTCAGATCTTTATGTAAGAATTAAAAATGAAAGGAGAGTTAAAAAGGGGGAGAAGCGGGGGAAGAGCTAAGCTGCTGGTGACTTGAGTGTATTTATGGATTACTATGTCCTGAAAAGAAGAAAACCAGAGTTGTAAGATGACACTGCAGGGGTTGTCTGGACTTTTCACCAAGTGTAAAGTCTGTTTAGTCAGTGTCTTAATGCCTAATGCTGACCTTTGCCCTCTTCACTCCTCCCTGCTCCAGGTGCAACATTTTTGCAAGTGCTTTAACTTTACTGGAAAGTTTGTGCAGGTTTCACACGCTGCAAAGTGCAGAGTGCTTTACACAACATCCATTACGCCCACCCAATATCAAGGGTTAGCACATTTTTTTTTTATCCTAAGCACACACAATGATTTGTTTTACATATTTTTCCCTTATTAGTAATACTGCATTAAATTAATAAAAACAAAAGCTTCTTTCTAAGGGTGCTTAATTTGCATAATTCTATACAATAAGATACAAGATTAAGTATAAACTCATGTCAAATACTCCCCAGCACTGTGAATTATAGCGGGAGTATGCAATGTATGGCGGCAACGCTATTGATCTCCCTTAAATTAATTCCCTTTGCTATGGAAATGGAAGACAAAACCAGAACCCGTTGCTACAAAACAGCCAAGCCACTACACCTTATTTTCCTCAGGAAAAAAAAAATAAAATTGATTTCTTGTAGAGTTATTAATTATATCAGGACTGATTTAAATTTTAAAGGAAAACAGCAGTTTTACAGACTAATAATAAACAGCTAAACTATAGAAGGTCTGTACAATTTTGATTTACAAAAATAAGGAGTGTAGTAAAACGTATATTAAATATGAAATGCTATAAATTCTACAGTTGTCAGCGATGCAGATAATATGAAAGACAGCACACACTGCAATGTTTATTCATCTATGCTTTATATTTAGTAGGTAGCTTCTAAGATTTTTGAGGTCTATGGTTTAACTTTGCTGAGGAGAAAGTTTAAGCTGGATTACCATCATATTCAAGACCATTTGCAATTTTGTGTTATTTCTGAAAAGCCTACCATGGGCATTTCCTGCCACTGTGGGCAAGGAACCCATTTTCCCCATTCATACTAGGCTGCCAGACTGATGGTTTCTTTGGATTTGACCTGGCATTGAAGATCATTTTCACTATTAGTACATAATACCATGTACTGAAATTCACCCTACAACATCAGTATAAAACTTACTGGAAATCCAAGACTGTCCAGTACATGTTTCCTGCACTTTGTGACCTATACTAGCTAACTGATTTAGACATTTAAAACCTTTAGATAACTAACTTGACTTCCCCACATTCCTTCCCCACTGAGCTATGCTGAGAAATGTTCATTAAGTTACAGAAAGGAGGGAATGGATTGGTTAAAATAGGTGAATAGGAGCAAGTAGTTTTTATGGAAAACCCTACTAGTCAGAACTGTCTAGCCAAAATAACCCAGGATAACACAGCCTCTATGTACAGCATTACTTCAAGGTGAGACTTGCACAAAAAGAGTTCTGATGAGGGTTTACATATAGGGAATGTCTATGGCACATGTGTTTGCATCTGGACTGAAGCATTCCTTTTACTGGATTGTCTTTTGGATATGTTAAGTTGCTTTCAGGATACTGTGTCTTTCTAAATGAATATTTTGTTGTTTTTCCTATGAAGCTGTAATGTAAAAATTAATTTTTATATCTTCATTATCTAGATAGGCTATCTTCATTATCTAGATAGTTTTAAGGGGTTTGATTTTGGGGGGACATTTTTCTATAAAACAAAATATAGGTGTTACTATAGTTGCTTATTCCAGGAGTAGGCGCAGGTCAAGAAGTCAAAAATATTCTGGGAACTGTGTCCTGAAACAATTTTCTTATGTTCTTTAATTTCATTTGTAACACTTCGACTACAAGAGAATCAGGAAAAAAAAGTTGTTTATTGCGTGACAGACTATTTCTAGAGCTGGGCCGCTTTATCTCAGCACAAAGAATGCTCCTGTTCACAGCACAGCTGCTAACAACTCATCAACACTCCTTGTTTAAGAGTAAGGTACCATTAGAAGTCAAAACTTTAAAGAAACCTGAAAGGTTATTATTGCAGTAAGCTATGCAACTGGATTTGATTTCTAGCCAGACTGTGTCCCTTTGCTCCTGACACTGTTTACAAGACATATTTAGTGCAGGTGGTACTCTCCTTAATTTCACTGAAGGTCAAGTGTACTTGTCATAATTGTATTTTTTGCACAGCTGAGAATTCAACTACTTCTGCAGACTGAAAACAGACATTGTTTCTGTGAAGGAAACACACAGCACTGAAGAGTTGGACTTGAGATAAACAGAATGAAGTAAATTTTCACACTGTTTTCTCCTGCTATCTCATCAAGATCATCACTTTTGAGGCTGCTGTGTATCAGTGCGTGCAGCCATTTGCATCCTTCACTTCCAGAACTTCAGAATCCTTTGTCTGGAAATGTGGTTTCTTGCTTTAGATGGCTGCTATAGATTTTTTTTCAGAACTACAACCTAAGGTTAAGTTCTTGCTATGTTTGTAAATGACTGATTTTACAATGATTTGCAAGTATAAAAAGGAATAAATCTAAAAGTAGTCAAGTTTCTAAATTAAGTATAGAAAAACTAGATTACCTCAAATATAAATTCATTTCATGTTCCGCTATTTTGGAACATCAAAATCTTGCCTTTCAGAGAAGACTCACATGAAGCTTATTCTCTGAAAATTCCAAACTGATTTGTTACAATTGTAACGAAGTGTACTAAATCTGCAGAAAAAATAGCATGGTAGAAATAGGACACTATGCTTGTGCCTTGATTCATTTACTCCTATGAATTATCAGCCTCTTCTATGTGCAATATGTGCATCTAAAATACGGAGAGTGGTCCACAGAACCTTTTTCTGTGAGTACATATTTCGCTCATTCTCTAACTTACATCATTCCTAGTGCTTTCGCTACACATTTTACCTGAAGAAAGGAAATTAAAGCAAAACATCTTTGAATTGTGCTTCATTATAGAATTCTTTTTTATGTCAGTTGAAAAAGCCATAACAACAAAAAAACCCCAAACAACCAGGTGTCTCCTTCTGTAAGTCTTATGTAAAAGTTCAGTCTTGCATAACACTTAAAAAACCATCATTCTTCAAGCAAATGACTTCCTAATATATTAGAGACAGGAAGAAGGGATCCTCTGCACAGTCAGGTTTGCTTCAGAGCATCAGCTTATAAAATTCTAAAACTAGAGACAGATTCCTCTTGTGAAATCCATTTGCTGATTAACAGCTTCTTATCCATTTCTTCTACCCCCATCCAATCTGCTTCTTTAAACCACTCCACCCTGAATCACTGTATTCCTCTGCAAACAGCAAAATGTAAAGATGGAAACGTTGGAACTGGTACCATAAATACCAAAAGTTACTCCAATTTTACTTAAAAGTGTAAACACAAGTAAAATAGTGCCTTTTTATGGAGCAGTTTGAAAATACATAAATACTTTTATTAAACGGACACAGAAAAGATTAGGACTTCAAATCTACATTTTCATTATTAGTGGAAACCTCAAAAAATAACCAGGTTGTAATCTCATTAGTTTCTGTCGTAATTTCCTCAAAATACAAAATAGTAAAACAAGCAGAGTCTCATGAAATTTCAGTAAACCAAAATATGGAACATTGCAATTTCAACCCGTGGGATTTATCTGACATTTTCTGTCTAAATCCAAGCTTCCTCTTTCCTCACCTCACTGAGACCTTCACTTTTTAGTTGTATTTGTTTGTAATTATCAAGTTTTACTGTTTTATATTATGACCAAATCCACACCTCAATTCCACAAAACACATTCGTTTTGTGTTTTTGTTTTTTGGTTTGGTTTTGGTGTTTTGTTGTTTGTTTGGGTTTTGTATTGTTTTGGTTTTTTTAAAGAGGAGAAAATATCCCTCTAACCACTATCCTATATCAGTTTTACATCCAGGGAATAAATTTTACATAAATTCGTTTAGAGAATCATTCATCAGGTTATTCTTTCAGTACCAGTATTCTAGTTGAATTTTTCAGACTCAATCTTAAATTTGGGGTAACTTAAGATTTTTTCCACGCAAAAAAAAATTAAAATCTATCATCACTTTAATGAAGGAAGCGAAACCTGAGTTACTTAAAAAGCTGATGAAGTTCCTGTCCTTTTCAAAGAGGAATCAAGAGGTTTTTGGCTGAAATACCGATTTAAATTTGTACCCAAAAAATACTGAACCAAAAGAAATAGTTCAAAGGGAAGAGGGACTATCACTGAATGTGTGTGAAGTGCATGAATCTATTTTTTAAATGCATAACTGAGTTGGTTCTCTAAGGAGATGGCAACACATCTGTACCTACGTGGGCATTTTTGTAGCAACTAGCACAGGGAATCCTATTTAGCATCATCCCAGCAGGTTCCAATGGGTTAGGCCTCCATCCTGTATTACCAACATGCTCCTGGTAAAAAGAACCTGATGCCTTGTATACACAGGTTGTGAGAACATCAAGGCCATTGAAAGGACCAGTGGGACTTGGCCGAATTCCAACCTTTTTGTTGTACTAACAACTAGATCTCCACTCTGTCCCCCTCCAACACCTCTCTGCTGGGTAACTCACCATGCAGTGCTTATATCCTGTCCCTTCCTTTCCTTCTTTGGAACTTACACAGAACAGACAGCAACAATTTCCTGCTGGATACCCTCAGGATTCACTGTGTGTTTCGGACATTGCAAAGGGAGAGCAGACAGTCAAGAAAATTTGAGACTTTTATGGTAGAGGAGCTTGTGGCCCTTTGGCTACAATATCTTAATGAGTTTCCTGCTCCTTTTTTCCTTAGCTCTCTACAACAGGAGATGAAAAGCATAGCGAAGACTAGAATTGTGCGTCCCTCCTTGCCAAAGATTTGTCGCCCAGTAGCTTTAAATTTAGAAACTTGACTTGGCTGTCATTTCTTTTACTGCACAAATGTAAAATAAGTGAGGTTAACACAGCATGAAAGAGAAATGTGGGGGAGACTACTCCTCAATTGTTCTGTTTGAAAACTCATACTTTTATTTCATGACAAGCGAGAATCACTGAAAAAGGCATTCTGCATTGAAATATATTGGGCATACTTCATTATATGAGAACGTTTCTAAATGAAGACCTTCTGTATTGTTTTCCATTTCCTTAAAGAAGGCCTCAGACTGTACCACCTGTCTAAACATATTTACAGTCTTTCCACGCTGCTGCAAGCCCACTGTAGTGGAATTTTTGTAAGGGTCAAAGGTAGCATAACTGAGGAGGTTTTGTTTTGGTTAGTTTTTTAAGACACAAAACGATATCCATGCATTTTCTGCAAATGTAGCCACACATAAAGCTGGCTCATAATAGCAACATTTGTTAATCTAATTTAGAGATACAAACTTTCTGAGTGACTGCTAACCATTTGATAAACTTTTTTTTAGTTTAGTGCTACATTCTGCAGCTTGCTTTTGACTTACATACTTTGTTCTCTGCTGCCCTCTTTTCCCATTTTTTTGTTTGTAAGATGCTAGTTGAGCCACTACAGCAAACTCTATCTCCCAGCATACTTGCCAAGTCAATTTTACTTTTACTTCCTCATTAAAAGGGGGAGTGGGAGGTGGGGGGGAAAAAACCATTTTGGATTGTATGATACATCCACATCTGAAGCCAGGAGCAGAGATGAAATCAGATGAAGCTTACCTAAAAATAGATAAACAATTACTGAATAACCAATATAACATATTTATCACTTGAATCAATTTCTCAAAATTTGACAGTTGTTATCTTTTCTGAAATTTCTATTTGGAGGATTCCTCCCCCATCCTCCAGGAAAGACATCTGGCTAGCACTGAATGGAGTTTAGTGTTTGAACATCCCATCTGGTTTCATCATGTTAACACATGATTCCAAGTCATTCAAGAAGTATGAACAATGGATATTGTATTCCATATAGTGCCATGTGGATTTAATCTTTAAAAGATGGTGGCACTGCAGAACTCAATCTTTTAGTTAAAAGTCAAAACATTTGATGTACTGAAAACTCATTTCCCATAGCCTCAGAAGCCTCACATTTTACCCTACTCTAAGAACAAGGAGACAATGTCTCCCTCATATAGTGCCATTGCTATTGTTACCTATCATAACACCTATCCTTGATAAATCACGAACACATTTCCTAAACATGACAGTTAAAAGCAGCATTAAGACGGCTTTTTCATGAGAATACTCATTATTTTCATACTCAGAAATTGCTTCCAGATTGATTAAAAACAAAAGCAGAAGTTTGCTATGAGGCAGATGGAAATTGGGCATATTTGCTTTCCAGAGCTGGTTACTCTACCTTTCACTGACATGAACAAAATCTAAAAAGTCTCTCCAAAGCAAACAGTAAGTACTTTTTTTCAACAGACCAGCACAGTGACGCTGAAATAACATCTCATTTCTCTCTATACTCCCAAATAAAAATCCAAATTTCAGTTAATAACATTTATTACTCAAACACTTTCATATTTATCTCTTCATAAGGATGATTGACCCATGGCCTTGTAATACTGATCTTAACAAGTATTTTCCGTACTTCTTAAATGATCCCTGGTAGGAGCAAGTATTCAATAAGTGGCTTGTTATGAAAAGTTAATAAAAACTGATTTCAGACTTAAAGAGAATTATAGAAACTTCAAGTATAAGCAGGTATTTAAGTATTTTCTACCTGTCCCTTAAGCTTGGGAAAGAGAATGGATTTTACCTGCTTGGGTGAGAAGATGGAGAAGTAAATACAGATATTTTGGAGGGAAACATCTTCTTAGTGGGGGGTAAGCATGCTTTAAACCCCTGGAAATGGACCAGGGAAAATGACTAGTTTATCCTCAAAACTGTGAAGCCAGAGTCAGAGCCGTGTAACAAGACATAGATTTGACTGATCAGAAAAGACAAAGAATTCAGTGAAGACTGATAAAGGCAATTCAATTGCACCATCCAACTTTTTCTAAACTCTGTTGAAATGTATCCTTTCTTTAGTATCACCATAATTATCAGCCAACTCAAAGGCTGAAGTAAATTAGATGTGTGGATCACATGACATCAGGATTTTCACAAAAATATCTAAATCAAAAGTATTTAAGAGGCTACTGATGGGGCTAAAAGATCACTTTGTGTTTTCTGGAAGGTTTCTTTACCTGCTATGTTTCAGTTGGTCAAACCTATTTAGAGGATCAGGACTATGGTATTTGATAAACAGAAAGGGCAAGGGAATTAAAAATGTGCTCAAATTTATGCAAGTGAATGAATTCTTGTGTGATGAAGTGGATAAGTTCACAGCAAAGCTGGGTTGAAGGCTTGCTGTATCACCTGGATTTTTTTTTAAAATCTATGGAGATCATACAGATTGTTAAAACAGTGGATTAGCATTCAACAGTGTCACCTCTAGCTGATTACATCAGGGAAACTACTGAACTCCCTATTTCATGTGATAAAAACTATAAAATGTAAGATTGGAAGAGAGATGATCAGACTTTGCTGTTTTTAACAGTCTCTGTTTTTTCACTGTCCCTATTGGTTCTAATAGCTGAATCTTTAATATGTAAGTGACTATATTCATGGATAACCACCTTAGTTTTACAGAACTAAGGGAATTGTTCATTTCATTTGGCAATACTCCTATCAACTCTTTTCAAGTAATTCTGGTTGAGTGCTCATTCAGCACAGATTTATGCAAGCTATAGCAGACAGCATGGGTCAGAAAGTCTTCAGAGTCTGTTTGTCTAATTCAAGTACTCTGTCTAGAAAGGCATTGCTTTTGAGTACTCAAAACCTATTCATTCAGTTCCTTATGTTGGCAGGCACAAAATACACAATACTTTTCAGTTTGTAATCATCTGCAACACCTAAATTACTACAAGCACTTGTCATACACTAAACAGAAGAAGGGTCACTGAAAAAAGGAACTTCAGGAAACTGAAGTCCTAAGCTGAGTCTCCCTGAAAGCATTATTAAAATAGATTTCTATGACCTTAAGTCCTTAAAACCATGCAAGATTCATGCTTAAAAAAACCTAAAACCCTGTCTTCTAGAATTTAGGTAGTTAGATAGATCTTGTTTGGCTTTTTATAGTGACAATATTTGAATTCTCAGACAAGATCCAGAATTACAGTTGGTTACACTCAAAATCAGTTTCACCTAAGATGCAGCAAAAGAAACTTAGAGACACAGCAAGACTCTCCAAGGGAGATAGAATTCATTCCAATGCTTTACTGCAAGTTTGACTGTGCTGGCCTAGCTAGACAAGAACTTGGTGCCAAATGATTCTCAATAAGATTAGCAATAAATCCATTTAAAAGGGCAGTAGCACAGTGCCTGATATAGCTCTTGTTACTATATCAGTTCTCTAATGGGTGGGGTATTAATGATAATTTTTTTAGTTCTTGTATGGGGTAAGGAGCATTTTCTAGAACATTGTATTCAGTCATCTTGCTCCTACCTATGATGTTTAACTTCACTAAAATAAAGTAGCATGCCACCACAATTCTATCTTTAATTAGGGGAGGAGTATCTCAGCAGTTTGATATAAGTTTCAGTATTAAGAGAAAACATAAATGGTTTTATTAAATCTATCTACTCTTGCTGGATATCTGCATATATCCTACAATAAATGAAACTAACAGGTGGTCCTAATGTGAAGTCTAGAAATGGCAGTTGAGTTTTAACTTGGACTTCGGTTATTTGTAACTCATGTTTAGCCCTGTGGAGAATCTAAGTGCATTATGATCCAAATATCTAAATTCAAACTTAAATCTCCTCTCCTTTCACTACTGTATCTCAGATATTTGTGCAGTGCAGACATCTGATATCTCAGTCTCTCCCTCTTGCTAATACAATCTTGTTGTCCACATATAAATGGCAAGCTGCCAGTTAGGGAAGCACACATGCTGCAATGCAAAGGAAAATAAGTAGATATGTCTGTATGTATTAACTACAAGTCAGAGTATTGTCTAGTGCAGCTGGAGTGAAAAACACTCCAAAAAAGCTAATTACAACACCAGTCTTCATTATTATGAGCAAAAGCTTTTGTAAGCTAGGGTTACAGTCCTCACTGCAGCACATTTCTCATTTTAAGTCTTTGTTGTTCTTTTTCCACTGATTTAAACTCTTGAAAATAAAATTGTGTCAAAGCTATTAAAACAACAACAAAAAACCCAAGGCAATTTATCAAACTATAATACAAAGAAGAAAATTGTCTTCATTCATTCCATCACCTCTATGAACTTTTAGTTGCTTTTATCCATATGTAGAACACAATTTCAACATAGACACCAGAATGACATTAAAATATCTGTTAAAAAAATCCCATTGGTATAGAGTGAAATGTTTTTATAAGCTTCCTTTTCCCCCTTCCACCAAGCTACTGGTGAAGCCAGCAGAACACCCAGGCTCATATGGGCTTCTGTTCCACGTTCAGAATGATGTAATATGAGAAACTCCTCCCTGTTTATTCCCTGACTCCCAGGCTGTCAGAAGGCATATTATTTCCTTAATTCACCTTACTATAAAAGAAAGTAAACAGACTCTTTTGGCTACTGCTATGCAGTAACAAAGAAATCTAGATAATCCTGTATGGTATATTGTACACACAGTTGTATATCACACTCAAAAGCTAGCAGCAGTAATTTAGACCAGGATACTGATGAACACATATGAAGATAAAACTAAAACCCCTGTATGTTCTTTATCTATATTTACTGTACAGGCACTGTAAATATCTTGATCATCTATAAGGTTGCTATTTTTGTTGAGCCTGCTAAAACAAACAAAAAATAACCATAATTATATTTTATTTATCCTCATCTCTATTAAGAATAAGAGACTTAGCATAACTAAATTTTGTGGACTCCATCATATGACTGTGCTGCATTTTCTCCTCATGAAATGGTTGACATCTTCTTGTGCGACACTACTCAGTATAAGCTGCTTTTCTGTAATTCACAGACCACTTCTGTACAGGACCGTTGCCATTTTTCATTTCCAAAAGCAACTATATGAAGTGATAAAACTCTCAGAAATGGAAAAAACTTGTCCTACTTTTAACTTAACAGAAAATGGCATTTCATCTTATAGCCCTGCCAGTGCACTTGTTCGTAATGTGATGTGATGTGTCATGTAGGTTGAAGCAAATTTCTTTGCCCCAAGGATCAAGTGCCACTTCTCACCAAAAACGTAAGAAGATTTCACTTCATGTTTGACTCCTAATTCACAAGTACTGCAGTCTTTGAATATCGGCTTTTCTGTCAAGCTGGAAGACGGTGATTCATAAAGTTAAACTTTGTGTGGAGTTGTACCAGTTTTAAAGAAAACTCTTTCAGAAAACAGTTCTAGGGCTTAAAAGGGAATTTATAGTCAAAAACAGCCACACTGACTCCAAATTGCTGTTTTTCATTTAGCAGGAAATCGACTATTTTAAACAGATCTCTTCATTCTTCCTAAATTTCACTGAAATTTAGAGTAGAACAGAACTAGTTTTGAACTCAAAGTTTTGTGGGCTGGAAAAAGTGAGTTTTCTGCTTACCTGTGGTCACAAAATATTTATCAGTTTGCTGGTTAAAAAAATAGCAATGAATGGTATACAGTCATTCATTTCTTTATGTGAAGGACTTCATATAAATCAGCAATCCAGCACTCAGTGGTCACATGTCTTCCACATACTGAGTAATGCTACTTTATCTCACCCTCATACAAGCATAACAAAGTGGCCTCCCACTAAGTTATTTAGTGTTTAATGTAATGGGCCAGAAGTACCTTAAAGTTGCTTGGTATAATTAAGAGCCCAAGATAGAACTAAATGCAGAAATTATGGGAAGCTTCTGCCAGCAACCTTATGTGTAACAGTATCTACCCAAATAATTTCTAGTAAAAAAAGCTTTCAGTCCATTTTGGACAAGTACAACTACCTATGCCTACTTTTCTAATAAAATACCCAGTAAAACCATTTAATAAAACATAAAAATGCCTTAAAACCAGTCCTCTGGATAAAGTAGAACTATCATAATCCCAGCATACTTTTTAGCTGCTTTAAAAGAAAATTATGGATGCTACAAGTTATGCAAATTTATTCATAAATAATTTAGGGAGAAGGAGGGGAAGGATAGTTTATGGACTTTGATTAGTGTAGCCCTGTATTTAAAGTAATTCTTCTGCTGCCAGAAGATTATGCCATCACAAAACAGGTGATACCTGTAACAAACCAGAGAATAAAAAGATGATCTCAGCCTCTGTTTATGACCAGAGCTAAGCCAATGCACAGCTGACAAAGGGCATCTGGTACTTTTTTGCCAGGACTTTGAACCCTTCATCGTAGTATTATAGATGAGAATGCTAAAGAGATGCCAACTTTTCTTGAAAAACATCTTCAATCTTTACCAAAATTATTGCAGGTTGCCATTTTCCAAGCTATGGAAGTGTGCTATTTGGATGTCAGACATTATAGGGGTCTTCTCACGGAGAAAACTTCCACATTTCACAGGAATTCAGCAGAATAGGCTATTACCACAGTCTTCATTTTCTGTTTTAAATCTATTAAGAGGGTAAGATATACACTTCAAAACAAACAAGAGGGGGGGAATGTTTTAGAGGATCTGTAAAGGTTGATCTGTTTGAGGTGTGGAATGAATGAAAAATACAGGTACAAAATCTGTGCATCCTTTGAGTTACCTTCATATTTAGGACAAATGCCTGAGGAGAAATTCCATGCTGCGAATCATGTGCTGGACTTGCTTTTGTTGGTTTGGAACACTAGAAAGTTGCCTTACAAGATAAAGTGTGGGTTGTTTATTACAGAGTTATAGAAAAGAGTACTTTCCAACAAAAGATGGTTGTTTCTTTACAAAGGTGAAATTCCATTAAATTAGAAAGATTTATATGAATAAAAGAGAGACACACAAATATCTTCCATTATTAAGGAAGTACATGACGCTGCGCTTGGGATTAAAAGGTGGAGATTGACTGAAATTTCTTCTGGGACTCTCATCAAGGTTAGTCATATCCAGATTAAAACACGAAACAAGAAAACAAGAACGCCCCCCAAAACCCACAAAAACCCCTCCAAAAAGCAAACCCAAACACAAGTAAAACATTAATGCACATTACTCTACATACTTCAAATCATTCTCGTACTTTAGGCTGTTGATTTTTTTAATATGAATTTTTACAGAAGATTCTCTGCAAACTTTAAGGCAGAGAAATCAGTGTAACACTTTTTAACGAATGAGTATGTAATTCTGCATCTTTTGGTGATTAATAGGAAGAACCTTATTAACAGTCAATCAAATAAAGTAACAGAAGGAACATAAAGGAGGCCTCAGTTTGCTAAGTACTACTTGTCTTTTCTGAGAGAAATTTTGTCTAGAAGCACTGAAAACGCAGAGTCAGAGCACTCCCTATGCCATGTTAGAACTCAGTGTCATGAGGTAAAACGTTTTTCCTGGTATAGAGTTATTTAAAACTTTTCCTCGTAGTTAAAAATAATTAAAATGAACTGTTAAAACCTCTTCAATGAACCACCTTCACTACAGCAGAATATAGTATCTGCTGTAGCATCAACACTGACCAGGGCATGCCCTGTTCTACACCTTTATCAGAGTGACTTGTGATGGCCAAACTCTTTCAAGCAGCCAGAACTCAGTGTACAGCAACATACATCCTCACAGAGTTTTGTTACCATCCCAACCGTGACCTTATTGCAGGTGAAAAGAGATTGAAATTCTGGAAGTGAAACTAGATGGAGAAGAAACATTGAAAAGTATTACATGTCCTAACTTGAACGCAAGAAGCATTTCAATGTTCATGTTCATATATGTTAATTTAATTAGCAAAATGAGGTATTAGTAAAAAACAAGACTCACTGCATGCAGCAAAATATTATTCGACATATGGTGAAGAAAATTATTTATGAAAAAAAAATTGTTGCTAAACAGTACGATATACTCCTGAAACAAGTTTGCCATATCTGTCCCACTTCCTATAACAACTTTTTTTAGGGAAAAAGTACCATACAGAACTTGGAAAAAACCCATAAAATTCTGGGTTTAACAAAACTCCCTTTCTGTACCAGAAATGAAAGCTTCTACTTCCACCTATGTCAATAACAATATAATAAAAGATGAGGCACTGGCTACTTACAAAAGAAAATAGTATTTGTTCTTTCTGTGAACGGAAAATTATCTCCTTTCAGGGAAAAAAGGAGTGGAAGAGGAAAGTATCCTTGAACTTTATGCTATCTCCCTATATGTTTTACTATAAAAAAACCAAAAAAAATCTACTTATTTAACTGGTGACATCGTATTTAGATTTCTTGGCAGAAATAGTGTTTCTGGAAAGCAGCAGGCCAAGGTAGTTACAAAAGCCTTTACGAGAACATTTTAAACAAACAAAAATCGAGTTTCAGCCTCACATGTTCCTATCTCCTGGCTTTTCAAAAAAATACAGGTAGCTGTGTTTAAAGGACTAAAATTGTGCTACACTTCAATTTGATGAATCTGAACTTAAACTAGGACATCAAGAAATAATAGCAGCAGGTATTACCCTACTCCTCTGCTGCCAAAAAAAGATGCAGTTCTATTGCTTCATCCTCTGATTGAAAGTGGTGCATGTCAGTTTGAGTTTCTAATTGTTGAAAAGTGCATTATGGGAAATTTTACATTTGTTTTGGTTTTAAATCACTGTTGTGTATAAAGGACAAGTTTTAACTTCCAGAATGTGCATTTGGAGTATTGGAATTTGTCTTCATTTTTGACTCCAATACTGACTGTCATGGCAGAGAGAACACGGTGAGGAATCTCAGGGCATTGTCCCTCCTTCTGAAGCCTTTCTAGGATGTATGGCAGAAATACTTTAGAGAGCTGGGAGCCTTCAGCACTCCACAGCATCAGTTGACTCTTTCTTCTGAAATAAATGCAGCAATAAGTGTCCATCCCTTTCAAAGATTCAAAAAAATTATTCTGTCTAATGTTAGCAGGTATCTTCTGTTCCCTACTTTACAAAGGAGAAACTGAAAGTCTACATCTCTTTTTTAATTGAATCTCTAAAGTGAACAGCTTTGGAAATTAAATGCCTGGACTCACATATCCTATTGGCAATCCATGGTAGTTCAGAACAGTTTTTCCATCACAGTGCTTACTGAAAGCCTGGAGAGCTTCTGCACACAGTAGGATGAAATTTCCAAGAGGCAACCAATAGTAGTCATGCTAAAAGTAACATTTGGGGCAAATTCTTTAAGTCTTAATCCATCTGCATGCTTATACTTTAACACATTCACAGTAATTTAAAGTATTTTTCACCTATACAATCATTATTTAATTTAAAAGGACATTTAACAGAAATATCTTCTTTAAATTATTTGCCAAACTGAGTTTATTGCTTAAAAGAAATCAGCTTTCTAACTTCTGTGAGCTAAAGGGATTTTCAAAGGAGTTCCTACCCCAAATGTGGAGCACCATGAAAATAAACCCTTAAAATACTTAAATAACAGTCCTGAATCTAATTAGAAATTTGAATATGAACGTAAATTCCTTTTCCTTTATTTTCTTCTAGTTAGGTTTCTCACAAGGAGCCTGCTGCTGAATCAGAAATAAATCTTTACCCTTAAGTTAGAAAATATTTAAAAATGGTGGAGAAGGGATGCATCAGGTCCAATCACAAGCACAGAGACAAAGTATGCTAAAAGTAATTAACAATCCTAGAGGACAAAAAGAAATATTGTATTAAAAGGTGTGGTATAAGCAATTACTTTGAACCTTGCAATGTCAGAGTAGACTTTGGATAATACACTATTTAAAGCAGTCTTCATCCTTTTGGAAAAAGGATACCACATAAAATAAACAGGAAATCCAGATAATATCCTGGAAACTGCTAGTTATCAAGAGTTTCCCTTGGAAACTATGTACCTATAAGTTTAAAGATAGCAGAAGTTTGCTACCAATACCTAGTCCTGTTAGGATTGTAGTTTTTCCTATCAGCACCTTTTAGATTAAACTGGGGCTATATCAGGAACCTTATTTCACATTATTCTACTACTTACTGTAGTCATTAATCTCTCTGAAATATGCATTTAAGCAATCTACATGTACCAGTGCACATAGCACTGGTAATATATAATCTGACAATTCAAAGAATTCAAACTGTCCACTGATGAATCACCTTTCTTTCCAAAAGAAGCACCCTAAACATGGAAATTTTCACCCTATTTATGCAAAACACACATCAAAAGCCTAATACAAAGATCAGGTTTGATATAAGAATGCTTTCTGGGATGTGAAATTGAAGATATTCAAGTTAGTTATTAAAAAGGCTTGTGTGTTGTTTTCTTTTTAATTAGAAAATTTCTTAACCCTATATGCTGTACATAATAGATCTAGACACATGATTTTCAAACGTCTCAAACATCCAAATAAATGAAAAATTAATGCCATTTTATATAAAGCTTTGCTGTGTAGGGTAACTTTTTTGTGGTAAAGAAAATAGACCTTTTCCACAATAAACTTCTCTCGGGAACTCACTAGTTATTACAGTTCTAAGCTAGGGATAAAAGTTGACATAATACCTTATAGTTACCCTGAAAGTGCACCTTCAGCAGCTGTCTCTGACTTTTTACTGTTACAATAGGCATTTGAAGTGACATCTGAGCTATTTATTTTCAGTAAGAACCCAAGCACTTGTGTCAAGTAGCACCACATTCCACAGGCTGTCTCATTTAAAAGCTGTAAGTCTAGCTAGATATTGGCATGCATGATTCAAGGTGACAGAACTCAGTACTTAGCAGGAGAGGAAAACACATTTAGAAAATAACACAATTCAAATTATGAACTCTGGAAATATATAAACTCATTGAGTGGAATGGAAGAAGCCTATGTTGAAGGTTAGGTAAGCGGGCTCGAATCTCTCGCTTAATCAGTCAACAATAAAAGAATATCTGCCAGTAAAGATTTTAACCTGACATGGTATGGTAAATGGTATGGCCTTCTTTTTGGATATAGCCTGTTGCTTTCATAGTATAAGCTACAATCAGTGGAAAAAATAAGTTACGGGATACAATGTTGGGGTACGTTCTTTGAATTTACTGAATTCCTTCCAAAATGCCTTATGGTGGACTATTTAGTATTCATCACCATGCTTCTCTACAGCAACGGCTGTTAATCTTCTAAAATATACAGAAAAGGAAAAACATTAGCTCTACAAACAAGCTTATTTTGTCCTATCTTGTCATTTTTAGTAGAAAGCCCAACAACTCATCTACAGGGGGAAAAAAATTAGCAGTTCACTGTAAATTAAACAGCTAAAGCAGGAATTTACTGTCTAGTGTATCTAAGAATCAGTGAAACAAATTCACTTTTCTTCTCTTTTCAAGGTCAGCACCAAGATGACAAACAGTCTGTATTACAGAGTTGTATCATATAGTCAGCATGCCAGACGATGAACCCATAATTCAACAAGCTCAGACTTAAAGTCCAGCACAAACACAGAGCTAAATGTGCTTTCCAGTACTTCTGAATATTGCACTCAGTCATTGCTGCTCCCTAGGAAAACAACCACCCCCCCCCAACTACACACACAGAAACTTCCTCCTTTTCCTTCCCCTTCGACCTCCCCCTCCAGCGTAACCCAAAAACCAAAGTCAGAAGTATGGCAGGCAAGGGCCAGACTGGATTTTTGTCCACACAACGTGGAGTTACTGAAGTGAACTGAATGGCTCACTGAGATAAATAGCACTCCTCTGGTTTTACACTGGTACAGAAGAGATGAGGATCTAACTCCTCTTTTGTTGTTTAACTGATTTTAACGAGGGGAATTGGGGAGGGGGAGGGAAGGGTTTGCAACTACTTTCTGAAAAGGTATCTCTGAAGGGAAAATGCAGTCTTCAAAAAGGAAGAAAATTAAAAGCTTTTCCTCAAGTTTCCTTTCATTTCTTATCTTCCTAAAATACATATATACAGTTTGTTCCAGGAAATGTCTGAAATGCCTTCTGGTAGCTTTTAAATAAACATGAAAATCTCCTTTTGAGTTCAAAGAATTTCAAATAATGACAGGGGAACAGTTCTTGGATGGTAACACAGATGTAAACAAAGGTCACGAATCACTCTCAATAATTAAAATGCATTATCGCTACTTTTGGACTTTTAGTCTGCTATCACATAACTGAATTAGACTTGAGCAAAGCTCTAATGTGCTTCCACAGCAATCTTTTCCTGTACACTAAAACCAACAGACCTCAGCTACATTTCTCAGCTAGGAGCTAATGTTTCTGGGTACATGTTACTGTTGCAGTTTCATTTGTCAGTAAAGCCTTATTTACTTGCTTCCTGTTATTAATTATGGGAAACAGGATCTCTTCAAACTGTAGGAGAGGCTCTTTTAACTCCTGTCTAGACTTTTCAAGACAAAATATTGATGAGCCCTTTAATGTTTGTGCAGAGACACAATCTGAGCAAAAAAAATCCCATCGCTACCTCAAACAGCTTAAGAACTTCTTATCACACATTCACAATAAAAAAAAAAATCCTTTAAATCACTCGGGCTCACATCCTTATTGTTAGTCACTGAAGTAAGGTTTCCTTTCATAGTTGGATACTTTCTTCATCTGTCACACTGATTAATTAACAGCTCACAGTATGAGCCCTGGGCTTAAATAGCCTACTGAAATGAGGAGGAGAGATCAATGTTAATATTCCATAAAAAACTGAAGAGGAAAAATGCTTTCTTTAGTCTGAAGGGATCTGTCTTCTAATAAAAAAAATTAACTAATTTCTGTTTGATTACATTACACAAGGAGATGAAAGCACCCAGCTTGCAAAGGGAGATTGCAGTGAAGGATTAGGACAAAAGTTAGAGAAGACTTAAACATTTTAGATTAAGCTGTTGGTTGGAAACAACCAGGTCTTGAACACCAGTGAAATTATTTTCATCATCATTAAGAAAAAAAAAGAAGCCAGTTTATCAGCACACAACGAACAAATCTATAAAACCACAATGTCATTGCCTGTAAAGATATAGGGGGAAAAGGCATGCAATTACATGAAACGGAGACTTGTTAAAACCTAAAACCTAAAGGTGGTTTTAGCATTTGTTGTTTCTCACACACACGTCTTTCCCAAACTGTTACAGTCTGGCAATAATTTCATGAGCTTGACTTTCAAAAGCTACAAGTTCTCCCCCTTTTCTAAGCCCCTCCAGTACTGCTGAGTGGGCAAAAATTACAGATGCAAGAAAAGCTGACAAATGAGTGCAAGGCCCCTCCTCTCCAGTACCTCGACAGTCAGAGCCCCTGCCAAAACATGCCTGAAAGCTAGAGAGGAGACAAAGACACAAAGATTCCATTTTCTCAGAGAAAATAGATTTCATGTAGAAACCACTAGGAAGAAGAATAGCACACTGGCACGTGTGTCATTTCAAAAGCAGAGCAGGAATGAATGTTTCAAGAAAAAATGAAATCCTATTTGCTTATTCAGTAAGCTCAACAAATGCTGTTTAACACATAGCCCTTTATAAACTGCAAAGTGCTACGGGGGGTGGGAGAGGGAAAGCTCCCATAAATCTGGGAAAACATTTTCAGTCATGGAGAACCTTCAGTTTAACATGATCCAAGCTAAGAGTTCACGGCTGTTACTCTAAATCATCTCCTGATAATGCTGTAGTACACATGCAACCAAAACAAAGTAAATCCAGCTTTTTTAGCTCAAATCTGTTTGAATACGTTTACTATTAAAAGATTCTTCCCCCAGGGTGTCATTAATAAAGTTGCAATGAGTTTAAAATCCTGGCACCTAGACACATCCAAGTTTTCAAGCTTTTCATAACAAGTTTACTACTTTTGGCTTGTTACACTGTCGTGACTGGCACCCATCACTGAGCTGGAACAGGTCTGCCTCTGAGCAGGAAAACCAACAGTGGGGTGAATGCAGGAAACCAGAGCAGGAAAAAAGGCAAGAGCATGATTTCCCTTTGAAACTAGTCAGAAAGTTGGGAAAAAGTCCAATTGATGGTGGGAAGATTTGGGACGATTCAAGAGTCTGACTAACTTAAAAATAAAAAGGATATTCACAACAGCATATAAGATTAGAAACTATCATTTCAAGTGTGATTCCAATTCATTAGGACTCAGTGGCAAAAGAAACCACTGTTAAATATAACATGAGCTCCTACCAGATTGGGAATTTGGGAAGTAGAGGTGTAAAATGGAGATTTAGTCATCAGAAAGGTTTTCAAAGGGCTCTTAGCTCAGATAATTAGTGCTCATCAACATATAGCATTCTTACAAACCTCATAATATAGCTTTTTTCTCTTATGGGAGGCTGCTTCTACATATCAGGTGTCAGAGGCACCCAAATTCAGCCCAAGTCTTCCAAAAATTAGCAAAAACACCAATGAAGTGTAAACAGAACCCAGAAAACATTACATAATGAAAATTCTAAAAATGTGATTAATGCCCTGAATTGACAGGTTTGAGCTTGAGGATAAAATACAACTGCTGAGGGTTCTCTAAGAGCAGTCCCAGGGCCCTCCCTGCCTGGCAGGGAGCACAGCTCACTGCTGGGCTCACCCTCACGTTCCCCTTCCTTCAGCCCAGCCACGCACTGTGGCATCTCCCCTGCCCACCCAGACTGAGGTCAAGAGGATGTGGCACAGTTCTCACTCCAAACCCACGTGATGTCTCACAGCCCTTGCTCTTCCCTTCTGTCTGCTCCTGAAGACTGCGCTGACATCTAAGTCTAGGCATTTTCTAAATCTTCACAGTCAGACAGCATCTAAATGCTTTTTTTCTTTTTATGCATTTTACAATCAAGTCACTGGTCAGCCCCTCCTAAATGCTATCCTTCTCATGCATAACCATTTCCATTTGGTCTCCATTCTCAACCAGATCAAATCACTACCACATATTCATTTTGTTAGCACAGAAAGATCCTATACGTCACCCCACTGCAGAGATGTGGAAAACCCCGCATCTTCCAGTGTGATGCTCTTATTGATGCATTCCCCTCACTTCAAATTCTCATCAACTGAATCCCAAACCCTTCCTCTAACCCACCCATAGAAAGTAGAACTGCTGTGCTTCAACACACAGATCAATAGTGATATGATTGCCTGATTTCCAGGAATATTACAAGAGAAAAGGAGACTTAGTTCTGAGGTCAAATTCTAGAACTGCTAACAGCAGAGCTATATTAAAAAAGGAAAGAAAGGCTGCAGTTAATGACTAGGTAAGAGAAACAGAGCAGAGAATGAAATAAGAAACAAGATTTATGAATACAGAGTGCTTACAAACATGCTTTATCTTATACAGCTGATAAACTCATTCTTCTGACTACCATTACAAAGGAATCTTTTGAGAGAAAACTCAAGGTATATCAGATTATGAAAGGAGTGCAGCAGTTGAAAGTATTATCGCTTCATTTCACATGTTCCCTCACTGGTCTAACATTATTCCTATTTGAATACTTTCAAAGATTACTTAAAGATCAAATTCTAGCATTATTTCAACTCATAGAAACTGCTGAAAGTCAAAATGAAATGTTACATCTTTATCTAATGCTTGTCATTGCAACTGAGTTCATTTTAATGATTGTGTGTCCAGGCAGTATGTGGCACAGGGTTTGAAAAGGAAGGAGACTTATGTTTTTGTTGGCACTGGTACAGCATAGCTCTTTAGCATAAAATTTATTAGCATTAATGGGCATTGTGTAATTAAAGCACTGTGCTTTAATTCCCTGAGGGGTAATGTGTTTTTTTTTTCATGTCCCATAAAACAGACAAATAAAAAATGTGAGATTTTTTCAAAGCTATTTGAAGAATTCAAACTTGCATGTTCCTCCATTAATCATAATGGAGAAGGCACAGCTCAACAAGACGGACTCGAAATTCTCAAAATGTCTTCCATGAAACTGCATGGACGTAAATACCAGAGACCAGTCTTTTTGAGAATATGCTGTATAATTACAGTATTTTGCAGGCCACAAACTCTTCAAAAGGTAACCATCAGACCATTGAAAAGTATAGATTTGAAAAAAAAATATTTTTAGATTTAATTTACCATACTTACTTAACACTAAACTTATTTAAGGGAGTCCAATTTAATAAAGTGCTTTGACAAGCAACTCAAATATTTGTTACTTGAACATTTTCTGTACTGAATGCCAAGAATTTAGAAGGCTTTGAGAATCCCTTCACCTAATCCACTGCACTTCAGGGACAGGGGAGAGTCATTTATGTAGTTATGTGTGCCTTTGAATACCATAGGCTAAGGTTGGAATAATTTTCAGAGCTATTGAAAAACTGCAGGAGTGTTGCAGGTTTCATCAGGATTAGTGCATGTCACCAGTAAAGATCCGAATATTTCCTAGAACTGTATTTGAGTAGTTAAGCAGGATTAATTTTCTATAAGAGGAAATTAATTCATAATTACACTATGGAGAAAAGACCAATGCACACAGCTCTAGTATTTGAGTTTTCAGAAACGGGTCTTGTCGACACTCATCTGTAGCACTGAAAAATAAGCCTAGAGCTCATTTTCTGGCAATTTTTTATTATTTTATTGTTTTATATGCCTGAATGGTCTCACGTGAACAGCAAAGCAGAACAGCATGGAACAATATACCATTGACATATGCATTTATGACATTTAAATTATTGAAACTATAAGGCTTACTGACAGTATTATGTCACAACTTAATATTCTGAATAATCTAATTTCATTTAGAGTTAGCTTGAAGCAAAACATATTTTATCTGAAAATTTGAAAAAAAAACATTAATACAAATAGTACAAAACCACCAAGACCTTTATAGTGACACTAGCGATTTTTCCTTGGGGAACGTCAAGACCAATTATTGGCTGATTTATTGGGCATATCCTAAACTATTACACAAAATCCTTTATTTCTTTGTCTTCTAGACAAATCACCACAGAGCTGCAGACCAGCAATGAAGGGAACTGGGCAATTTGACCAACATCATCTGTGTCGGTTCCCCAGAAGTCGATGAAACATGTTATCGGGTCTCCAAGGTACATCCCACAGATTAGTTGCTGCGCCATACAATTAGTAAATGATTAAAACAAGCTGTTTTCTTCAATTGCATTAAGATACTTGCAGCAGTGAGAACTATTACCTTCTACCAAAGAGTCTACCTTACCAAATTATGTTGTTTATTAGCACATCATTAACAATGTGCCACCTCAGCCAAAAGATCAGGCAGTACAGTGGTCTCCGGTACAAAGTAAAGACCATTACAAAACTCCACCCGCCTCATCTGAGGAAATCAAATATATCTGAATCACAGATTGCACAGAAATATTTGAATACTAGTTTTCATCTCCAGCTTTCTGTGCCTTTTGTGCCAAACCCATAACTTTTCTTCTGAGGAATCAACAAAACCATGCAGAAAGAGAGTTAAAAATACAAGTTTTTAAAACTGAACATTTTTCTTTTCAAGAGAACAGAACCCCAGGTAAATGTTGCCTTTTAATACAGCACATGAAAATCTCAATTATGGAAACCATTATTCTAGGCACTATGTGCCATTTTATATTCCCAGCAGGATGTTTTTCATCTCATCAAGAGTTTCCAAGGCTGTTTAGTGTTCCTGTATATTCAAAACACATTTAAGGGCCCCCAAGAAGATCTGCTAATTAAAAAGCCTAGTCAAGTGGTCAGACAGACTGGAACTTGAGGATTATAGGTAAGAGGGATGAAATGAAAGCTTAGAAATTATAATTTCTCTTTCTGTGGTAGCAGCAGAAGCAGCTGTTATAAACTGGGCAAATTAAAGATGTGGCTGACTAAGCCAGCAGCCTGGAAACAAGACATTGCAAAAACATAACAGCAAGTCATCTACACCCCACTTTTAAAAAGCCAAAAGTGCTGACCATTTCTTTTTTACTCTCTCTTCCTGTTATTCTGATCTGTCACAAATATCCTCCAGCTGGTACCCTTCCAGCCCTCGCTTACCAGTTCTAGTTTCCCACCCCCGTCTTGGGGAGTTAATAGTAATTCCTAGGACTGTGGACAAGTGCTCCATAGTGGGAGTTGTCAGCAAACAAGAAAGGACATGTTTAAAAGAAGAGCAGGTGAAATAACAGAGTGGTAATTCTATTTCTTTTTAATTGTTCCTTGAGAGCTGTTTCGTCTGCCCAGTATCTAGGTAAGAAGGTTTCCAATTAAAAAACAGACAGATTGCCACCACATTTTCCAGATACATTGATTAAGTGTCTCATAATTGACTATTTTCAGAAAAAAAACTATTTTTTCATTTTCTAGTCTATTTTTCCAAATATTTTTAAAAGAGTTAAAGATAATTGTGCCATGAGCTAATGAGGCTGCATATATTTTTTCTGTATCAGAAAGTGACGAAGGATTTATGAATTACTGCAAAAATAGGTTACTTAAAAAACCCCAAACCCAACAAACACATCCCAGAACAACCCTTTGTCTTTTCTTGACAGCAAGTATGGACTTCCCTTTAGAAACAGAATAAACATTCATCGCTTTGCTTAGGCAGCGTTTAGGTCTGTGTTGCCAACTGAGAATTTGTCTCAATTTATATTAACATAAACCTGTGGTCTACTTTTTATCTCAGTTTATACATCAGGAATGAATACCTCCCAATCTCTTTTCTCTCTGTCTATTTGTATTCAAGACAAACCCATCATTTCAGATTTGTCGTAGATGCATTTTTTAACTGTTGCCATTTCAGTATTACTCTAACGATGTTGTTAATAATGTTGCTGCATTGAAACATTGCATCTGATATGAGGCACACTCAAGCTCTTTGCAAACAAGTAATCATTAAATACATTTGAAATCTGGTTATGAGATTCATACCATAAATCTTTTAACAGACACAAAATTGATACAGGCAAGTTGAGTACTCAATTTTTTATTAGAACTAGTTCTAGGTGGCACGGGGCCTTTGTCTGATGCCTTTACCTGAAATGTATCAATTGCCATTTTGCATTTTCATACAAGTCTAAGAGCATAAGAGAACAGAAAAAGAATTCTAAAGGTTAAAAACCATATTCAGTACAGTCTCTCCCCCGCCCCTCTGTTATAATGGGTATTTGAGGAGGTTCTTTACATCTCCTCCTACACAGTTTCTGCTTCATAAGCAGAAACCAGCTGCTGGTTCTTTCAAGTCTAGCGGTTAGTTGACATTTACCAATAGTTTATGGTTTTCATTCTACCTTAACAAGGAAAAGAGAAATATAAAGATTTAGTATTCACTCTTTAAAATTCTTATTCGAATTTCCCCCCAAACTGGAGGGGCCTGCAGCCAAGGTTTTTTTTTGGGACTTAAGGACAAAGACAATGCTGTGCACCAGCACAGAGAATAGGACCAGTGAGTCCTGGCTTTACTGATATAATTCTTTCCCCTGGAAAACACCGCATTGCAACTCTTGACCAGCCGTGCTGATTTAGTTATTCCCCTTTCAACCTCAGTTTCTAAAAAATTTTGTGTACAGTGTTGATTACATATCTGACTTGACTAGCTTGGCAGGATTATTTAGCAACTGCCATAGTAAGAAAGAATAGTCTTGTATATATACCTATGATATGGTGATTTGATGGTAAAGACGGGAGAAACAAGAAAGGTCTAGGATACATCACAGAAAACATTTTATTTTCAAGAGCAAGGAGAAAAAATACAGCTGAAACACACAGAAAGGTGTCCTGCAAACAGTTCCATAGCACACCTATGTGAAAGATTGCCCCTACAGTTTATCTCCCCCCTCCAGGCACAAGTACACACACACTGACGCTGCCCTGACATCTGACTTCACTCCCAAGCAAACACACTGATACAAGTCTGAGGTTTGTCTCTCTGAAATTCATTTTGAAAAGAAACTCAATTATGAACTTTAAATACATGAAATTATACTAAAGTACAGGTAAAAAAATAGTAGTGTAATGGCCACTATTTCAACAACTTTCTAAAATTTATTTTCAGATTAGTAGGTAGTTTGAAATCATAATAAACGAAACGTAGTTAGAGATGTCTCTCCTTTAGGGTAAGTTTATACATGAAGGGATGAGGAAAACAGATGTGATCTGATAAACAAAATTTCCCCCAAATCAGGAACTCAAAAAAGCCATACTTGTAGTGTTAACAGCCCACTAAAACCGCCAGCAAACCTAAGTGTAGAAATCAGTCAGCTGGTAGCAGTGTGTTTACTTCACGGACTTTTTCAGAGCAGTAATTCAGACTACAAAAGCCTTTTATCTGATGATATTTACTATCAAAGAATTTTAAAAGAGGTAACATTAACAAGATTGCTGTAGATGCAAAAAGGAACTTGTAACATGCAATTGCTTGATGGCCCCAAACTTTACCTAATGTGTTTAGAGCCACAAAAGTAAATCATCTCAGACAGCTCAGTACACAGACAGCACAACAAAAAGCCATACTGGTTTTTTCTAGGTCTAGGTCAGGACATTTGAAGGCAGCTTTGACTGAACATGATTTCTTCTTTCTAAATCAAGGCTTCCATAACTGAACATCTTAGAGGCAGTTATAAAAGTCATACTGGCTCACAACATCTGCAGGAACTCAGTAGTGCAGCTGTTTACTGCACATGTGTTAAACAGGCGGCACTAAAAACTGTAAAAACAGGTCAAAGCAAAATGGAAAAGTACCTGAAATGAAGAATTTCACATTGATAACAGGAATAAAACATAGAAACAACCTTATCTCCAGGTCAGCAAGCTAAAAGCACTGAGGAAAAAAAGCAGTTTGCAGCAATCCACACACAATAGGTCCCGAGCATTACTTCCTTTCATCTTGTATTGCACTTATGGGGCACTAGATTTTTCTAAACAGCATCCAAAGCATACTTTCAAGTCTATCCAACAAACATCTGAATGTCACAGCAGCTTTTCAAGAGAAAGTTACAGCTCTGTAAGGACAGACTGAAATATTTCAAAGAGATCAAATATACCCAATGCTACCTCCTCTTGTTCCCTTGAATTAAAAGTGAAGAGCAGCTTATCTGGAAAGCAGAAGCTAATTAAAAATTATCTTTTCTAAAGAATAAAGGAGAAAAGCACCGATTTTTAAGCAAGGTGGAAACTCAGCTGGAGATGGACAGCAATGTCTTTCTTTTTGCAAAGTAATGATTCAGAAGCACATTCAAACCACATTTAAGCGATAAACATTAAACCACAAAGTACTAAAAATGAGGTGCATCCTATGGGAGCATGATCCAAGCACCACCTTTCTTCCCCCACTGATAGAAGCTTTAAAGAAAATCAGACATACCTGTGTTCAAGTACATAAGAAAAAAGTGATCTGTAATATCTTAGCACACATGCTGAACTTTTAGAAAGATTTCAATTAGCATTTGTACTTCAAAAGAGATGATGTAATAGTCAAAGCAGCCTAGGTTTTTCATCGGTTTGTATGAATGAGAGATTCAGACATACCAGACTGATTATTTTATATTCTTACACAGTCACTTTGGCTCTAAGAACAGGATTTTTTCCTCATACTAGTTAACTTCTGTTTGGTTTTGTATTTTTAAAAGCAGCCCTCACATTGTCCACATTGGCTGTAGACTCCACTATGCAAGGTCTTTTGTGGAACTGAAGGAAGAGACAAAGACAATGCTGTACACCAGCACGGAGAATAGGACCGGAGAGCCCTGGCTTTACTGTTAAAATAAAGTAAAATAATAAGTACAAGTGCACTGACAGAAAGGTGCTTCTTTTCAAAACTCAGTGGAATAACCACAAGAATTATCCATTGCTTCAGCACTCTTCAGCCACAGCACCTTCCTTTAAATATATGTACAGTTGCTTCAACTTCATTACTAAGGGCAAACTATATAATTATTATATTGTTTTTTCTTTATTAAACTACATGAACAATGGATCTACGCATTAATGCTAAGACTGATCAGATAACATTCCTTTCTCAGAGAGATAAAAAGATTTTTAAATTTTTTTTTATTCTTCATTAGATTTAGGGAGGTATGTCTAAGTAATTTTAAATTTCTTTTGGGAAAAGGAGCTTATTATAAAAGAAAGAAGAGGAGAAAAACTAAGCAGCATGATCATTTTCCAGATAGATAGCAGTCTGGTCATTGAGACCTTCATCCAAAGTATCAGAAACCTGGGTTTCCAGGCCCTTCTCCAATAACAACAGAGCTCTGAGATTCTGGAGTCACACCAAAAACACCAGGCTACCAACCCTTCTGGGGCAGCAAGGAGTCTTTTTTTATTTCTCCCCATGCAAAAGGCCTTCCAGAAAAATGACTATTGAAAAATATATTTCTTCAAAACATCTTGTGTTTTCCCCACAGGGGGAAAAAAAAGATTAAGTTTTCAACCAGTTGTACTTATGGTTTTGTATACAACTGCAATTGTGGGGAAAAATTAACAGAATGAGAAAAGACATTCTTCCTATAAAGTTCTAGTAATACCTTTAATCATGTTACAAGCTTAATGCATTACATTAATTTTCTTAATTAACACAGTTGGACTTTTAGATCAAACAGAAAAAAGAGAAAAGATTGTGATCCAACAAAAGCGAGTTATAAAAACACTGCTGTTGAAAACAGGTCAAGTATTTTCTTGTACTTGAAGACTAACAAAGGGGTTTTTCCTTAAGGCAGTTATTAGGTGTTTTAGTTTTTATTTAAATGGTAAGATATAATTTCTACCACTTTGTTATATCTGTATTCCTGTGAATAGCAATTTTCTTAAGACACTTTTTTTTCTATTAGTTGTGATAGGATTTCTTTCTCTCAAGTTTGCATTTTACAGACCACAAACCTCAGAAGATCATTGTGTGGAAGAAACACACTGGGCCAACTCATCCTGTCCATCTGACACAAAGCACAGCCCATTTTGGTGTTCTTTCCATTCTGAAGGAGTCTCATATCAGGTAGTGGAAGCCAACTTACTTATTTCTTTGTTGTTGAATGACGTTTTTCCCCAGTATCCCCTCCTTAAGCACAATTTACATTTTAAGATTCTGGAGAACCTTTAAATTGCTGTTGCCAAAGGACCACAATAAGATGTGGCCAATCCACTGGAGTAGGGGGGAAGAAGGGCCCTGGTTATGGAGACCCCCACATCTTCCCTTTCTCACACAGCCCAGTAAACTCCATTAGAACTGACATGGCATGCAAAAAACACAAGAGAGGGCTAATTGAGTTTAAAAGCTATACAGTTGCAACCTCATTTAGGAAATGCCTCCAGGCTTGCTTGAGCATTTAGCAATAAACCTAGACCACAAAGCAAAGTGAATATTCAACTCCACATGCCCAGAAGGGAGAGATCCTTTTCTCCATACTCCTAAGCCCATGTTAGCCCCTCCAATCTTTCACCAACAAAGTAGGATTCTAGGAATCATCTCCATTTTTCTTATCCTGAAGGCAGAACTGTTTAATGTTAACAGTTCCTATAATCTTGATTACTATTACAATAATACATCAGTCTTACCACCTGAAAGCTACATCTTGTTAAAAAGCCATTTTCACCCTAAACCAATTATGAAAATAGAAATATCCACAGAGAGTTTTCAAACAGAAAAGAAATTCGCATTTGATCTTTTCTGCCATAAGTAGCAGCTATAGCTAGTACCTGAGAAGCTTTCTGCCCTGATCCACTGCTCCCTTGGGCATGTAAAATGATTGAAATTATCTGTAATGGTGATTTAAAATGGGGTAATCCACAACCAGAATATCCACAGCATTAAATGGAATAATTAAGTGTGGAAGGAATAAAAGATCAGCACTCAACCCTGTAATGAACATGTTCAAGAAATTTGAACACATGCACTTTTAAACATAGTAGAAGACATTCTGAAATAATACCATAAATATGGGAACAACCACAACTAAACCTGTTCTCACATGCTTTGTTTTTTTGAATTCAAGCTTTATTAAGCTCTTAGTGTCCTACAAAAACAGCTCCAAGAAACATAGGAGAAACACTTAAGCTGAGCATCTAGAAACTCTTACATAGATAGGTTTATATACACACTGTAACCACGACAAGAGCAAGAAGTAGCATGATGAAGGCGGAGGGTCTGGAGCCCAAGTCCACTCAGGAACAACTGAGGGAATTGGAATTGTTAAGCCTGGAGGCTCAGGGGAGACTCTATCACTCTCTACAACTACCTGAAAGGAGGCTCTAGAGGAGCGTGCCCAAGTCTTTTTTTTTCTCCAAGTAATATGACAAGAGGAAATGGCCTCAAGGTGCGCCAGGGGAGGTTTAAATTTGATATTAGAAGAAAAAAAACCTCTTCACCAAAAAGGCATCAAGCATTGGAAAAGGCTGCCCAGGGAAGTGGTGGAGTCACCATCCTCGGAGGTGTTTAAAAGACATGTAGTCATGGTGCCTAGGAACATGACTTAGGACTTGGCAGTGCTAGATTTAGTGTTGGATACAATGATCTTAAGTGGCTTTTCCAACCTAAATTATTATATGAATAACAGGTTCAATAACATAACTGGCTATGTTACTGTATATGCTGCTTTAGATACTGCATAATTCCCCCCTTATGTGGTATTTGAGATGCCATCATTGTATCCTCAAATCCAAGCTCTTCTTGCACTCACCTGAATCATATGAATGCAATCCATAATATAGTTTCCTTCACAATGTATGTATACATTGCAACAGCCACAGTGAAAGTATTTCAACAGATACAACATTATCAGATAGCCAAATTGTATCCCTGCTGTCCAAAAATTATAGCACTGCTCCATAAGCAAAACAGGAACATCTGGAATTCCACTCTTGAAAGGGCAGCTGGGACTGCACCACTATATCAGGAACTGAATTGCGCTCAGGTTTTCAGTTGTTACAAAATATACGTGGGGCTTTTCAGAGAAAAGTAACAACCATTCTGGTTACTGAAGAAATTACTAGTGTACAAGGTATTCATTAGGAAAAAATTGTTTAAGTGCATAGTATGCTTTTTTTACATGGAGAAATTGTGCAGGTTCACTCTATATTTAAAATCTCCTTGAACGTAAAGAATAGTTCCCTTTCATTTCAGAAATTATTTCCTAAGTAGAAAAATAGTCTTATAACTAAGACCAATTTTACCAAACCTGACACTATGAAATTTTTTTTCACTAACTCATATTCTGATCTAATTAAAAACAGCAGTCTGCGGAAATGCTAGCCATTCTCTGAAGTTGTGCTTTGGTGTCATGTTACTCCTCAGAGTTTGTGGCAACAAGTGCAAGAAAAATTATTCATTTTCTCTTCAGACAAAACTGAAAAGTACTGATTGCAGTAGCCATGCACAGTGGTTTAAGTAAAATATTTCTTCACTGATATTGAGAAGGAAATAAACACAGACAGCTTTTTTCAGTTGGCCAATGTATCATTTTGCATTTAACAGTTGTTCTGATCAAGACTCCTTCTGAGATCAAAACATTCATAAGATTTGTTTTTGCACATATTAATACTACATTTTGGAAGAGCCTGAGTTGTTACATGAATGCACAGGATCAGCAGAGAGGTATTTTAATGATCACAGAGTTGAAAGACCCTGTTTCAGAGAGGTAGCTACACTTGACAGATACCAGATAAAGAGAATTCTGAATAAATACTTCTGTTAAGATTCAAAGTTTCTAAATTAATGCAGAGGCTTTATTTTTCTTCAATTGTATTTACCTTCAGTATAAAGTAAATCCACCTCTACTCCACGTGCTTTGAATTTTAGGTATGATTTGTTTTTAAGTGAGAAAAAAAGGTATACATAAGTGCACAAATTTACCACACTTTGAATGCGCGGCTTGTACTATAAAGAAAAATAACTTTCTGAAACTCCCTTCTTATCTCTTTAGTAACCTTTAATGTTTAGTTATTTATTCACAGAATATAAATTGGCTTTAATTGTTGTTAACACTGCATGAATATTTTGAAAAGAGTGCATCCACTTAGCTAAAACTGGAAACAGATAGTATTTACATGGTATAGCACCACATTTACACACAGTGAACCAATTTAAAGGAAAAAAAAAGCCTGAGATTTACAAAGGCACTCGAACAGTATAAAGAAATAATGCAACTATTATAACAGTCTCCTGCTAGAAATGGTGGAGCACTTTAAACAAGTTTCACTTACACAGCATTTCTTCTCCTCCTTTGAAATTTTCTAAAAAAAGCTTCACAATTAATATATTGTACACATTTTACAGGGTTTTCAAAAATCGGAGACTGTTTCTGGATATACTCACTCTACTTGCAAACAATTAGAGCATACATTACAGTAAAGGTGCATTAAATGTTTGGCATCTGTGAGGGTACAGAAACATGTGCTTATTGCTTACCCACAGTTAAGTTCAATAATCAAAATGAAGTCAGTTATAATTTTAAATGGGGGTAAAAAAAAAAGTAAAAAAAAAGGAGAGCAAGGGAAAGGACAAGAAGTCTAACAGGCAGAAAACATTACAACAGCCAAGTGGAAACAAATGAGATATTATAAGGAGGGTGCAGTCACAGGACTATGTGTAACTCTGTTACAGCTGAACACCAATAGCTTCTGGTGAAATTAGTTCTGTGTGCAACTCGAGTCAAAATATAAAGAAGCATATTCAAAAGCCAACGAGCACAAAGCAAACATAGTCATGACTATTCACAATGGCAAATTCTATGCTGAATGTGTGAACGGGACATGAGTGAAGCAAAACACAAGCAGCGTCCCTTCGCCTGGGATCTTTGTAGTGACACAGGCCAAGAAATCTGAACAGAAAATGTCTCTCTGTGCTAGGAGGGGAAGACATAAAACACCGTAAAAACAAAAACTGCTTTCCTCGTGGAAGAATAGTAACTTTGGACAACATTTGGCACCACAAGTTCAAAGGGCTATTTCATCTGCATTGTAAGTACAGACCCAGAGATTTTACAGTATTCCTGCCTCCATGCTATTGTTTTTTGTGCCATTAATGGCATTTAAATTATAGACCTGCTGCAGCCATGTAGTCAAAACACCACATCACCCGATGAGACACTATTATAATGTCAGTGTGTCTGTATTTTAGCTGTGCTTTCATATACTGTACTTCCCTTCAATCACCCTGTTTCTCTGCCAAAGAATAGATACAAGAGACAAGTCTATCTTTAGCTTCACTGAAATTTCTTACTCAGGCAGCTGCAATACTTCATTCATCACATATTTAAGTCTCTTTATATCAATGACATTTTTAGAGGTACAAATAGTACAGAGGCAGAACTAAACATTCACGGAGAATTTAAAATAAAAATATAGGATGCATTTAGGAAGTTAGATAGAAATAATACACTTTAAAGCAAACTAATTTTTAAACTAGATCAGGTGGCACTTTTTGTTTCTTTTGGTTTTTTTAAGTATTATGTATTTTTGGTTCCCACTTTCAGTAAAATATTCCAGATTGCTGAAACACTGTTTCCCAGAAACAGGTATTTATAGACTTGTACATGCAGTTATTCACAATAGTAAATATTGATTAAATAACAACTTGCACTTTGACAGCATGTTACAAGAGAATGCATTGAAATTTTTAAACAATTAAATGCAAACAATTTTGCATGACAAAATCAGAGACATTTTTTTTTCTAAATTATTCTACCAAAAGAGCTAAACTAGTCACATGAAGTCACTATAGAGCTAGGTAGCAAGTTCAGATTTTCAGTCAGCATTCAAAACTTTTTTTCATCTCAAAAGCCCTGCTTCAGGGTCACAAAACTGCTGGGGGGAGGGGGTGGGTGTCTGCTCCTATAAGTTGGTCTGCTGCTTGTAAGCCTCAAAAACACATCTCCACTTAGGATGTAAGAATTTATTTATGTCTTCAAGATTCCATGATTTCCTACTTTCTGCAGTGCAAAGTATGGGCAATTCATCAACTCAAACACTTGGACCCTCAAGTTAGTGTTTCAAAGTATTCACATTAAAGAAAAAAGATCACCTTAAACTACAGTCAGCTATTTTTATTCTGAATTGGCTTCTTATTTCTAATGCCATATGCAAAATAGCAGCGACTTTTGCTTACTAAAGGCATAGTCTCAACTCAGAAAAGCTAAATATCAGGAATCCACAAAATTTTCTGTGCATGTTCTAAACTTGCCAAGAATATCAAGGGCAACTGAATATATTCAACAGTTCAACTGAACTTTAAAAATTGTTCCACTGAGCAGAGGGAAGAAAAAAAAATCAGCCTACTAATTTCTTTTGAAATCTTGAAATTATTTTACTTTTTTCTAAATGAAAAAAGTATTTTATATTTAAAAGTGACATAGTTTCTTTATTTCTTTCCATTTCCCTTCCAATGCAGTGTGATTTATTTCCCCCTATACTCCATTTTCAACATCATCCAAAGTTACGATGATTTGGCATTGAATAGCAGAGTATGAAAGCATAAAAAACTCTGCCTAGCTATTCACTCACCCTTTCTCACAGTCAAGCAAACAAAAGCCCACCACACTAAAGGCATTGGAGAAAGTTATGCACACATAGAAAGATCTCAAATGTAATTTTTTTAGAAGTGTCAACAGTCAAAAGGATGTATTTACTATTGCTGACCTTTAGAACAGAAAGCTCAGTATCCTTCAGATATAGAAACTCTTCTCAAACAGCTGACAAACACATGTAAATCGACTTGAAAGTCTTGTGTTGCCTGAACTACCTCTATCAACAGAAGTGTCTCAGATGCAGTTCCATCAATCCTTGTGGATACTTACTCTGAATGACTGAAATCAGAGACACTCCTGAAATAAGTGAGGTTAGAAGGGACCTCAGTCCCTCACCTAGCCCAGTGTCCTACTCAAACCAGAAGAAAAAGAAATTTCAAAAAAAGAAAAAAAAATTCAAAAAGAAATGGGTGTACTACTTCTTTAATTCATGCATTCTTCAATACTTGTATAGAAAGAAAAAAAAAATAAGTGCTTAAGTCAGTACATTTTCCAACAGATATTATTAATAGAGTGCTGATGGGAATAAGCATTTGCAAGAATCAATGCAAAAATATTTTGATTTTCTTCTCAATTACATATGAAACTACTCATTTTTCTAGTCGAAAATCCAGCCACACATTCAATCATTTCCTTGCACAGTCCAGTAGCAAGCATGTATAGTCAGGGGCATGAGATGGGACTGAAGGAGACCAAATGAAGTAGAAACTCTCTGCCCACTATCCGCTTTTCACTGTTTACCATCACTCAAATGCATAGGGCTGTAGAAAAACTTGTAGCAGGGCTACCATATCTATAATTTTTTAATACTGTTATAGATTTAGTGATATGAAAATCTACTAAGTTGAGTAAAATTTAAGCTACCACACTAGAGAAAGTTTGCATATCAGTTCAGTAATTACTTTTATAATAAGACAATTTACCATAGACACTCTCTAGAGTGAGCATGAATTAGCATAATCTGTGAAGTATTTTGCTGAGCTCATCCAGACACCACTTTTTAAGCTGCAGTTTTAGACATTTTTAATCACATACATGGCAGTTGAAACACTGTCAGTTTTCATTATTAAATATCTGTGCTTAATTTGAAGAAATGTGGAGAGCTGTATTTGAAAAGAAAAGAAACCAAAACCAACCCCAAATGCAAAAAGACTTCCCAAATCCATAGAAACATCTATGCCTGCATTCTGGTCCTGAAAGAATACCTCTATTTCTTGATGTAGGAAAAGCTTTCTGATCATAATTTTCCCACATATAGGAAAAGCAGGAAACTATGTGAATATAGTATGATGAAAATGCCAAACCTAAATAGAATCAAAAGTGAATATTCATGACAAGTTTAACAAGAAATTATATAAATAGTGCACTGAATTATCTTCAGTTTATTATTACCAACTAGCTATGAGCCACAGACACACAACCCCTTGCAGTCCAATTGCCTGGTTGCCACAGTTCACAATAGGAGGAGAGCTCCAAAGTTGTTATTTCCTTTTTCCCCCTGCTCACCGTGCATTTTTTGCTACATATTTCTGTGTTTTATCATTAGAGTTCAGCTGGAACCATGTTTCTGTTGCTAACTAGTATGCCTCCCCCATGCAGGGAAAATGTAGAACAGTGGTGCAGTGGTGGGAGAAGCAGGGAAGGTGAAGGGAAGAAATACAAAAAGCAGCTCTACCAGACATGTATTAGGCAGCATCCCTCTTAGTCATAATAGTTCCTCAATTGCACCTCATAGTAAGCAATTACACACCACACCTCTCACAAGCATAGGCATGTTTTCAATGTTTCTGCACCCTCAGTCTCATTTTACATAAGCAACCTTTGTTCTCCTTCATTGTCTCAAGTTAACGAATGAAAAATCAAATGAAAGTCAGCAGGACTCATACTATAGCACATTCTTACAAGTAGTTTTTCCAAGTATCCCTAAAGGCATCTAGAGAAGAGCAACTATGTTAATTTCAGTTACCTGATCTTCTGAATATTAAACAAAAAAATATCAGCCCAAAGTTTCAGTAATAAAGCAGTGTAGCAACATACTCAAGCAGTCAAACATGCAAGGAAACTCAAAACTTAGTTAACTTATTCCAAAGTCAATTAAAAAGAAAAATCCCTTCTTAGAAAATCCCCACCTAAAAAGGAAAGTACCTCCTTATAAGACCAACTGAAGCTGGCATATTCAGAGTAGAAGAAAACTGCACTTTTTAAGGCTCAGCTTTGCAGACAGGAAAGGGTTAGAGCTCTCTTACACTGAAGGCAGATCATAGCATTGAAATAAAGTTTATCAAAGGAGAAAAACTGCCTTAATGGTTACAGGTTGCTTCCCCTAGTAATTCTCCATATTAATAATATTTAAACAAGAAATTTATCTCAGAGCTGTTTTCCAACATTTTATCTCCAGAAATGAGCTTGTAAGGTATAATGAACCTTCTGTTTGCATCTGGGCCATCCAACTGCTTGCTGACAGAGTAATAAATAAACTCTGCAGTTTGCTACATATGAATATTATTTTCTTTTATCTTCTCAGGTTTACTTTCAGTGTGACTTAGCTAAAAGCTAATTTGCATTCTAAAAATCCTTTTCAGACTCTCAAATTCATATGCTAACATTTTCAGCTATCAAAGTCATATGCATAAATACCAGGTTCATATGTTGTATTTCTAGAATTAGCAGTTGAAGCTAAGCCTTTTGATACTGGAAACAGACTTTGGGGCTCTGGTTTACCTGCTAAACCTCTTCCTGGAAAACTATCGAGCTGGAGAAAACACATCCTGCATACAGATTTCTTGGCTGCGCCGTGTCAAACATCACCCAGGAGCTGTCACTTCAGCAGAAGGAGCAATATCAACTTAGGCCTATGAGGAAAGCAGAACATGCAGCAAAGAATACATTAACCTCTTAGTTAAGGACAAGAAGAGTCAACCATAACCCACGATCATTACATCCATTTCCTAATTGGAGAGGAAGAGTCCTGAAAATAGGTTCGAGCAACCAAAGGACTGAACATACAGAAATAATAAATGCTGTAGTTATCTTTGAAGCATCTATACCCAAAATATCCATAGAGATTTATATCTAAGCAATATATATATCTGTCTAAAGAACTATATACACAAAAAGACTCTTAGAAGTCTGCAGGTTAAAGATAGTCCTCCTAAATTATATGGGGGAATAATGAGTCACACGTCTAGAATTGCATCCTTGAAATTTTGGATTTAATACTGCTGGCCTTACAGTGAAATGGCCAGGAACTGTCTCCTGGAATTTGGCAATGAAAACACTTATCTTCCAGCTGACAAAGGCACAGGCACTTGTACTGCTTCCCTTTCAAGGAACAGTTTGCCCACCCAGGACACAGAAGACCTGGGATTTAAACATAAATCCTCCCCCAGCTACAACCAGATATCATGATTGAGAGATACTCTTAAATGATTCCTCAATAAGCTTTCACAATTTGCAAAGAGCAACTAAATATTCAGTTGGCAAAATACCAAGCTGCCTGGTTGCAGCTTGGTAATCAAGACACCGTGTTCCCTTGTCTTTAGGATTTGCTCTGATGGCTGCTCATAGGAGCAGAAAGCAGAGGGGAAGGGAGCTGTACGCTCCTCCAGCCTGCTGTGCGAGACATACTGAAGTGAGGCCAGGGGGCACTTGGGCAGAGGGGTGCCCAGCACCAGTCTGACCTGAGCACCAGGGAGGTCATCTGGCAGATATTTTGATGACCAGCAGCTTTGGGCTCCTCCAGTGAGACAAGCATTGAACAGGGTGATTTGAGAATTCAGACTGAATTTTGGTACTATGCATTAATTAAGTACCTACACCAGCTGTGGAACAATTTTAACAAAAATAATGCAGCTTGATCAGTTTTACACTAGGCTAATTTTGTAATGATTGTTTTAAATGCCTACTAAAAAATATCTGCATATTGTGAGATTGAAAAATTAATTCTATTCTTTCATACACAATCAAATGGCTCTCAGTATTTTTAAAAATGTCCCTGAATTCTATAAAAATGGGAAATGCCATGAAGGATACATTCACAATTATGAATGGATTTGTTTGCACCTTTAGCTTCAGCATTACTTTTTCTGAGTTTAGTTTTAATATAACACCACTTCAATCCTCAGTATGCCAACACTGCACAGGTGTCATCTCGGTGGTGAAAGCTGGGGGCAGCTGAACTGCTTTGTAAGTGCTCTGCTGGCTGGCACTCTGAGCGTGTGCAAGGCAGCATGATGTTGGTGCTTAGACTTGACTGGAAGCAAACCACTTTGTCTGAAACAGAGGAATTTCTAAATTCACAAAACTTAAGTTTTGGCAAGTAAGGAACTAAAGGACAAATACCACAGCAGCTGAGAATAACGGTGCTCCATGTAAGATACCTGGCCATCATTTGTGACCAGAGACCAGTTCAACTCCTTAACCACGCAGAATGGCAAGACATTTGTTACATAACAGCAACTTCAGATGGCATTTTTAAATCCTGCCATCTTTTCACTGAAGAACAGAAGATTAGACTTCTATAGACTCTGAGAGACAGGGATTGGAGCCAGCAGCAATATTTAGCACAGAGTGACTGATTTTTGGCACCATCTAGCTTCCTCTGCAACAGGAATCTGGCAGCCCGGTAGGTGCTTTTCAAAGACGTTGATTGAATAGTTGATACTAGTGCTATACAAAGGCTCAAGACAGCACAAGAAAGAATAAAAAAAGAGTAGGTCCTAAGCCTCAAGACTACTTTATTGTTTTTTCCTAATGAAGATAGAGAGGAAAAAATCCTGGGCAAAATACCAAAGCCTAGAGAATTCAGACTGTTCATTATTCAGCTTCTATGCATCTCTGCCAAACATCTATAATATACACGAAAGCATTAGACACAAAGAAGCCATAATGCAAGAAAGACTATTAATTGTTCATTTTCACAAGATGTGGTATAATCTGA
The DNA here is from genome assembly GCF_025592945.1 of Manacus candei. Lineage (NCBI taxonomy): Eukaryota > Metazoa > Chordata > Aves > Passeriformes > Pipridae > Manacus > Manacus candei. The sequence continues at coordinate 19,215,645 of NW_026138053.1, forward strand.
AAAGCACAGATTTGTTTTGACCAATAAAACTATTCCTAATTCCACTCAAGAATTATAAAATTCTGATGAGTCTTTGTACCTATTTATACTCATTCACTATTCTTACAAGGGGTTTTGAACTCTAGAAACTTGCTATCAGCTCTCTATGGAAAACTGACCATTTGAGAAAAGCAGCTATGATTTGTTGCTGAATGTCAAAATTCATTAATTAACCACCTTTGAGCACTTGTGCACTGTAAAATTCTACAGAAACATATTTACTTGTTGGCATATAGACATGTTTACAGACTTACACTTTGCAAAAACAGAAGAGAAGACAAATAAAGTTGGTTTATATCCTCAGTAGAGAAGGAAATGGCAGAGAAAGAGGAGAGGAAAATCTTTCTGGACTATACCAGACAAGCAAGCACAGTCTCTCCAATTCGGAACCTTTTTCCAATTCCCACAGTGAAACTTTCTTTCCATTTGCCTGAAATCACCTGTAATGTGCTTTAAGAGCTAATCCCTTCACATTTGGTTTACTCGGCACGGGCCAATAAAAGCAAGGATTCTCAAATGCATGACCAACCCAAACCACTTTCTCACTTTGTCTTTTCAACTACACACATTCACAGCTACTGAAATAGAAAATTAGCTACATTTACACTCAAGTCATACATAGGAGTCTCCTAATGGAAAGAATGGAACATAGTTACACGCTTTTTCCTATAATCCACTTGAAGTAATATTTCTCTCCCTCAGGGTCTTGACTTAACATATTCAATCTGTACAGGCAGTTTCTCAGTAAAGAGGTCTAAGGTTATTCTGCTGTAGATTCACTTATGATCAGCTTTGTGTTTTGTGATATCATCTAATAACTGAAGTGTAAATCCAAGGGAGACAGAGCTGCCCATTTGTTTTAGTGTATTTCAAAGGTTTTCCTTTAAAGAAGAGTCTTACATTCTCTTCTCCTTAAATATGCAGGTTTTCTAGACTCCATATTTTCCTCTACTTTTGATTGTACAAGACTATGAAGAAGCATGTATTTTCCATGATCTAGGGACAGGTGATGTCTGAAAAGTAGCAACTCTGTGTTTGGTGTGGCATGAATAAGAGAACCCAAGTTGGAAGGAATTCCAAGATTTAAACCTGAGTAAGAACTCAAATGAACCCAATCTGAACCGCAGGCAGAAGTCCAAACTGAAGTTTGAAACTACTCTCAAAGTCAGCACCTGTTATTTGAAGACACTTTATGCTCACTGAACAGTTACAGATCAAAATGAAAGAGCAAGCAAAGCAAAATCAGGTAATGGGAGCAAAGCATAGAACATGTCCATAATTGGGAAAGGAAAACTGAGACATCTGTCAACAACATATAACTTAGATGTCTGTTAATGGTTTTATATTCAGCTACATGTTATTCAGTTGTAATTACTATAAAGTGTGAGTGTTTACATAGTTTGGATGAGCCACCAGTTCTAGAACTAAAGTGTTCACCTGAAAGCTACATTGCAATGAATTTAACACATTTCTGTGATATTTTTGCACTCAGATTTCACTCTTTATGGATGCACAAAAGAAAACACTGGGATTTTTACCAGAAATTCCTCTGACAAGAGAAGGGAATTTTTAAAATCCCTTAGTCCTTTCAAAATTCTCTGCATGTAATTTCAGGGGAATAAATACATTGTTTTAAAACTCTGGTAGGTAATTTTCTTGAAAGCAGTAAAGAACATGCACTAAGCCCTTCTCCCCACTTCCTTTTGCCTGGTGGGCTGTTAGGCACAGCTATCCCAAAGTAGAAAGACTTCAACACACACACACACACACTCACACAAGCTCTTGGCTGCCTTTGTGCCCACATGCTTTAGAGGCAGCATGACCAATCTGAAATCATCTGCCTCATAGCTTCTCAGGAAAAATGCTCCCATGATTTCAACTGAAGGTGATATGGCATTGTGCACAGCCTCTAGAAAGAGAGGAGCTCTGCTGTTTTCTCCCACGTGAAGTTAGATTTCCTGGCACGCACATATGATAACCTCCCCATCAAAATAAAGTCAGATGTGACCTTCCTGTCCCCTGCATTCTCATGTACCAATACAATAAGTTGAAAACTTAGCCAAAACACATAATGTATTTATGTGAATATTTTCAGAAGACACATGCTATGCAGGTAACCCAATACAATCATAAAGAACTGAATGAGATTCTGATCCCAACATTCAGGTACTCCAAATAGGTGCTTGAGAATAAGTATTGGAAAGAAGGCAAAGAACAGAGGAAAGAGAAAAAGCGCTAAAGCATTACAGGAACCTTTATATTTGATATTCAGGAGGAGTTTGCCATGAGTAGCCCACTCTGTTTTTGCACTGAATAATTCCCAGCATTTCTATATCACATCTCAGATGCACATATTGAAGACAACTTTCAAAACTTCCAAGTGTGGTTAGAGAGAAGGAAGAGGAGAGCAAAAAATACCAATAGGTTTCCCCTCCCCTCCCCTTTGCCCTCACATTACTGGAAAATACGTCTCTTTTTTCCAAATACCTGAGGAATTCACTGACTATACAGTAGAGAGAGAAGACTGAGAGGAGATAATCAATTTGTATGTGCATCATTATGCTTGTGGTTTATAATTTAAAAATCTATTGTATATGTGTATTTCTCTAATAACAGCTACAAAATGGCAGTTCCAGAGAGAAAGTTATCTAGGATTTGTCACTCTTACTGACTTTTTAAAGGGATTTTACATATTAGAGAACAATCTAGATCTCAGAAACTATTTTTCTTCAAATTCCTTGCAGTTTTTACCCCAGAAGTGGGGCAAAGCACTAAGTATTTTATGTGTTTGTTCTCCTCCCTCACCTCACTGTGTTTTAGATTATATTAGCAGTGCTGTGAACACCATCTGACAAAAATACTGAGCTCTTATGCAAGAACCTCAAGGCAAGGCCCTCACATGCCAGTTAAATGAGTTACATTTCACAAGAAAATTAGGTTCCAGAGACATACGAGACTGGTTATATCCTTTCTTTGGTCATATAATATTCTTCCATTCTATTCACCAATGTATTTCTTCCTCATTCTTGTATTCCGTCTCCCTCAGCCTTCAGTGACAGTCTCAATCAATGGGATGAGGTCAGCCATCAGATCCATGGGACCAGGAAGATAAGAGCACATTTATCCAAAGTCCAAGTGCAGTGCCCTATTCAGACAGCTATGCTGCCTGCTAGTTATTGGGTTGAATTGAAAACAAAAGTTATATTAAAATACAGCAGGATCATTATTTCTCCTTTCTGCCCAACCTACTCAAGAGCCTGAGGTCATTTTCCACAACAAAAATGAAAGCCCTTCTTGGAAGTGTTTTTGTGCTAAACAGCAGTGGTTAATTTCTTGCAACTAATTAGTTATTCAAGTGAAAGTATAATGATCCTCCAACATGATTGAAAGTGCTTCAACTGAGTTTCCTGCTAGCAGCATACTTCTAGAAAAGATGCAATAAATCAGCAGGGTTATGGAAATCTTTAAACAAAGCAAGTCTGCGACAGGAGCCCATTAAAGATATAGCCATGTAATATTTATGTACCTAGCTGACTTATGCTTTTAACCTAGCACTTTCAGCTATAGCTTTTTAGCACCTGGGTCATATTCAATAAGAATGAAATTCACCCTGTTTGCTAAGAGCCAGCATAATGTTTCTGCACTGGGTGTTTGGAGTATAGTGTTGCCATAGGACTCAAAGAACAGAGCCTTCCCACCAAATGGAATTTCACCCAGCTTTTTCTAAATAAAAATACAAATAGAACAACTGAGCAGCACAGAAAATTTAATCTGTGAGTCTCAAGATCCCTTATTACCTTTAACAAGAAAAGAGATAGCTATCAAAAGAAGAAAGGTGGTATAAATCCATGGAGGTACTGAAAAACAAAACGCCTCAGAATAGCCAACATCACCTATGATTGTTTAGATTATGATTTGTTAATTAGGAGTGGTTATTGAGATGGTAATAGCAGACCTGAAGATTTTTAGAGAAGGTGTTGACTTCATAAAATGTCTTCTACTTACTCCAAAGCCAATTTATTCACTGTAGTTCGTGTATTTAAATGTATTGGGTACTGAAGAAAAGCAAGACCCTGGGGTGTAAAAATGCATTTTGAATATGTTTGAGGTTTCTGGATGTTACAAATGTACTGATCTGCTTAAATCTCCAAAACAAAGAGTCATTTCCCTTTCTTCTGTCACACTGAACAGTGTCTGCATGGGTTTGCATGTATTTTTAAACTACACATAAACATACTATTTGGCTATATGTGCCTTCTCTCATCCCACTCACTCATCTACTTCATTACCAATCTCCCAGTCAGTCTTCTCAGGGTTTTAAGAGACAGAATTTGGATTCACAAACCAGTTTCATTTGAGGTCCCAAATATGATTTACTGGCCTACCCTTCGTTACCATAGCAAATAGCTGCAAAAAGGCAAATCCTGCTGCTGTGGGGCTGGAAAGAGGGAACTTTGGGAAGAGATGTAGGAACTGCAGTTTCCTTGGGACTCTGGGAGGTCAGAGGAAGCAAGAGTGTTATAAGAAAGGGGTAGGAGAAGGGGATTGAAGGACAGAGGAAAAGAAGACTGGACATCACTCTCCCTTCCCAGTAAAATCATCTTTACTATCACTGTAGGTTTTTGGGCCACTGATCACTTTCAACTTGCACCTTCTGTTGGAAAAATAAATTAGGAGTCCAGCTTTATTTTGTCAATAGAAAGTTTAAAGTGGTCACTGGAGCACAAAGCTTTTCAAAGGGCAGCTGAGCTTAACAAGGACAAGGAGGAGAATGTAGAGGAAGACACAAAAACAGGCAGATTATGAACCATTAAAGGGTGCACCATTTTTCAATAGTAAAGATAAGGCCTTTAGAACAGTTATGGTAATGTTGTATCTCTTTATTGTGCATTATTTTTCTTTAGAAGAATATTTATTACTTAAAAATGCCTTTACCAGAGCAGAAAATAAGTAGTTTGTATGTGTATGTTGGTCTTGATGAAAAAAAAGCCACCAGAAAACAGTAAACTAACTAGGCATTTGCTTCCTGAATACATGGGATTATACTTTGCATTTGTGCTGTAAACCATTGGATCCTGTACAAGCAATTGTACTGCAATGGGTTTTGCTATGCTAAATATTTAAACTGTGTGCCCAGTCCTTCAAAGTCTGAGTTTATTCTGTGTTCAGAGCTTTTTAGAGTTGAGTCAATAGCATATTTGTTTTGAATGGCTGTTCCTAGATAACAGTAACAAAAATCCAAAACTTGTTTACATCATTTAACATGCCTAAAAGCTTAGCTCAAGACATTAGAAAACCACACAACAAGCAAGGAGAAAAATGCAATTCTTTAAAATAGTCTTTGCTGTTGAAAAGAAGTTACACCATCAAAAGGCAAAAAGAATGTTTTGCCAGCTCTGGATCAAGAACTGTTTTGCTTTTAAGCTGGAGCAACGACGGGCATAAAAAGATTTCAAGGAATTTCCTCTTCTCCCTGGAAATAGCCATGAGCCTTTCTCCTACCCCAGACTTCATGTTGTAGTGATTGCAAGATAGGTACATCTTGTGGGTCCCAAGCAGTAGCCCTTTTTTATCAGAGCATGAAAAATGTGTGAAAAAGTAAAAATAGGGCAAATAAGGCAATTACATCAATCCTAAGAAAACTTTGTTCTCATCTGAGCAGTACCTTCAGCTCTGATAGACAGATGTTACATCAGCTGTTTAGCAAGTGCCTCCCTACTATTTTCTTAGCTTGTATTGCTATCTTGAGAATAAGATTTCACCACCATTTACACACAGACACTCATGGAGTGTTCAACATACTCTTGAATTGTGTCTGTGGTCTAAATTCTGTAAAGTATGTTGATATTTTTAGGAAAAAAAATGAAGCGTAATCTCTCATCTGTTTCAAATTACACAGGAAAAATACCAAGTATATTAGCAACAAATTGATATGCATACAGATATTTCACAGAGAGGAAAAATGCAGGAATGCCAAAATACAATTACAGGAAAGGAAATAATGCAAACAGGCAATGATTTACCATCCTCACATTTTCTAACCAAATGCTGCCTGCCTTTAGTTAGTATCCAGTGCAGTGTAATAAATACAGTGTTTGAAAAAAATGTGCTTTTTCATGTCTATTCGCTACCTAGAAAGATCCTGATACCTAATCTGGAAGCAGACAGAATTCAAAAAAGGTGCCTCTTTTCCAGTGAAGACGTGACTTCCCTTCCAAGGGCCTGGGGCACTGTGCCTCAGATGCTAATAGCTTGGGTTGTGTGCAATAGCCCTATATTGTTTATATAGCACTTCACATGTTCAAAGCACTATGAGATATCAGCCATCACTACACTTTTATGAGGCTGTAAGTATTACCCACTAAACATCAGGGTTCAAATGACTCGCTCTTGATCAAAAGAAACTTTGTGCTGCAGGACCATAATTATTTGAATTTGGTAATTCTGGCAGACCATTCCTATGGCAACACAGAATGAAGAGGGGGATGGGATATTAAAGCCATTTGCTATTGCACTCTGGACACATGGAGGATCTCTAAAGCAAACCTGCACTCAGCACCTTTTGATTAAAAAAATCAAGAGCACAAAGTAAACAAAAGATTTCAAAAGTCCCCAAGCGTGTTTTTATGAATATATCTATTTCATATAATCACTGCAAAGAACCTAAAAGACAACAAGCAAACAGTACTGAAATACTCCAGAAATCCTAACATGGTGTTCCAAATTTATTCTGAATCAGTGTGGCTTTTTTTAAACCAAGAGGATTTGTAGGCAATTTAAAAGTAATCAGTCCGTTTTCTTCAGATAAAGAACTACAGTCTACTGTCTTACAGTTGACTAAAGAAGGACTCAATAACTTTTAGAAATATAGAATATTTTTACTGTCCATATTTATACATACTTTCTTCCTACGAAAACTCAGTTTCTATGCTGACATTCATAACTGTAGCCCCGAAGTATCAAGTCTCCATTCCCATAAAAAGAATACAAAGATATTGAAAATCAACCAATGAATCCACAGTATATATAACAACTAAATAAAGACTTGACATAAATGCTAAACAGGACACAATCTGAAGATTCTTCCCTTTACAACTGAAAACATTTTACATAAAAATACTAACACTGAGATTGAAGACAGAATAAGAAAATTTATCCTGTGCTTTTCCATCCAGTGCCCATCCTATCATACAACATTCTCTTTCCCCACCTCTCACGTTTTAACTTGCACACAGTCTTGGTTTCCACAGATACCACGTGTTCTCAGAGCACAACTTCCCAGTTATTGGCCTTAGAATCTTGCCTGCAGAATCACATGGGAAATAGATCAGACTACTAAGGCAAAAATGCGGACCACTACACATAATCCAGATTCATCAAATAAAAGAAGGATGCCTGTTTAAAGCTATAACAGGAAGAGGGAGGGAAAGAAATTCCCTTCAAAGGCAGTAATGAGTGGAGAGAATGACTTACAGAATCTCTTCTGTTTTAGTCAGGTTGATCATGTTGCTATTAATGTTTACCCCCTCTACCTGACAACTTTCACTTGACATTTTTCAGGTATAGGCCACACAGAGCTCTATGCCAGACTGTGCTTGCAATTCATTTTGTCTTGAATTACATTGCCTGGAAAGTTAAATTACTGAAATATTTGCTAAAATATTAAAGTTTAAGCATAACATCAGTAGGTGAGCATTACTTCATGGATATAAGTGTAAGAAGCAGTTACCATACTCCATCTACTGATCTAAAGAACAGATGTTTGGTATGATTTATGGACACTGAAATGTGTGCATATCTTCCATAAATAGTAATGTGTTCCAATGACAAAGAGTGGAGAACTGTGATTCAAAAGGCTGGGAAAATACAGGCAGTATAAGAATTTATTTACCGATTTCTTGGCTTTAAGTAAAAAGTAAAGCTTATAGAGCCAGGGCCTCAATCCTGTATGTTGGAAAAGCTCTTACGATTTCAAAAAGGACTAACAACATGAAGTAATAAATTGCATTCAGGCTCAATAGGTCAGATATAAAAGTCTGTATAGAACATGAGTGCAACTATGATTTGTTAAATAAGAGTAACAATTTATATTGATTGAAGCACAACAAATCTAAAGCAGTACACAAAAAGACAATATTGCCTTGGGTATTTTTACATTAAATTTGGGGTTGGAAGGGTCTTTAATATCAAGATTTAACACAATACTAATCAGGTAAAATTCTAATGGGCAAAGTACAGTTTTGAGCTCTGCAATTAAATTATTTCTGGAAGTGCAATCAAATATTTGATTGAACTAATATCATTGCTGCTCCTCACATTTGTTCTGCTCCTAAATTAGCTTGGCTAATCAGCATCCCACCTCATAGCCAGTGTTGTAGACATGTAATATTAGCTGATGGGTTCAATTTCAAGAGCACAGTCAATTTTTGGACAGCAAAACCTAGTCAAAGGCTACAAACACATGAAGTAGGTATTTGTAGATGTTATGGTTTCTGAGCCAGCAGAACTCTGATAGGACTCAGTGAAGTTCAGATCGCTCTGTGATGGCTATACATGTCAAACAAGTTTTAATTTAATTTAAAAAAAGTCTTGGGGATATTATTTCACCTCAAAGTGTTTTTTTGGTGGGCCAAGATATTTTCCATCCTCTTATTCTATGAGCAAGAACCAGGATGATTCTGCATATCTTTAGATTTCTTCATATCATAACATACAAAAAAGCAGCCTTGTAGAATGCAGAATTCAAACAAGGCAATCCCAGTTTTTCCTCCTGTCTCAGGCTGGCATGCACTAGTGCTTCAAGATGTTATGCAGCTGCTACTTTTCCCCAGAGATGGGTGTACTCCAGTAAATGCTGAAATACTCCCTAAAACATTTCTTTTTTTTCCCAGCAGAGGTTAACAAAGATGTTTCCATAGGTTTAAGACAACACGAAAACATGGCGATTGTCTAGTTGGATTTCTTGAAAAGCATTAACCTTAGATTTACTGCATCAGTAATTAGGAGCTCCAACAGACCACAGAAACAACTGCAGTTAGTGTCTGTAGAATACAGTGAGAGTCTTAGATTACAGTCATAGTTATTTCATTCTGTTCTTGCATTTTTTAAGACCACAGAAGAAACAAACACTTTTCATTTTGTCAGAAAAAGGACTTCCTCTTGATAGCTGCACAGATTTTTTTACTTTCAGCTTATAACTGAATGTCACAGAAGAATAAATTGAATTTCTAATAACTACAGTCAGCTGGATTTAATTCCTTTTGGTGGAAGCACAGCAGTGTCAATACTCAGAGATTTAGTATTATGGCTAATTTATTGCGAGTAAAATGTCAATACTACATGAAAATTTGTCATTTTAGAAAGGTTTAATAAAAAAAGATGAACACAACACAAAACCCAGAAAATATAAGAGCTGATAACTGATCGTTCTACCTCACTTTTTTCCAGATGAGCATCCAGGTGCCAGCTGGTGTAAATGCAGATGCCACTGACGTCAGTGGAGCTGTGTCAGTTTACACGAGCTGAGAATCTGATCCCAAGTGTGCTAGTGCCACTTTTAGATGCTGCCACTGGAATTCACTTCTGCAAGACAATTTAAAAAAAAAAAATCCACACATTGCATTTCTTCCTGTCCCCAAGTGTATAACTGGAAATCTGTTGACAGACTGTGGGAGAGGGCAAGCAGGAGGTGGAAGTAGCCAACAACTGTATCCATGAGATAACTTTCCAGTATCAGTATTAACACTGTTTTGTTGTCTTCCTTTTATACAAATGAATATTTGTCTTCAAAAAGTCTGAATTCCACCTTCCAGTAAGAATTAAATATCAGCAAAAGAAAAATGATTCTGTAAACCGTGCAGAGTATCTGTCTCATAAATATGTTAACATACAATGTTAACCAGCATACAATCTGGATAGATTGTTCTAATGCACCATTAGAAAAAGTATCTAAAACTTGAGATGTGTGTATTCACCAAAGTATTTGTTCCTAAGAAAAAACCTCCCTGCTGTACAGGCAGTAAGACTGGTAAAAGTTCTAAGACAGCTGTTTGAAGTGGCCTGCAAGCCAGACTTCTATCTGGCTGACATCTATCATTCATATTTCATCTGGCATTTATATGTGGGAGAGAGAGAAGGAAGAAGGGAAAAGGTGAGGCAATAAACAGGGCAGAGTAGTATTTGATAGCTCTACCACTTCTAAGCAGGGACAGGGAGCTTTTGCTCCTATTTTACATAAGGCTGTTGTTAAACATGAGTGCACTGTGCTACAGTTGCCAGTATTTACCAGTACAGTGATGGAACACTGGTCTTTTAAAGCAAGATAAAGGTCAAAACAGAAAAGGTAACTAATTAGAACCAAAGATGCAGTTCACATAGCATTGAAGTAATTGTCTGTTTGTGTGCAGCACAACACCCATATCTTCAATTTAGGTCAGGCCATGAAGAGGAAGAAGAGGACTGAAGACTGAGGATGAGATGCTCTACTTCACACAGTTGCCCTCTGGAAGGACTTGCAAAGGCAGTCACTTAAATTATGTACAGGTCATCAGACAAGATATCTAATCTATTCCTAAGACAGGCAGCTCTAGCAGTCCAAATCCCTATGGTCTTTGCAGCCACACGATGAACTACTTCCTCATGTACCTCTGTCAATTCACGTTAGGTTCCGATTTTTTTAAAGCGATATTTCATGTACACCACGACCCTATTGCTCATAGCAAGGAAAGTGCTTTGGTTTATTTATGACCTACTAACCTTAAATTAAAAAAAAAAAAAAACTACATCCAATATGAATGTTCACATAAGCTTCCAGATCTGAAAAAAAATTTAAAATAAACCTGGCATTTGTAACAGCCAGCTAAGCCTGGTAAGGGATTTTAAAAAAATGAAAACCAGATGAGAGATGATGACAGCATATTTACCCTGCGTAACCTGCACACACGAGGAATTAGGGCTGGAACCCAGGAATACTTTTTGTACCTAGCTTCAGCCCATTTCACAAGTTTCAGCCCATTTCAGAGGCTAGATAACTAAGGAAATCCTGAGGTTTTTCCAGTATATGGGGTGGGAGGCATTAATAATAACCTGTGAAAGTAATTCCTTCTGAGATGCAATCCACCCAGCCACAAGCTCTGCTCTATGCAGCTTCTCTTCTTCCCCTACCCTCTATCCTGATTGCCAGATAGCAGCCAGGCAGGACCCCATATTGAAATATGAAGTGACAGATGGAAGCAGGGAATAAGAGCATAAGAATAAGTACTGAAAGAAATGACGTACAAAAAGCAAGCTCATAATAGGGTGGATCTGAAACATAAGCAACCCTAAACCATAAAGTCAGTTCATTTGGCTAGAACAAAGTTGAACAGATGCAGATGCACAAAAGACTGAGTTGGAGAGCCTTATTCTCTCATCACTCATGCTGGTGTACAGAAGTCTTCTCATAATATCCATGGAATTAAACCTTTGAAAAACCACTACAAAGAAATGGAAAAATAAAAATAAACTTCAAAGCCAAACTATTGGCAGCAAATATCCCATACAGTTGTATCAGGAAAGAAAGATGTACTGCCACATTTGATTAGAATTCAGATATACTCCTAACCACAGTGGCCTTCCTAAACAAAATACATCTAAACTACATAAAGAAGAAAATTAATGGATTCCATTCTTGTCTAGTTCTCCAATGGACTATATTAATGACTTTGTCTTTCAGTAATATTAGATAAAAATAATGTTGAGTTAAATGATGTAATAAATACCTCTACATGCAGAGCAATTATTTGAAAGAAACAGTCAGAACAAAGTCCTTGTCATGGTGTTTGTTTACAAAATAGACACAGGTACCATACCTATGAGCTCCAGTCTTTTGGTGCGGGTTCCTTTTACAAAGTAGAAACAAACCCCCCAACATTCATAAAGACTTACAAATAATCAGAGATTGATGAGAGAGTATAAAACATCTTTTACCAAAAGATAAGTAAACAAATAGCAATTCACAGAAGTCAATGAATCGGTCACACAATTTCAGCACAGCAAGAGCAGACCTGCAAAAAAGAATTCTGACCAGCTGAGCATCGAGAACACCTTCTGCAGAAGAATTCTGCTCCCAAATGCAAATAAGGTAAAATTCATAGATTACCTTGTTTTACCTTCTGATACAGCCTCTAAAACCCTTCTGCAACACAAACATTACAATCCTGCTTTTTAAAATTATTATTCATTTTTATTAATAATTAAGACAATTGATTGGGAAAAAATGTTATGTTACTGTCGAAATTTTTAAGAATAAGGACTTTACTGTGTGATGAGCAGTACTGGATATGCACAGCATGCCACCACCTAAAAAAATACATGAAAACAAATTTAGGTCAAGTCTTAATATACATTCACTATTTTGTTCTCCTGAAAACTCATAACAGGTTCTGCATGTGTGACAATTTGTAAGGAAGAAAAGCCTTCTGTCTCTGTAAGATGTTTATTGAGAAATTAAGCCTCTTTATATATTTTTCATCAATCCTAAGCAAGTTTAAATCCAATTGAACCATGTCAGCAAAAGAAATTTTGCTCTAATTGGCAACACTGATTCATAACACTCTTAGCCAGCTCTGTTCATATATGAAATCTTGTGTTTCATTTTGCTATGAAGTTCAGTCTCAGGAAATAACAGACAAAATTAATCCACTTGTGCCTGCATCCCCAACCTTTATTATTAAAGCCTGAATAAGTGAAATATCTTTTCTTTTCACAGAAAGAAGTTTGGGAAACTGCCAGCTCCTTGCACAAAGACTGAATTACGATGGGCAGAGAAGGGTGTTGGTAAGAGAAAAATGACTGAAGTTGCATCATCTGTATGCTTAAAATCATTGTGTGAATTTTGATTTTCCCCCCCTCCTTTCAGACATTTGAGGATGCGGTCAAGTCAATGGAGTTCTGTTGTAGTGGTTGCTTCAGTGAACATTCAACGCTGTCGGTGAGTTTGGAATTAAAGTGAAAACCATCGACCGTTGATTGTACCCTCCAGCTAACCATCCTCCTCCTTACTTCATGCTTTCAGGCCTTAACACCGAAGATAGCAACCTAACCATCATATGATGTTTCTCCCCCACCCTGCCAAGCTTTACAAAAAAGGTCACAATCAACATTCATTGCTGTCGGTGGGTTTAACTTTGTGGACAAGCTCACTGAACAATGAATGCAACTGTGGCCCCACATTTTACAGTTGCCGTTGAGAGGAACAGCAGCTCTGAAAGCAGTAGTGAGAAACAAACTTCTTATAAGCTACATTTTTCTGGTCAGAAAAACAGTTGGGAGTATTCACTTTTTGCTTGCTTGTTTTTAAGTGTGTTTAACTTAGCTGACTAGAAAAAAAAAAACACTGCCTTTTTCTGGAATATTGTCCTTACAGGGTTGAGTATTACTGAAACCATAAAAACTCTTATTTAGTATGTGTGCAGAAATAAATAACTGTACAGGAAACTCTGTATATCCACTCCTAAGGACTCTGACATGGAAGGAAAGAATATTTACATGCCATTTTAACTAGGCATTGTGGAATACTTAAAAAGTTTTTTCTATACTTGTCATGACAAATACAAATGGGAGCAAATGAGATTTCAAAGTTATGGATCAAATGTTTTATCAAATAAATTAATTAATTTTACATGAAATTGTTTCTGAGCACATAAATATTATTAGACAACCCTTACTATTGCATCTGACTTTTTTAGGCATCTGAACAATGACAGAGAAATGTATACCCAGAAATAAAAATTGAAAAGTAGTTAAATTGTAAAATTACTGTAAACTGAGTACCTATGTCACACTCTCAGTATTGCAGATACTAATAAGAAAATAAAAGTGTAAATAAACTCACATTTTTGTCCTTATTTCCTTACAACCCTTTATCAGACACACAGAAGGACCAGTCTACATTTCTCACATCACACAATCATTCAAGGTAAGTTCAGTCTTTAGACTTGGTGCAACTCAAATATTTTGCAGTAAGAACTGCTTACAAAGGTTAGATAATGCCACAGCAGTCATGTCGTTCTTCCTCATTATGAGTGGGTTCAAAAACAATACTTTGGTTTGGTTATTTACAAAGTTTCCTCAGCACATCAGTTACACAGCAATTTATCTTGTGTACTGTAGTTGCTTTTCTTAAGTTTCACCAGGTAGCAACTGAACAGGATACAAATATCAAGGTTGTCATGGGACAATACACCTATACTTGAACTTTGTGTTATCAGTCTAATTAAATGGTAAAGATATATTTCAATCCTGAAAGAGATCAGTCCTTTGTCATATGCAAAACTAATATTTATAGAAAAAAAAAATCAGGCCCCCTCAAAGGTGTAATCACACTAGCACAATAAATCCTGAAATTATTTGGACATTATTTAAAATTGATATTTCAGAAGATTATCTTTTCTTATTCCAATATTTACTAGAGACGAACCCACAGGATCTGAATGCTATCATAGTCAGAGACAGAAGAGTAAAGTATTAAAAGGAAGAGTTGCTATGGATGAATGATTTCTCAGCAATGCTGTTCAGAGATAAGCCTGTATCTTTAGGTTTACCCATTTCTACAAAAATGGGAATTTGAATTACCACAGACTTACATATTGCAGACAGATAAAGATCATATTAAAAGCAAGACTCAAAGGTATACATTCTATCTAGAAGGAGAAATTTTCAAATTAAGCTGAAGCTAGTATGATTCATGCTGTAGCAAAAACAAAGTTCCTTACTGAAACCTAAACCCCGGGTCTTGGTTTTGCAATACATTTATTAATGCTAGTTATAGATAAGTTATGTATTTTTAACAGAGAAAATACTTATCAAAACAGAAGATTCTGGAATTTCTCAACACTGGAAAGAACCAGTGTCCTGGAACATGAGTGGTTTCTGTATGTTTGCTGTGCTGATAATGTTTGAATGATTAGCATTAAGGAGAGACAGACTCCAATGCAAGAAAAAGATAAAGTTATATCCTTTTCTAAGGCAGTACTAATTGAAGATCAGTGATTCCTACCTTACTAGAACAGGGTGCAGAAACCTCAGCCAGCACTGACCTTATTGGCACAAATAATCAGCCCATACCCATTACAAATATAAAACAGATATTTTCACCTAAACTACAAGTTTTTAATGGTTTCTGAAGAGGTGACACTGCAATAACAGTCTTTTTTAATGGTGCCTAGCATTAAATTTATCAGCGATTTTAGTTACATCATGTTTTCATATACAAATAGAAAAATGTCTTCTTAGTGTACAGATACATAGTGTTTCACACAGCTTAAAGTCAACCTCTACACACCAGTTATTTAATAATGTTCATTGGAAAGCAATACTTTTATTCCACACCCCACAAGAGATGCTGGCTTGCACTCATCTTTTCTTATGCTGTAAAGCCACAGAACAATCACAATTTGGTGACGATTGCTGTGAAATACTGTGGGAAGGTTTCATGGTAATTTTCCTGGGTTTTGTTAATATGATACATATGTACTCAGTACAATGCCCACAGGCCATAGAAACATTCTAGAAAATTGCTCCTCAGTGTCATTGTAAATAATTCACTCACAGCAATATTTTTAGGTCAAGCATATCAAAGTTGCAGCAAAGGCGATGGACCTTGACATAATAGGAGCACTGGTTTTACAGCAGTGCAGGGAGAGGAGAAGGAATATACTTCCCATACACGAGAGATTAGTTGCTGTTCCCAAGTGTACACATTACTGTGCTTGAAGACAGCAGAGGTGGTACTAAGGGCTTGTTATAAGGTTTGGAGCTGTTGGTTTTTTAAATTACCTCCAAGTACTTTTTTCCCCTTGCTTCTGGCATAAGAGGGATCAAAACATCTAATTCAACAGCTTCTGCATTAAGTCTATAGCTTCTGTTTAGCAAGTACAGACAGACACCTGGTTATATCTGTAAAACTACAAGTCAAAGAATTCCTGTGATAGAAATAGTCTGTGATATTCAGAACCACGGCAGGATGAACATGATAGACTTGATTTTTGGCACAGCTGACACCACTATACTAACATCTCTTACTTTACAGATGGTGAAGTGACACCGTAAATTAAAGAGTTCAATATAGAAGTAGTTTATAGTTGAAATGGAAGCAGTATCTGGACAATTGGCTCCAATTGTGTCTTTTTGGGGAAGAAATACAGAATGATCTGCAATCCTGACTTTTGTGTCATGTAAATACCATGTTTTTCTTGCTGACCACTTTTTTTTCCCCTCTTAATGTATACCTTTGTTACTTGCCAGAGTTACAATGGAAACCAATTTTTTTTTTTTATGCACTTGCCTGGTGACATGCACTACAGAATAATTTTTACATTTTGCCCTTTTATTTAGGTTTGTATAATTTTATTTTAACTTCACATTTTTTCCTTCCTGTGCATCCTCCTTAAGTGTGAGTGCTAGAAATGCAGACCACATTCCAAAGAGCCCAGCCAAGGGTAGATGAAATAATCTGATGTTCCTTTATTTTACAAGCAACCACTGCTCCTTTTCAGCCAAAAATAGCATTTTTAATGGCACCACAGAGCTAACACATTTAAATTTATCTAACATTATTCCATAGACACAGTGTCCACAAGTTCTTTCGTAGTTTAAAATAGATTATTTCGTCCCCTTGAAATGCAACACTTGCAATTTTTCGAACTTAGGGATATTTGTTTTCAAAATATAGTTCCTCCTTCCTCCAAAACATCATTAAGGTTTTGAAACTTAGTGGCAACAATTACACAGTAGCACGCAGTAGTACTTTGAATACAAATACTTTGAATACAAGCAGAAGCCTATCATGACTTAATAAAAAACCCCCAATACTTAAACTTGCCATTGTACTTAATTTCCCTCACATTATTTTCATTAACTGCAAAAGAGGCAATAGAAGCATAATGATTTACTTCCCTTCCTGCTGCCTGCACCCAAAGTATGTTTACAAGCTCAGTATTTGACATCGCCATGTTAGAGCCTTCACTTCATAACAACCAGTAATCACAAATTGAACACAAATACGTCTGACAAATACGTGTAAGAGAAAGTTTATGTTGGAGTTTAGGAATTATTGATCTGAGGATGAAACAGGGCAAGTGTTCAAATTGCACAGCTTCCAAATATGGTTCTTATAAAAACTGATGGAAATGCCCATTTTCTACATTTTCTGCTTATGAGACTGCCTTCACATTGCCACTAGAAACAAAAATATAGTCTCCTCCTCCGTTTGGATGTGAACTGATACCAAAAAATTTCAGGAAAGCTTCCGGTGCATAAACTCTAATCCACATAAGCCATGAATTAGAACAGAAACTTTATGCCTATGATACATATTCTGACTTTTCCTGATTTTACTTCATGAGATACAGCTGCTAGCCTTAAAAGTTGTGATGTTTTAACAAATCCTCTTTAATCTAACAAGCTCACAAATAGACTATCAAGAGATCTGATGATATAAGTTGCTGGGTTATATTTTGTTTGGTGTTTGTGCTTGTTTTTAAATAATCATTATTTTGTCCATTAGAAATCTCATGCTAGGTCTTTAGGATGAAAAACAAGTCTAAAACAGACCAGATAACACAAATCTATGATACCAGTGTTCAAAATGTTCAGATACCAGGTTAGGTAATGAGGAGAAATAGCTGGAAAGTAACATGCACCTGGCCATCAAGATAGTGGAAGTTTCACCTTGCACTGAAGATAACCTACCAATATACATAACCTATGTATCTAAACTACAGTATCATCTACAAGTACCTGCAAGTTATCCCAATAATCATGTTATTAATCTAATTGATTGCATAGATCTATTACTTAGTAATTAAACAGTTAAAGTGCTTAGTCACAGGCATTTTGAAACTCTGAAACAAAAAAAAAAATAAAAATATTAGTTTTAGCTAGCGAGACTTGAATCCAAGTGGTTGCCCTCAAAAAGTCAACATCACCATCTGATGTGTAAAACATTCCTAATTCTCATAAAGTACACCCTGAGCTGATCACTGTGTTTGCCTCAAAATAATGAGCCATGACAAAACATTATCAAATCTCTTAAAAAACCTTGAGTTCATGACAATGGATTTACATTTAAATGCCATCCTATTCACTCAGTATCAATATGCTGCTGTTGCCAGACTGACAGACATGATGAAATCAGTGTGTGCTCTCCTACAGACAAGGACAGTAGGCACACTTTAGGGAGGCCACAAACTACTATAGGGATAACAAACCCAGAAGAACTTTGAGAGACATTCACAATGTAATTGTAGAAGACACCAGAAAAGAAAAAAAAAAACCCAACAAAAAAAGACAATAAAGACAGCAGCCAGCTGTGGCCTACAGCATATCTTAAAGGAAGCCTCTATAGACTCTCCAGGAAGATCTCTGTACATCCCCAAAACAACTGTAGGACATTGTTCCAGAAGATCACATGGATCGTGGTCTGCTAACTAACGAATTCAGATTCTCTGCTGGTTTTGGAGTCAACATACTTTTATTGATTTCAGTGGAATTACGCCAGTTTGTACAAGCTGAGGATTTGGTAAGCCAACACACAAGAGAACTGTAAAACAAGTATGGTCCCGCACATCCTACACTGAGGGAAAAATGCAGAGGTAGATGTCACTCTTGGGGGAG
Organism: Manacus candei; assembly: GCF_025592945.1. Classification (NCBI taxonomy): domain Eukaryota; kingdom Metazoa; phylum Chordata; class Aves; order Passeriformes; family Pipridae; genus Manacus; species Manacus candei. Next base: position 19,234,338 of record NW_026138053.1, read on the forward strand.
GGGGATGAGAGAAACAAAGAACATGTACTTGGAAAACACATGTTTCCACCTACAGAGAGAGTTTTTCTGCCCACAGACAAACTGTGGGTGGCCCTGGACATACAGCACTTGGACACTTAACTACGTTTGTGCAGATTGCTACTTTGCAGGTACAAATAAGGAGCTTCGGAACACAACAGGCAGGAGGATATTTTTGGGCAGAAACATCACACCCACATTATGATAATCTGGCCTTTGCCACCACATGACAGTCTCCTGCGCTTCATGAAGCTTGAGGTATGTGGGTGGGAAAGAGTTCACAGCTTATTTTTGTCTGACGATGGCTCCCACAGCACAAGTGTATGTACTTGAAGCAATGGCAGCTTGTTTCCTCTCTCTCCCTTCACACTGTGTACTTTCCATCATTTCATCCATTATTTTCATACAGAGCCAGCAAAACTAAGCCATTCATTTGAGAAAAAAAAAAAACAATGCAAAACATTATCACATCTCTTAAAATACCTTCTGTCCCAATATCCAGGAGCTTCTTTATTTTGGGTGCTATTGGTATCCCTCTCTGGCCTAGAGCTACATATGGACTTCAGGTTTGTATCAGTCTTCACAATAGACGATTTACGTTTTACAGAATTTTAGGTATTGCAGGTACATGTACAAATGGTTGTAGCTGCTGACTGAAAGTGCCTTCTGGAACCAGTTGATACACATCAAGAGTGAGATAACCAAACCTCAGGTCTGTTCAAAGTGAATACCACAAACTGACCGTTAAGAGTGAATTCTAAAAACAAAACAACAAATCTCCCTCCACCCCCAAAAAAACACAACCAAAAAAAACCCCACAAAAAATTTGCTTTTTGTCTCTCCATTCCTACACCACCCATCCCCATCGATGCTTTTCTGAACGCAGAGAGACACCTTAGACACTTCATACCAACAGGAGAAAAACCAAATCAAACTGAAAAAAAACGAAGCACCAAACCCTTACTCCTTATTTCCTTACTCCTTATAGAGACTGTTATCTGTTTGGAAACATTACTTCTGCTTTAAACCTTTTACTGTGATTCCAAGGGACTACTGCATCTATTGCTAGGCAGTCAGCAGCACTGCTCAGGAGAAATCCAAGTCTAAGACATGCATACCTGCACAGAAGGTTTTCTTTGCTAGAACTTCAGTGCATGCCTCTCCAGCCTTAATGTCCAGCACTACTGGCTCCCCTCTACTCAGGTGAGGTACCAGAGCTATATTTTTCTGAAACAGAAGTCTTCCTGCCTTACTCATTTTCTATGAGGACACCATCAGATTAGCTCAGGATACTCACGACAAAATTTTTCACCAGGAGGGCATACCAGCCTTTGCTGAACTGGAACTGAAAGGTAACTCAATGAAAATGCCTAAAAATAACAGACCATGTTTTAAGGGCTCCTTGTAGTCAGACTAAAACTGATTAAAACAGATTATTTTGCCATCTTTCTACCACAAATGAATGAACTGTTACAGGTCAAGTCTACAAGGAAGTTTTTACTTGAATACCCAAATCAATAAGATTACATTAGCAGCTTGCTGTGCTTGAGTTCACAAGGTGCTGGTGCCACTGTCCACCTCTAACAGGAAGGGTTTGAACAGGTAGGACCTCCAAACTTGATGAGAAATAAAGTTGGTATCTCTGCACCACACCCAGATGAGACTGGTAGGTTCCTGAGCTGACTACAGTTTATGTACCTTTACCATCATCAGAAACTGTAACAGCCACTGTTAAAGTGAACACAGAGCCTGCCCAGAACAATGCAATATGTGGTAAGGCTCTATGTTCACTCTAAGATTGTTGGCTGCTACATTTTATCAGCTCTTTTTTAAATAAGGTTGCTCACTAACTGCTTTCCAAGCTTTCACATATGTACCATTTCCATCAGCTACAAGTGTAAATTTGCAAGCAATGGGAACACACACATGCAGTCTGATGGAATCTGTGGAGAAGGTAAAGCTGTCACCAGATGGCATTTAAGTTTTACAAAGCCAGATATTCAGAAGCATCATTTGAATTTTTAACGCTTCATTTCTAGGTTTTTTTTTTATTTTCTTGCAAACTCCCAAAACACAGCATTTGGTCCTAGAAATAATCTTGTGATATTTTGTGCCTAAACCTCCAACAGCTCATTTTTCATGACTACATACCTAGACTATAGGAGCCCTAAATTAGTACTTGGGTACAGACTGCTCAAAAATTCAGTCTATAATGTCAGTAAATAAACTTTTTATGAATATAATTTTGAGTCAGCCCTAAGAGTAGCAAAAATAAGTAGGTTGCCTGTTCCTTTCCTACAGGGAAACGTTGCCAAAAATATATAACTGTCACTTTTCATCTTTGGAATAATGTTAGCTACTGAAAAAAAGGATTCACAATGAGCAATTATGTCTTCAGCTTTCATGTCATTTTACATCATTCCACTATCAGCCATGCTCAAAAGCTTAGAGGCAACATTCTAGGTCAGTGACTTTTGCAGGCAGTGTATTTGCTGTTTGGTAATTAAATTAGATACACTTTAAATAACCAGATTCTGAAACAGACAGCCACTTACAAACACATGACCAATGTATCACTGGCACTGTTGACACTGGATGAGGAAAATTATGCATGTTAGCAATCATTAACTATCACTGAGGATTATAAATTTAAGGATTATGATATTAAGAATAACTGGATCAGCAAATCACTGCAGAGAAAAATCTTTAAGATGTAGCTAAAAGCCATACTGAAGGACTGACCTACTTTTCATCACAAAGTTTTATTTATGCGTGTATAGAATTTTTTCTTATGTTATGGTTAGCAAAATAACATCTCCCACCAAGAAAGCTCTCAACTATTAATAAAACTAAATAGAAAATGCTGCAGTAAATACTGCAGTAGGTGCTCAGCTTTTAATAAGGTTTTAGCCTGCATCTCAGGCAAATAGCCACTAGTGCTGTTTCAGATAAAACTTTAAACAGCAAAACAGAGACACCAATTTTCACTTTATATGGAATTTTTATGGATAAATTATTAACTCTTAAGATGTAAAATCAGAATGTTAGAAAAATATTTCATATCAAACACAGCTCAGAGGTATCTACTGTGTAAAAAGTATGCAGTTCTGCTACTTTTCCAAGCCTGCACTCAGAAATGAACATTTAAAAAAATCAGAAAGAGATCTGGTGCTATAAGATATGTTCTTTGTAAAAGCAGTTCTCATAATTCTTCAAGGGACATCCATTGAAAAAATAAACTACAAAACCCACAATCCCAAACAAAAACAACCAAAAGCACAAACAGCAACTTAAGGAGGTACTGTAAAAAGACAATTTGGCTTTCATTTTGTGTGTGTTCAAGGAGTGATGTTAATGGACCAAGGCATGCAAATTATAAGAGCACAGAAGGAACACAAGTTCAAGCCAGAGTCTTGTAATTCACACAAGTGATCTCACTTATTCCTCCACAATAGCAGGAACTATTGGTATTCCACTGTTTTGAGCATTCATTTTTCAGCCCATCCACAAGGTTCCACTCTGTTTTTGTTAGCTTAGTTCCCTTACCACCTCGCCCACAATAAGCATTCATATGGAAGTCCTCATTTGTGACAACTGTGCAAAAAGGCCCAATTTTAAAATCCCATTTTTCTTTTCTTCTGGAAACTGACCCATTGGCCTTTTATTTCAAGATGGACACAAGCTACAAGGCACAATTGACAGCCACAGACTATTAAAATATCCTGCCCACCTAAGTATGCCAGCAGACCACTAAGAACATTGAAGTCAGCCCCACAATCTAAAGATGACACAACCCAATTGTAGCATTGCCATAGTTACTTCTAAAGCACTGAGCTGGAAAACTAGTCTTAATGTTTGCAGGTATTGCTTTGGCTGAAACACATGGAAAAACTGGCTTTGAGGAGGAAAATGCAACCCAGCGCACATATATTTCTGGCCATTATAAAACATGAGACCGAACAAGGGGTTTCTGTGCCCCTTCCTGTGCCATGGGTAGAGGTTTGCAGTGGTGTCACACTCGCTGCCAGCAGGTGTTGCAATGGGCAGCCGTGTAAAGCGCCTATTCACTGAACTCTGTCACTCCAGTTATGTGCTCTTTATGGCAAGGAAAACAGAGAAAACAAAGAGGCTGTTATGCTTTAACTTCAAAGCCTTCGTACCCCAGGCTTCAGTTCTGTACCTCAGGCAGTGCAGCCCAGAGGAGAGGCAGTACAGTCTCAGGTAAAGATATTTTTCTGCTCCAATAACCTAGTCTCTGTAGTACTTATAAGACAGATTTGATTTTGTTTAAAAAAGGAAAATCTTGATATAGGCACACTGATAGCAGAAGGTCATGTGACATTCGCCATAAGACTGACAAGTAAATTCTGTCCTTAAGCTCTCCAAGTTCACAGGAAGGTTTTGTCTGAGACGCCATAGACGAATCTTAAGTTGACTCGTAAGTGCCACAAGAATCAATGCACAAGAAGTTGGGAGATACTGATCTTCCCAGTTTACAGTTCCTGTTGGAGTTATCATTCTCCAGTTGCACCAATTTCCTCTTCATCGGGGTAAAGCTTTTATGAGATCCCTAAAGCCTGTGCGCAATATTTATTCTGTTAGTCTAATTAAAGGTATTACTATGTACATAGTTACTGAATCTGTCCCCAGTGGCACTTCACATCATAAATAACAGATGTGAAACGTACTCCTATCGGGACAATCACTAGTATCAATTCTTCTTATGCTATCTCTTTAACCATTACATCACCTCACCATTTTTTAGGATTTTTCTTTGAAGAAAAAAAGATACCATTAAGATAATATTAGTTTGGGATAATTAAATTTACTAGGTCTTCTCAGGCCCATATGAAGACAAGCATTTTGAGAGGTATTCAGTTTACCATAATGTAAATTGAAATAATTTTACAATATATGTCAGCAGTACCAAGTTCTGATGTTTAATTGCATGGGACTGTCCCAAGATAAAGTTACAACTTTAATTATGCATTCAGCAGTATAAAAGGCTTTAATACTAGTCCATGAAACATCTCAGGGTAAACAAACTAACAGCACAATGCATTTTGGTTTTCCACTCCAAACTTTAGAGGTATTCGGGCTTTGGATTTGGAGTAATCCACTTTCTTTAGAATATGGAAGCATATATTCTTTCAGCGAGGAGGAGAGAGGCTGTGACCATACAACTGAATTCTCTTTTCAGATCCATAGAGATTAGAAGTCCAGTGTATGTGTGTGCTTAAAACACTAATTCAGCTGCCTAAATCTAAGGCAGTTGATCTCTCAGCTGCAGATCCTCAATTGCTACATGTATGCCCAGCTATACTTCTCACTCAATAGGGGTTCAATAGTGTTAATGAGCTATTGTCCAATACAACAATTATACCAGCAACCAAAAACTGTAGTAACAATTTCCTCCTTTATTTTGTACATATAGAATGTATATACTTATGTTTTCACCTACAACAATTCTACTCTGCCTAACATTTTTAACAGAATGTGGCATTTTGAAACTGTAAGAGAATTTGAGAAGTCCCATCAAGTCCATCTAATTTTTCATGTTACGATTAAGGCTCTAATATCCTTCTGAGAACAATGTTTCCTCTTCCTACATAGAGGAAGTTTTTATATGTTAAGACATACACCTCAGTTTTCCTGTCTTATGCAAAGTGCTCAGATGCTTCCAGTGTAGATATGTGAAAATTTTCAATGATCTTTTCAAGGATCTCCACATTTAGAGAAGTGGCACATCCAAGATTTTATGAAGTAATTTGGGTAATACATTACTACTACCGACTACAGTAGATACACTTTCCAACCAATTCCTCAGTTTCCACCAATATACTTGTAGCTCCCTTTTCCCAATTTAATTCTTAATTATAAAGCTAGTCAAGATGCTCAAGTTCAGCATCAGGTTCTCAGTGAAGCTGTTGAAGAGTTCTGGACTTGGGACAGAACCTTGCACACCAACGTTTAATAGCTTTTCATTTCAAGAGCAAATAACTAATAACTACCTTGAACCTTACTAGTACAAGGCTATGTTATGGTTTCTCTGTTTTCTACAAGATCTATTATCCCATTTTAATAGAAATTTCATGGTTTTCTCCTTACAAATCCATGATGACTCATTCTCCACACATTTCAAGAGACTTTTAAAAGTTGGACCATTTATTCCAATATTAATTCAAGGAATTTAACTTCAGCCAGCAGACAGACAATTCTGTGACTCCTCTTACCCTGTTCCCATTTCTTAAAGATGTGAAAGATGTTTTTCCTTTCTAGGTAGCATTGGTCCTCCACTAAGCTTTTCAATCTTTCCTTGGCAGCACATCTTTCAGTCATTTTTTCATGAAAAATGTTGGGAGAAAAACTAGAGAGCTTTACAAATGATTGACACTGTAAGCACAGGACACTTGGCAATGAAAAATAAAAATTACTTGAGCAGAAGTATATCAGAACTGAAGAAAAACTTGTAGACAAAAATATTTCACCCACTTTCTTATTGCAAACCAATAGCAAAATGAAACATGCTAAATGACATTTAGCATGATGCAAGCCTGCAGGCATCATTGCTGGGCTTAGGTAGACTTGTTTTGGGACAGCAAGGATGTGCTTGAGCAACTTATGCACTGCGGACACCGATGACACAGGCAGTTGATGGTGCAGATTAGGTCAGGTAGGAATGGGAGGAGGAGGAGGCGGCATGGTCAGGATGAAGGAAGTGTAGTACTGACAGACAGGAAAAGAGCACTTCATAGACAGATTCCAGTGAGAAAAAGTTTTAAAAAGTTCTCTGAAATGAAAAGTTGAAAAAAAGCCATACGAGAAAGAATACAGAAGCATCAGATGGTGTCTCAGTATAGAATAAAAAATATAATTCTGTAAAAGGAGGTGAGACATTTTGCAAGAATGGGGAAAACAATGGGGAAAACAAGAAATGTCTCAGAAAAAAGGAGCACAGAGGGACATGCAGTAAATGGCATGTAGCTATCGCATCCCTCTTGCTCCCTTCCATATTTGCTAACAGACCTTTGCAATATTAATCCCTTGGATAGTTTAGCAAAAGATGACATACTGACATCCAGTTGGGTTTATCTCTGCAGCAATAGTTCCACAAGCCCACGTATCCACCTTTTCCAGACCACCTCAGATTTTCTGAGTTTACAGTCAGGCTGAGTTGCCTTGCTGTGATTCTACAAGTCAGTCACCCACTCCAAAGGCAGGTTTATAGCGGATCAGAGGCTGGCAATGTCTAGCACGTCACTGGCCTTATTCCCTTACACACAGTTAAAGCTGTCTGTCCTGCTCCCCCTGCTCCCTGAAGAAAATATCAGTGATAGGAGAATCTTTGCTAGCTTACTTTCAAAATAAGCTTTCCTATTTCTAGTATTGCAATAGGAACTGAGTTAAAAGGATCAAAAATTTAAATACAGCTTGCTTGTACAACCACCAGGTTTCCTTCCCCTTCTTGGGGGTATTTTCAAATTGAAGGGGTTAGCTGTAAAGGAAAATAACATCTGAGAAACCCATCGTGAATTCTGGCAAATCAATATTAGTCCTTTTGTAGCCAGACCAAGGATCAAATACTTAAATTTTTCATTGCTCTATTTATTTATTGAAGTGTTTTGTTTCTGGGTGGATTTTTTGAGGAGGAACATCCCATTCCTGCCAGCATGCTCAGACAGCTATGCCCATGCACAACTGCTGATCCCATGTCTCCTGTGCAGCTGCCTGCACTGCCACAGCAAAACAAATAATATTTTTGTTCCCTCATGTGATTAATCAAGATTTTCTCATTTCTTTTGTTTTGAGAGATGTTCACAAGTTAGACTTCTCCTACAACAACTCTTTACTTCGGGATGTTTTCATATGCAGAAGAAGGTGGAGCTCACCCAGGAAGCACACCCTGTTAAACCCCACTGGCTTCAAACAAAAAGGTGCAGCAATACCTGACTAAATTCTTTCATACACTTGAAATTGCTTTCTCCTAAGACATTAGTAATCAGACTGCTTTTGCTTTCTGCCTCAAAACTTAGCAAAAAACATAGAAACACGTGAACAATAAAGGAATTTGTGATATTCTTACATGTAGCAAAAACTGGTTTCCAGGAGTTAATTTTTTTCATCTGATTTCTCTTTTCTTTAAGCCAATTTTCTTTTTTTTCCCAGACTGTTAGAGTTCGTAAAAAAATAAAAATCTTCTGGCTTCTAGCAAACTTATGTTCTACTTTCATCTAGAAAGGCATAAATGTGTTAAGCCAAAACCACAGTATTCACCACTGTTTGAAACAATCTGTGTAGCTTTTTTACATCCCTATTTGTAGAGTCCCTGTACAAGATTCAGTACATAACCACTGCACTAACCTTTCCAACTGTCCACACACATCATCCTCTGGGTTAACAGTCATATATAGCATCAGTCTGTGGAGGCTTTTTTTTATGACTAGGATCAAAATAGCTCCATCAACTAGTATGTGTGAATACTGCCTTTATCATATAACTGAGACTCCAAAATTAGAATTAGAGCGGGTATTTCTGCTGATCTGAAAGATTTAACATCTTTTTTCTCATAAAAAATTCTATTTGAAATAAAAAATTAATGCTTCCAAATCTAGTATTACTGTACACAATGTAGGAAAGAGACAGTAATTCGGTATTTCAATAAATTTTTTAAAAGAATATTGAGCCAAAAAACTCAATTCACACAAATGAGACACTGGAGAAAATTAAAATAAGGCTGTATGACAGGTTCATTTTTTGTATTGTCTCATACGGACAGACCTGACATTCAGTGCAACTCAAGTTTAGAAATCATTCTTCTCTCAGATCCTCTATCTTGAGGAATATATAAAGTAGTTAAACATGCAATGAAGTTCAAGCATTTAGTTTAACTGGACTTCCCTGCCCTCCTCTTCCCCCCCCTCCGATAAAATAATGAATTAATCGTAAAAATATTTACTTAGTAGCATAAGTCTTTTGTGATTTCCATTCAAACTGCAGGATCAATAAATCAAAACTGACAGGGGCAACACTGGGATCTGAGATTAATTTGATTCAGTATTTTCAAGCAAAAACATTGAACATTTTAATCTAAAAAAATCCCATCTTTTAATACGGATTAATCAAATATAAAATAATTCTTAAGTTAAAATATTAACTTCAGACCATGTATTTGAGTCCAAAAAGAAATTGATAGGAAAGCTAACCCCCGCCTTCTTCCATCTGGTTTGGTTTGTCCTGAAACCATTTCCCCTCTTTTTCTTTCCAATTCATTAATTCAATCACTGAACTGTAAAAGTCTGGCTTTATTTAACATCTGTGCTTTGATGCACATGTATAACTGGAAGACTGCAAAGCTTTTTGTTAAGCAGTATTTAATTCTATTGCATATAACATCTTTAAGTTTGTTAGGATTTTATTAGCTGTTGTCAGAGGTCATACACCAAAGTGGCAGGCTAGGGACAGAATCCATACTAGTTTTCTGTGGGCACCACGAGAAAGAATGTCTGATAGTGTACAAACCATCACTTCAGGGACCTGTTGCACTGTAAATTCAGACAAAACTAAGTCACTTTCTTGCTCCCTCTACACACCTTGCACTCCAGTAAGCTCTACTCCTGCTGTCAGGAAGGGGTCCGAGCTGTCACAGTGAAAGTTCTAAGCCCCAGATTGTCTTTTTCACCCAGACATTCAGTACTCCAAGAGCACAAGAACAAATGTCCACATTAAAAGACAGAACTATTTTCACTCATATAAGTCCAAATATAATGTGCAGGAAAGACAATTACAAGCAAAATGTGAAGATATCACAATAAATTATGGCACTCATTAAAAATTATCACACCCCACCACCACTAGTTAAAACTGCTTCACTTTCTCTCCCAAAAAACTTCCAGGGCACATTGAGAAGCCAGTCTCTCCTTCCCGAATCAATCTTTACTCAAAATCTGAGGAGCCTGTTCAAACAGCATAGCACCTTTTAATTGTGCTATAGATCCTCAAGGCTAAGGGGAGGTTGCATGGCACAAAGTGATATAGAGGAGCATTTTTATTCACTTGCAGCTTGCTCAAAATTAATTTGGTTTCTATATTTACTAGTTTTAAGAAGTTATAAAAAGGAGAGTCCTTATAAGAATGAGCTAAGCTTTCATCATTCACAAGAAACAGCATAGAAACACACCTCACAAAGCTCTATGCAGGTAACCAGGGTTTGGCTGTGTTAGATAAAGAACGAAATCAAATGGTGTGGCAAATTAAGAAATATTTTGCAGGGTAATTTCAACTGTGCACAAGACACAGAAAACTCACTGTGTGTTTAGTTGCTGTCTGGGCTGGGATTTGTAGTATTATAGAAGTGAAAACTGAATACATGACTTAGTCACCTGTGAAAATTCCAAGTAATAATAAAACAAACAACAGATAAACATAATCCATTATTTTAGTTCCAAAGACCCAGCATTTGTTTTCTTCAACCCATGTAATTGCTCAGATACCAAAAACCTGATGAGATGACCTGCTTGCTTGCCATTAGAAAGGAAAAAAATACCCTTTTCAGTCTCATTCCAGAGCTGTTACCCTTACCCTAACTTTGGAAACTGAAATGAGATCAGTAGTAATTTCCATCACTGCTTCTGGAAAATGTTTTCTTCTTTATGTACAATACCCAATTCAATACTACATCTGAATACTTTTGATATAGAAATGCCAAATGATAGTGCATATGAGCACAGAACAACTAAATCTGCACAGCAGAAGGCAGAAGAGAGCATGAACTGGCATCAGAAACCCAGACTGGAATTAACATCTTGACTAATGGAACTTGCAGTTCACTTTTTTTGGGTGGGAGATTGGGGGTTGGGGGGGTTTTTTAGGGGGCTGGGGTTTTTGAGATTAAAGAGCCAATGAACCTGAGATTCTAGGTGAGGCTTCTTTGGCAAAACAAAACACATAGTGCTTAAAAAAAAAATAAGGAGTCTTAGTTCCTTAATACATCCTGAAAATAAATTATGCAAGAGTTGACAGAAATCAGACATGAACCTGGGTTACAATGAAGAATTTCTCATGCATAATTGTTGCATATTGTCATTAAATTAGCTGTAGAGTTCTCCAGATTTACATAGGATAAAATTTTTAATCTTAACACACTGTTTATATTCCTTACTGAGACTTAAGATTAGTCCTAAGTGTGAGTGAGTGTGCCCATACTGGTTTCATCAGTGAGAGACACGATTTGAATTCACCCTGACTAACCAAAGATGCTGGACATTCAGGAGAGTGAAGGACATAAGTTTGCTGTATGAGCCACCTTATTTAAATTGCAAGAAAAAAAAACCCCAAACAAACAGAACACATCATTGTGGAACCACAGCAAGCAGTGACCTCATGAAAGCAGAGACCAAAAGAAGGTGATGCAGGATGTTGCTCACTGGCATCCTTTTGCTATATCTGTCACAGGTCCCACACAAAACAGGAAAGAGTTGTGCAGACCCACTGCTGAAAAACCTCTGTTTCAGTCCAGCAGTAGTACAACTAGTGCTTCACCACACTTGGGTTTCCTGACCTTCCAGCCAGCTCTCCAACCACAACGGGAGATACAGCTGGCAGCTTGTACTCTGGGTCAGAGAATCTCCAAAGCTTTTTAAGGAGAAGCCACAAAATTGTACAACATAGATGATATTATTATTATTATTATGAACTCCAAACAAGCAACAGACCAACTGAAAAAAGAGCAAATATCAAGTTCTGAAAGTTAGTTTTGGAAACAGTCAGTGTCCCACACACTATTCTTAAGCCTATATTTTAACAGGAGAAAAATAGTCCCAAACAGCCTCTCCTTACAGAGGTGGATGAAAAACCCACATGGTAAGCAAAGTTGAAAAGAGAAAATACAATAAAGTTTATTTTTAGTGTGAGCTACAGTAATTTTAATGCTATGCAAGACTCAGGGGAAAAAACCTTCAATTTTTAAGTTGAATTAACCATATTAGGTCCAATAAGGTATGGAAATTAAAGTCTGAAGTCTCAAATCATACTTAATGCTACATAAAGGCTTCCCATTAAAAATGTATTACTACTCTTTGATAAGTCCAAGAATTTCCCAAGCACAGAAAATGACCCTGTTAAAAACAGATATAATACTGATCACCCAGCTTTCAAATATTATATAAATACATGGTGTGTTGAATTGGTTGAGTGGAAAGCCAGCTCTTTATCAAATTGCCCGCCAGGCTTCAAATGGACATTATTTAAAGTAAACAAAAAAAATAATTAGGTTAAGTCAAAGTACTGCAGATTATTATCAACCCCAGATATCAGATTAGACAACATTCTGATAGACCCTTATTTAGGGGTTCACTGGTTCCTCATCCCTCATTGGGCATGCTGAGATAGGTGCTAATTAAGAAAGTAGTCGCTCAGGCAACAAAAACTGTTACAACTTCAAAAAGGGGTCTTTGAAAAGAGAAAACTCTCACTTGGTGTCTTTAAGCAGCTGTTAAAGACAGACTCTCATTTCTAATTCTCAACAGCTCTCAAAAACAGGCACTGGTACTTCATATCATGTACTAGAAAACTTCACCCCTTAAAGCGATCTTTCACACATTGCTTCTATGCTTATCTATAAATAAAATGAGCAATCAGCTCCCACAGTGGTGCCTTGCTGTCTGTCTAGAACTACTCTTCTATTGTAAAATTCTCAGACAGTGCTTTTGCCCATTAATAAACAAAGCAGTCAGGCTTGCCTCAGAGTTTAATCTCAGAATATCTAAGCTGCACACAAACCCATATATCTTTATGAGCAGATATTTGGAACAGAAACAAACTTTAGTACAGATCTGCATTTCAAGCTACAAATCAGAAATGGACTTTTTGATGACCTTTCTTTATATACATAGTACAAAGTACACCATTAATAAGCAAACATATGCCCTAAATTCCAAGAGTTAGCTTTATAGAAAAGCTGTCCTTATGAACACAGTGTTAGGTCTCCCTCAAAAAACACATTTGCTTAATAAAGAAAACTGTGTGGTAGAGTACATCTGCACCTATAATACCAGAATATATATATATAAAATGGAGACTACTTTAAATGCATATTCGCAAGCCTTGTGATACAATGTTTCATTTCCTATCAGTTTAGCCATCTTCCCTATAGGGACACAGTTGTGGATCTCTTATTTCTCTTGAGCTTGTCCATCCACATTTTAAATCCAATACCTGCTTTAATCCATTTTGTATTTAATCCACTAGAGGTTAAGAAAACTCTTAGAGAGAGGCCTTTCAAGTTTTAACTATTGGAACTCTTACCATGGCACCAGGAACATGGGTGGCATATTAAATAGTTACAGTACCAGATATGGACACCATCCTGTTTGAGTCAGAAGCTGGGATCAGCTACAAGAAAAGGCTAACGGGCAGTCAAAGACAAAGTGTCTGGATTCAAGCAGGGCAGACATTCATTGCAGCTTTCCTGCAGATGCACGTAGAAGAGGCACCACCTGTTTGCCCAGATGTTTACATGCTCCTTTAGCAGATAACTAATCAACCAGCTAATCAACCCTCATTGTGTTACAAGAATTTTACAATTAGTGGATACTCCACGTAGAAAACAACCCCCAAGCTTATTGTATTTCATCTACCCACCGTAATCCCATGAACTTGTAAAAATTAGTTGCATCCATGCTTAAAAGAAATTCTGATGGAGCATGAAAAAGTCCAAACTGAAGTAAAGCTATTGAAATTTTTTCAGGGAAGCTATGCTCTCTGTAAGTTATTGTACAGCTTGGCCTCCTTTTTTTTTCCAAAGGGGTTTCTCAAACCCAAGACAGGCACTGCTCTGTTGGCTTTACAGGGACTACAATTATGCTATTCTAGTCACACAGTCCAAGCTCAGTGACATCATTCACGTTACATAGCTGCCCATTTTCTTTGTTACTGGTATTAAAGGCAAAATAAGTGTGTGATATAATGGAGTGAAAACTGTGGCACATTACTAATGCGAGCAGAAATATCTAAAGAAAACCAAAACAAGACAAATCAGCTTAGCAAATCTTAGATACATATGCTTAGGTTTACTACAAGTACTTCAATTAAAGTATCACTTAGTCCCAAGTTTGAGAATTTTTTGTATCTTAGGAATCTATACAAATATTTGCACCCTAGTGAAGGAGGTAACTTAAAACCAAATATTTCAAGAGCTAGTTAATATATGGGTATTTGCAGTTCATACACATTTGCTACCTTGTGTTTGAGATCATCTGAACTGATCTAACTCAATTGCTTTCCTTTATAGCAAACAACAATATGTGATATTAAATTGGTATTTGGTTTCAGATATTTTGGGGTGTTGATACATTAGTTCAACTTCCTGGTTCAATTTTTTTGAACCCTGTTTACTATAAGGAACTGGAATGCTGACACAAACTGAATACATACCACTTCATCTACACAGATTTTGTATGTTTTTGTTTATAACCAGTTTCTTGTTGAAGGGAAACTTACAATAGTTATGGAAGAAACATAGCCACAGATTTAAGGCACTCTGATTATTTATTTTACAAATTACACAGAATAAGACTTCTTTGGAATGCCTATTTCATATGCTGTTTTGTGGGTTTTTTTGTTCCCGTAGCATACACAACAATGTTAGATAGCCAAGAGCACAAATTATTGCAGTATTCTGGGAATCAAAGTTCCCTGATGATCCCAGCTAATTACTACGCTACTTTTACTTCTCTAATTTATATAATAATCATTTCATGACTGAATTCTTACATCAATAAGAAGTGATTTTCCTAGAAAAAGAACAAGTTGTTGATGAACACCACCTTACTTAAGCTTTTGATTATTTCAAGATTAGGTTCTCAAACTGCACTTTATTTTGACCTTAGTCTTGGGGTATAAAAATTCCATAGCTAGAATTTAACTTCACAAACAGGAATAAATTTGCTTCCCTACCTGTCCCCTCCCCCCTTAATCCAAGCAACAACCAAGAACTGCTTTCAGGTGTAGCTCCAATGTAAAGTAAATGCACATTCATATTCTATTTCTTTGTCCATACTGCAAAAGTAAGAGATAAGAATTTTGGAAACCATGTAGAACTGGTAAGGAAAAGAAAAAGATAGGAAAATCTTCTCAGTACCATGAAAGAAAAACTGTATATACAATTGGACTGTCAATAGTAAACATCTTCGAGAAGGAAAAACATACTACTGAAGATTTCTCCTCCTTAAAAAGAATCAACACCTTAGCTAATTTTCTGAGGCCTATTTAGTATAAGAATATCTTACCTAAGCTCATATCTGTGACAGCAGCAGAAAAACAAATCCTTGTGAGACAACCAGCAATACCAAGAGCACGTACAAGAGATAAGGGCACCAGTCAAACTTCACTCATAAACATTTGTTAGGAATCACGTCACCCTGCAATTAGAGCACAGCTTCACCAAAACCTTTCCCAACTTTCCATATCGACATCATTCAAGGACCCACTTGAGTGTGTCACACGCACGGCCACAGTGTCTCCAAAATGCAAACCCAGCTGAGTGAAGCAAAAAGCCCAGGAACAAGAGAACAGAGACTGGGCTTACCCAGGAGGTTTTCCCAAACACACACAGCTGCAAGAACAGCAGCCTTAGTCTGAATGTGAAGCCAGAGCCTGCAAAGCCTCAGACTCCAAGTCACCTCCAGACAAGAGGAAACCTTCCCCTCCCCTGCTCTCACCACCCACACAGCTACTACAGCAACCCAGGGCCATGAGAGATGTTAACAGGAGCAACCTACCTGAGTGCACCAGCTCTTCCAGAGGCACTGCCTGGACACCTTCCCTGAAAGGTTTGCTGCTGGCTGGAGACTGGTCCTATATAGCTTCTGCCAGTGCCTGGGGGCAGGCTGAGCCCAGGTGCAGCCCCTCAGTTCCCAAATGCAGCCCCTCAGTTCCCAGGTGCAGCCCCTCAGTTCCCAAATGCAGCCCCTCAGGTCCCAGGTGCAGCCCATTAGGTCCCAAATGCAGCCCCTCAGCCCAAGCAGCCTCGCCCTCAGGGCCATGCCATGTTGCAAACCTCTGCTAAAGCTACTTCTCAAGCTTGCTGCGTGGGGATAGGGGCTGGAGGGGTTACTCCCTGAGCTACAGCAGGTGTACCCAGTGGGTGCTGCTGAGGGCTCTCAGAGGCATTGCTCTCAGCACTGGTGTGGAGGAGGATCCGTGCTCTGATATGTGTTCCCAGCCTGGAGCAGTCACTTGATTTACCACAATTTTTTTTTTTAATTTATGTTTTAAAGGCAATTACAAAACCTAATGTCTCCTATACTGGAAACTGTTCAACTACCATATCCCTTCCTGTGTTCCTCTTGGTCTCTGCCCATGTCACTTGTTTACACAGTGGTCAGCTAATGTGAGTAAGCTTTTTCACAAGGGGAGTTCACTTCTGATATTAAACAGCAAAAAAATACATTCCACTGTAGTCTATGGGTATAGTGAGATGCTAAAAGTTTTCAGAATACTTTTTGATTCATGCAGACAAAGAGTTTTACCTCCTGAAGCCATGCCTATGGGGGCTTTTTTTTGTGTGTGGTGTGATCAATCTTTTGAGTTACACCAATTCTTAATTATGCAAAGAATCTGTATTGCCTAGCAGCTCTGTCCTACTGTGACTTTAAAAAAGATTAATTCCAAATTTTTTGAGCATTGCAAGGAATTCAGAATGTTTCTGCATTTAATACCAGGCATCTGTCTAGAAAACATATCAATCATATGATCACAAACAGCTGTTGCATTAGACTTTTAATCAGCCATGATTTTCAAAAGAGACAAAGAATGTTGGATGGGATGACGGAAAGTTATTGCAGAGAATGCCCTACTTGAGAACTCCAAAATCCAATTTTACGGACTCAGAGCTTTACTAAGCATTGTAAAAACTCTTCACGTATAACATACATTACAGACAGTATAGTTATCTGATATAAATAGTAATAGAATGCTCTGACACAATGCACATACAATCAAGACTGTAGAAGGTGCTCCAGTCAGGTACTTTGTTATTAAATATAAAAGTTATGTACCACTAGCTTGCAAAGAATAAAGTTGTTGCTCAGCAGTCTGTTTTCTCTTCAAGTTTCATAAATCTCATTAATGAGGTGTTATGAAGCCTTGTTGGAGATACAACATATCTCTTTGCTCAGAAAATGTTGATGGCCAATTTCTCCTCTCAGTAAAGGTAGTGTAAATCTGCATTAGGTCTGTTGGATTCAGGAGATACTACAAGGTAGCTCCTGACTCTTTTTCAACAGAACATGCCAATTTGAAATAGTAATATGAATACTCTGTGTTATCCATCTGACATCAAAACACAAGACTGAAGAAAAGAAAGGTTACTTCTAGAATTCCTTTGGGTTTTTGTTTTTTTTATATCCCAGACTCCTGATATTCAGCTATTATAAATAGCTTCATAAAGTACTAGAAGGGATAAATGATGCAATCCCTTTAAAATACCTTTGAGTCCAGAGCCTTAGGGCATCCTAAACATATCCTCATTGGGAACATTAGGCATGGTGTTTGCTCCACTGTCAACCTGCATAAGCTTTCTCAGTCTTTGACTTGATCCTGCCTCACCTCCTGACACATGCCTTAGATGTTGCCTGCTGACCCCTTTTTGCCCAGCAACAGGGGCTGGGTGTCCTGCCAGCCCTCTCCTGGACTGCCTATGCCTGCAGCAGAGGTGAAAGTTGCAAAGGCTGGCACAGCTACATGGGAGCTTTGTGTGAGGGATAAATCCTGAAGCTAAGGACTTACGTCAACAGTCAACAGATGTAATATCAATCAGTAAGTAATATAAAGTTCCTGGCAATAGTCAAAAGCCTTTACTTCTGTTGAGGTCCATGTACTTCTGCTTTCCTTACTCATAGGCGGGTGAGGGCTCTCCTTCATTTTGGGTGGCTCAGGCTGCTTGAGGGAGCTCACTGCAGCTGCTTCTCTGTCTGTCGTTTTCCCCCTTCTCCACATGCTTATTCTTCCTATGCCCAAAGCAGTTCCAGGTCAAAACACCATGAACAGCAAAGGCGTGCCCACAAAAGCCACTCAGTCACTCCCCTCTTCAGCTGGACTGGGAAGAGAAAATGTAGCAAAAGGCTAATGGGTCAAGATAAAGACAGGGAGAGGTCACTCAGCAATTACTGTGACAGGCAAACCAGTGTCAACTTAGGGAAATTAAATTGTTACCAATCAAATTGGAGTAGGATAAGGAGGAATAAAACCAAATTGTAAACAACTTCTTCCCATCCCTTCCTTGTTCCCTTCTCTCCTGATTTCTCTACCTCCTTCCTGCCAGCGGTGCAGGGGGATGGGGAATGGGGGCTGCTTTCAGTTTACCACACGTTGTCTCTGCCACTGCATCCTCCTCAGGGGGAGGACTCCTCACTCTCTTCCCCTGCAACAGTGTGTGTCCCTTCCATGGGGTGCAGTCCCTCAGGAACCGGCTAGGCCCCCACAGGGTCACAAATCCTGCCAGGAACCTGCTCCAGCATGGGCTTCCCACAGGGTCACAGCCTTCTTCGGGCACACACCTGCCATGGTATGGGTACCTCTGTGTGCTGCAGGTGGATCTATGGACTCCCATGGGCTGTAGGGACACAGGTGCCTCTCCATGAGCTGCACCACAGGCTGCGGGGAAATCTCTCCCCAGCACTTGGAACACCTCCTCCCCCTCCTTCCTCACTGACCTCGGTGTCTGCAGAGTTGCTTCTCTCACATATTCTCACTCCTTTCTCTTCTCTCCATCTGTGATTGCACAGCATTTTTTCCCTCAGAGGTGTTATCCCAGAGGTGCTACTATTGTTGCTGATGGGCTTGGCCTTGGCCAGCAGCAGATCCGTCTTGGAGCTTCTGGCACCTTCTCAGAGAAGATACCCCTGTACACACACTCCGTACCAAAACCTTGCCATGCAAACCCAGTACAATACAATAGATTTTAATGTAATTTCTGATGCTGTCTCTCCCCAATAAAAAAACCACGGATTCCTGAACATTTCAAACCATCATAGGAAAGACAGATGGAAAACTCATGGCAATGAGTGTTCTCTGGCCTGTCAGAGGTTTTTCACATAGTTCCTAAATAATGTGCATTTCCGAAGGGTTCCCAAACATGATCTTAATTAACACTATAAATCAGATTCATAAAATCAATAAAGTCATAAATCAATAAAACTTGTAGAATTACATAAGTGTGGAGTACAGAATGATTGTTAAAAAAAGCAACAAAAAAAACCCCACCAGCATTTGTTCCAGGTAAATTAACATGGAGCTACGTTACCTGATCTGCCTGGCTGGCCAGAGTTCTGGTACCAGCCCCAGTGATTTACAGAGTTCTTTCTGGAAAAAGTACTTCAGGTATTTCAGATGTGATCTGGGGACCTTCCATTTTCAAAGCCTGAGTGTCACCATTTTCGCCTGCCTTCATGACCTCCTTTGTGAATGGGTTAGTACTTCATAATTATAATGAAAATACTTCTTTAAGGTACAAGGATATGTTTTTTAATATTGAGTGGCATGAATCAGTCTCACATCTTTAGATGCCATAAGTGCAGCTGGGAGTGGGTTGCTTCTTGAAAAGAAGGTAACCAAACTGTGTGCCGTTTTAACCTTGTCATGATAAATATTGCCAATAATAAGTCAGCAGGTAAAATAAAATCCTTGAACCCTGTCTTAGGGCTTAGCATCAAAAATTCTACCTTTTCTCTACCACCCTTACTTCAAATTCAGAGAGAACTTCCAGGTGAAAAAATGGGAAAACAAAATCAAACATGAAATGACTGAATGTTTTACTAGCAGGATGCCTAAAAGTTATTAAAAATACACAAATATCTAGTTTCCTTAATGTCATGCGCCCAAATGTTCTACCACTGCAGATGACTGGCCACTAACTTTGAGGAGCAGAATAGCAAAGTTGACAAAAATTCCCAAAAGTCATGCTTAATTTCCACTTCTGTTCCTCGAAGTAGCCCCAGTGAAATGAAAAAGTAGTTTTTTGGGGCATTGATCAGTCTCATTCAGGAAATAAAATCCTATCAAGCCTTTTGTTCCATTACAGTAAGAAACTGATCCATAAATGAAAAACAGTATAGCACTCAGTAAATAAAAGTGACAAGAGAGTGTTTTTTTCCCAGGGCAATTAAAATTATTCTGAAACATATCAAAAGAAATACAGGAAGATAGGAATTGCTATACCAAACCAGATCCAAGACAAAGGGAAAAACTCTGCACTAGGAAAGTCTGAGGTGATCTTTCCACTCTCTCCAGTCCTGGTTCCTTTTCTTAGATCAAATCACTTGATTTGAACCCCATTGTGTCTGGAAGTCATTTATGTTTTCCCTGCTAATGGCCGTTACTTTGCACGTGTATCCCGACTGACCTTCACTTCTGCTTACAGTTCCCTCTTCCACTTAAGTCTCCATATTCAACAAGAAATTAGAAATGGTTTCTTAGCTGTTAGTACTCACTTATAGTCATCTTGGAAATTTGTTACACCTGGGTTGCCAACACCATGAAACACATGTCTCTGACAGCCTCTTAATTTAGGTGTGTTCTCAAGAAAAGCATGTTCCAACAGCTCTTTCACTCTCCACAGTTCCTGCCTGCCCACATTAATGATATGAATCAGCACTCCTGTTAACATGTCTCCCCATTAGCGCTGCTTCTTGTAGAAGTGTTTGGGTTGTTCTTTTTTTGGGTTGATCTTTTTTTTTTTTTTTTTGTAATACAGACTTTGTACGGCACATTTTTGCACAGAAAACTACAGGCAGTATCTGCTACTTTCTGAACTACCTAAACCTTACTTTGTATTTCTCCAGGGATTCCTGATTGAAATCTTCAGTCTTGGATTTTTATTCCATTAACTGAATTGAAACAGACATGTAAATTTAATGGATAGCTCTGAAAGTCCTAATTTCTATTCTGTACTCACTCTGCCAAACTACAGCAGCATCTGGCCCTGAGCACTTTGTAATGGAGCAGCAGCTGTGTGGTACATATATAGCTTTACAGAAGTCTCACCTATGAAACACAGACTTTGTTGTAGTACCAAGAAAGTACTGCTCAATGTGAAGGATATGGGCAGGAATTAGCCTACCAGAGCAACGTCTCTTTATGATCCCATCGGTCATATGCATGTATGTGTATATAAAATGCTTTCTCTCACTCACATTTTTGTCCTGCTTCCTCTTTGATTCTCACAAAAACAAACCGCATAACAATGTAGGCTATTTTTTCTAAAATGCTTGTTTGTTCCCCAGTTACTGAAGAGAACTTCACAATCTCTCAATGTTTTTTTTTATCTTAACACTTACCCGTATTTCAAGGAATTATATTCCTCACTTTCCAAAGAGCTTTTGTATCTTATTTCCCAGAGTGACTTGCCCAGAATCACACAGGAGGTCTAGGGCAGAGGAAGGAGCTAAGCCTCCACCAGTGGTCCCTGGTGGGTAGACATCTCTCCAGGTCAGTCTTCTCTGCTCGAAGACAGTTACCAACCCTGGCAATAACAGCTCTGATCCACAAGAACACCATCAGATGTAAGGCTCACATTACCTGGAAAGGTCTTATCAGATTACGTTTCCAAATTCTTTTCTCCTGGAAGCAAACGCATGTGAGTTTGTATGCTTAACTATTACTTAGCTATGTAGACTTCAGAAATAAAATACAGACATACTGTTTACCAGCCATTCATTTAAAGGATTCTACTGAAGTAAAATTGAATTATTATAGATTGGTGGGTGTATGGATCAATCTTAGATATATCTACTTTGATACTTTATACATCTCTATGTGTTCCCACTTCTATTTCCGTTTTTAATATTTGTACATGCATATATGATATGGGAAAGGGAACTGCAACTTAACCTTTTTTGCTGAATTCGTACAGAATGGCTTTTCAAGCAGGCGTACTCAGACTATTGCTTCTCTTGAATCTGTACCAAAAAGGAAAAGCATAGGAGCAAAACTGTTCTAGATACAGCCTTCTGCATATGTCTTTGAGACAACTGATCTAATAAACAGTGTGATCTGGCACCATTTAAGTCAGTACAATTTTCTCAGCACTGACAGCACTTCCGTATTGCCCCAAATAAACTGGCTCAGGTACCAGGCTGTATAGCTGCTCTGTCTGTGCAGTCTGCCCAGCCAAAATCTGTCCTGCCTCTCAGCCAGGCTAATTAATTCTGATGAGACTACAGGAATAACATTGTTATGCTGCATCTAATTGATGGCTCCAAGCTCCGTGGTTCAGCATTAGCTGGGGAGCTCCTATGCTGTGCTCCACTGTACAAAGCATTCAGATACTGCATTTCACTGAACATATATTGTACTCAGAATCCTAATAACATTCAAGTTTTTGGAAGTTTTGCATTAGTTATATGGGAGATATAAAGAAACCAGTGGGTGACTTGCACCTTCCCTCTTCCTCTCAAAGAGTTAATATCAGGTACATCCAGGAAGCTGTGAAAGGTTTGGCACAAACACCATGTTCTCCTCATCCACAGCAACAAAGATTAAATAAGACTCCACTTTATTTATACAAAAAAAGCAAAGTCTATTTGCTTTGGTAATTCATATTCGATATTTTTTTAATTTGCGGGTAAATGTTAGTGAAGTTTAGTGCTCATAAAAATGAGACATTAATCCTGGCCAGAACAAGGCTTGATGCAAGTGGACCCTGTGCAAACTCCCACACGTCTCTGTCAATGTACCTCAGTTAGGAGCGGCAATGAAATGTCTGCTGTCCCAGTACTGGACCTCTCCTGAGGGGAGAGTGCCAAGTCTGCTAAAAACCTCAGTGGTTCACTTGCTTGCAAATAGGTTTCAAGCCCACCAGAACAGCACATTTCATTCCACTTGCCTGTTGTATAAGTCTGACACTGTAACAGGTATGTGTGTGTCCTCCAACTATGCTCACATAATTGGCTCTATCCAGAAATAAACCATGAGGTACCAGAAGTTGCACCTGTGATGGTAGGGTTTGGGATTTTTTTATTACAAGCCAGTGTTTAGTCTACTGGACTTGATATAACAGAAGCCACTTGTAAGAGGAAATTCTAGTTGCCTTTTGCTTTGATGTTTTACATGTAAAAAAAAATCCCAGGAAACAACTGATGCAGAGGAAGAGAGCGCTGAGAAATAAACAGGTGTATGACTCTGAGAAACAGTATAACCAGGTCAGTAGGAATTTCCCACTGGCTGTTCAAATTGCATGCCTGTTTGCCAGGGATTCAGGAGTAACCACATACAGTTTCCTCTCTGTGTGCTGGCAGGGATCTTATCACTGAAGCAAATTATCAGGAAAGCATATTCTTAGATTGCCATTGGCTGAGGACCAATTTGACAGTAGGGTCCAGGTAAAACTTAAACCAGATTATTATTTTTACCTTTTTTTTTTCCTCAAAGAAGCAGAACACAAATGATAACAGAGTCCACCACACACATACCCTGTTCTGTTCTCTACTTACAGGGCAGCTGAATCCAAGAACTGAATTATTTCAAGGCACAGTAGTGTGCCAAATGCACATTTTTATGTAGATGACCTCTGTTACTCCTTTGGTTTTGGGGAGATGGAAGAGTTTATTACAGGGAAGTGCTTATTACAGGAGGCAAACTTTCTGCATAGAGGCAGTATCTCTGGGACTAAGAGGAAAAACATATTAAATGTAATTTATTCACACTTGCTTCTCTTATTTAAGTCCCAACTTACTGCACAGCAAAATCACTGGACATAATCCTACTAATTTCAGTCGATGTAGGACAGAGTCCTGGCTCAGAAGAATGGTGTGATCATATTGACATCACTGGGCACTTTTAAGCAATATTGCAAAAGCAGTTTGTCCATGGAACTGCTTTCCCCATGCTCACAATGTGCTTTGTGGAGAAAAAACCCACACTGGGAAAACACAGAGAATGCTGTAACTCAGGGAATTGCTTACGCATTATCCTGTTGGGTCAAAAATTTTGTTTTTCAAGAGAATGTGAAATGCATTGGGCTTAAAAAGCTCTCACTTATATAACAGTTGCCAAAGGGCAGTCTATTCATTAGCCAAGACATAAAAGTAAAAAGGCTGCTCCAAGGCCTTGAGGCAGCACAGTTTCTTGAGCTGCACTTCATAACAGCTGCCCTCCAAAGTCTGGTTAACGTCATCAAAAATGCTCTTTAACAGAGGACTAAGATGACACACTTACTCACAACATCCCCTCTTTGGACAGAAAAAGACATCCTCCGTTTCCAGAGCTCTTCTTTCCAGTGCTGAACTCTGACATACTGGTCTCTTCTTTTACCTCAAAGTAATCACAGCAGGAAAATTTGCTCTTTTCTTCTTTAATATAACCTTCTGCTCTCCTACGTCCTTGATAAACAATGGATTTATTATAGCATGTACTGCTGGCCCTGCATAGTTCAGTCCTCTGTGAGGAGGCTGCTTTGATCTTTTGAGGATCAGGAGCAGCCTTGTAGAGTACGTATGCTTCAGTTTTACAGTAAGTAGGGAGCAGTACAAGGGAGCAAAGGGAGTGAATGTGTTCTTTCCTATCACATGATTTCATTAATTTGCCATAGAAATTATTAGTGCATGTTGCAATTTTTTCCCTTAAATGCTGCTATAAAATTACATAATTGCCTAAAAAAGTCTTCCTGTCTAAATCTGTTGTGCCTTTTTCCAGTTTAGAAGTCTAGCAGAACAGCTGGACTCCTGCATTTGTTTCTTACATACAGCCCCTTTCCCTGCCACAGAGGTGTATCCCATTCTGACTCCTGGGCTGGGTTACCCATGCTACCTTCTAACAGCCCTTTACACATGATCCCCACCTGTAAACCACTTCAGAGGAGCCATCAGCACATAGCTGTAGCTGTTCAGAGCAGTCACCATCACATGGTCACTTAGTCGTGTTTGTGATGTCTCTCAGCCAAGATTGTCAGGTTGCAGGGGAAAGTACTGGCTGGGATGTCTACTGTAGATCAAGCTCTTGCCAAGGAAACCTGAATAAACCTTATAAAAATATTCTCTCCTTCCTATTTATCTTAGATTTTTGAAGTTATTATTATTTAATTTATCAGACTTGATTTACTGAAGTATTTACCTTGGATGTTGTTGTACTTGATGGTTATGAAAAAAGAAATTACTAATTCATAATGACAGTTGGATGCAAAAACTTGCAGCGCCAGGAATTAACTAAGCAAACTCTTGATTTATTTATATTTTTAGCTACTAGCAAAAGCTTAAAATAATAAAGTGCTGGATGCAATTTTTTTAAAAATACAATGCAGAAAAGAACCAAAGCAAAACAAAAAGTCCATAAATAAAAGGAAAATCATACCCACCTGCTCCATCGAAACACTCTGGAGGAGAAAAGAGAAAGGAGATTGAAATGGCTGCTGATAGCATTCATTTGGTGACTCCTGAGTGTTTCTTTATAAGTGTGGGGCCATCTCGGTTCAAGCTGCCTTACTCCTTCTCCAACACTGCCTCCTGCCGTGCAGCTGGCATCACTGCTGGACTCATGCCTGCTCTGTTTAGGCTCAAGGAAGCTTCTCACTACGAAGAGGCATCTACAGGAAGGCTGTAGAGTGTCGTGCCAAAGACAACATTTACAAGTACGCAAAACTCAGTATAGGGACCCTGATATTCTTGAAACCAAGCTACACTCATTTTGTCCAGTTGCACGTATGGCAAGCAGCTTAATTTGCAGAACTATTGCCCTGACAGCAGAATAGACTCTTCCCATGTGACCAGGACTGAGATGGCCATTTTACACCTCATCAGTTCATAGTTGTGCCTCTCACCTGCGCATTGGACAAGAACAAGGGCCTAGGCTTCAAGGACTATAAAACTCAAAACAGCTTAAGACCAAAAAATTGCTATAGCCAAAACTTAACCACCTGCTTGTACTGTAATCTGTCATGAGTTGTGATGCTGCCTGGACACATATAACTGTTGGGACAATGAACCTTTTTCTCCTTGTTTGGGCATAAATGAGGAAAAAAAAGAGAAGTAACTGGTATCTCAACTCTCATTTCTTAAAAACAAAGAAGAGGGAAACAGCTCCCTCAGAAAACATCACCAAATATACAGCACATTATACAGCTTTGTGCTTCAACAGGAGACCAGAAAACGAGACTAAGTGCTTGTTAATACAGTTCTGTGCAGCAATGCACAGTTCATGACTTCAGGAATACTGAATTAGGAATTCAAAATTAGCAAGCTTGAAGCTGTGGTTCTCACAAAACACCATCAGAAAGCTGTTGCTGCAAGATGGAAATATAGAGAACAAAATATCTGGCTTGTGACTATTTCTTTTCTATCTTGTCTAAGATGAACTTTCAAAATAAAACCTCAGCTACCAGATGATTCACCTAAGATGCAAAAGATGCAGATGTAGCTCTCAGAATGGAAATGGGCCTTGAAAGAAAATATACATGAGCATCCTATCTGTAAGCCAATGAACTCAGCTAACTTGCTTTTTTCTCACCTCTATACATTTAACTCTTAATTCTAAATTCTGCAAAAACTAATACTTTTTCTCAATACAGTGTTGAGTTTTAGTCCTAATATTCAGTTGGCATCCATGGCATTGATTTTACAAGATTCAATAGTTTTCTTGTCAGCTGAATATACAAGACCTCAAATATCAGCACCCTTCATGAAGCAATAAAGCAGGGCCTATGGAATTGTACACTGTGATACAACAGCACAACTATTGAGAGGCCATGCTGACATCTCTTATTTCACCATTCTGGTATGAGTTCTTCATGAGTCAGTATGGCACGGGCTCTGACAAATCCCATGCAATGACAAGCAATCAATTTCCGCAATGTCTGGCCAGGTGGCATGGCTACTTTACAAGACAGCAACTCCAAAGTGGAGTCCAAGACCATGAGAAAAGAAGATGTAACAGAAACTTGTATCTTGTCACAGGACAGGAAAGAAGAGGCAGTAAGGTAAGGAGTCCTGCCTAGGCTTGCTGAGCTGTAGGTTTACCTGCACCTGGCCATGCTCTTGGCTGAGCCTGGCTCACCACCACCACGACTCCTTGGCCTCAGAGCTGCACCATCACTTTGCACTTGCCTGGCAGCAGTGGACTGCTGTCTGAGGCTGGTTACTGTCACAGCCCTGCTGTGCTCCCCCTGTTTGAGCACAGTGGGATTGTGCCCATGCAGGTGTTGTCCCTCTCCTGCTTCGCTCTTGAGCTGGGCTCTGCTTACCTGGCAGGGCAGCTGGCTCTTGCTGCTTCCTGGCAGCCAGGATGGGGGAAGGAGCAGGGAGGATGGGGATAGGGCTGGGCTAGGACATGAAGGCTGTTGTGGAAAACAGGTAGCTCTTCAAGTCAATGAAATGCTAGAGCTTCCAAGTAAGGAGAAAACCTAGAAAGCTGATAAAAATATTCAAATAGGAAGAGGTCACAATTTAGTAGCTGAAGCAAGAGCTACAGAAGGAAAAGTCAGAGACTTCATCTAACTGGACTGTGGAGACGAGGGTAAGGCTGTCTGCAAGGAGGTTGGCTGTGAGCCTTGTCTGCCCTGCACTGTGACTGGACCAGGGCGAGGCCTTATTTGATAGTGGAAATGCCTTGCTCTCTCTGGAAGGAGACATAACTCTTTAAGGAATAATTTATTAATGCCATTTAAGAAATTGAATTCCTGTTCTGTGAGAATTTTATTTATGCTAAATCAATATATGAAGTCAGAATTTCATTTTATTGTTGAATAGAAATTATATTAAGAAAGCAGTATAGAGAAAGGAAACACTTAACGATACTGAACTGTTTTAGTCTCAAAGTGGTTTCAACGACACAATGATATATTAAAAATAATAAGTATTAAGTATTTCAGAAAATAGCAAGAGCAAAAGAAACTACAGTGCTAAACTTAGAGACAGATACTTTTATTCTCAAAATGACATATTAACATTAGTAAAATAGGATTAAAATGATTCATCATTCTTTTCCTCAAGAAAAAAAAAATCAAAATTGACACTTCTTGCCAAATGTCTGCATTTGGCAAAAACATCATTTTCCAGTGGTAACTTTCTATTGTCATTTTTTTACCATTTTTCTCTGCAGTTGAAGAGCATGCACATTGACTTCTATTGCAACATCAGGAGAGCTGACAAATACTTATTTAGTAGCCACTGATGCCAGCAGTGATTTAGTCTGTGACAACATGAGCACTGTGAAGGCATGCAGTCTCCTGTACCTCACCTGTGGCTTATTTTTTGCAAATTCATTTCTGAAAACCACTATTATAAAGCCCATCGGCTGCACTGCCCCACAAAAAAAAGTTAGTACAGGCCCACCATGTCAACCCTATTTTTCTTTCTTGAAGACGAGCAGCTGCCAAATCAACAGCTCATCGGTTTCTGGCTCGGGACATAATCTCCCACTCAGGGCTCTGAACGATGCGTGCGCACACCCACGGAGGCACGTACACACTCTGACTCTGAGCTAGCGCTTGGTCTTGGACAGGCACAATCTCTGCAGTGCTGCATAAACAAATGCCATCTTCATTACCTCAAATGGCTCCATGTTACTGAAAATGGAGCAAGCTGGATGCACTGCAGGAGGCTTGGAAGAGAGTAAAAGGCATTTGAAGAGTTTCAGCACAGCCTGCTGGGAAGCTCTGAAAATACAAATGGTCTGCCCCAAGTATTGATATGTGTGAGCTCTGGCTCTCAGCTAACTGCCAGGCAAGGTCAGGCTATCATGAGGGTTCATCTCCAAAACCAAAAATTTGATTCTGAGTGCTAAAATTGATCCAAAATAAAGTTCCTTTTATTTTTTCCTCTGTATGTCAGACAGTTGCATTTACGACTACATTAGCACTGCCAGCCATGGCACTGTGCAGATGTGGGATTCAAGGGACAGCCCACCTGTAAATAATTATCCACCTATTCCTCTGAAAAAGGTTTGTTATGTTAATTTTAAAAAAATCAGTAACATTATACACTGCTGATGCTGGCAATCCTGAGTCTGAGGACATAATTATTTAAGGTTAAAACAATGAGATTAATATTTTACAATAACTTGTACTAGGTATCCTTCCCAAATAACTTTTTCATACCTAGAAAGATCTCTGAGCATCCACTTGCTCAGTACTTTTGTAGTCATCACCTTTCTTTCACATTGAAAAGACAGATTGACTTAGAAAGCATTGTATAAATTGTTGCTGCACCTTTCAAATGACTGGATTCTATTCTTCAGAAGACTGAAGTTTTTTCTGAAGTAGAGCTGGTGTATAGAGATATGTGCTGTATCCTATAACTGATTTTTTTTCTTCTGTTTTAGTTTTCCCTAGTCTAAAACACAGCATGTTGGTTCTTGGCAAGCAGTTGCTTTACGTATGGAAAAATAACTGTGGTACATCTGTGTAGAGCCCTCAGGGAATTTCTGATATACTTTTAGAGGCAATCTGCAGAATGCACAATGTCAAGAAACCCCTGGGCCTTTGTAAAAGCAAGACATCTTGTCAAAGAGATAAGCATTGCTACTGGAGAGTTTTTCTGAGGAGTGTTAAATAAAGGACACAACTTCCAGCTTAATGAAACACTTGTCTGGAGCCACTACTCTCTACTTTCTGAACTATCTCACACAAACAAACAGCTCATGATGGTAGTATTTTGCTTCCCTTTTTAACTCCTGTCTTCAAAACTGCACGTGGCTCAGACTTGCTATCCAGCTCGGCTTGTGCCTCTCGTCCAAGCTTTAACCCAGGTTTCCCGGTTTGCAGCAGAGCTCAGAACTCACTGCCTGCTTCACTGCAGCAGTGATGTCCTCAGGGTAACAGTGGGAGGTGGGGACCCTCCAGGCCTGGTCCAGCCCCTCGGGCTCCTTCGTGTGGCCACGAGCTCCTCCCCTGCCCATCAGTTCAGAGCAAGGGGACAATGCTCTCCCTTCCCCAGGGGAGGGAGCTCAGTGCCGCTGGAGCTCTCTGCTCCAGCCGGCTGAGAAGTGGGACAGCGAGTTCATGGACACTGCCTGCACGAACGGGTGGGAAAAGGAGCAGGCACAAACATACCCCACGGGACCCTAAATGCAGCAGTGGAAGCTGAGGTGTGGGAAGGCAGCAGGGCTTTTACCACTTCTGGAAGGGCATCCCTGACAAGTAGTGCTCTGTGTGCTGGCCCTGTTTTGTGTTGCATCGTAATGTACACTCTGAAAAAGTTTTAAACTTTAATCTCTTGCTCATTATAGAGCACAAGAAGCAGAAAAACCTAAACAAAACCTAAACTAAACAGAAGCAAACACACACAGTCCTTTTCCAGTGCAGTTATCTGACCGAGCAGAATCTTTTGTAGACATCTTCCCACACCGGACTCCACCGTCACTTTTCCATGCCCTCTTTTATGTCAGCTTCTACCCAGAAAACTGTGGGAGAAATCCAGCCCCTTTGGTCACATAAACACTTGATTACCTTAATTTGTTTCTTAAACTCCTCTCCCAGCTCATCAGCTGCTTAGTTATTTTTATCCTGGATTTCAGATTACAAACTACTCTCCAACAGCAGCTCACTCAGCTTGAGGCAGTGGTTAGCAGTCTTTGTGCGGCTTAGCTCTACTCAGCTCTACTCGAGGAAACCAGTATTTTTCATCTTACTTTGAGTGTTCATTTCTCAGCTTTTAGGC
Organism: Manacus candei; assembly: GCF_025592945.1. Classification (NCBI taxonomy): domain Eukaryota; kingdom Metazoa; phylum Chordata; class Aves; order Passeriformes; family Pipridae; genus Manacus; species Manacus candei. The sequence goes on from NW_026138053.1 coordinate 19,264,997, forward strand.
TATGTCATTTCTCCAGTGCGCTACAAAAGTGTTCTTGCCCTGACAGAGCCAGAGCAATTCCTAGCAAAACTTATTAGCTTGGGCTTGATGACTCACCTGTAAAATGCTTCACTGTGTTCCTGGGGAACCTGAAATTAAGCCTAGTGACTATGGAGCATCCAGCACAAGGACCACCTTCTACAAGCTCTGTGTCACCACCTCGTGGATTTTTGGAATCCAAAGGACAATAGCGAAGGCAAAAAAATCATCCCTGACACATACAGAGAGTTCCTAGAAGCAATGAGAACTTCTAAGCTGTGTTAAGACAGGCTCCCTCAGTTGTCACACTGAGATTTAATGAGATTGAATTGCACAAAGTGTTCTTTAATTTGAAAATAATTAAAAGCCAAGAGCTCAGTTTATCTCCTTCTGACTGTAAAGAACTTTACTGCAAAAGTGGTTCACATTAGGCATATTTGAGCACAGTATAAAGCTCTGTTTCTCTGATTAGACTATAATGAAGATAAGCATGAAGCAAAATTTAAGATATTTCAGGACTTTTCTTTCAAAATACCTGCACAAATCAGGAGTTAACTTGGCATTCTTTTTTTTTTTTTTTTTAAATATGCCATCAAAAGAACATCAAAATCATTCTAGAAAGTAATTTAAGAAAACAAAATTCCCAAAATTTTTACAGTCAGGTGGTTCAGGAGCTTAAAAACCACAAGAACCAATTTCTAAGGAATTGAGGTGTATGAGTGCCTCAGATTTAACACAAAATGAAAATTTTGGTTTAATTTTTGGTTTGGGAAACATTTCAGTTATTCCTAAAAGTGTGACTAGTCTCTGTTTCCACACATTTACCATAGGAAGCAGCACTTGCCTCTTTATTTTTCTACCTCAGCTAGCTAGAGAGGTTTTACAGTGGCCAAATCTTAAAAGAAGGAAAATAAATTAATTGTTCTGTGTCATGCAATAAATGCCAGTGAGCCAATCTGCTTCCAAGGCTCTCTATCCATTTGATCTTCAAGTAATGCTAAATTTGCAATTTTGACATGTTCTTCTAAAACTAGCCAACAGATTTTGGGCCTACAATACTTTTCAGATTTTCTTCCCATTTAGTCCACAGATGACCCCCTCAGCTTTGTTGGTTTATCACCTAACACAACTCCAGCTGAAAAGACAGTTCAGCTGACAGCCAAGGGGAATCCCACTGCCTCTGTGTCTGCTTGCTGCCAGTTATTCAAGCAAGACTGCCAGGAAGCACTTGTCTGAGCTCATAATTGTGAATGAAATATTTGATCTAGAGTAACAACACAATTCAATTAGTGTTTTAACCAAGTGTGACTGTACATGTTGTTTAGGCAACTCTCTGAGTATTTTCAATTATGTTTTGTAATGAGAAATTAGGAACAAGCAGTGATAAACTAGGAGCACTGAATTTTTTGCATGACTGTTCCTTTAATGGCTTCAAGCAAAAGGAAAAATAAAGTTTCTTTCCTCTGTTCTGAGAGAGTCATGACACTTACCTGGGCATACACACAGTTTTATAAGAATTAAATGGTGTGTTTTCTTACTGAAATTTGTAAATTTTATCCCTGTATGGGACAGCACAAGATTTTGTGCATTTAGAAGCAAATGATCAGTTTGCAGATATCTAGAGAACAAAATAATTTCCATCTTGTCAAATGTTAACTTTTTTATTTGTTCTAAAAACAGTAGGCTAAAATTCAGCAAGAAATAGTAAAAATATCACAACTATAACATACAAAATCTCATTATGAAAAAAAAAATCCTGTACCAATTAAAATCTACAAAGTTTTGAGGAAAAGTATCAAAGCATTTTCCAATTCCGCAAAGAGTTTGGATGCATACACGAGAGTAGTCTCTTTAAATAAAAGTAAGCATAAGAAATAGATGTGCAAGCACGCAGTATTTTAAGCTCTAGGAGCAAACAGAATGTGCTTTCTATCAGAACTGTTGCAATGATTCAAATGCTGATCCCCAAGCTCTTATAGGAGTCTAACATTGGGATTTCAGATTAATAAAATGTGGAGCAACAAGGACACCTTGAGGACAGTTAGAAAAATGCAAAAATTTCTCTTCTGCATTGATATGGGAGGATTTAGATTCCTTGTAGGTCTAAATTCCTTGGAATTGCCACATGATGTAAACTATAAGCTTCTAAAAGTCTTTGGCAAAGTCCTACAAGTCCCACAAGTCCCACAGAGTATTATTAATGCAGAGCTTGGTCAGCACTCCTGAGATGCTTGAATATATGCTTACCAAGTAGGTTAACTTACTTGCTAAGAGTTTTGAGGACAGACGTGTTCTTGCAACACACTAATCTTGCTGTTCTGAGTTGCTTTTCTCCTTGTTACAGAAGTAAAAAAATTTCCTTCCCGCTGCTCAGCATAGTATTACACTGTACATATTTTTAAAAAGAAAAGTATAAAAATCGTAAAAAGGTTTCTGAGGAAGCATTAAATGAAAATCTACACACAAATTAAACTTCCACAGTTCTTTGTCCCTCTCTACAAGTTTCAAGTATTCCTTTAAATCTGTACCTTTAAAAAAATTATATAACTAAACATTTTCAAATTAAAAAAAAAAAGGTGGGAAGAGGAAGAAATCTTATACTTCTTATTTTGCTTAAGAATTTTTGCACTTGAAAAAGCATTTTTTCTTTTTTTTTTTAAGTATAACTCTAAGTTAGAACTGGAGTTGTGGGGCCATTTGTAGAGCTTTCTGTTCCCTTAGTGCTATCTGCAGCTTTAGAATCATCATGTATTTCAGGTGGCTCATTTTCCTCTGGTGTTGGTGGAGTAAGATCAATAGTGATCAAATCAGTTTCCTGATGTGTTTTTCCTACTTCACTGCAAAATTCAACTTTATCTTCCTGTCGACTGTTCTTCTTTATTTGTCCATTCTGTGCAGGGTAGGTACTGGCAATGGTGTCATACAGAAACTGGTAATGGTCCTTAAAGATAAAGCAAAGAAAGTTAGTGTGAATGGAATGCTCAGAGTCCAAGAATAAACCCATTCTTTCTCTGTTTTCTTGAATTTTAGAAATGTAGCATGTAGTTGGACATGCTAGACTGCATATGAAGCAGCCTACACAGTTTTTGGCATGCAGAGTGTTGCTCCTATGGTTTGTTCCGATTTCATGTGTATGTAACGTCTCTGAAACTACCTGCATTGGACATTCCAAGTTGTCACTCAGTAACCTCCTGGTTGATAAAGCACCAAAAAAATGTTTTTTAGAGTACCTAAGTTGTAAACAACACATATTGTAAGGAATTTAGGAAAGTCACCTAATAAGGTGCCCCATATTAGGTCTGGTTTTTTAGTAAATGCACAGTGTGTGCCACAGAGCCAGTTCCTCTGAAGTGGCTGAAAGAAAACAGTCAGTGCAATGGAGTGAGCCCCCTAACTGCAGAACTCCAGGGACACTGCATGTACATCCCTGAAGCAACTGCAGGAACAGCAATTTATGCAATTTACAATTTCATACTATGGAAACTTTCCCAAAGTTGTTACAGAATTGCAGCTCTGGACATCTCACAGACTCATTCATTCCCATCATTCCCCTGTGAATGCTCTGGTTAGAGTAAGTGTTCTGTATACAGCAATTATGCATGAGGTTGTGAGAACATTCGTGACCATGATAAGTAATCTCATAATTTTTTCTGTTAATTTGTAAGATTTACTTACAAAGGTGGGGACCATTCCCAGCCTGGTGCGACGAAGAGCTTTTACTACTTGGAAAACATCTATTACTTCTTCTGTTTCTGCACTTTCCAGGAGGGTCATTAAAGCACAAAATACACCAGTCTGCTGTGATCCATCACTAGAAGACAATGCAAAATGTACATGTAAATTTACAACATAAAATCAGCAAGTCTTCTGACTTAATATTAGATATATTTCAAAGCCTTCATAAAGAATTACTTTTCCAAGGCATTTTTTACTGGACTGAAATTGTCTCAATTAAGTGTAAGTGTGGGACTTGCACAAGACACAGTTTATCTAGAGGCTACTTGGATCTCAAATGCCACTTAAGGGGAAGACCGAAATTCAAATTTCAGATTTATAGTCTCAACTATTGTTAGCAGGATTATCTTTTGGTTTAGATGTTATGCAACTCTACTCCTGGAAATGGTCCTAAAAAAGCAGACATATATTGGAGCAAGAAATGAACCTAAGAACTCTACTGGATCTTCCTTAGTGTATGCTACAAGTGCACTCTGACATAACATTTCACCAGAAAATAGCAGTGCCAGCCAAGAGCAGCCAGCTCTTAACACCTATTCTGCACCCATGGGAAGTGCGCTTGCTTTTCACCACTATAATCCAAAAGGTCAAACTCGAGCAATTCAAGGAATCTTCTAGGGAGAGCTGAATCTCCAGACACATGGAAAGGCTTGGGGAAAAAGGTAGGCATCCTGGAATTATGGTTACTATGTCTATGCAGAACTTAGAGCTAGTTGAACACGTGTGCTGAATTTAGACCCACCGGCAGTGGACGACGAGTGGGACACTGCGGGTTCTCCTGTTGTCCTCAGTGACTTGTCTGGATGGAATTTTTTGTTTAACTTTCTCAATCATGCTGACTAAATCTTTGGGGGTTTCTGGAACATCAAAGCCACTCCACTTATGATACTGATACTGATACACCTTCTGTGTTTCTTTTGTCTGAAAAACAGCAGTGGAGATGTTGTCAATGTTCAGGTTAAAATAAAGATTCACATAGTACCACTATTGCTGCTGATTTACGAAAGAAGAATTATATTCCTGAGGAACTGCAGAATGATGTGAGTTCTACCTCATGAATATGAGGTAGGTAGACATCCAGGCAGGCTTTGCTCAAAATACAAAACACAGTCTTTAGACTCCACTACCACCATCTCAGCAACTCACTAAATAGGAAACTTGAGCTAATTTATCATTATTAACTTCTGGTCTGGAAGAGAAACTTGAGATTAGCTCAGCTGGTTAGAGCATGGTGCTAATAATGCCAAGGTTGTGGCTTTGATCCCTGTAAGGGCCATTCCTTTAAAAGTTGGACTTGATGATTCTTGTGGGTCCCTTCCAACTCAGAAGATTCTGTGATTCTGTGAAAAATATTTCCATTTCTTAGAGCAGGAGGTAACTGTAGTGGGAACTGCCCCTTCTCTTTCTTTAGGCTAAGTTTGTAAATTTGTTTTCAAATTGAAAAATTCCTTTAAAACTTCCTTTTGGAATTTGCAAAGAAACTCCTACCTTCAGATGTGTAACATCAAATGCCCGTATGGTATAGCTTGGGCAACGGTTGACATCTGTCATTTGAACTTCTATGCCATCATGTGTTTGTTTTTCTTCTCCCCAGTACTGTGCACAGAGTTCCTAAAATGGATAAAAGTACAAGTCAGTGATTACCATTCAGATCTGCTTTTATTTTGCCTTCCACATTCACTTACAGAATGTACTGACTTTAAAGCAGTGGGAGTTTCATTGTATTTTAAAATATTCAAAATATATTTAAAATATAGCATCACGGACTCTTACCTCATTAGAATGTAAACTAAGTAGGTAAATAATAGAAAAAATTATATTGGAAATACAAATTCCTCATCCTATGAAACATGCTTAACTGCAGCAAGGGAATGAGAGAGTGCAGTGCAGTGTTTTCTTTGCATATATGTCAGTGTGCAGACGATGCCCCCACCTGATCTCCTTCTTTCAGCTCTGTCAGCATAACAATGACTTTGACTTTTCTTTGGAACACCATTTGCCAGAAGTCAGAAATAGTTTCCTGCAGTGGTCCCTGTGTTGCAATCATGGCTTTTGAACCCCAGTAACCCTAAAAAAGAATTTTTTTCTCTTGAATTCATTTGAAATGTAATTGTCAAATAATAGAACTTATTGTCATTTAAGGAATACACAGTGAAATAAACTAATGAACCATTTTGTTTAGAGGGAAAATACACCTATCACAGTACACAGTGGTCTTACAGGAATTCTACTGTTCAACTGACATTAAACTCAATCCTCCTAACAAGAATATCACTTCCAGACTGACAACAAGATATATTGATGCTGCAGTGGGTGAGACCTCACCCTGCCATTTTCTGCAAAGCATATTTTTAAGGGCTAAAACATTCAATTCTACACAGCCATTTAATTTTGCCACTAAGATATTGTATTTATACCACACAAAGTTGGTGCACCAGTCAGTTCACTCTGAGCAACCTAAAAATAAAGATACATTTACCCTGAATAGGGATCCTAACTGTGCAGAATTTCAAAGTATTCAGACAAATGGAACTAAGCTAGTAATTCTATTAAAATCCATTACTTCAATAGTGACTGATATCTGCTCTCCTTCTTTGGATGTATAATGATACCAAAAAACTGATGGCTATAATTTTAACTAATAGCATTTTTGGTATATGTGAATAACTATACTCATATTTCACTAGCAGGGAAAATATTAATATGGTTCAACTTGTTGGCAGATGCCCACTAATAGAAATACATGTTATCATGAGGCCAGTCTGAAGACTAGTGGTTTTGAACATAGATGGATTTGCCAATCAGATCTTTCTCCCTTATTCAAGTAATTCCTATTCTATTTTGAAACCAACAAGAGAGTAGGAGCTCAAGCTAGAATATAGTTTTAGCTGAAAGCTTGTGAAATACTTATAGTGGATCCTCTAAATACATACAGTTATGAAGGAAGCATTGATGTATTTGCTTGATTCCTCACAGTCGCTGTCCTCATCTGAGGAATCATCTGAATCATGTTCACCCTCCTTATTGCATTCGTCTTCGTGCCTGATCGGCACTCGGTTAAAGTCATCTGCATGAGACAAAGTGTCACCCTCACAGCACACAGCCCCTCAGGTATGGCATTAGTGGGGCGGGGAAGGCGGGGGGGGGGGGGAAAGGAAAAGGCCAGTCCTTTCACAACAGACTGCAGAACAAAGGCTGCCTTGTTTGAAATAAACACTCCAAATAATTCACAGGTCAAAAACTCGTCTCTCCTTTTTTAAAACACTATGAGAAGTTTCTAATTTTACAGTTTGAGGAAACTAATCAAATACCACAGTGTAAGGTAATTTGTTCTTATAGAAGAAAACAGTTAAAATAAGGAAAGGTTCATGGATATACTTACATGGAATTATGTTGGCATTCCTATTTTTGCTTCTATTTTCCTCACGATTCCCAGTGTTCTGTGTCCGCCACCCCTTATAGGAAGGTAATCGCTAAAAAAAGAGTATGTTTGGTATTATGCTTGAATAAAATAGTTCCTGAGATCATTGCCTCCCCTTGACACTCACACCCTGCCTTCACCTCACAGTGCCTCACTCCTTACTTTGACTCTTTAAACTTTGGTCACATCTCAACCACAGTTTAAAAATACCTGCTACACCGTGTACTATAGCACAGGGCATCATGCACACAGACACAAGTAATCATTCTGTGATCTCCAACTTTGTTAAAAATATCAACACCAAAAGTAGAAATAAAATATTCTTAATGTACAGCTTTTTTTCATGGAGGTAAAGAAACTCTTTCTGTGCTAGAGAAATAAAATAGCACTGAAGTGATCTATTACATACAGTATCTCGATCTCATGACTATTGTGCAAGGTGCCTTCTGACATAAGTGGGAAGTAAGGGCAACTCGAGTGTAATGCTTATTTACCTGAAATTCTGCCTCCAGCAGAGAAGGATCACTCGGATGGTCTTTCCTTTTCAGATTGTTAAGGTAGGAATGCAGCTCTGAGAGACTGACCTCTGTTTCTCCATACTGATTGTATTCCACGAGTGCTTGATGAATAAGGATGTACTGCGACTGGTGTTTCCCATTTGCAGAGTTTAAACATGAAGTTATTAAAGAGTAAAAAAAAAATCAGATCACTTTTTAAAACCACTCTAAGGAACTATTACTCCCATGGTATCATTAGTGTTAATAATATTAAGCACTAACATTAAATAGGCATTAAATTCAAGTATTAAATACAGGTATTAAAACTGCAAAATACTTAAATAAGTAAAAAACATACTTTGCATCAGACCACAACTTCTGGTGTACTCTCAACTCAACTGAAAATTGCACTTAGGCAGACAGTTTTTAGAATTTGAAAATTAAGTCTGATCCTGCAATCCCAATTTTGTGTTTGTGAATTCCATGCCAAAAGAGGGATTATCAAATCTAAGTTGGTTTAGGTGCTCTTTTCTAGACTCTAAACTTTAAAAGTTGAAGTTTCCAAAACTGAAAAGTTATCTTGGAATCTTTTCTCTCTATTAATATTTTCCGTAGCTACATTTTCTACGAACAGCTTCAACTGAACTGTAGCAGCACCCAAGACTGAGCAGCGCACTTCTGAGAAATACTGATGAAGCCCTAGCAATGGAGAGTTCTAAGTGACAGGAATTTTAGTGACATACCTCTACTTGAACCATGAGGCATCGCTGCCGACGCAGCTTCACAACGTAGCCGTAAACATCCACTCTGCCTTCTGCATCCAGCCCCTCCAGCATGGCATCGATTCCTATATATGTCCCAGTGCGCCCAACACCAGCACTGCAAAGCACAAAGGGATCTGTTTATTGAGAGGGAACGGCACCCCCGGTCCCACTCTGAGGGCAGCAGTCCTTGAGAGAGGGAAAGTGAAAAAGTGTAACAACAGAATTCAACCCAACTGAACAACAGTTCTTGCTGTAAATTAACTGGCAACACAAACAGCGATGAGTTTGTATTTCTAGTATCTTTTAATGAAAACAAGGCAAATATTGCCAAATGTGATGCTTATAGCCAGAGCAGCCCAACACTGGCTGTTTTCCAAAAGTCTGTGTATCCTCACGTTTTACCAACCTGAATATCTTTAATATCCTTCAGAAACCAGGCCTCCTTGTGACTCTCTGGCTGCCTCATTTTCAAGTATTCAAACCACAAAATTTGGGATCAGACACTTTTGCCACCTCCCTTTTTTAAATAGCTTCATTTCATTTTTATCTAACATAAAAATTTTTTTAAAGAATAATATGTATTTACCTGCAGTGAACTACTATTGGGCCACTAAAAAAGTTGCTGAGAGCATTAACTCTGCGTCGGAGTTTGAGAAGGAGATGTGGATCCTCAGGGACTCCATGGTCTGGCCAGCTTGTGAACTGAATATGAGTGACATCTCTTCCAGCTGTCCTTTCTCTTCCCTAGAAAAAGTGAAGTGTGGGGGTTTAACATCTCTCTCTATATACATATGTGTGTACATAAATCCAAGTCACTAGAGTAAAGCTTAAAGCGTGTGAAGTCTTGAGTCCTGCTTTGATATGTCACTGCTAGACTAAAAGAGGACATAGATTTTGATAAACATGATTATAAAACAAAATGAGAAAAACATCTCAGTGACATTTTTTTACTGGCTAAGATTTAGTATGGCTATATGAGCATTTCCCCGGTAATGAACCTCCAAATTCTTATTCAAAGTTGAATTACCCAGTTGTGGCAGAGTTATTCATACAATTATTTGCCATTGTTTCAGTAATTATACATCACTATTCTACCAGAACTGCAGAAGTCTCCACTTTCTTGCCAGGTACCACTCTTAAATTCCACAGCAAATATTCATTTTCTCTATATAAATATGATGTCAGTGGAACAAAGGGCAGACAGCTCTAAAAATATCAGCCCTCAACCTGCTGCAGTCTCTCATTTCTAACGTCAGATTGCTCAAGTGATGGAGCAATGTCCTTGTTAATAGTTAATTCTTAACATCCTGATATTCTCACTGACTTCACACTATGTTACAACTTTCTTTCAATCAGACCGCTTCCTGAGTAAATTTCAAAGCAACATGAGACAGCAGAATAGGAATTTCCAGCTGTAATCATGGATAAAGATGGGTGGACTCTGTTCCCTTTGCTGAAGATCTGTCAGCAGATTTACTCTTTGAATCTTAATGCTTTTAGCTATGACTTATGCTCCATTTATCCTCATTGAAACAGTTTTCAAAGGGCCTAAGATTGAGCATTTGGCCTCAGATGGTAAATTTTGTTCTCAATTACACATAGAGCAACTAACATGATTTCAGCTGTATAAAAGGTAGAAATTAACCAGCCTTAATGATTCTACACAGAGATAAATGGTAATTTTAAAATACTTATGCTCATAAATGCACTTGGGAATTTGTGATTGTCCCCCTGTGCAATTATCATGAGGGTAGATAATGGTGATCTGTGAGTCAAATTGATTTTAGTTGCAGAGGGTTATGCTGAGATACACACAAACCAGCAAAATTTCTGTGTTACAGAACAAACTAACGTCTAAGGAAACCACAGTGTGCATATTAATTTTTTTACTACTTCGCATATTAGTAGTTTCATCTTAAATGTAGATTGTAGAAAATTAAGGAAAATACATTTTGAAGTTGGGAAATACATATCTAACTCATATTTCTTGCAAGGAAGGACACTAAGTTTTCTAAGAAGTTTTCTTGGAAGCTATATGTTGCTTGGGAAAATACAGCAGAGTGTCTTCCATAGATATCTGACTCTTGTCTCTTAAAAGTACAAACTCCAAACCGACACTCCAGTTCCAGTCAGTCTCACACTTTTGAATCAACTTACATTTGTGATGTGTAGTTTCTGAATGACATAGTCTGGACATGTTTTACTTTCATTGATCTTCACAATGATGTCCCCAAATGTTGCAGATCCATTCTCCATTGATGGCCAGTACTGGGCACACTTGTTCTATGAAGATATGAAGTTACGTGAGCAGCATGACAGCAAAGCGGCAGAGAGCTGAGAGCTAGAAAAAAGTCTGATTTAAAATAGATGGCAGCTCAGTATAGTTTTTCCAACTTCTCACAGGTCTTGTCCTCTCCTGAAAAGGCTGGCACTGCTTAGGTAAATAATTCCAAATATCCAGCAATTTAGGTCTCTGACCTGAAGTTTATGGTCATTTTGAATTTAATTTCAGATGTAAAGTAGGGAAAAATACATCCTGTACACTAGTTGAAAAAGTGAACAGCAACTGCTGCTGGTGCCTGAAGGCTGTAGAAACATTTTTGCAGCTATTTCCACGGCTTCTTTTTCAGTCTTCAGTCAGGGATGTTGCTCTTGCCTGCCTATAACATCAACTTGGGTGTGCTGTAAATCTGCATGCTGCCAACATCTTTAAAAGCAGTTAAAACAGCAGATCCCCTTCTTCCTGCTGTACCTGGAATAAGGAACAAAAGCAAGCCAGAAGCACCCAACCTTCCAGTTAAATAAGGGGCAAAGACAACAGGTGAAAAATATTCTATTTAGGATTTACGGAGGACATTGCCAGGATGTCAGAATAGACAGAAGAAAAATACTAACCACACCTTTTATGACAGTTCTGTGAGGAGCTAGAGTTCTACCCTGAGCCCTTTTCTGGATTAATTAATTGTAATTTGGAGGCTCACCCTCTGCTACTTACAGATGTGACTAAAGTGATATTTTCTGATAAGACAGGTAATTCATAAGGCAACACTGTTTTGTCATGCTTTCCAATACAGGTTCTGCCACAACAGAACAGCAAAGAATGAAAACAAAGTACTAAGAAGAAAATGTAATTCAGCACAGCACAGCAACCCACTCTGTTTTCAGACAAAAGAAGGACAGAAAGATAGACAGAAGGATAGAAGGATGAATGTTTCTCACCCTCTTTCCTTCCTCACAGCGAGTCACCATGACAATAATTGTTGCCTTCTGTTCCCAGATCATTCTCCAGAAATCATCTGTGGTTTCATCCTTGGGGCCTAGCAGGAGATATTTTACGGGACTTTTTCAGAGTGCAGCCCCATGAAAACACACTTGCCTTCTTGACATGCTTAGCCATGCATTCTGAAAAGCTAAGCAATCACACAAATAAGAGCCACACACTTGATTTCATTATGGCTGCTGCCATGTGGCTACAACACTTTAAACGTCTCATATGTATCTTTAGTGCATAGCTACGAAATTTGAAAACTTTTGGTGTTAAATTATACAATATGAGAAATCTGCCTGTGAAGTAAAATTTATTAATCTTCACAAAATTCCCTAAGCAAAAACTCATTGACAACTATTTCATATCAAATTTCAAAATTTCAGATTTTCATTTTTTCCTTTAAATTTACAAATAGGCTTTTAGTACTCTAAAAGAAATGGGTGAATAAAGAAAGCATATTCTTTTAAGGTTAAAAATTACCTTGTGCAGCAATGTATTTTCTTGGTTCTTTGAAGCCCTAAAAAAGTACATTGTTATCAACCTTTAGAAAGCAAGCATGAACAGTCAGAGATTTTCAACTTTAAAAAACAAATTCAATATACAACAGTTCAATAATACTGAATATATTACAAAGTTGGAAACAAGTCAAATGGAAATCCTTAAAGGTGTTGATGCATTAAATGTACAGACTATAGGATTTCTTCAATAGCGTCTAAAATTTTTTTCAGTAAAAGTCACTCACATCAATATAACTTGCATTGATATAGTCCGATCCTGGATCTCCTGGGATCTCTGAGAGCTCAACACGGTTATGGTCATCTGTTTAAATAATTAAAAAAAATAAATTATATTATCTCAAGGCAGTGAGGAATCAAATATTTATAAAATGCACAAAAATTATAGCAAATACTCACATGGAAGAATATCAATGTAACGGTTTTTGTTCTGATTATGGCTCTTTTTGGCCTCCTTTATAGAAAATTTACTGAAAACTCTAGGAATACTCTGTAAAATACAATTTTTCTTTTATTAAATAAGTGTATATTTTAAATAGCTTCTACTTACAGTCAAATGCATATGGAAATAAGTTGGTATTACTGAATCTGGAAGATAACATTCTACTTTATACAATATTACTTCATATATTTCTTATATCTGAAGTAGAAAAAATTTCTTTCCCTCAATATAGATAATATATATCTCCACAATTATATATTATTTATATCCCCATGGCTATGCAGTAAGAGTATAAAACATATGCATTAAAAGGTACTTTAAAATGAGAAGTATTTAGACTGCTTATTTTATATTTTTGCTGAAAAACACTTTCAGGAAAAAAAAAGTACTGTCATCTTACAATGAGGAGAGATTGGTAGCAAAATTAACTGAGGCCTATTTGACCTTAGATGAGAGTTTGCTCAATTTTCTAGATTATTTATTTATTTCTAACTAGTACTTCAAACACGCTCCCAAATGGAATTTTTCCAACCACCTGGCTAAAAATCTGTGGTATGTTTTGAGCCAAGGACAAACCTGAAATTCATCCAAGAAAAGCCTTCCTTCATCTGCAATCTTCCTCTTGTATGTGTCCAGCAATTGCTCTGAAGGTATTGGTTCTATGTTGAGAAGTTGCCTCTCGTCATCTTTAACTGTGTCAACAAGTTGAACATTTATTGTTACTGATGTTGAAGATGTACATCACATTACTGAAACGTGATTCTTGCATTGTCAGGTGAATTAACAGAAGGACAAGTTTCTTTGTTTTAACGGCGTGTTTATTTTTTTAAAAACTGGTGTTGCCTGAGCCAGCTGTGAGAAGACAGGCCATGGGAATAACAGAACTTTTCCAGCTCTGCTGCCTGACTGGAGACACCTCCGGAGGAGGCCTCATGCAGGGACACTGCACCAACAGTGCTTTTGTACCAAGTGTCAACTGCCACATTCAGGTCACACACACAGCCCCAAGGCCACAGGAGTTACACAGCCTTGCCTTCTACTTCAGTTCTGATCAGTTATTGCCAGTGGTACAGGGAAATACTGTGCAAACAACCTACAAATGCAATGCATTGCCTAATTTTCCAAGTTTCCTCCAATTTATTCTCTGAGTAGCAATTATCTGTTATATCCTCTCAAATGACAAAGTAACAATTGAACAAGTTTTAACACCTCCTATTAGACACTTACAAATTTTTTATTTACATTGAAAAGTTGTATTTTTTAGTAACCGTGTATCTAAGCTAATGGATTTGAATCTCAACACAGTATGTAATATAGTTAGTTTCTGTGCGTTTAAGTGTTCTAAATAGTTTTTTTCTTTAAACTTTCTGGTATTGACTGATCCTGTCTTTCTTTACAGGCTTTGAAATCTTGTGCAAAAAGTTGCATAAAACGTTTGGTTTCACATTTGGGATATGAAAGCCTTCAAAATTTTTCAGTAAAAAACAACTGGCTAATGTTTAATTTCTTGTTTTGAAAAAGGCACACAGAAAAGGGAAATTCTGGTTGAAGCTCTATTTGATTCTGGGCTTAGTCTCAGTGTTAAAAATACCACAAACATTGTCTGGGATAATAAAACTGGGTTTGTAATTAAATACTAACTAAGAATTTTTCAAATACCGACAAACTTCCAGTTCATTAAGGTATAAATACTTGTCCTACAAATTTACTGAAGTATTTTTTCCTCTGTATAAGGTGTTATCATGTTGATATCTGTAATCTACGTATACAACCCGGAATGTCAACAGTCCAAAGGTGGCAGCAAGACCTGAAACTAATTTTATTTCCACTTGTTAAATATATAAAGACTCACCTGCAACAAGGTTCACATCTTCAGAAGAATTGCTGTAAGAAGCAAAAGCATCTGTAAACACTTTGACCAGTAAGACATATATATGATAATGAGTTAAATAAAATCAATTTTGTATGTGAACATCAAGGCTGTTCTTAGCCACCAAACTGCATTACAAGCTCTCTGTGAAACAAGTGCAACAACTGTGACTATGCAGAGTTGTTTAAGATCCTTGTCTTCCTACCCTGAGCACTATTGAGGGGGAGAAACGAGGGGACAATATCAAAAAGCTTTGCCCCTTGCATAATTTTGTCCATATCACCTACTGCAAACTTATCTTTAATTTCTTCACTGGAGTGGCTGCCCACACCATCCTTATTTCTCTTGTTTGCGATAGAAAACCAACTCATGCATAAAACATGATGAAGTTTAAATGCTAAGCAGCCAAAACCAAGTCAGTCTCTTTGGAGCTGTACAAGCAAAAGCAGTTTTGCTTCCCTAAGCATAGAAATTTGCATCTGAGCAAGAGCAGCTCCCTATCCCACTAAGGGGAAGGGCAGGGAAGGGAAAGGGGCTGAAGAGATGAGACACCAAGTTCTGTTGTTGCCAGAGGGCTGAAAGGTTTCAGAAGAAGTTGCCCAAACTCTTCTGTCTCTACCAGCAGCAAATGCCCCCTCACACATTGCACCACCTCCCCTCACAGCAATAGCAGAAGTCAGCCTGGCTCGCCAGGACTCTGGCACAGGCACTGGGGAAGGCAATGGCCACTCCTCCATCACCATGCACTGTCCTACAGAACTGCTGAGTCTCCTGGAGACTACTGTAATAAACGAAGTCTCCCTCAGATATTGTCTGGGGCCAACAAGTGTTTGAAAGAATTCCATGGAAGTGTGTATTATTTTCATTGCTTTTGATTTAAATCATGAAGGAAATATTTTCCAGGTATTTCTGAATATTTTTTCACAAAACTAGGGACAAGACATTTTGTTCTAACAGATCAGTCCTTCTGTGCCTTGAACAAGGGTATAGCAGAAAGATTCTATATCTATTTCATTGTGTTGTCAGACAAACAAAAAAATGAGCTTCTTTTGAAACAATTAAAAGGCAAAAGGATATCTTTTCCCAGTATTAATAAAACATCAAACTTGCAACATTTTTCCACTATCCACTGAGAAATCTTGTGGAAAAAAAACCAGAAAGCTCCTCCCCCACATTTTTGAAAGAAACATGAACCTTACCTAAGCTTTTTTTGGTGAAGATCATAGATTTTGTACAGAACCAGTAGTAAAGCAATTGATGTCACAATGATCAAGAATGCCAAGAATATAATCAGGGCTTTAGAATTGTCTGGCAACAGAAAAAGAATATATTTTTATTATTTTAATTCCTTTTTTTTTATCTGTATACTTCCTAGAACCAGGGCTCATTGATTTTTTTTTTTTTTTGGTTTGGTTTGGTTTGGTTTGGTTTTGATTTTATTTTGAGAAAGGAACTAAACAATTATTTCTATGTGTTTGGTTTAAGTTTACTATTCCAAAATAGAGAAGGGAATTTTATTTCTTCATTTCTTCATTTTATTTCTTCATTAAATTTCTGTTACAATTAAGCCTCTTCATTCTTTATTTCCCTTTAAACTCCCCATGTCCACCTGTTAAAATGCTACAACTCACTAGTTCATTGTTACCACACTTGTCTCCTGCTCTGTGTGACCTGTACACCCGAGTATTGGAGCTCTCACTTGCTCTTGACCTGAACATTGGGAATCTCTGCCAAGCCACAGATGTTCAGCTCTTGAAATGCAGGATCTGAACACGGGAAAGTAATCCTAAACTGAATAATTTAAGCTGGAGAAATTAATTTCTACTTGCATTTGAATGTTTCCTGAAGAAACCACAGCTGCGTAATAATTCTGAATTATGATCAATGACTTGACAACATGATCTGTTATATTAATACTTAATTAAGATAATATTTTTAAATGCAGATCAACTATGAACTATAAAACAGGCAGTTTGGATTTTTAATTATGAGCAATTTAATGGACTTCACAATTTACATTATTTATATTATGCTAAAGTCTAAAGGTAAAAAGGCTGTACACATTTACTTACATCTGGTTTTTATGCTCCCCCGTACTGCCTCCCCTCTATGTACATTGTTAAACACTGAGATCTGTATGCAGTGGGTGAGAATAATAGAGATGTTAAGATACAAAAAGCAAAAATTTCTGCATACAATTTATTTTGAAAATAAAGCACAATGGATATTGAAATTCATCCATCTATTTTCAATTAATCAATCTCATTGACAGCAGCATCTGCTATATCTCTGTATAGCCACTTATAGTGCAGCTCAGGTTTCTACCCAAGTTACAGCAAGATCTAGATCCAAAAATATGGAGATGACAGGAAAAAAAATTAGCAAAACAGGGAACACATCTTACAAAATCAAAATCAGATGCACCTCAAGGAAAAATCAACTTTATCTCTTATCAAGTCTCTCAAATCTAAAAAATAACCATGCAATATATAAAAAACCACTCATTTACTTCAACAGTACATATACAAATAGTCAACTGAATTTGATATTTTTAATACAAATTTCTGTATAGGAAATAATTAATAGAAGTTTAATTCAATAAGCTGGTTTCTTGCATCATTAAATTTGGCTACTTTAATTGGTGTTAAAATACTAACTATGTTTTGCTGGGTTTATGTTTTGTCATATACTTAACATTTATTCAATCTTTTAAATTTCCTTAATAGAAATTCCTATCAGATCTAAAAGGCACTTTGTAGTTTGTACGTCAAATATTTCATGTTGTTTTTTTTTCTTGAGTCTTCTATAACTTGACCCAGGGTCCTTTCCTTACCAGCAAAGGTCATAAGGTTTTCTTTGTTTTTCCAGTAAGAATTGGGCAAAACAAGTGCAAAGCAAAAGCCAGAGTTTAGAGACAGAGAAGCAAATTCCTTCTGTAAGGAACACTGCTCACTGCCTGTGATGTACAGGAAGCTTACAAGAATGCAGAGGTCTTGTGATATTGGGTCAATGCAAGGATCTCTTGCTCCTATGGGACCTCATCTTTATTTTCCAAATATAAAGCTCTCCTAGCAGAATCTGTCAGGAAACTGCTGACAAAATCTTGGAATAAAACCGAGAGTATTCAAGTTCTCTGATACTGCATTTCTTCAGGTAAAAACAGAGACAAGAGGGAAAGATTGTGGGAAATGAGTGAAACTGATTCCTAAGAGTAATAAAACTCCATCATTCTTACTGCTTATTTTCTTGCCTAAACTTTTCTGAGAGGAGCTATCAGGATATAAAAAATATTCCTACTGGACACAATAAGGGAATCACACAAGATCATTGATTTTGCAAGCAACAAACCCCAAAAGAGTGAAATGTCTGACAGAAGAGGAAATAGAAGGAGGCCTTCAGGAAAGCAAAGGGTTTGACACATTTTTGACGTATTTTGTATGGAAACAAGGACTGGCTTGTAAGAGGATGATGTAAGAACATAGGAAACAATCTGGACTGTTTTATGTCAAAAATCTTCACAATGAAAAAATCTGAACAGTTTACTTCTGAGCAATTATCTCAAGACTTAAATCCCACATTTATACTCTGATTGAAATGACAGTCACATATTCATTAAATGAAATATGTTTTAAACACTATGATATCAGTCATACTGAAGAAACTATTTTAAACCTTTAGAAACCTAAAATTTCTCTCTTTTGCAAGTACAAACAATCTATTCAGCTTGTATTTTTCTTGTTGTCAGAACCTATGTGGAATAGCACACAAGGAATTGCTTGATAGGTTAGGCAAACATGCATTTTATTTCCAAAATAATAGCTATTTCTTTACATCTGTAGCCTACAGATCCATAGATTAACTCCTCTAGCACTATATTTGCCTTTTTTTCCTAAAATGAAGTATATGCTTCAACAATGAAAATGCTGCAATATTTTATATATTTTAATATAATAAGCCTACTTACCTTAAATGTATAATTTGTCAAGTATGAAAGATCTCCTATTGTAAACTCACAATTCTCGCTGCTCTTATGGGTTTCTCCATCATTCTCCCAAGTCAATTCAAATATTGTTTGTGGTCCATACACTTTTTGATGTTTGCACTTTATTTGGACAGCATTATCAGCTGTCAACTTTGCTTCAACAGCAGTCACTTTCTCTGGAACTGTACACAAACGAAGTGTTACTGGTACTATTCTCATCATTTCAAACACAACATTTCACACTGTATGTGCTCACATCTGTTTATCTTCTCTCTTAATATAAATGTAATACATTTTCTTCCTTAAAAAATTCAGTCCAAATTTAACAAGATAAGTAAAATCAGTTTTGACTTAACCATAGGCTTATCTGAGCTGGAAAAGGTGTGAAGTGGAACTGAAAAGGCTGGGAAGATCAGAAGCCTACTGACAGTCAGGCTGCAAACACAGTATGATGGCAAATCTCTCTCTTACACCTGACATCACTTTCTCATTTGAAGAACATGGGATGACAGACAAAACAGGAGGACAAAAAGTTTTCCATGTGAGTATTCATTTCAAAACTTCTATAAATGAAATTTCCTGCCAGGAGTTACTGGTGTGTTAAAGCTGGCCTAAAACCACAACAACTTTTTACTTTTTAATGATACAGAATCCGTTAAGTCTAATCTGTGTTTTCTAACTCTAATTTTGTATTTTGCAGCAAACATGTTTCAGACTGAGGGGCACAGCCCAAGGAACCTTTCACTGAGAGCTTATAAAACCTTTCAGAAAGTAAATAACCCTCTCCATAAGGCAGGCCCATTGGCTACATTTCAGGAGAACATCACCATGGAAATTTTCTTCAAAATAACTTCAACTTGCAAACTACTTGCAGCTACTTTTTTCTTCATATAAAGAGCTAAGAGGTGCATGGCTTTACAAGCAGATCAAATATCTCATGTGGGTATTTTACTTGGCTGAGTGTGAGGTTACGACGTATCTGCTCGTTTTTATCCGCAGGGCAGATCTGTTATTCCTGTTATTCCACATACTACTGAGAGAGCTGTGACAAGGAGAAAGTGAACTCTTTTGTAGGTAATGTGTTTGTTGAAGATGAAAACACATTTTATAAAATGTAGGGGTTTCCTGCTTCCAAGGAATTTTGCTCTACTGATACATTGTGCTGTTCAAGAAGCCATAAAACTCTCCCACTATCTGCTTGACCATGTCATAACAGTTGGAGAAGGTCTAATCAATACTATTGATTCATGAAGGAAGCAACTTGTTATTTTCTCAAAAAAAAGAAGGGATATGAGGTTGTTTTGAGACCCATAAACTTATACTGTACACTGTAATCTTCCTGAGTTACTAAAATGTAAGTGGAACCCCAGAAAGTGGGGGCTTCAAAATATACTATGCTCAAACAAGATTTTCATAGAGAAAAGAATCGTGATCATGCTCAAACTAGGGCTGCCTAAAAATTAAAGCCATTTTTAAATAAGTCTCAGATCAAACTGTTTACCTTTATCAATTAATTAATTTATCCGATTTTTATTTTTGTGGAGCTTCAGTTGACAATTTTGATCCCTATATACTTCAAACCATAAACTAAAATTTGTTAGCTCAGTGACCCAGAGAAATCAGGGGATTCTAATCTTTACATGGATTGTCTATAAAACTGGCTGCAAAAGCTCTGCATATTCCACAGAGGGATAGGATTCAAATTCAAAACAATAGTCTGCCAGAAGCCCCTGTATTTCCCAAAGCTCTACAGAAGCACATTTAATAAAAACAGCAGTCAGGTTTAATGTTCTTATATATCCATTTCTACAGACTTTCCAGGAGTGCTAAAAGCAACAAAAGACTTAATTATTCCTGTTATTAGGGGAAAAAAGCAACCGCTACTTTAAACTATCATTATATCACTATCACAAAGATAATATTTTATTTTTCACTAAAAAAAAAATCTTTTGCTTATTCAATGAAATTAAAGGAAATATTAATTTAGTATCTTACAAGGTATAAGCCATCATAGTTTTCCTTTAGCTGTATATCTATATTAGCTAAATCTGGAGGTGGTGCAGCTAGAGCTAAAAAAGTACTGGAAGAAACTAGATAAATATGAGGGTTTGGGTATGTTTGGATTTTGTTTTATTGCTTTTTCCTCAAAGCAGGAACTAAAATAGTATGAGGCTCTTCATCTGAAGATTAAAAGGGGGAAAAACCCCAACAAAGTAAAAAGGACTGCATCCCTATTACGCCTTTTCTGCATCAGGAGAATATCTGTGAAGTCTGTTGGTTTGGGGTTTTTCTAGCTTCTCATCTAGATTTATCAATTGAACATGTATGGCAAACAGAGAACCGGGACCACAGGGCTAAGCTTTTGAAAGCAGAGCCCCAAAAATGTGCACAGACCTTTCTGTCAGCATAAGGGCTGGCACACATTTGTCTTTAACCTAATGTTGAAAGGCAACTGTGTACGGGTACACCCAAACTGATCGACACCCAGTACAGACATCAGTGCTGCTGTAGCCTGGGCAATGCAGGTCTGCCTCAAGCAAACAGGTAACTACAGAGCAGAAGGTACAGTCTGCACAGCTTTGTAGCTTGCAAGCCACAAAATAAAACAAAAATGTTTTTCATTCTATTTTTGTTTAATTTGAATCTTTTCTTTAGATTGGGACATAATGCTTTCTAAAATCTTGACAAAAATTGCAAATGAATGAAGAATTTTTTTTTTTTTGAATCTTATATAAGTAAGAACAATACTAATACCAAGTGCACAATTAAAAATAGATTAACATAAAAAAATTAAAGAAGAGACACTGATGAGTGTCAATACAATTATTTAAATGTTAATCAGTTTCTTGGTTAATAGCAATACCATGTATAAAATATAATGAACTACAAGAGAAGAGTACGTATTCTTTGTGTTATTATCAGCCTCATTCATAATAGTTAGCAAACGAGACTTACCTCCTTCTTGTGTTGTAAAGTTATGCTTTTTGGGTTGACTCTTAAGTTTTCTGTTTTGTTTGGAGTTTGTATATGCAGTCACCCATACAGAAACATTGCTATAGGGTTCAGGTATGTTGAAAGTCCAGTTAGTTGTGTTGATTTCCGTCTCCTTACAAAAAACTGAAAAATTAAATTAATTAATGAAATTAATGAAATCTATTTTATAAGCGTAGGAGCTCTTACACTTTATCAGAGCTACCTAAAACCACTGTCATGTGTATTTCTATATTAATTGCCTTTTACTTGGTTGCTTTGCCTTGCTTACTAATACTAAGTGAAGGCTCAGGAAGAGGAGGAAATATAAAACCACATTCTGCATTCAGCCTGGGAAGGGGTTAGTAGAAAGGTGTCACTGCACACTGAGCAAGTCTGTACTGGTGTGGTGTGAGAGATGTGTGCTTTCAGTGGTGGCAAGCAGGAGAGAAAGGAATTGTAGGAGAAGCAACTTGGGCAAAGCTATTAACCCACACTGCAAATGGGGCTTTGGTGGCCTGGGAAACTGGGGAGCAACAGCCTTCCCATGTTTCCTTCTGGCTGATTCGGATGTGACCTCCCTGCGCCCCCACATTACTACCTCGGTCTCCCACACTGGCCAAGCCAAATCAATCACAGAAACTGGTTCATGGGGCTGCCACCCCTTTGGGTAGTGGTCAAATTCAAGGCATGGAGAATGGGAGAGATTATTTGTATCTGGGGAACACAGGACCACGACAGCCTTTGGCTCCTGTGGCAGTCCAGGTTTACATAACCTGCAGTATGCGAATAGAAAGGATGAATTAAGCCAGAGCTAGCTTAAACCTAACGCATATTTATTATTATCAGGCTCTTCAATTTAAAAACCTCATTTTCCAGTCCTTGTTTTGAAGAGAAGCTCACATCTGGAAAATGTTATCCCAGTGTAATGACTACAAAATTAACCATTTAAATGTAAGATGGCCTAGACCAGCATCTCTGAAAGAGTGGTCATTTAGTAGAAGACAATCCTCTAGCTATACCTGTCTAAACATGTTTATACTAACTGCCATACTCAGGATCCCTTACTTTTACATACATTCTTGTTACTCAGAAGGCAGGTCCTGGTCTTCTCAGAGAATATATTGACCAGCTATAGCAGCATTTTCTGAGACAGAGAGCACCATTCTGCAAACTGATCAGGCAACTGTCAGAACTAATACTTAATACAAGAAAAATGAGAACTGAAGGTGACAGGGTTGTGTCCTGGTGTGGGAAACTGAATAATCTTAACTGAAGGTTCAACTGGAACAACCTCAAAGGAAAGAAATGTAAACGTTTGTTAAAAAAAAAAAAAAAAGGCAGTTTTAAGAGATTCCGATACGGTTTGACAGTGCATCATGCTTGGTGCTCTGTAATTATGTACATGCAATGAAGTATTTAACATACTTTTTAATATTTAAATACTTAAAATACTTTTTAAGTATTTAATATACTTACCTTGGCCATACACAAAGCATTGCACAAGGTAGCCATGTATGGGACCCTTTGAAGTGTCGCTAGGTTTCTTCCATGTAACTTTTACATTTGTCTCATTAAATTTTACATCAAGGTTTTCTGGTGCTTCTGGAGCTGTTGGAAAAGAAAAAGAACAATAATTAGCAACAAATGAAAATGCAAATATTCTTCTTTTTACCTACTTTGATAAGTTAAATTTCATCAGATACTAAAGCAAGATACCAAACAATGTGAAATATTTATTGTACTCTATTTCATTCCAAGAAATGATACATAAGTATAAACTGAGTATATGTAAAAGCATCATATTACAGCAATTTCATAAATTTAATTAATTCTGGATAAGGTGAATACAACAATGTCATATATTACTATAATTGTCCAACATTTCCAAATATTAACCATTGGTTTTGTTCTCTTATAATTTTAACAAACCATGTGTTTGGCCTGCATTTTTACCTGCAGGTTACCTGATATAGGTTGTTTTCTTTTATAATTCAGAAAAATAAAGCTAAGCTATTTCCAAGGACAATGCTTTGTAAAAATGTATCATTTTATATGGAGATATTCTTTGCAATTCTTCTATTATGCCTTTCTTCAAATCAAGAATTTAAGACCTGTTTCTGACTAGGCCTGTACTTTTCCTTATATTTGGCCATGTTCTCAACCTCCAAAACAATAACAACAACAAAAAAAAATCACAATTTCTGATAGGAAGAGAGAAAGGCATCAGACTGGAAGACTGAGACTGGGCCTGGAGAGGGAAATGAAGTCTGTGACTGCAATCACAGAACAAACACAAGGGGAGGAGACCAGGAGGGAGGAGCTGGAGGAGAACTTGAGCGTGGTGGAGCATGTTTCTCAAAATATACCTTCAACCGCAGGAAACACAGACCGCAGGAAACACAGGATTCATTGTAGGGGTTCCCAGAAATGTGTGGAATGTAAAGCAAAAATAAGCATTACACTTACCACCATAATCTGTAGTTATGGAGAAGCTTTGGTTGGCAACCACATTTTTATGAAAATACATGGTTCCATAGCAGTTGTACACACGGTTGGGTGATAAATGGCTCAGACTTTTACATGTCTTTTGATTTGGAGGTATGCAGTCTGGTGAATCTGTAGAGCTTACTGGATCTGTAGACACAAAAAGAGGTTGATCAATATTTTTTCCACAATTCCAAAAGTGCATGGCCCCATTTTAACTGGGATTTTCTCTACCATATTTATTCAGTGCAATTTGCAATAAACTGTCACAATATTCCAAACAGAAAAACATACGGCCTGATCCAATGTACAATCCAGTCCAAGTTTTAGGTTCTTTTGAAAGCTCTTATGATTTGACTTTTTTAGAAAACAGGTTTCCCAGAGAAATCATAATATGTCATCAGAGTCTGGCAGAACCCTGGAATGGCTTCCTATCTCTTCAGTTCCCTGAAAGAGGAAATTTCCAGCCCCAGACATTCATCAGACATTTTCCTGGGACACTTGAGGACAGTCAGCATCCATATCTTCCCTATCACACCAGTTGCCTTTGAGCCAGCATCTCCTCATGCTGGCTGGCTCCAGGAGCAGAGAGCCTGGACTCCGACCATCCAGGAGCCTGCACAGCCAGTTGCCCAGGCAGCCTGCAAGGGATCAGCTCACAGCAGACTCACCAACTGCAGGATTTCCAAAATATTCAGCTCTCCATCAGGCCTCCAAGCAGGACCTCAAAATCTCCAGAAGCCTCCAATCTGTGAAGCTGGTAAACTCAGCAAAAGATCTGTCTGGGTTTGAACTTTCCCCAGATCTGCAGTGCGTGGGGATGGTAGTTCCCAAACTGGTGATACTGGAAATTCTAAACTACACTTCCCTCAAACTGGCACAATTAATTTAAATCTGCCAAAAGACTAAATCTGTCATCAAAATACAACATCAGCATTGCTTTTAAAAATGAATGAATAAAAGTGACTTACCTGTGCAGACAGGAGTCACATCAGCACAGGCGAGTGAGCTACTCCAACATAACAATGCACATGTGCTGTTTTCTTTCTCAACTACAAAAGGTTCACTGTTGACTGAAACAGAATTAATATTATACATCACTGTGACATTGGCTATATTGAGTCTTTAAATAAGTTTACTCTTTATATTTTTTTACTTGTTCTGCAATATAAAGAAACAATTGGCATAGGGTAATATACAAAGAATTTAACTTCCAGTGTAAATAGCAGCTTTGAAGTGGTGGCTGGTTTTGCTATTGCTTACTACACTGCATATGGTCAGGGAAGTTAAAGTTCCCTTTTCCCTTAAAAATGAAAAAATTACATTTTTTATATTATACTTTACGAAAATACTAAGGGGTTTTAATGTGCAACTTCAAAATATCTTGCAAATCAAGCACAAAGTATGAAAACCTTCTGTCTGATTCTCTGAAAAGAGACAAAAATAGATGCTGAAACCCAGGGAAGCTGAATGACTACATATAAAAAAAAACCCACCAAAATGACAAAAAAACCCCACAAAACAAAACCAACTAAAAACACCACCAAAAAACCCCTGCTAAATCCCTTGTATATCTACCTGGTGGAACAGTAAGATAATTGTCTGGACAGGATTTAACTTGAACTGTGTATCTCATGCATTTCTGAAGATTTACTGTATAGGTGGTGGAATCCGCAGTTATTCTTTTGTTTTCCTCCACAATTAAATATTCTCTGGATATTGTGAGATTTCTCAGCTCAACGTCAGCCGTGTTATTGCTGTATTCTTCAATTATGCTGCTATCAATACCATCACCTAAAAGAAAAATAGCAAACAATGATTTTATGACAATTTTTAAAAAAGCATTAAATGTTTTATGGCACTCCCATGTGTTTTAAGAATCAGAAAATACTGAAAATTAGCTGCTCCTCATTCTTTATTTTTGTTTTTTATTTATCTTTTACTTAAGAAAAATGTTTAGTAAAAACAGAAAATTTCCTTAATAAAATATTCTTTCCAATAATTCTCTAGTTAAGAAAACTAAAAATTAAAAATATGTACATTCCAGAAATAGATTTACTTTCATTTAAAATGTTAGATCAAAGTGAAATACTTTGTTTTGAAATGTTAGATCATTTGTTTTTGAAACATTGTTTCATTTGACAGATATTTCACATTTTCCTATTCAAAGCATTTCAGAACCATCTAGTAAATAATGGCTATAGTCTATTCTTGAAAATTAGAGAGGCCTGTAATTCTGAAGAGAGATAAATCAATGCCTAAACTTTAGTTCTACATGACTTACGAATTGCAGTTTGCACCATGTGATTATCACATGATGGGGAAAAACTAGAGAGGGCCTAGTGGGATGAAGTAGATCAATTCTGCAGCCCTGATATAAACAGCTTAATGCAGGGCAATTCGACAGAACTGTAAGTGGAAGTGAGAAGACTAGAACTGTTAATAACTTTATTCCTACTTCTTCCAGAACTGGAAGACATTTTATAAAATAACCCGAGATGCTAACTGATTAGTTTTTTGTTTTCTTTGCCTTTTTTTTTTTTACTGCTTTATCAGCTTTACCAATTTTCTGCATTTGACTTTACTATTTGGTCACATTTCAAGACTGAGGGAGAATAAGAAGTTTGATTCTTACCACAAGGTAATGAAGTTGTCACTGTGGTTCCTATAAGAAAAGAAAACAAAATGAAGGTCTATCTTACCAGGTTTGTTTTTTTCCACAGAGCACTGGAAAAGGGTGACCAATACTGTCCCAAACTCTTCATTAAATATATTCAATGCAAGCAAACTTATTTAGCACTCCTCTCGCATTTGAAATAGGGAAGAGATTGTCAGCTATACATAACCCCATTTTTTAACTAGTTATTTTAGAGATCATGTGTCTTTCACAATTTTCCAATGACATCACCGAACTAGAAATCAAACTGTTTTTATTAATATTTCTGAATACAAAGTTACACATGAATATTCCAAAATCACACATTCTCATAGCAGTATGATAAGTTATAGCAGTTTTCCAGGATATGTATGGTATGGAATAGGTAACTGAACAGTATAAAATGTCACTAAAGAACCAAAATTTGCCTTCTTTTTGCACTGCCACTCTTGCCTTTGGAAAGAAATTTATACAACAGTACAGATCATTTTACAATAATTGTTACACTAAGGTATCCAAAAGAAATGATGAGCTTTATGGTATTTAGAAAACCTGTACAGAATATCTTCATCCTGAAAACAGTGGTTTAAAATATCCTAAGGTATAAATATTACCAAAAGAGACTGATATCTAATTTTTTTTTGTAGAAGATAGGCCCTATATTTGCCTCCCCCAGGCTGGGACTCACCTGGCTGAATAGTGACCCTCATGAGAGGGCAAACTGAGAGGATCCATTGTAGACTTACCAAGATTGTTAGGGGCAGAACACCCACAAATAAAAGCTAAGCTCAGTTTGTGAAAGAGCAGACAGCAGCCTACAGCTGCTCGAAGGGCAGTTAAATGTGATGGTAAGAGTCCAACTCCTGGATGTACTTTCCTCAAGAACACACACATATTTTACTGACCTGAGTAATTCCTTACAGCCCAAATGCAATTATAATGGGTGTAAGTGCTTGCATCATTAGATCCCAAGAAAATACTACTGCTGTGTGAAACAAAAGGGAAGCCACCAGAAAACAGAAGCACAGAGATCTTGGATGTATTCACACTTTTTTGCTGCTTGGGCAAATTTCTGTGAATAACAAGAGGAGTACTGACACAGTAATTGACAGATTTACCCCCCTACTACGTGCCACTGTGTGTAAATGATTTCTATTTTGCACTCGCTTGACAAGTAGCAAATCTGATATCTTTAATATTACTCATTAACTATTAATAAGATTCCTAAAAACACCCTTAAGTTTAATGCAGCTGTATGCCTAATTTATATGTTTAGGTTTGATAACAGAAATCCAAAATGAATTGCCTCATTCTAGCACATTTTCTGTGCTTCAAGCATCATAGTTGTGGTAACTGTGTGCAAGTTTGTCACCTATTGTGTGAGTGGGGGTGATTCCAGTGTTTGCTGGCGTGCTGACTGGTGAGGTGGTGCTGTGCAAGGATGTTGAATTGTAATCATCTGTAAGGAAATAAACAACATATCAGCATCAAAAGTGAAATGCATTCTTTCATATGGCTATGTCATCAGAAATGTCTTATACCACAGCCCTTCCCCGCTTTTTTTCATAGGGAATTTTTGTAACTTGGAGAAGAGTCTGAAAGAAAAGTGACGTTAGCATAGCAAATAAAACAGAAAATGAGTATTTTAAAAGGAAGCAAATTTTTAGGAGTATACCACTTACAAATGAATTTTCTGATGTACAAGAACCATTTTTGTTTTTTCATTATTTAGTCATAATCCAGGATGGAGTCAACATAAAAAATGGTGTTACAATTTGTCAACTGGGAAAAACTAAAACATTTTGCTATATTCTTATAGTAAAACACATTATGAATAGTGCTTGTGTTCTTTCAGAAACAAGAACCTTTCGCCAGATCATACATCTTGCTCACTATATTACTTACTATATTTCAATATTTATCCCCCTGCTTATAAACCAGACACAGGTTTCTGTATTCTTTTTCAGGTCCATTCCTATTGCTCTTGCATTGGCAGCAGCCTTCTTGACAGCAGCTGGCATTTTGATACTGCTGTGATGACTGCAAGACTTGGCCCTCAGATACCAGATCCTGGAAATAATCCTGGTATTGTCACTGTGCCAAATGGCAGACATCTTTTCTATCTGCTGAACCGTAAGCTGAAAAAGGCTACCTTGATGTTGAACTAAGTTTTCCCCTACAATTCTGAGAGCAGGGAGTGGCATCTAAAGGAAGACGGCAAACCTGATGAAGGACTCTCGGAGGCAATGGGAGTGCGTGTGGTGAGGGCAGCAGTGCTGTCGTGTGGTGGATTGCTGAGTTCCGTGGCAGGGGTGGAGCCTGCATGCGTGGACAAGTATGTGCTGTCTGCAGGAGAGACACCTGTGGTGAGAGGGACAGCAGTTTCGTTAATGCTTCGAGTCTGCCCGGCCAAGGAGGAACACAAAGCTGTCCACGACACAGGGCACAGTGCTGGAGCACTCGCACACTGGGAATTTGTTAATAAGCAAAGGCACACTGAACACTCAAAGTGTTAAGGGGTCCAACAGGTGTCAGATGAACATCCAGTGAGTACAACCCTTTTTGGCGCTGACTGTACCTCCTTCATGCGAAATGCTGTGTTTTAAAATATATTCAAATGCATTACTCAAAACCAGACTTATCTGTTATTCTTGCCTATGCAGACCGCATATTTCATCTCATGAAGTGAATGAAAATGCGTTATATGCCCTGTGAAGTAACCATGTGTGGGCAAAGGAATGAAGAAATTATCAGAAAAAAAAAAAATCAATGCAGTTCTGTCCATGTAAATAAGGTTTCTTACCAGGTGTGGTCATTGTTGTGTCTTCTCCTGAAAAAGAGAAAAAGAGAGAGAAAGTGTAAATTAAACTTTCAAGGAATTAAACATAGTCATATGCCAAAAATATGAAAAGACACATTCCTTCCTCCCAACTATCAGCTGATCTTTCCCTAGGGAATTACGCATTCTTAAGTAATATTTATTGGATGTAGCAACAACCAGACCCCCTAAAATATCAAGCATATGGTCATAGAATCACAGAATGGCCTGGGCTGGAAGAGATCTCAAAGATCACTTAGTTCAAACACCCCTGCCATGGGCAGAGATGCCACACAGTAGATCAGGTTGCTCAGGGTCCCATCCAACCTGTTCTTGAGCAATTCCAGGGACAGGGCATCCACAACTTCTCTGGGCAACCTGTTCCAGTGCCTCAGCACCCTCATAGTAAAGAATTTCCTCCTAACATCTAATCTAAATCCTTCATCTTTTAGTTTGAAACCATTCTCCCTTGTCCTATCACTATCTGTCCACACAATAAATCATTCTCCCTCTTTTTTATAAGACCCCTTTAAGTACTGGAAGGCTACAGTCTTTTACTAATTTTGGGGATTATAAAATTCCACTTTGACACAAGAATCCTGAAATCCATCCCCAAAGTTCCCTCCAGACATATCCCTTTAAAACAGCCTGCTGTGCTTTCAGCAAGGAACAAACCCACTTGTTCATACACTCCTTGCTAGGACTGTTCCATAAACTTTCAGCCACCTGTTTGTCTCTTCCTTTCTCCTCTCTTTTTCTACTAGTTCTTTCCCACTATATTCGTATCTTGGATTTTTTTTTTTTTTTGTGGCACGTGTTTTTCAGATTGTGCACTCTGTGTGGACAGTTCAGAAGATCAACAACAGCCACTAAAAAATCCCACAACCATGGGACAAAGTCACCTGCCAACAGTCAGCGATTTCTTTGTGCTCAGAACTGTCATGAAGCGTGTATAAGCCATGATATGAGTATGAATGTAAACAAAACCTAATGTCTTGTAAATATTTTTCTAGTGAGCAGTTGAATTTCCTGTGGACTGCATGTTATTCAGGACCTCTTACTACAAGTTAAAATTTGGAAAAAGCTGGTAGCCTGATATCCTACAGAAAAAGTAGCAACAGAAGTCAAATGAAGCTCAGCTAAAAACAGTGATGAAGAGCCAGCTATTTCTTTCTTTACAGAAGTGGGGAGAGGTGTTGCCTAAAATTTGATCCATGACATGAGGACATGGTCTGCCTACATTTTGCCTGGAATCATATGAAACTGTCAAAATAAAATTGCTCTTAATTGTAAGAGTATAATATCTAAAGAAGCAGTAGACAGACAACAGACTGAATAACGTCGGTTTAGAAGCCACTGTATTAGCAGGTCTAGTATGTAAATTCATTCTCCATATATTCTCCATTGAAACACAGACCACACATACTTTTTAAAGCTACAGAATGTTAGCAGATCTCCTAACATGAGAGATGTTACAGATAAGAAACAAAAACATAGTTGATCTTTTGAACTATCAATGTACCTTCAGCATTTGAAATCCCCCGTCTGGAACATTTCTTTACAACAATTGCATAATCTAACTATATATATTAAAATGCCAAGGAACCTTGTAAAAGCTAGCATTTATATAAACTCATATTTGTTCTGGGCAATTAATTTTCAATGCATTTTCACTTTTTTTTCTAAAATTCAGTGTTTGAAAACTGGCAGTTTTTCACTCTAAATTCCATAATGAGTCTGTTTTCAAAGTTGAAGAATCAATTATTCCCCCTCCTTCCCAAATCTTATTCTGGTTCAGCACATCAAATATACCTCAAACCAAAACTTAACTTTCTGTGAGCATCTACATAGATCAACTTTCACTTTAAAAACTTTTCCAGGAACAGAATACAAGAAGTTTCAGAAAAAGTCCTAAATTAAACTCTGCTCAGAGATTAGTGAAACATTCAGAAATACTTTTCGAGCTATTTGCTGATCTCTGATGCAAACATAATGGAAACAAAAATACCCATACATCAAAGTTCCCTCTTCCAAGTAGTGGGCTCATAAGCTTGTCACAGTGTTGTTTCTGGATGCCTCATTCACTTCCTTAAGATTTCCGTGAAAGTAATTCTCCCCATCCTCTCCCTTGTAAAGTTAAGATTAATGCTACTAGCTTAAATTTAGTCACTCACAGTGACAGATGCTAAATGTTATACATAATCATGGAACTCGAGGTTAGAAGTGACCTCGAGATTGTTTAGTCCACCTGCCTTGGTCAGACCAGGGTCTTAAAACAGTTTGGAACAGTCCTAGATTACCCTTTTCCCTCCTCCAACTAAGCACTGGTGTTTTTAGCAGAATTTCATGGCAGTTTTACATCCATCTAAGCATTTTAAGTGTCTCCCGCTCATCTGTGATTCTATTCTCTGACATGCTTTATTATAGCAATGGAATAGGATGCAGTTGAAAAGAATTCAATAGGTGGCACCAGAACACTAAAAAATCCTCTCAAGCAGCAAAGCAGATACATTTCTCTGTGTAACCTTATTGAGACATACTGGGTAAAATGAAGGAAAATAAAGAAGGATCCCAATACAGCAGACTCTGCTACTCCAAGATTAGAAGGTATATTGCTACAATTAATTTATTTTTTAAAAAATGTCCCACAGCACAGACAAATATGTCTGAGCTA
This sequence comes from Manacus candei, assembly GCF_025592945.1. Lineage (NCBI taxonomy): Eukaryota > Metazoa > Chordata > Aves > Passeriformes > Pipridae > Manacus > Manacus candei. The sequence continues at coordinate 19,297,114 of NW_026138053.1, forward strand.
AAAAAGTTAAACTCGAAGACAAAACCGTCTGCTCATGTTTATGTTCTAAAACATAACTCTGGAAGACTGAAGGCTGCAATCTAAAAATATCTTTTTAAATTTAATAATAATATCCAACCCTGCAAAAAACATGCTGTGCACTATGAAAGCCTGATGATTACCAAACTAATGAAGTTTGTATGAGTTTAAACAGGATGCTTTTCTCAAAATTTAAACTGCATCCAGCCATAAGACCTTTTGAAAATAATATGTGTAGATAATCCAAGGGGAAGAATTAGAGCATATACAAAGTTCCTACTACTGAAGGAACTTTTCTAAACTTCCCTTTCCCTCCTCCTGATTTGGCCACTGGTTGGTTCCTGCTGACTTGACTGAAAGATTTGCAACCCATCAGTAACGTTTGAGCAGATCTGGCCGTAAGCAGGTGCCCTGGAAAAAGATATAATCAGAATATCCCACAGGCAGATGGGAACGAGGCTAATGGCTTTCATTCCCTTTCCTCTCTGGCTACCAGTTGGCAGACAGAATGCAGCTGCTGGAAGAAAGAGAGGTTTTAGATGGAATGACAGGCTGCCAGCAAAATACACCTAAAAATGAATGAGCTGACCACTCTCCGCTGAAAGCTCAAAGACACACAGGCCCTGTGAGAGAAACATGGGACTACTGCATTATGAAGAAACCTTTCAATGTTCAACAAGAACAGAAAATGGAAAAACTGTGAAAGGAACCAGGCCACCAAAAAAAAAAAAAAAAGTCTATCACTTCAAAGCCCTGGGACAGCAGGCTGTCTGGGTCATATTTGGGAGTACAGGAGCTGCTACATCACCTCTGCAGTATTGACTGCACCCACTGCACTGAACTTATGTGTGGTCACACATAAGTCCAATCATATAAAGAGACAACCTGTTGCTGCCCTCTCAGGAAAATGCTTTCCACTTGGCAGGACCAAGCAACTCAGCAGGATACAACTCAGCCCTAGAATGTGTTAAAAGACACTGTATTTCAAGTAAGTCCAGGGTCTGATCTTCTCAAGGAGAAGGAAATGCCAGCACACATTTCCTGTGTGTGATGTTATTAATAACTCAAACTCCAGCTGATAAAATGGAAATACTGTTGAATTGGCATTAAGAGCCTAAAAATGTTATCATGTTTATAGGTGCAAAAATACATTAGCTGATGACAGGAAACATGCCTTTTAATTCCATTCTGCTGCTTAATTTGCACAGTGAGTAAAATGGACCCAGTTTTGTATTTCCTGCTGGGCTGGGCAGGGGACTGCGCTCGCATGATGATAGCTCAGGCTGTCCCCTCTGAGCACAGGATTGCTTCAGGATTGCATTCCTTGGTACACACAGCATAGAGAAGTCTGGAACGGAGGATGCCTCTTCTAATAGTGCATTTGGTGTTTTATCTAGTGTGGTACCATACCAGCTGGCTCTTCACATCCAGCTGTACTCCTCATGTCTTTGCCAGAGCTGGGAGGGGGCAGAGGAAGTAATCCTTCCTCTCAGCCTCCTGTCTGTAAAACAGTTGGCAGCTGGGTTTTGCTGCCAGAAAAAATGCTTAGTGATTCTGCAGAGCTGCTTCCCTTTTCCCAGGATCTCTCCAGCCTTTGGCATATTGGACAGACCCCAGCAACCCCCACCAGGCAGCATTTTGCACCAACAGCTTGTGTAGGTCCAGATTCTGTCTTCCCTCTTTTTACAGCTGAACAGCGCTGTTTCAGCGGGGTCAGGGCTCTTCACATCTGCACAGAACGCAACAGGATGTGGTCTACTTGTTCAGATGGAGTAAAGCTCTTTGAGGGGGTCTTCTAGCAAACAGCATAGACATTGCAGCTCCACTGCAAGCCAACACTAAATCGCAAAAAAAGAACAGTTCCTGGTGGGAGGTGAAGGGGTGAGTAAGGCAAGGAGCCTTACAAACTGCTGCCAGCTGCCCTTCTTTGATTTATTTTTAAACTTCAAGTGGGATAGGATGTAATTCACACCTACTTTAAGGCTCCCTTGCGTTGCCAGAACCAGCTAAAGAGACGTTAAAGTAAATGAGCATCAGGGCCAGAAATGTTACTGCTTCTTTTTGCTGCAAACACAGAATAAAGGGATCCATTGCTACTTTATAAACAAATCTAGGCAGACCTAAGAATAGATTAGCAAACACTTAAACATCTGAGTAATTCTACACCACAGAGGACCCCTCAAATTTTATACGTGGGATCATGTGTGCTGAAGTGCTTTCATAATCACAGACTGCAGAATTACACTTTATTCTTTATCACTGTCTCAGGGCAGCAGGGGTGGGGGGAACCCAAATCTGTTCCCAGTTTCTGGACAAAATGCTGCTTCTTGAAAATCGATTTTAAAAATGCCATATAAAATTCATATTAAAAATATGTGAAATTTTGCATGCTCTGAGTCAAAAAAATAAACTACTCATTTGAGTTTACGGGGTAGAATTTTCTCATGTAACTGGGAGAGCCCTAAAAAAAACCCCACTCTTGTGGTCATTGAAGCTGCAGCCATCAAATCACTTCAAAGTTATCCATAATCTAATTGGTAAAAGTCTTCATAGCCCTGCAGTAATCATAGGAATTAGAACTAAATAAATATTATAATATCTTTCCCACAGGCAATATTTACAATATTTATTTTCACCAGAAATTAAGGATATAATCTTGGAACAGTAAATTTTAATTTAACAAAACTCAGAAATGATCTGATTGAGAAATGCCAATTGTTTCCTTTTGGCACCAGGATGTAACATCCATTCTGACTCTTCACAATGATAATTAAAATAGTTTCCATTTGATTTCTCAAAATATTTCCTTTTGTACAAGTTCATTAATAATTGCCTCCCATAGCAACTCCTTAACACAACTGTCCTGTTGCCTCAGAGCCTGATCCTGACATTCTTTCCTACCACCTTTAATCTTTGGTTAAAACATGTGTCTGGGGAGTCAAAGGCCTTATTGTTCCCAAGACACGTGCCAGGGCTCAGACCTGATTTGCACTGAGGAAGCCTTGGCTCATCCTGCAGAGCACAGCTCAGGAATAGGTGCAGGCCTACACTACAGCTAATGTGATATTACGGTTTTGTGAAAACTGACTTCCGAAATTCATGCTTGCTCTATGACCCTCTCCTTGCTGCCCACCTTCCAGGACTGGAATTATCTCTATCCTTCTCTATTTCAGAGTCGCCTATAAGCACTAATCAGCATTTACAGCAGTGGAGAAGGTGAAAAATTCAAATTAACCAGCAATCAAGTACAAGGGCAGCAGCCAGAAGAAAGAGATGGAATTAAGAATTTATAGCTGACAGATACAAGGAGGAACATAACACTACAAGCTCAGGAGAGAGGAGGAAATACAAACATCAAAGTTTGTCAGCATTCATCAGCTAAAACAAATTAATACCAGGTATAACTTCTGCTAACATACTGAGCCTGTCTTAAGAAAAGGGTGACGAAAAAAGCACAAGAAAAATCCTGAAATAATATTTTTTCTCAATTAAACTGAAATCAAATGAAATATTTCTAGTCACTTACAAAAAGTAATTTTCTGGTTCTGATTATGCCAAATAAACAGAAGAGTTTAATTTTTCCAAAGAAAAATAAAAACACAGACCAAAACAGACATTTCCATCAAGAAATATTTACTTCATGGAAACAACAGTTGTTACCAACGATACGTAGAATTTCTCAAAACCATAAACCTGAAGTAGAATAAACCCCAAAAGCAGCAAATCAAGTCCTTTCTCTCATGTACACAGTTCTTGCAAACCTAAAATAAACATGCAGGAATATTGTGTACTTAGCAGGTAGAAGGAAGGCTTTCCTATCAATTGCACTATACTTTAAATGACATCCTTAGTCTTCATAGGACGACTTTAACTGCAGTAATCCACTTGTAGAACTATAGCTAACGACACCTTTGCTACTCTGTGGTTTCTCTCATGCTGCTTTACTTCTGCCTTTCTTATACAGAACCCTACTCAAAAGGAAGAGGGTGCAGCTTACTGCGGTTTAGAGCTTAAGTGCTTCCAAATGGTGAAACTGAGTTACCATAGCACCCACATGCTCAAGCAATCAGACCTATGTTAGGGCTAAACCACTTCTCTAGTGCACTCATGAAATTTCCCTATTAACCTCCTTTTCACCACATTTGCATGTGTAATTATTTTTAGTTGTACAAGTTCATTAATATGACGCGAGGGGGGGGGGGGGGGGGGCAGAATCTTTGGGATAAAGTCCAGGCTGCTTTGCAGGGAATACTTGTCACCATGCAAATTATCTGCAAGAAAGGAGAATATCAAACCCTGATGCAACAATTACTTCCACTATGAAACACTGGCTACTATCCCCAGTCATTAAGAAACACCTGTACATGAGGAATGTGATATTTGCTTGGCAATTTTGTGCTACTCACAAAAGAATATATAAATGTGTTAATATTTGCTTTGCCCTTTATATATTTTTAGTATTTGTGCACACACAAAGTCATGAACCAGATGCACATTGTTACCATGCTAAATTGTCTGCTCCCCAGTTCCTAATTTTAGTCATGATTTTTCTAGCTCTGTTGTACCTTTCTTGATCTTCCTTTCCCACATCTACCATGAGCAGAAAGAAACACTTGCTCCACAGTGTTCTTCTTAGTTATACAGACAGGCTGCTTCTAGATTTGCTGAATGGATATTGTTTATGGCAAGCAGAAGGAGGAAAGATCTTACAACTATTACATTGTCCTCGCAATTCCTGCTCCCATGTTTTTGCAATTACCAACTCTATTAGTCCTGGGGAGCTATGGAGGACAGCTGAAGGCAGCTCAGTTCTCAAGAGTTTTGATCAGAAAAAGAGGCTACAGCTGAGAAATGACTGTGATAAAGTGAGTGTGAGGTAGGGTTAAACTACTTCATCTCAGAATTTTTCATTGCACCATGGCTTATTTAAATATCTGACTTGCTTCTCTGCATCTCAGAGGCAGATATCTCTGAGCTCTTTCAAGATTAAAGCATTATCTGATTTCGTAGATCTTCCTGATTGCATATTGCTTTTTATGTAATTTTGCCAGCAATAGAAAATGGGTCCCTTGCTCTAAAAAACAGAAACAACTTGAAAATATCTCTCTAAATTACCTTTAATCAGCTCAAACTTCAAACCATGAACAGTTTAGTACCATATCAAGAGTGAGGGATGGAACTAGATGATCTTTAAGGTTCCTTCCAACCCAAGCCTTTCGATGAGTCTATGATTCTAGGATCAACATTTCAGCCACTGACAACATAAAGCCTGTTGAAACCAGAAATATCTTCTGTTTGCTAGAGACCTATTAGCATGAAGTCTTTGCTTCAACAGCTCTGTGCTTACTGGGAGCATTATGTCAGTGAGGACTCTAATCAGTGATTTTCAAAAAGATTCAGCCAGTGCTTTTTAAAAAGAAAAGAACATTTCTTTCAAGAAATGACATCTGCCTGTGAGTTATTCCTTTTTGTAACAGTATTTTTCTCTGATCCTCTGCTATGTTTAAAAACCCAAACAAAAATAGCTAACTGGCCTGGAGGAGCTGAGGGAGGAGGGTAAACAGTTGATATTCAGCTGCTCTGAACATCTTTATCTCCAGTTGACAATACCTGGATTTGCAAATACTTAGCTGTCCTACAAAATGGGATCAAAACACAATCAAAAATGGAAAGAAAACACATAGACGACTGAAAAGACACCTTAATGATTCATTTAAGCTTTTTTTTTTTTTTCTGGTAACCTTAGATACACATTGCATTCTGAGCCAGTAAAAATTTTAGATGAAAGTCTGAATTTCAAGGTCAGGTTGCTTATATTCATTTCATATTATTTATAATGAAAAATTATCAGTATTCTTCAATGTTTGAGTCAGAAAAAGTAGAAAAAAGGGAAAAGAAACATTTCCAATGCTACAAAATAAAGATTAAAACAAAAACAACCAAGCAAAAATTCTTAGAGAAAGCCTAAGGATCCAAACAGGATCCTCAAACAACATTCTAGTGCTGTGCAAATTCATAAATCCATCCTTTTAATAGCCTCTAAAACCTTCTTTGATTGCTATGTATTGCATATTTTTTAACGATAAAGGACATATGAAGCAGTGCCATGGCTTCACCTTGGCCGAGGGCTGAGGGCAGGGCAAGCAGGGCTGAGTGCTGGCAAACAGTCTCATTCCAGCAGCACCAGAGTGTGATGAACGATGGAGCAACAACCCACCAGAGAGCAACACTCAGTGTTGCTGCAAAGCCATAGTGGGGTCTTCCTGAGGGCTGCTCTGACAGCCCCTGACTATCAAGACCCTCAGCAGGGCACTGTTCCCACAGTTGTTCTGCTCACAAAGGTGAAGCTCCCAGTAATTCAGCACTGCTGCAAAAATTATGCTTTTCAGACAGCGCTGTGAATATAAAATTCCTGATACTCCTAGAAGACGGCAAATGGCTCAAAGGAGTGTTGCTCTGAGGACTGCAGTGACATTTGGTGCTACTGAGCCAAATGCTGGGGCTGGAGTCAGCTGCTGTCTTTGATGAGAACAGGTTCAAATGAGAATGCTGGAGTCAGAGTTAAGATCTGAGTGAGGATCTGACTTTTTCTACTCACAAATTTAAGTTTTAATTGCATTCTCTGATGATTGTTCAGTTCAGGGTTAAAGAAAACTAGCTGCTTTATTCCACAGCAGAGTAATGCATGTGCCATTGCTCTGTACCTCCAGTGCACAGTGCTGGGTTCTACTGTGCTCAGTTACTCTGCCTGCACAGCCCCAGCCTTTGAAAGATTCTTAACTGCCACAGAAAGGCACAAATCAGAATAAAGATATGGCACAAAAATTTCCTTTTCCAGTGATCTGTCATTTTTATTTCTACAACTTCTTGCTCCGAGCTTAACAGGACCCTCAGCAGTCCCTTTGCTCCCTGAGCTGAAGTCCCAGCCTCACATCTCCAAGCAGCAATGCTCTAAACTATCCTGCTAGTCTCAGTCATCTCCTATGACCCAGATTTCTTCCAGCATGAAGAGAAGATCCTAACCAGCACTGGCTGATAGACAACTAGCTTCTGTTTCTTGAAAGGATAGAGTACAGAGGGAAAAAAATCACGCAGCTCAGTGGAGAACTGTTCCTATACCAACTCTGCCTGCTGGGCAGCTTCCTCGCCCTCCCGGGGCTGCCAGCTGCACCCAGCAAACTCTCTTTGTTTCAAGGGAGAGTGATTTTACTTGGCTACTATCCCCACTTTTTTTATTTTCCTCCAGACATTCAGGCCAAACATGATCAGAACCGAATGTCCTTCATCAAATATGCTACTGAAAAACATTTTTGTTATTCATAAAATATTGTGACAAACAGTATTCACTGACCAACAGCTAAATCAACTGCATGCTTGTTAGGGTACAATTTAAAATGTGGTAATATATACGTACAAAATGTTGACGGGAAGCATCACATAAGAGTCAGATTCTACCACCATTACTAATTCAAAAATCATATGAAAAGTAAATCATTCAGTGAAGCATCTTTTAGAAAACTGCCTGTTAAAATTTATCAATAATTTTTTATTGAAAATCAGAAATTACCACTATTTAATTAAAATTTCTTGTTCTCAGCCAGAATGAGAAAAGGTGGGACTGTGACCAAGTCCTTCTCAGGGATTCCACTTTTTAGTTACATACTGCATGAGTGGTTGGATGTACCCTTCATTTCTGTGCCTGTGTAACATCCCATGCAAAGTGGAGATAGTGGCATATTGCAATTAGAAATCCATTTAAAATTATGAAGTTTGCAGACAAGGGATCTGAAAGTGACATAAAGAAATATGCTCACATCTGTCTGATTGCATAAAAAGGAACAGTCATAGGGCTACAGCGAGAGAAACTCCTAGAACTGGAGCTCCCCAGAGGGCCGTGCACACACAAACCAAAGCCTCCCACTATCTCCAAATCTTTGCAAAACCTGAGCTCTGTCCCTTCAGGGAAGTTGAGCCAGCACTATCAAGAAGGGGCCTGTACTTCATGTCACATCAGAAGCAATGATGAACAGATTTCAGAAGAGAGCTGAGTACACACAACTTCTCCTGAATTCAATAAAAAATGTTAAGTGAAAGTGATTTCTTGAACCCCATTCCTTTTTTATTTTTCTTTTGAAATCAGATCAGCAATTTTGGTGCCCAACTCTGGGCTGTTCACTGCGTTTTAAATACGTGCTTTTTTTCTCTTTCTCTATTTGCTATTTTCATTATAACAAATGTGAGGTGTGAGCTCCAGCTTTAACTAACAAACCATCTGATAATCATAAGCAAAAAGAGGTGAAAATAGTTCATCTGATTTTGCTTTAAATCCTGTGTTGACTGTCCTTTCCTAAAAGATAGAGTATGCTGAATGTTTCAGGAAATGAAAATAAAGGCTTGGAATGGAAGGATTCTGCTCTGTTCACAGGGATTGTGGTGCCCCATATTCCAGCAAAGAACCTGTGAAATCTAAAGCTCATGTTTCTTGGGATTTGAACAAGACTAATTTCTGTACCACTTAAAATAATTCAAGGCAAAAGGAACATAAACATTCTATGCTTCCATCTTTTGTATGTGGCAAGCAATTTTCATTAGCATTTCATAGTTTCCTTTTTTCATTATAATTTTTTATTTTAAAAATATTAAGTGATGGTCTGGGAAAGAAAAGTAAAATCAAAGACACTAGATAAAGATGCGAGATAAGAATTTATGTAGGAAAAGGATTTTATGGACCTTTCAATGTATAGGGACCCAGGGAAAGCCCTGAGGCCAAAGTTAAGAGAACATTGAATTTCATGCTCCAAATAATTTTACACTCTTTATGTAGGCACAGCTATGCACAAGCAGGAAATTCCACAGACCTGTAAACATTTCTGATGTCTAATAATAGGAAATATGTATATAGTAGCATTACACATCTTATGACAATAACAAGAACAACTACTACTTGGAAGTGGGAGGTCAGAAACCCAATTTGATCTGTAAAACAAGTATCAGTTTGTACACACACATACACATAGATGGAGCAGTTTGGAAGTAGCATGTGTACTGTCTTCTGGGAGGACAGATGGAAAAGCTGAAGCAGAGCGACACAGAATGTGCAAAATGTGGGTAAGATTTGTCTCTCTCAAAGCCTACATTTTACAGCATTTGGTTGAAATCCTGATGAGTATATGACCAAACGACCTCATAAAATTAACTGCTCTTTCATTTTTAACTAAGGAAATATGTACAAAATTTCTCAGTTGTGTGGATTAAGGCACTTGAAGACATTATTTATCACGTATTTAGCATTTCAAAAGTATGCCCCACAAATTTGCTAATATGAAAAAACTACAAAAGAGAAAAAGTTTTGGTAGTTGTTCAAGAAAGTACTTCTGCACACAAATTCATCGTTGACTTAAGTAAGAATTAAGCCCACAGTTTGAATAAAGATGACGTGAATATAGACTGCTACAGAGTCTGGCATGTTAGCAGATAACGCATAAGCACATAAGAACTCCAATAACCCCCCAGCAACAAACACAAATAGGAAGTGGGGACTGACAGTGCTTAATTCAACCTTCAGCTCTGCTGGCTCAGGAAGGCAGAGAGCTTTTTCTGTACCTTCATTTGGGGCACATAGACCAACTCCAGTATGGAATTACCTGGATTTCCACGGGCTCCTCTGAACCAGTGTGTATACTGTTAGTACTTGGATAAACTGAACTATGATCAAAACCCTGCACAGTCTACAGAACCCACACCCAAACTCTTTGTCAATTTGTCTGTTTTGGTAATACTTGATGCCGCAAACTGAAACTTTCAAGGCAGTTTAATTCATGTCAAAATTATGAAAGACAATTTATAATGGTGCCCAACAGTGCCCAAGGCAATTGAAACTACAATACTGAAAGACAAACGAGCTGCAACATTTTAGTTAGGATTATCAAGAATATCCTCACATCTAGAAACTCTGAAAAATCTATAAAAAAGTAAAATTCTTAGCTCCTGGATTTCCATTTTTCTGCACAAGATTGTTTTGTAGGAAATTGTGGGAAAATCCAAGGTCAAGAATGCATGATGCTCTGCCCATAATGTCTGCTGCAAACCCAATCAATTCTGCATTGTTAACACAATAGGATCTTTCTTTCCTTTTGGAAATAAATTATATTCTTTATGTACACTTACATAGCCAAGACCCAAAGAAATTAAGGACAGACCAATGGCATCTGCAGTGATGACAGGATAAAGTCTTCTTTAGGTTGACGAGGACAAAGAAAATATTTACAAATATTATTAAACTTCCAAGAAAATAAGGAATGCAGTGATCAGAGATGAATAGCCAATCCTCCAGGGCCACAGCAGATAATGTAAAAGAAAATTGAATTAAAGGCTGTCAACATATTTTGGCACATATATGGGGCAGACAGCTACCCCAGAGGAACACAGTTCTCTGATGAATGGAAATGGAACTTTTGAGGTGAGTGGCTGATGGCTGAGTGGGATCCCACTGTGCTTGGTATCACAGGTATCAAATTAGAACAGTTGCAATATATTTGACCTGTGAACAAGAGTCTACATTACATGAGGAATGTGGGCCTCTTGCCAGAGCATTTGCTCTCTAGCCAGGAGTGCAGGTGCTTTTACTTGTGCAAAGGTACACAATGCTAAAATGGCTTAATTGCCAAACTTGATTTGTCTTTCAGTTTTAACTTACTGGCAGTTGCTAATGAAAGTTATCTTGTACCACATCAACATTAATGAGCTTTGGCACTACACTCCCAAATGTGATTGTAAAAATCCTGCTTCTGCCACTTGTTGTGTTACTGCTTGTTCAGGGGCCTCTCTGTCTTGCTTTGCTGTACCATGTAGTCATGTCCTTTTTGACTATGAGTCATTACAGTTAGTCAGGCATTTGGTCAAACTCCCATTTCAGTTTAAATCAACTTCAGTTTAGATTTGAGTAGCTTCATCATGGGAGGGTTCCCATTATCTTGTTAAATTTCTGACTTCAGATCTTAGGGGACAAAGCTGAGAGATCAACACTGGTGTTTACCCATTAGTCAGCTTGAAGTTTTGCTCACTCTTCATACGCAGGTTTGGCAGAGATATAGAGACACCACACAAAGAAGATAAAACCCACTGCAATCCTCCACCTCACTAGGGGGAGGCAAAAGAATTATTTGAACACTTAAAAGTAAAAAAAACTGCTAAATGTGTTTGGTCTCTAGCAGTAAGTTTGATCAACAAAATGTCTTCATGTGTTCCTTTCCCAGGCTCTGTGTTAATGCTGACACTGACAACAGCTTGTGATGAATGGGCTCGGAGGGGGGATTGGGGATAGCTGCAGGTCCTGCAGGGCTCCTCTGCCCTCTGTACATCCACTACCCAACAACGCTATACTCTTTGCTGGGAAGCCTAAAATTGCAAAAGCCATCTGTGATTGGCTACTTTTTGGGTTCGATTTTTTTGCCTCCTGCCCCCTCTACCATCCAATGCTTAGAAGCTCCTGATTCCCTCCTTCTGAAGCAGCTTCCACAGATTACCTCTAAACTGGAGTGGTCTTGTGTTCAGGGGGCTGGTCCTTTCCTGCCTGACCCTTCATTATCTCACCATCGTGCACCTGCTTATGTCACACTCCAGGAAACTGGCCCACGACTACGGTGATGCCTCCACATCACAAATATCTCCATGTAAAAGATGTGTTCAGTCTTCACAGCCTAAACAGTGACCTGTTCTTACACCAGGGTTTCACTAGGAACTTAGAGCTGCTTCAGAATTGTCATCTAGATTGCCTGTTTAGGGATGCCTTGACAGCTTGCTATGGCTCTGCTAACTTGATCAGAAATTCTGAAATTCAGAGGAGATAAGATCAAAAGATCAGTGCAGTCTACTACAGAGACAGTAATTTAGGTTTGCTTGCCCAGCAAGCCTGTGACATATAACCATGGCACTAAGTTTATCTTCCTAGTCTTGACCAGATTTCAATGGGATAGTAATGTTTGACTTCAGGTAAACTAGAAAGCTTAATTAAAATCTATGTTTCTCTTCAGATGATAACATATTCATTTCCAAATGAGTACTTCGAAAACCCCGTCAGCCCTGTTTAAGTTTATGGCTAAAGAGAAATAAAATTTAAGTTCCTAACATTATAAAATAATAAAAATAAAACGTCAATTTCCCCAGTCTATAATTTCATCTGAAATGTATAGGTATTTCAAAAATAAAATACATTTGAATTTTTCAATAATTTTAAGCTGTGTATTTAACATGTTTTGTGCAAGGATAAAAACAGACATGGGAACTGACAGCAAATAATGATTACAGATGTGCAAGAAAAGTTGCATTAGCTACAAATTATGGGAATGTACTCATGTTCACCTGCAAACCTGATATGGCTGACAAGTAGCCAGAGCTGGTTTTGCTCCTTCTCTGACGCCACCAGGAAGAGACTGGTGGTGTCAGAGACCCAGCAGAAGGTCTAGCTCACAGGGCTCGCTTTCACCTCCACACAGTATAAGGGAAATCAAGCCCTTTGCTGCTTTAACAGTGTTTGGAGCTAATGGACTTCTTTCAATTTCCTGGTAAATGGCAGCCTGCAAGAACTATATGGTGTGACAGGATGTGGGTGCCTTAGTTTTATCTCCATTTTGCAGAGCACTGGTCTATAAGTAGCAAAAACAGCTCTCAGCTTGCATTGTGAGCAAGCACCTTCCCAGTCCCAGGAAGGCTGCCTATCAACCCGCAAATGAGTGAACTTCCTCACTAAGGTGAACTGCAGCAATGTACAAAAACATTAACACTTCAGCCTACATTGTTAGAAGACACAGAATTTTGCAAAAGTGAAGTACCAGAAAGTGTAGCTGCCCTAATGACTCATTTTTCATTTTTAGCGTGCTGTTTTAACTACAAAGCACTACACAGGCAACCACCACAATGGCACAAACCTCACGGTGCATTACACTATGAGACAGCTAATATCTAAGAAATAAGACTGTAGTTTACCTTCTATGAGCATTACACAGAATATCCAGTGACTGTCCTGGACTAGGATGATCCAACTTGCCTAGCACAAACATCCAAAGTACTTTTTCCTTTTATGATTCTGCTATGACTATTTCAAGTATTCTTTAATTACTGAAGTTTCATTGATCTAAGGTCCAAAGATGACTTCTATAGTACACTGAGTACCTCCACCATAGCAACTGATCCTTAGGCAGCTGTTTTTTATTTCTATTGAAAGTTCATATTCATAAGTCCTTCAAGAAACGTTGTGTGAATTGCACAACATTCAGCTCTGAAGCTTACTTTATAAGGACAACACTTATAAGCTTTATGAAGAGTTCTTTCCTAAAAGAAATCTTATGTTAGCATCACTTCAGGTGGATTTCCAGCTTCAGAATACCTCTGGTTCCTGTACAACTCATAACCCAGCTTTTTTTTTCTTCTGCCTTTACTGCTCCCTCTTCATTTGGGCTCAGGCACACACTTGCACAGTGTGTTGTCACAATGTCCTTGCAGGTTCTAGGAGTTCAGTTTATGTTTGCATATTTTCTTCCCAGACATTCTAAAATCCCTTCTCCTAGAGCTAACTTTTAAACACTTGTCCAAGAGAAGACTAGTGCTGATATTCCACAGAAATAGCTCTGGGGATTTCAGAAATGTAACTTATACTGCTTAAATTATACCCAGAAGATAGCATATATATTTGAAATACATCACATTTATGCAACATACTTGCATCTTTCATTCTCTAATACCAAGTGTGCATATATTTTTATAAGACTGGTTTCAAGTACCTATTTTTAAGGTAAAGCTCTTCATGGTACATCTCTGCCAAGGTCTTAAACTGTGCAAGAAGTCCTTTTGTTAGGTATACTGGGAGCTTGATACTACTGAATAAATTAACTCTGTTTCTTTGCATGCCCTTTTTCCAGTCTAACTTAATGGTATTTGCAGAGAGATTCTACATATGTGTTTCTTTTCTACCTTATAATTCTTATGAATTTTTTTATTTCATAGTTTGCACTATTAAGCTTTTGAAAAATATTCCTATTAATACAATTTCTCTAATTTACATAAAAATCCCAAATAATTCTTTCTGTCTGATTAACAGAATTACAAAAATTTAAAAAGAGCAAAAAAAATTAGCTGACTTCAGTAAAGTTGGCCTGATAGACAGATAGTAAATGACATTTAAAAGAAATACAGAAAAGTAATTCTGTTTAATGATTAATCTGCTGACAGTACAAAGGTAGTGCAATGGACCTGGACATGTCCTTGAAATGCCTCTGGCCTTTGTAAGTCAAGAAAGTGGTCACAATTGGTTTTTGCAGAAGGTGAACAAGCCCTGCATGTCCAGAGAATCCTTTGAACCCCCAGACCTGGAGAATCTGTCCTGTATGATGTTTAAAACTTTTTTTTTTTCTGTAACATGCAGATGACAACTGTCTGAGTTGAGAAACTAAGGAATCTTTTCAACTTCCTCTATTTTCCTCATAGCAAGGTTTCACCTACAAAGAAGGCACAAGTTGGGATAGTGCTCACCAATTGGGTCATTACATTAATAAATTCATCAAAAGTAATATTAAAAATATGCACCAGTAAGATTGCAAACACTGGACGCTTAAATAATATAAAATCTAATTATTTTTAGCAAAGAGTCATCAAATGAAAGGCAAATGTTCCATAAAGATAGTGAGCAGAGAGACCAAGACAGGATCTGTTTGAAATCAAACTGGTTTCTCCTCCAGCAACTGCATTGTGAAGCATCTAGATGGAATCTGTGGTCAAGAAACATTCAACATTTCAAATACTCAGCATCACACACTGTCAGTCATTCCCAGCTTTCCTTATTACAAGTGAAATCTCCTGTCCCTGTATGAAAAGGAGTCACAGGGATTTGGTTTTGAGCTAAAAGCTTTGAAGCACTGTTTGTTCTGAAATGTGGCATCACAATGAATTTTGTGACAGATCATTTCCCTAATGATAACATTTCCTATAGTGAGACTTCTCATCTGCCTTTATGACTGCACCAACACTGCAACCACATGCACTCTGCAACACCTTCCACCTCTGGTGAAAACACTATTGTATGTCCACAGATTGAAACAGGACTGTGTCACTCTGACCTAAGACATGGGGTTAGGACTTTGCACCACCAGCACAGCTGATCTGTTTTGATTTGGGGGTTGTATTTCTTTTACAAAAGTTACAGATGGTAACTTTTATAACAATCTGCCTCACTAAAACCTATCATGATGATCATGTTAATTCTCATTTGCATTTGCCTCCTGCAAGTGCCACAATAATTCCAGATCATAAAATTAAATGCAGCTGTTAAACATACTGAGCCCTGTTGCAAAATTATTAGTGCATTATTGTAATTTCTCTGTTCTTGATTTACTCTTGCTTATGCTCCAGAGCATTTGAAAAGTGCCACCCTCTGATCTGACCCAGCTCTCCAAGAAATCCTTTTTATCTGTGCTTCAATTTGATATCCCTGCCAGGAAGTAGGCAGAAAGTATCTTTTGAAGCTGACAGCAATCCTCTCCCAGGAAGAAGGGTTAATGCCCTTGAGTCTTCCTGCAATAGTCTTTGCTGAATAGATTAAGTTCTTGTGTCCATCCTTTGGTTGGATGACAAATACTTTATGCAGAATGTTAGCCCAGGATTTCTGCAACTAGCTCAGGTGATATACAGGCCTCCTACTGCTTTGCTAATTGACTAACAAGGTTCATTAAATGAATACTTTATTATGTACAATAATCAACATTATACTCTTGGGTTGGGTTGTTCAGTATGACTTTTTGCTGAGTTTGCTACGAAGTATGTGACTTCCTTTATGAAATAACAGTCACAACCAACCAACTTAAATGGTTCTCCTTCTTTTGTCTTCATTTCCCCTCCTTTTTTTGCTTCTTACTCAGAAAAAGGCCCAGAGTATTTCTTTTTGTTCAACAGCTTTTCAAGTGACCTTTTAGAAATCGGTTATCTGGATCTGTTTCCATTTAACATGGATATAATAACTTTTCTTTGCTAAAGTATTCTAAGCTCTGCGGAACAGTAAGATATTTATGAAGGTGCATTGAAATGCATTTGTGAAGTAGAAATACGTTATATCAGCTCTACGAGGTGACAATCTGTTATGATGAACAGGTGTCCCAAGGGTCTTTTCTTTTGCATTTCCTTTAATAACTAATGTTTACCAGCACTTACTAAAACAAATATGTGGTCTGATTTCTGCAAATACTTACTTTTCCCTCTAATGACACAAATATTTTTCAGGGTAATACTGTAATAAAAAATGGTTTATTGGTCTTTTAAGGAGATTACATTTCTTTACCTAAAAAATGAAAATTACTGTCTCTGACATTATGTTTCACACACATATGTGTGTGAAATAATCAAGGTTCAGGTACATTCCTGAAAGCAGAAATCTACTTCAAGCCCTTCAGAATAACTGTATGTCTACTAATATACATAAAACCACATGCTATAAGAACTGGCATCTTGTTAATAATTTGGGAATCCTGAATGGTGGCTATGGAGTGGCTTGTGTGTCTAGTCCAATAATTATGTATTTTACTATAAAAAATCCCATTGAAATAGGCTCAAATTTAAAGTAGTGAGTAACTCTTCTCTCTCAATGGTACAGATTTAAATAAATAAAATAGTCAAATCTTAGTAACACTGATTTTGAAGACAAGCTATATTATCGCAAACATAGTTTAAAAGTTTCTCCAGGTAAGAATTTTCAGAAGGGACACTACAATCATTTCAGTAGTGCAGCTCTAACCATTATTAAGATATGAATGAGATGCCTTCCTGACTGGAAAAATAATACATTTTTCATAATTAGATATTGCTTCTTCCTCTCTGTATTCATTCTGCACAATACCCTCACTCTCTAGAGAAGAGAGACATTCTCAGCTACTTTTCTGAACAAGAATTCCCCCCCCACACCCTTAAGAATTGCCTGTAATCTTTCTTAGAGTGGAAGAATGACAGTATTCTGCCTACACTTCCTGGAGACTCTGCCTAGGCCTCTCTGTCTGCTTTTATCAAAATATCCATCAAAGGTCAGGTAACGTTCCATACTCATCTAAAGATGCTACCTATCTCGATTAATCAATTCAAGACTGTTAGTGCTTCTCCCTCAAAATGAATCAGATATAATCACTAAGAAAATGAAGTGCATTATTTCCATTACTGTTTCCAAGTGGGCTCAGAATTACAATCCTAGCAGATTCTACAGCTTCTTCCACTGTGGCACACCAATCCAGCTCTTCCCTGGCTTTGGAGCTGGTGACAGGAGACAAGGGACTAGCAGTAAATCAGAGCTACTTTAAAAAAAAAAAGGGTAAAAATAAAATAAAAAAATAGGAAAGAGAATAAAAAAGAGAAAAGAGGAAAAAATGCTATCACTGAAGAAATAAGGGTTATAAGCCATTAGGTTTTCATCCTCTTTAGACTAACATGAAATGGTGATCATGCCTTCAATACTTGGTTACTCCTTACATGAGAAAAATCCTCTGATTTTTTGGAGGAACAAATTTTCCTTTTGTTTTAGCATCCAGACCACAGTTGCTACTAAAAGTTATCAATATGTCAGCACTTTCATTATAAGCCATTGTCAAAATGTCAAAAACCCCTCAGTGACATTGGTTGCTATCTCAGGCCTTGCAGTATGACATAGAGGCTTCCTATCACTGTTCTGTGTCTTTGTCTCTCTGCCTCCTTCCAGCTGTTCCCCACTTCCACATCAGCCCCAGCATCCAACCTCTTCTCTTAAAGAAACAGCTTCATCATCCTTTCTCTGATGCTTTGGGGCAGCAATACTTGTACCATCACATCCTGAGTTCCTGCCCCACAACATCAATCTCCCCTCATTTGGCTTCACAATCTGACCAGAACTACTTTCTGAAGTTCTGAAGAACTTCCTTCCATGAAGACACTGGTTGCATCCACCAACACTCTACAGATCTGGCATCAGCCGTAGATGAGACTTATTACTCTACCAATCATTGCAATGCTTTTCAAAGATTATCTTAAAGATCTGAAGTGATTTTGAAAAAGGATGTAGGGTTACAGTACCTGCTTCCTGCTACCTATGGTTGCTCATTATCACAAGAACAAGCTGCCATAACACACAGAGCTCAGATTTTACATGAAGATGATACTATTAAACAGTTATTACACACATATTACACAATACAGCTCCATTCAAGGTTCTACTTATAGCTGTATCTTATGATCAACTACTGCATTAGCAAACAGAGCCATTCCAAACCCTTAGCACTTCACAAAAAAACCTTTTCACTCAAACTTGCAGCCATCTACAACCCAAATGTCATTATGACCCTGAAATCCAACAAAGCAAATAAAAAATAATCAATTTCACAAAAAAAACACCCCAAAAACCAAAACAAACAAACAAAAAACCCCAAAACAAACAAAAAAAAAACCCCAACCAAACCTCTGTAGTACTCGATATTTTTAAAAATATTCTATACTGTAGTATGGATTCACGTCACACTTGAATTAGTTGCAGGCAATCCCTAGAGTCTATAGAGTGCACCATCTGATATTCAGGAAATGTGATTTTTTTTTTTTCAGTTTAAATAAATCTCTTAGGTCAATTACAGGTCAAAATTAATTGATTATTATTATTACTATTTATGAGCATTTAGATATGAAAATGCTGAGTGCAACCTAATTTTTTTTTTAACTGAACTGAACAGAATGTGGTCCCTCTTTTTCATATCCAGATGCTGTTCATGTTATTTCATCTCCTGCAAGTGAGTAGCTGCTACAAGGATTGAGAATCAGAAGGGTGAGATTACATTCTCTCCCACACAGGACAGAGAACATGTGTATGTGTGTTGGTAACACATCATCTACACATTCTGTTGTTTGTTTACTGTATTTCAGTCACTGGTGAGAAAATGCAACATGTTAATGAAAGGATTAAACAGCTAGAGAAAATAACCATTGCAAATAAATTTAGTGCCTTTGTATGGGACCTGATTTTTTATTCTTTCTATATAGCAAGAGAGGAGCTTTTGAAGAGTGTAAATTTTTACCTGCAGCAATTTTATCATTAAATGTTGTTTTTCAGGAATACTTGTACCAGTTGTCATGTAAAAAAGTCATAAGAGCACAATGTGATACCTATAATACATGGACCTATGTAGGAGAGTGTATTTTAGATCCTGGGAATAATCTATCCAGTTGCATGATGCTTTGAAGAAGATGTATGACCCTTTCTCAGAAAAGGAAATAAATAGCACAGGGGATTATGCAAGTTCTTTGGCTGGGTACATATGCTACTATTACTTTTTCCATTATCTGTCTTTCCTTGTGCCTCTGTACTACTTTTTAAGAAATATCCATGCTGTCCAGAACCAGATCAGAAGTCCTTTGACGACAAGATCATGTTTGATCCTAGGTTTCTATAGCACCTGGCCCAATAAGAACACTTGATCATGACTGTGCCATTTGCCCTAATGTAGACACATGTCAGACAGTCAGTCACACACACACAGAGGAGCAGCTCCTTCCTGACTTTCCAAGCATTCAGTATTCACAACTTCATAAAAAGTTTCAGAAAATATTAACATGCAGCTGTACACTACAATTTTTTCATGTTCTCAGCGACCAACACATGGAAGTCTTCTGAAAATCTGATCATTTTCTTCTATGTAAAAACAGTTCCCAAGTGTTTTGGAGCTTATAGTCAAAA
Organism: Manacus candei; assembly: GCF_025592945.1. NCBI lineage: Eukaryota > Metazoa > Chordata > Aves > Passeriformes > Pipridae > Manacus > Manacus candei. The sequence goes on from NW_026138053.1 coordinate 19,316,855, forward strand.
CCAGGGATGTCTCCCCCAAACAGTTTTCTCTGGGCAGCTAATAGGAAATCAGAACTTGGAGTTTGAAGACCCTCAGTAGGTTAAAAAAAAAAAAAAATCCTGTAAGACAATTGGAAGCCTTTTCAGAATTTCCACTCATGTCACTGCTAGGTGAAACTCAGGTAAGCAGTAATTCTGTTGTGAAGAGAAACAGAGAGCATCAGCTGCAGAGAGAGAAGTCAAAAATGGCATCTCTGACATGGTCTATGTTAAATATCTTCATTGCTCAGTGAAGAGTGTGTTTTTTAGAAGCTGTGGTTTGCAAGCAATCCTTCCCTTGCCATTTAAGGCACCCTCCTGCAATGATGACACACTTGTTGACATCTCTGAGGCTGAATCACTTCCATGTTGTAAATGGTTCTCTTCCCAATATTAATACAAAAACTTCAACCAGCTATGGCACCAAACACTTGCCTGTTTATTCAGGGCAGTGCAAAACTGCATCTTAGCAGGCCCTTAAGCACGGCATTAATTACAGCAGGAAGACAAATGCAGCTGTCACTTTTTTATTAGCTTTTGGAATAATCTGATCCACAAATTTTGGAATTTTTGGGTGACCTTTTCTTCTGAATTCTTGTATGATTCCTAATTAACTTAATACATCCCGTGTTGATTCAAAAGGCATCTGTAGGTGAGTTCCATAAATCATATGCCTCTATAAATAATATCTTACTACATATTTCATCACTTCAAAGGCCTCATGGTCAAACTGACCAATCTTCAGAAAAGCATAAAGTGCTAAACTTGGAACTCCAAAGATCACTGGATTTAATGCAAGTTTCACCTCTGAGTATTACAAAACCTTGATCCATTACTGTCAAGGATAAATTACTCTTTATAGATTTCACATTCATTTCCTTGAACTGTCTCCCTTGTATTCAGCACAATTCCTCTGTAAGCTTTCTAAACTGTAGGTATGGAAGTTGACAGTGCGTTAAGCTATTATTATTCCTAACTTTTTCTAAGAGTAAGAGTAATGAATGTCTCTCAGAAACATATAATTTTAAGTCATTTTATCAGCAGACTTGGAGAGCAAAATCAGAAATGCTACTAATGTCTACTAATGCATATTTCTTTCTGCTCTTTCACATCTTTCCCTCCAACTTCAACCACATTTCTTACTTCAGACTAACACACTAGACTGCAGGTGTGTGGAGGATGTAGAAAGGTCTTTCACTTCTGTTGAGGCAGCACAGTTGAGCACAGAAGCACTAATGAAGCTGCAAGCAAAGTCAAGCTTTTTTGTGTACTTAGTAGGCAGTCTGGAGCATCACAAATGTTATACTTCCACTCACTCAGATACATTGCACAAGCCTGCACATTCACACATGGTGTTTTGGGATGAGGGAGGTTGTATACTGCACACAAGAGATGCAGGGCAGTAATATCTTACTGCCATCAGGGACCAAGGAAAAAAAATCCACGTAATTTTAAATATATATGTTTCATCATTTAAATCCTTCCAAGAATGTGTGAAATGAATAAAGAAATCCTCAAGATACTTTATCCAAAACTCATTAAAAACGAAAGATTTCTCTAAGGTGTACGCACAAGTGATTCTGCATTCATTTTAGACATCAAAGGTCTATCTAGAGAAGATTACCTGAACTGCTGCAGAAGCAACATTGGTCATCTTTCCTTTGATTATGTGAGTGTACGATTTTAAATCATCTGCTAACAGGCCTACTGTTAAATTTACCCTTAAGTGTGGAGGATACTTTATAACATGAAGCCTTTTGCAGCTATGGTCTGCTAAGCACACCTTGTCGTCTCATCCACAGACACAGGAAGTAAAAAACTCGCAGTCCTGTTCTTGTGTGCAGTCCTGTTCCTGTGTCTCACAAGATCTCGTTAAACAACTTCAGCTATTTCATCCAATATTGGCTAAAATAGAGACTACAGTTGATGTGATGATGTTTTACAGAATTTCAGATTTGCTGAAGTTAAGCACAGTATGGGTTGTTCTTACTCAGCGCTAAAGTATCAGCTCCCCATTGACAACACCTGTGCTTTAGGACTGAGAACAAGGTAGAACTTTATGCACAAATCATTTGCTTCATACTTTTGTTTTCTTTGCTCAGATACACTATCCTAAATACTCTAATGCACAGTCAGGTTCTTCAGATTAATTGGTGGTAGTTTACATGTTGCAAGACAGGCATAGCTGTAAATATTTGAGGAATTAGGACTCCACACTTTTTAACAAGGTAAGTCTTACTATCTTCAACTGACAGATGACGAAACTGAGGTCTGGAGAAATGAAAACACCTTAAAACTTCACACCAGGAGTTTCTGACACAGGCTAGACTGCAGCTGACTTCTGTCTCTTAAATCTTATTCTAGAAACCGGACTATGCTTTGCCATTTATCATACCTTATTTTCCATATTCATAGTCTTAACTCACAAGCCTATAGAAACAGTTCAAGGCCTAATACTACCTTAAATATTCCATTCACGTGTTCTGCAATGTATATGATTACCTGGAAAGGCATCACTAGCCCTATATTTTTAATACCATCTGAGCCGAGGTTCTGTGTTATACTATATTTCCCTGAGTGTAAAATCTTTCAACTCATATAGGACATATATGCTTCATTTAATGAACTACTATTTCCTTATATATTGTACAAAAAGCTTCATTGTATGGCTTCATTTTTCTATTAGACAGCTAACTTGATTATTTCTCTTACTGTCAGGAAAAGAATCTATTTCAAAAGGCAATTAAAAATATTGCTCCATGGAGCCCACATTTTTGCAATAACAAAAAAGTCATTCATGCACTACAAAAGATACCTCTAGAGCTCTGTGCAGGGCACTGGGATTATGAATGAAGAACAGATAGATTGTAAGAGAAGTCTTTGAAACTAGAGAATAGAAACCTAAGCAAGCAGGCTAGCCGAGAAGGCACTGACACAGAGGGAATAACTGGAAGAACAGTACTGCAAAGTAGTGGTATGAAAGAAAAGAAGTGGATCCTGTTAGCTATACAACACTATGGATAATATAAGCTAGCACTGAAGTGCTCACAGCTAGTTTCTGAAATCTTGGCATTGAAGGCCCCAAACTGCTTTACTTGAAAGGGAAAAAAGTCAGGAAATAGATAAAATGCTGTAACAGTTACTGAAACACCAGTGAAAAAGATCTGTTTGCAAGTGTATGGATAGGCTGGAAATACATCAGGACGCACAGTCTGAAAGAACAGTCAAGTTGCAGTGAAATAAACAACTTTCGTAACTGTATCTGTTATTTTAATCTTGATATTTACAGGAGGAAGTCAGAGTTTTGCCACTCTTCAGACTTTTTATCATTTTTTTGCACAGAAGTGCCTCAGGGCCTAAACTGAACTTTGAAGAAAGCCAACTACTTCCTCCAAAACATATTGGATGTATTTCATAAGTTTGTCTGAAAGAAATAACTGCATGATTTCTAGTTATATATGATCAAAGATAAATCAACGTGAGCAACAGACATCTCTGCATGATGCAGAAAGCAGCGGAGCTCAGAGACACTCGCTGTCTCCCAGGCAGGACTGGCAGTCACAACCCCAGCAGCCACCTCAAAAGGCCTGTCTGTTCCGAGCAGGGCACAAATACACAGCCCAGCTCTAAGCCATTACACTCCTGTAACACACGTGCTCTTGCTAGGCTTTCAAAGGAACTCACAGCCACAAAGAGCTGAACTCACACTAGCCAGCCTTGCCCAGCACATCACGCCTTCCTGCAGCGCCTCTCATTACTTTGCTGGCTCGTGTTGCAGCTCTGCATCTGCAGAGAGCCACCCCCGTGCTGTGCTCTCACCCCCATGGCTCTCACCCCCGGCACTGACAGCACAGTGGTAACAGCACCCAAAGGAAGGGCAGTGACAGTGGCAAGACTTGGGGCAAGTCTGCACTGCACGGGACAATGCAGAGACATTTGAGCCAGCTAAAGGAGGTGGTTGACTGAGCACGAAGAGAAGTCAAGCCATGACAGCAGAGAATTCACTGTGGGTTAATTTGCTCTGCCTTCCTGGTGGGCCAGATGTATGCTTATGAATATTAACTCTTAAAACTAGATCAAGAATGTAAACAGAGGACAGAACATTTTCGTGGCCTGCTGTTCTCCTTTCCTGGCTCCCAGCATGGTACAGTGTATACCACGAGGCAGCTACACAGCAAAAGAAAACAGAAGAATTTTTAGGCAGCATATACAATGCATTCACAATTTCACTGTGGAAACTGCTACTTGTTCGATGCATACACATGCTCCCAGGCTGGCAGGCAGTTCTGCAGATAGGTTATGAAAGTCAGAAAGACAGAGCTTGATTCCTGATAGTAGATAAACTTTGAAAAGTCATTTCATCCTGTTTCCTCCTCCCACTTCTTCTGTCTTATCTCACCATGTAGTGTTTCTAACACTCTTTCTGTTGATTTGTTCTTCAGAACCAAAATATATAAACATAAGTTCACCATATTGAAACTAAAGGAAGTGTTTCCAAATACCATGCCACCAAGAGCTGGATTTTCTTTAGAACTGGTCTCTGCATGGCAGTTTTTTATTTGTAAAAGTTTCTTAGTATATGAATATAGAGGTGTGAGTGGACACAAAATGACTAGAAAATGTCTTTTCCATACTATGTAAGAAAGACCCATTAGTCCAGAACCAATGTCTGCATCAACAGATATACCTATACCACACTAACAACCCAGCAATCTGCTTGTTATATTTGTGCAGGTCTAGGTAAACGGATAAAGAAAATCACATGTTTAGTCCAGAAACCACGTAGCTCAGCTAGAGTGCTGCTGAGCTCCGATGAACTTGTGTCCTGCCCACGGCTTAGGTATGACACCATAATGAAACTAAACAGCTTCCAGTTTAGAAGTCGCTTGTGTCTGGCCAGCCCAGGAAGCAAAAGGAACTGCTGCCATCTGTGCGTGCACAAACGCTGTCACAGCTGATTGTGAATAAAGTTTTGGAACAGTGCAAGATGTGTAAAGCAGGCAATTTGTTCCAAATGATTAAGAGGTCCCTGAGTGCAGGACTCTGGGGTTTGCATTTTAAAAGCCCCTAAATGCACCACTACAAAAAAAAAGAACAGTCCTAAACAGAACCTGCAGTGGGGCATCCGTAAGAGGACAATATAAGAGCTGATGCTCTAAAGTTTTCACTTCATTTCCTTCTATCTTAATATACATCTTCCTGCTAGAGCAATTTCCCTTATCCTTTATACTGCACATAAAATGAACCTGTATTACTAAGTTTCTCTTCTTAAAAATTAGGTCTGCCAAACTCTTTCCAAGGGTATAGACCAATCTGTGAGAAAGACTTTCGCAGAAAATCAAGGCCATAGGATGAGCTATGCTGATGTCTGTGCAAAGAAAACATAACACTTCCAACTGGAAACCTCCACAGCTGTTGGGCATGGAGACTGTAAAACCAGATTTCACTTGTAAGCTGGTTTTGGCTGGGGTAGAGTTAATTTTCTTCACATTATCTAGCATGGGGCTGTTTTGGATTTGTGATGAAAAACAGGGTTAATAATCCAGGGAAGTTTTCCATATTGCTGAGAGGCACTTACACATTCAAGGCCTTTTCTGCTTCTCACACCACCCCACAAGAGAGGAGGGTGCACAACGATCTGGGAGAGGAAACAGATGGGACAGGTGACCCCAACTGACCAAAGTACCATACCATATGACATCATACTCAGTATATAGAGCCAGGGAAAGAAAGAAAGAGGAAGTGGGGACATTTGGAGTGATGGCTTTTGTGTTCCCAAGTAACCATTACGCATGATGAGCCCTGCTTTCCTGGAGATGGTTGAACACCTGCCTGCCCAGGGGAAGCAGTGAAATAATTTCTTCATTTTCTTCCCCTATTAAATGGTCTTTAACTCAACCCATGAATTTTCTCACTTTTAGCCTTCTGATTCTTTCCCCCATCCCACTGGGGCAGGGGAGTGAGCAAGAGGCTGTGTGGGGTTTAGTTGCCAGCTGGGGCCGAACCACAACAGCCCTCTTTGGCCCCCAGTATGGGTCTCAAAGGGTTTGAGATAATGATAGATTTGATTGGAATGTGTTAGATGGAATTTATAGCCATTATTGCTGTTTGGCTGCTTTGGGTAGGGTTCTTGCTCTTGCCCTGGGCTTGACTGTATGAGAGTCTGAGCTCATTAGTGGCTGCCTTTTGCTTGTTGTGCTGCTGATCACCTCGCCCTGCTCTTCCTGGGAACATTCCGATAGCAGCAGTGGTGATGCACAGGGACTGGCAGATGGCTGGGCCATGGCTGCTGTTTGTGCTGCTGCACTGGTCATGCTCCAGTGTGAACTCGAGTTGAAGGGACTGCAACTTGTGGATGAGTCCATGTGGGAGCAGGACATCCTGAAGATTCTGAGGGCCATGAATAAGTCCACGTACCAGAGCAGGTACATCTCAAAGCATTTGTGGCTATAAGTGTGCCACAGGAGGTCCACCTCTGAAGGCACTGTGGCCCAAGGATTTGCCCATGCTGCAGCAGACACACCTTGAAGCATGCTGTGCGTGAGGTCACACTGAGAGCACCTCAAACCACGTGGCCATGGATAAGCCCACAACAGAGCAGGAACATCCGTGGAGGTGCTGCAGCCAGGGCTAAGACCGTGTTGGGCACATTTACTTCTGAAGAGAGGGTGGCTGTGAGTAAGGCCACACTGGAGCAGGTCTATCTCTGAAGGCACTGTGGCCCGTGGATTGGGCCATGGTGGAACAGGTGCCCCCCCAAAGCAGCTGTGGATAAATCCATGCAACAGCAGCTGTCCCCCTGAAAAGACTGTGGATCATATACAGGGCTACATTTGGAGCAGGTACAACCCTGAGGGACTGTTTATTCAACAGATAAGTTGAAGCTGGACTGAGGGCAAGGGGAGGAGTTCATTGCAATGCTAAACCTGGTAGGGAGTGGGGTAGAGATTGTAATAGAAATACACTTAAATTGTTGTAACCCCTGATTCAAGTTGCATATTATAGGAATTGTATATATATATATATATAAAATATATATCAAATATATGTAATATAAGAGAAACTACCCAAATCAGTGGAGGAGAAGCCTTACAAGAAGCAGAGCAAGTGCAGCAGGGACCAGACCAAAACTGACTTTGGCACCCAATAACCATGCAACAAACCACCTCTCCTGTCCTGAGTGACCACCACAACATGGAGCCCAAAGTCATGGACTAAATGAACTCGATGGACATGTTGTTGACATTTTATGAACATTTGGCAGGGGTAGCCAATAGACTAAGTGAATAATATCTGTGTATTATATCAAAGGGTGGGAAGTCAGGTGGTTGTTAATGTGGTTGTACTGGATAGTGCGGGACATAAATGGTACAGAATAAAGAAGAAATCTCTGTATTACCAACACAGTTTTGAGCACAAATCCAAATCAAAGTCCCATAGTAGCTACTACGACAAAAATTAATGCTATCCCAGACAAAAGCAGCACAGTCTGACTGCTGGAGCTTAGTACTTTTAACTTGGAAAATAAAAAAGTCACACTCAAAACTATCAAGCAATTATTTAGTTTCCTGACATAAAGGAAGTGGCTCAGGGGTTGGGTGAAGGCTTTTGAAAGCTGTCAAATTGCTAACACTTTTGTGGAGGAGGGTGGGAACCTGAAATAATGATCTAATGGAAAAAGTGCTTGTCCAGCAAGTATTTCTTTTTTCTGAATGGAAACTAAAGTGTTTTCAAGCTTTTGTTGGTTTGGGTTGGGGTTTTTTGGTTTATTTTTTGTTGCTTTTGGATTTTTTGGAGGGAGAGGTTATTGACATTGGTCATTTCTTGGGGTATTGGGGGTTTTTTAATTGAATTGGCTAAGGGTTTTTTGTTGTTTTGAGGTTTTTTTGCATAAACAGGCATTGACGAATTGTATCAGGTATGTTAGGATAACTTTCTCAATTGGGAAGTCATCCTAGATACTATAAAGTGTTATATTATCAAGCTTACACTAAAGATTTTAAGAACTACACATCTGGCAACTAAAGATTTTGATAAAGCTAGCTATTCCATGTAGACAGAAAGACTAACAGTGCACAAAACACTGATTAATTTAATGGGATGTTTCAGCAATGCAAATGTTTACAAGGACAGACTGAACTCCAAGTTTGGTGTTTATTAGTACCATATATTGGTATATATAGGTACATCCACAAGTAGCACTACACATCTGTTTCTTACCAGGATAATCAGTTGGATACTTAGTTTTTATTTGAGGGATTTACACAGTGAAAAGGCCTTTGTGCAGGCTATAGCTTAATTTGTTTGGTTTGGTTTAATGTAGTTTGATGCTCTTAAAAGTGGTTTGGTAATTACAAGAAATAAGAGATGTTTTATAGGATGTCTGAACTTGGGGAGGAAGTTGAACAATCTTAAAATTTCCCCTGCTAAGTTTTCAAAATCACTAGGTACAATAGGCCCTTGGAAAATAATTACTGTAATAACAAAAGAAGTCCTGATGCCCATCCTACACTTACAATCAAGTGCCTGAAAAGTGATTGCCATAAAACCAAAGACTATGCCACCGTTTCAAAATGCTGCTCCCCCATTAACAAACCCCTCCCCAGGAGACTGCCCAGCGTCCCACAGCTACAAGGCAAAGTAATCTGCACAGCAAATGAAGTACAATCTTTCTGTCACTCTGACAGGAGAAGCAACCTCTGTGCCAAACTACATGGTAAAAACAAGGTCTGTGATGTTGAGTACTTGATATTACTGCGGGAGTCTTAATTGCTTCAAGTGTAGAAGAGAGGACTTAAAACTTAGCATTTCTTTGAGGCTCTTCTGTTTAGTAAATGTAGAGAGGAACTGGCTCTAGTTAGACTACTGTGTATGGACAGAAAAAATAACTATTACTTGAAATAAAATACTATTACCTGTCTATCCACCTTCCTGCCCTCTCTGTTAGCTGATATGTTGACTGACTGTGAAGGTGGCTGAGAGGGCAGACAGTAACCTGCCTTTTCTGGAGAAAAGGGAGCAGCAGGAAGTCTCAGAAAGACTTATAAAATGGAAAGTAGGACAGCAGATAAAAAAAAAAAGACAGGAAAAGAAAGAGATTTTGTTCTTTTCCTCTACAGTTCAGCATTCACTTGTTTTCTTATAATATCCAGCAGCTATCAACTAGATTTATTCAGTGTTGCCTCTCTTCAGAGACTTTGAAGGACAAGAGAGCTAATGCTCAGGCTTCAAATGCTCTTCTTAGCTGGTTATCAACTAAAGACAGATCATTTTGTTGCTTACATCAGTATAAACCTGGAGTTACTATAGTGACATGAGGATAGAAGGATGCATAAATTCAATGTATATGAAAAGAGATTTCAGCCCTGCATATAATTTACTGCCATTTCAGAAAATATATTTCAAACCACTTTTTAGGGTCAACATTACCCTAGAGAAAAGCCTTTGTGTCTGCCATCACCCATCCCCAATTACATCACTAGCTAAACTGATGGAAGTAAGAATGGAAGTAAGAACTGATATACGTAAGAATGCTGCATTTTCTTCAGAAGAAAATATTTTCTTAAACATAGATAAGTTTTTGTCTTTATATGAAGTATTACCTCAAGATTAATTGCTTTTCTTGCTACTAATATTATCTGTTGCATCTATCATGTTTTGCAAGATCATCCTCTTGGGCTCTATCTTTCTCTCATAAAAGTAAAAAAAGTGAAGCAACAAATTCACCTAGAGTGGGGAAATCAAACATTCTGAAGACTCTTTAAGGTGCAGTTTTTATAAAATAAATAAATAAATAAATGATGTCTATTTTACAAAATAAGTGATTTACCAATTGTAGAGATTAATTTACAACATTTAGATTTTTTTTACTAACCCCACTGCAGTAAAAAAAAAAAAAAATCAAAATTTGAGGAACTATAAGCAGATTCTGAGATCAGGGAGTGGCTAACACTGATGGGAAGATTTTTTTCATGAAGGATTTAAGCACAGAAAACAAAGTCCTGCACCAGGAGATGAAACCAAACAAAGACTGTAATGAACAGGTTCACATAAGAGATCTAAATGCATTCTTTTTCAAATACAGCTACAAATTGGGGGATTTTTTTTAATGGTGCTAACTCTCACATATGACCACGCGGAAGACATTTTAGCCTAGCACATTATGCATTAACCTTCCTGATCTAGGTTCTGATACCATTGCATACAATTGTATTCTAATTTCTGAACCAAGATCTTATTTCTCCACTTTGCAAAGCTTTCCGTTGGTTTTACATCTACAGAGGATACTCAGGGTTCAAAATGAGAGAAAGAAATATCAGTTGCTACCTACCTTTGAGAAAAGCATCCTGTCTCAGAAGTGCAACACCAAATGCTAAGAGTTTAAGCCACAAAAACATGGTTATTTCTGGAAATCAGGCGTATCCTTATGAAACAGCATGTGTCTCTCTCTGCAAAGCAAAATAAATGTTATCTGTCCGCAAAAGAATTTCTCCGCAAAACTTGAACCAAAAAGGAGAATAAGTAGGCACATACATTGCCTGCTTATCTGTGAAGGAGTTGCTTCCTTCTCTTACCCCAAACTAACCACCCGCAAACTCGCTGTGCAGTTTAGTGATGTCAGAGACAATTACTTCTTCAAAAAAACTTCTTTCAGTTTCCAGGAAGTCAAAAGGGTTTTTCTTAAGTTCCTGCAGTAATACTCAGCTTCCTTAATTCAAATTAAATAGATTGTTTTTAGCTATTTCTTCCTTTCTACTGAGGAGCTACACAAGACCTAATTTTTCAAAGGACTGGATTTAACAAAGTCATACTTTGTCTTCATATTGCACACATTCACTGAGTCCCTTCTGTGTTATGGATGTTTCTTGAGATTTTTGTTGAGAGAAGGAGAAACTCAAACCATCAGGAAACAGAACATTTAAACTGACAACAAGGCCTTCATAAAAAGGTGCATCCTCAAGTGAAGTAACTGATGATTAAATGAAAATCCTTTAAAAATGGAGTTGGACTAGACCATCTCCAGAGGTCCTTCCAACATTAACTATTTTCTGATTCTATGGGATATACTTCTGAATCTTTCTACAAGGATGACATTTTAGGTATGACAGTAATATATAAAAAATGGATAGGGACAGTCTAATTCTGTTTTCTGTAATGTTCAGTACCTGATTAGGTAGCTCAATGCAATTCTTTGCCACGATAGTGCCAGAGGATTGTTGTCCTTCTCATGGAGGTCGTGCAAGGTACACCAGTGACATTTTCCCTCACTGGATACACTGAGGTAGTTCTCAACAACTTGATAACAAATGCCCATTATATAGTAGATTACAAAAGGAATTAATGTTAGGATTGCTTGTCTTTTTGAAGGTTTCAAAGGTTTTAAAAGAAACAGCAGAACCCTGTCGTGAGGCAGATAAGGGAAGAGAATTCTTTTGTGCTGCCTCTTCATAAGTCCTCCAGAGACTTCCTAAGCATCTCACAGGAAAAAGTTGCACAAATTCAAATAATAATTCACAAATGAAATTAGTGAATTGAACTCATAAGATTAAACCCATCTTCTACAGCTTTGAGACAAGTCTTACAACACAGGCCAAAACCTTAACTTCCATTAAGTAGTACTTCTCTTTACAAACTTGCTGCAATAATAATTATACTGTAAATGTGCTCAGAACAAAATTGATACAGTGATAACACCCTGATACTCCAGAGACTTTGATTTTGATAAACAATAACTTCATCATCCTAGAGTTGTCACAAATTAAATTTGGACTATAGTCATACATTGTCTGCAGCACTGACATCTTAGTCCCTTTTATCCTACCCAAAACCAGGATAACAGCCTGGCTGAAGTGTGCTATCTAATGAATAGAGTGCATGACATCCTCTGGAGAATTTCTCATAAAGGTTCTCAAAAAGAACCAGGCTCCATTCCCACCTGACCTTCCCCAGCAGTTTTATACAACCTCCACTCAACTCTTCAAGCTTTTCTGGTGTCCCCAAGACAAATTCCTGCACAGCAGACCTTTTCTGGCTGTGTGGTATTTCTGTTAGAGCATATGAAGTCTGTTCCCAAACATAAACTGCAATCTTCTTCCAGAGGTTAAATACAAAATCCTCCTTTCAAGGGAATGGGAGAGGATTAATTTATTCTACCTGCACATTAAAGAATGGGTTATTAAAATAAATCCTTTCTCAGGACAAAGCCTTAATTTTTCATTGGCCAAATGATTATGTCAGTACATTACTAGAGCAGTTACTTCCCCTGTGCTGGAAAGAATCAAAGACAGAAACATCAATTTGTATTAATAAGGATTTCTAAAATTACATTAAAAATGTGCAGATGCTCAAGCTACCCATCTCTTTGGAAGTCTCTCTCTTTTGTAAGTTACGAAAAGAACCACAATAGCCCCCAAACAAACAAACAACAAAACTGTGTAAGAGGTAAATATTACTCTATCCTTAAAACAGATTTCTGAAACAGATGATTTAAGGAGAGAGAAAAATCAAATTATTCCATGAGAAGATTCAATGAAAGTTCACCTTGGGGTTTTTTTGTGTTGATTTACACAACTCACATGTCCCAGATAGGACTAGTAAATGATGACTAAGGAGATGATGATAAACGTAGCATCAATGCTTATTCCAAATTCTTTTTCTCTCTCACTTCTGAGTCAGTCCTAGGGCTATTCAATCATCCCCCTGGGTAACCCAGAGTGGGGGGTTTGGTTCTCTCACTGCTAATGAGACCACAGCACTGGAGCAAACAGCTGTGAACCTCAAAACACTACACACGCCCATCTTCCTGCACAACCTCTCATAACACATCAGAAAAAAATGCTGTAGTTACTCAGTGACTGATGTTAGACAGTGCAAAAGCTCTACCCAGAACCCAAACAATCTTAGAGCTTGCTGAGAGACACCAAGATCTCTAATAGCCCCCACAGTCACTGCCAACTTGCTTTCTACCAGGAGGTGTTTCTGTAACTCTGTTTTGTGAGTTGTGCTGAACAAAGGAATGAGATTACAGAGTGCACTGGGCATGGTGTGATCTTCAGATACTACTACACAAAGCATTTCACTTTTTTGCTTCTGAAGGTTTAGTGATGGTCCTGCCTGGCCTTCTTATCACACTGTGTAGGCAACAGCAAAGCCAAGAAAAATTCAGCTGTACATGCCTGATTCTGTGGTAAAGCACATTTCCTTTCCCAGAGTATTTCATCAACTTTTGAACAAAACCAAAAGGATAGCCTTGGATGTACCTGCTCGTGCAGAAGCTCACAGGGAATGAAATCACCAATAAAGGTAACTACACAAGTGGGAAACCTGCAAAAAGGGGCCACAGCATTTTCAGTGCATCTAAGAAAGGGGAAGGATGAGCAGTAACTGAAGACTAAAAAGGTACCTATGTAGGTCTGACAAATATAAGCACTTCTCCATAGTTCCCTGTTCTACAATAGCTTTACTAGTGGGCAGTTCAGGGCATATGGCATCTTGCTCATTTCAGCACAGGTTCTGGCCTTATTTCCTCCCTCCAGGTAACAGTGACTCTGTGTGATAGAGAGAAAGGAAGGGAACAAGCAGGTATGCATGACAGTTCTGCCCCAGAACAATTTACCTAATGCAGCTAAAAAAAGGCCTTACTATTCTTTGGGAAGAAGCTAAGGAGCTGGTTCCTATTCCAATGGAGGGTAGAGGAAAGCAGAGAACAGCCATAAAACCCATCACTATTTACCGTAGAGGCAGGGAGAACATGAACTCTTCATCCATGTAGGACTATTTTGACACTTTCCTTTTCTACCCCACAAAGCACTCCCCAGACCAGTCCCTATCTCTGCCTGGTACCACAGGACCAGGAGGAAACAGACTGGAAAGATGAAAGGAAGGCAGGAGTAGCAATAACCAGGGTACAAACAGCATTTTCGTACAGCCACAAGTCAGAAAAAATTGTCTCAGGTTGGATTATGGCAGGTTGTCCTCAAAGATTGGCTCACCCTGTATCTGTCATCAGGTATCAACAGCCACACTTACCCTGCACACTAACACCTACAAGGCCTGTGCCACCCAAAAGTGATCATTTCTGGTGCTCACTGTGTTCAATGCATAGGAACTGTGACTTAAGGATGCCAGAGAAACCCCACTCTTTGTTCTCTCTCCTTACAACTTCATGGAGCTCGGTTTAACCTTGTGTTCGTTTCCCTAAGAGTTTAGCTTGATAACACTGGGGCATTCATCTTCCTCACACAACACAACTTCCAAGCCCAGATTATCAAAGTCAATATGGTGTCACACTGGCATTCATCACAGAGGATTTTAATTGGGTTGCATTTGTTTGTTTGAGGGTTTACTGGGGAGGAGGGTGAGGGTTAATTTAGGCAATGGTGTTCTCCACTAGTAGTACCTAAACCTAATGCTGTTTTGTGTTTATGTGTTTACAAAATGTAGTATGAATTAGTTTTCTCAAGAAATGTGTTCTTGAGAACCCACCTGTGTTTTCTTTTTCTTCAGAGGTCTTGAAAGAGTAAAGTACAGAGCAATAAAAATTAAATTCTCTGCAGACTCCACACATCACTTGGATTTAAAGCATAAGTTACTTGGATTTAAAGTTATGCAGACTTTTTTTGCTTTGTATAATTTCCCTTGCATTGAAGTCATCTCATATGGCTCAGCTCAGTTACATTGATATTCTGCATATCAGAATTAAACTGTTCCACAGAAACTGAAGGCACACCTTTGCAAACACTAATAGATAAATTCATCCCAAGGACAACTCTGTTTAAATCAAGGGGAGTTACCTGCATAATGCATTTCATCCAGCAAAATTAATTTGACAGCGTTACTGTGAAAACATTGTTCTTGCTAGAGATTATGTGTTATAATACTCTTAATTTTTCATTGAATATTTGCTAAGGAGTTGATTTTGTACATACTTTTTCAGGCTTGTTTGCAATTGCCAAGAACTATTTCCTGAAGAAAGAAAACATTTTTACTTAATATGTCGTATTGGATCAAATTATTTTAAGGTCAAGAGTAAACAATACAGCTCTTTGTGCAAGCATACTGCTGTGCTGCTACCAACCCTCAGGCAATGATGATTTGACATCTTCACTTCATATGGTGCCTGCATGATCTGTGCTGTACCTGCTCAGGACAGAGAATGAATTCTGGTATCCCTGAGGCACTATCCACAATCTGGTCCAAAATGAGCAATAAGTCTACGATAAGCTCTCAGAAGTGCCAGGCACCTACTTCTTGCTTACACATAAAATTGTTCCAGGATAACACTGTGATATTTCTTGAATAGCTCCTTTCAACATGTCGGTTTAGAATTTGCCACCCACAAACAGTGGTAGCATACCTGTAAGCACCAACTGAGATTTGTGCTGGACATCCTGGTTTTGAATGAGTGCTGGACACTGAGAACAGCTCAGGATTTAGCTTTGTATATGGTGTTCAGATATTGCAGAGTGAACAAGTTCATTTCCCATTATGAAACATCAAATAAATATTTTTACCCACGATATCTTTTCTTTGTGTTCTTCCATCACCCAGTTTGAAGGGGAAAAGGAAAAGGAGGCACAACATTTATTTGAATATTTGCTATCCATGGACCACTCCTTGTTGAACTCTCATTCAGAAGAGCTCTTCAACACTGGCAGATTTTTCCTTCTCTTAGTCTGATTCTTCTTTATTCCTCCAGTTTCATTTCTCCTAGTACTAACTTCTTAGATTCTTATAGACACTCATATGACTGTGTCTCAGCAAATGAACAACCACAGCTTTAAAAAGCAGTGAGCTGAATGCCAGACAGGGAGCTGTGCTCTGTGCAATCACACAAACTCAGAGTATCACCACAGCTGGAGGGACTGAACAAGCTCCCTCTGTTCATGGTCTCCCCTATTATCTTCACCAAATCCACCCTGCCTTCAGCAAAACTTGCTTGCTGATTGCTTCTTATGAGCCAAATCTGTGTCTGCTAGATAATTTTCCCAAATTATAAGCAAACTTATACACTATTATATGACACTCTGCAGTAAATGCTGTCTTACCTGCAGGAGGTCTGAGAGAACATGAGTCAAAGCAATAGTAACACCTGCAAACCCAAAAGAGCCCCACACAGAAAAAGAAGAAAATGCTTACAGAACAATCCTTCCCAAAGTATTTCCATTCTGGTTTCAAAATAGCACTCACATACTTCACTGTAGTTCACTGGACATTCCCTTATCTCTTGAACATTGTTTCCTGTGTGCTCTGTAGAAAACTTAAAGACATGCCTGTTTATTCTAAAGCTAATGCTTGAAATAACCAAACAGGGTAGGTTTTCATTTTTTAATCTTTTTTTAAAGCTCAAATTTAGCTGAAGCAATCCAGAACCGGTGTCAGGGTAGGCTACTGAACCTGTGTTTTGGACTATCTTTCTACAATAGGATACTTCTGAGCTAACTGGTGGTTAGTCCGTGTTGTAAAAGAGCAAACCAGCTTGTTTTCTTTGAGTTCTCTGTCCATTTTTCTGTTTTTCCCAAGTAGGTATCTTCTGTGATATTAACTTCTGTATTCTTTGCTTCTAGCCTTGTATCCTGCTTCCCACCTAGGATGCCAGATTCATTGTCACACACTATTAGCTGTGGTCTGCAAGTCCTCCCAGTGTTTTATTATCTGTCAGATTACGGTGCTTATATCCAAGAGTATTTGTGTTCATTTTTCCAATAAAACACAGGATGACTTTATACCAAATATTTTTCTAACATCTCAGCTATGTTTATTTTTTGGATGGAAATGTAGTCCCACAGCTGATTGTAGTTATTATTATGGTACAGAAGCACAAAAATGCCTCTGAGCAAGGTATTTATAAACATAAACTACAAATATTTACCTAGAAGGCTGGTCTGCTTACAGTGACGCTGTCGGTCGTCTTCTGATAGCCCATCTCTTACCCTTCTTCATATTTTGACATGATTTTTCTCTCTGGGGCTGTCCAAATGGGT
Source organism: Manacus candei (assembly GCF_025592945.1). Lineage (NCBI taxonomy): Eukaryota > Metazoa > Chordata > Aves > Passeriformes > Pipridae > Manacus > Manacus candei. The sequence continues at coordinate 19,333,855 of NW_026138053.1, forward strand.
TAGATAGATATTTCCAAAGATAAACATGTGGCAGGCATTACTTCTTCCTCAGTGGCTTGTCAAGAAACTACTGTTATACAGCTAAAAGAGTCTAGAAGATTTCTATAATCTAAACTCATAATAACCATCTTTGAATCTGAAACAGTTAGGAAACCAAACTGATCCCATAGATTTACCTTGCACATCAGGGTTTATGTCACATAAAACTCCCTTAGTTTCCATGCCTCTAAGCCATTCAATTTATATGTTTCACACACACACTGTAAGCTAACTTAAAATGTGGCAAGTTCATAATGTTGATACTCAGAAAAAAAAAAACCAGTCTGTCTAAAGATACACTGGCTGTCTTTGTTTATTCTCACACTATAAAAACAAAAAAAATATTTAGCACAGGGAGTAAATTCAAAGCTTCTTTAAAGCAAAAGAGTCATCAAAACTAGAAGGAAACATTGAAAAATAATTGACTATAAGGGCAGAAAAATTTTTCTGAGAAGTTTTTGTAGCATAAAACAACTTCTGTAATGTGGAAAGTCCCTTGAAGCTACATCCTAGGCCATACATCTTTAAAATACATTTTTAAAGTATTTTCCCACAATAACTTTCTATTCAATCTTGTGAAAGTCCATGTACCTTGGTTGTTTGCTCCTTTAGTAGAAGTGCTAAAAAATCTGATATTACCATCCATTTTCCCAGACTGACATAAAATGGGTCAGCGCTTAAAAAAAACCCAACAAAACCAAAGGTAAGAAATAAAAACAGAGTTGGGGTAACAGAAGTAAAAAATCTGTGAGAAAAAATTTTGGTAGAGACTCAAAAAAATACTCCAGTGATTTACAGACAGGTAAAAGAAAAGACAGCACTGAGAAATCAAACACTCTGAAATAATTTTTTTTTTGTTATTTTGGTTTTATAGCTTATTTCTCTTTCTCTGTAGAATATTTTGTAATAAACACTTAAAGACTTTTAGCACAAATTGGCTATTTTAACTGTGTCAGAAAAGCTCAAGAAACATTTTGTGAGGCCCTATAAACACATACAACCTTTTTACTGCACACAACACAATGAAAGAGCCAAAAATAGCCAAAAGAAGATGGTGGAAGGGGAGTAAGGAAAGCTGGTAATCTATCATGTTGAAACAGTCCCTGCTATGGTATTCCCAAGACACCTGGAATTCTCAGAGTATGTAAAAAAATTGAATCACTACAGCTTTAGAACTGTATCATATTCCTTTAGTTCAAGAAAAAAACCCTTTCATGTGTTTCATAAAACAGGTCTCAAAGAAATACCACAATTTCACAGCAACTATTTTTATAATATATGCTCATGTGTACACTGCCAAAAATCTAGTCTTTGTCATTAAAAAAAAAAAAACAAAAAAACAAAAGAACAAAAAAGGCCTGGTATTGCTATTGTTTCTTCATTTCTTTTCTAAAAAGTGATAAAATGTTAACAGTATAAATTCTGCTATAGCAAGAACAGCTCATTTTTCCCATACCAAGCTCAAGCTAACATACTAAGTAAGTAATGTTCTTTCCCTCCCAATATCAGCATAAAATATTTGCACATCCTCTTTCTACCCTTTAGCAAGTGTTACTTCCTATACTTTGTAAGTTAGGAAATATCACAGATGAAACTTCATGCAACAATTATTTAGCAAGAGGCTCTGTCTGTTTTTGTCTTCTTCTAGTAAGATCCTCTTTAGAGTTTGTGAAATTCTGTGTTAAAATACAGAGGTGTTATTTGAAACTGATTTTGATGCAAAACAAGAAAAAATTGTCGGCTTAACATTGCCAGTTCCTAGAGCAAAGTCAGTCTGTGAAGGCTGTAAACTGGTAAACAAAAATTAAGTTTTTTTTCCTTCAGACAAAGGTATACTGAGAAATATCAATGTCATTTCAGTTTAACATCCCAGCTTTATTTTCAGTTTACTGATGTTCATAAAGTTGGCCAACACTTATCAATGGAGACACATTCTGGAGAGGTGAAGTTTGAGGGACTTTACCCCTTCCACCAGCACACTGTCATTTTAGGTGGAAGAGACCAACCACCATGTAAAAATATAGATTCACAAAGAAGATTTTCTAAGAAAAGCCAATAACTTGCTCATTTTCCTTTCCTTCTTCTACTGTAAACAGGAACATAATTTAGAGACAGAAGATAGTAAACAAAACGAGGCCAACCTGCCCTCACAGTCTCTGACCTGAAAAATCCGTTGTGCTATTCCTTACTCTCAGAGTAATCCTTTCTCCAAATTTCCCACATTAGCCTGAAAAAAATATCTGAACTACCTCACTACTCTTCACAGATAGCTCACCTTCTTGAATCATAAGCCTGGCAGGTCAGACTTACGTACACTCCATTCTAGCTGGAAATAATACCCGTCACATAGTACTGCAATATCCGTGCAGTGAGAGCACCAAATACCAGTCCTGAGGAAAACAAGCTCCAATCAAACCTTCGAACTCTGGGGAGTTTGGGGTGAGGTGGGGTGTTCAGTCTTCATTCACTTTTGTTTGTGTGAAGAACACAAGGAGGGTGAGAAAAGAGAAGTCTGAAAAGGAGGTGGGAAGAGCTTTTCTCTGCTGTTTCCACAGTGGCCTCTGCTCTACTTCAAGGGGTAACGGGAAGTTTAAAAAGTGTTTTTGAGACAGTCTGGTTTTTATACATGTCTTTGCTCAGTATTAGAAAGATGACCAGGTTGAAAATGTACATATTTGTTGTACAACCATACAACCATGTGAACTCCCTGAACATCATGCATCTTTACTTATTTACCTATTTTAATGAGTGTTATACTTTCATTAACATTGAGATTAATTATGAGGGAAAATAGTTTGGTTTGCATGATCTAAAATAGTTTAATTACGTGAAACCAGTTTTATAAAGTATATACATCCGTTTTCAAAACCTCCCAAAATTGTTTATTGAACAAGTAAAAGCTCAAAAGGAAAAACAAAACCCCAAAATCCTGTCAAACAGATTATTTATCTTGAATCCAATAAATACCCACTTAAACTACTTTGCTACTGACACTATTTTTTATGCTGTAATTATCAATAGTTTATATATTGGAAGCAAGTTTTGTTTAACAGCAACATTAGATACATATAATGCCTTTACTGTCTAATACATCATGAAAGATCATCAGCAGTGTTTTTCAGGACTGTCAGATGAAGACTATTAGGCCAAATACAGCTAAAACTGAAAAGAAATAAAACCACCTGACTGCTGCTTCCTTCTCTTGCTTCAGCTTGGCCTGCAAAGCAATGCTGCTCTCAGCTTTCCAAGCTGTTTTTACATTCTGGTGCCTGTATGATAATTACCAAGGCCCTGCAATGGTGCAGAGCTGCCAAATTAATAACTGACAGCCCAAATATAACCTCCTTTCTAGGTAAGTGAAATGCAAGTTGCACCAGTGAAGCCACAATTTCACTTATGTTGTCTCCGGTAGAAGTCTCTAAAGATGGACTTCCTGGAGACCAGCAGCCCACTGCTGGTCCCTGAAGTAAGAGATACTCTGGGAGATGAAAACAGCAGAGCTGATATCCTGGCCCTTGATCCCCAATCTCAGTTTAACATATTGAAACACTTTAGGTCAGTGCATGCCTTCTTACCTTTGGAATGAAAAGACTGGTCCTTTGGGGACAACCTAATTAATATCTCAGATTTCATTCTGTACATCAGAGGTACCAAGCTCCTTTTCACCAGCCTGGCTTTGTATCTGAATTCCCACAGGTGCTAGCACTTCCTTACTGAAAGCAGAGAAGTACAGAGACAGATAAATACCATCCATATTTTCATCTAAGAACTACACTAAAGATTCAGCAAAACTTTTTCAGTCAGATGCCTCAGGTATTTCTAAATTGATAAGCTGGTTTCTTAGCTCTTGTCATGATACATTGGATGATTTGAAGCTTGCACTGAACTAAAGCACACACGACACTGACTCCCAGGTCCCGCAGGACCATCAAACCCTGCCCGGGGGCAGTGGAGAGGTTGCAGAAGTGTGCAGACATTTGAAGTTCTGTCCAGTCCAAGTGCTGAGCACACATCTCTCACTCTCCCTGGCCCCTGGCTGCCTTCAGCCTGTCGATGGCTCCCATTTGACAAGATAGGACTTGAACACATTGTACAGAATGAAATGATCCATTACATAGCCCTCCCAATAACACTTTTGGGCAGTACATTCGATGGGATGCATTTGTATCTCAGTGTGTCTTGGCTTGTAGTTTAACCATGTATTTTAAGCTACCTATGGTATACACAGTTACTAGAATCTCCTCCTCTTACCTGCTGATGAAGCCTGAAGTTGGTTATTCTACATTTAAAAAGACAAAGCTGTTGCTTTATGGTTGCTTCTGAACGATTATTTGGAATAATTCAAACATTTTCATTTTTGGAAGACATACATTACTACTGCAGAGATCGATGTTGTCCTCCTCCTAAGAAAGGGACCAGCACTGACAGTGTCTATCTTTTTTCACCAGATGTTCCCTGACCACACCACTGTTCAGGGAAATGCATGCTTTGATTCATCAGCTCTGTGCAGCACAAGTGTTCTGGACAAGCAGTGCAACTGTGTGTGGGAGGGAAGTGGGAGGAGGAGATGAACAGATCCTGAAGCAAGAAGAGGTGATCACTCAGAGCTCTGCATATGCAAGGAAGACGATGGTAATAATCTCAGTAGAGAAAGCATGAACACTGGTACAACACAATGTGCTTTACTACATCCAACTCCATCTAGATGTTAGGTTGCTGTGCTCTACCCTCAGCTCTACAGGCATTTGGGAAGTCCCAAGGAGTGTTCACAAGGGGCAATAATACACAGGATTCTCAGTGTATCCGTAGGTATATACAGGAACACGTACATGAGTATGTAAGCATGTATGAAGCTGTAAAAAAGTCATCACTTTCAGATGAAAGGGTTATCAGGCTAAGAGGATCCTTTACCTGCTTTGTGCTCCATGTTACACAGAAACCTTTGAGCATCTACTTGTTTTAAGTAACTCATACTGCCCAGCTCAGCAAGACTAATGTTCAAATTTGCTGCTAAAACTAATGTTGATAGCATTTAAAGGGTCACTTGGAAGCTTTAAGCCCTAAGAATCAGAGAAAATACATATTTAGCAAGAGACATGGTACCTTAGATTTATAGCTTGACCTTGAATTATGGGAAAGTATTTTATAACATTCCAGATTTATGATTCTATTTCCTGGAGACCCTGACTGTAAAAATGAGGCTGGACTTAGAGAAGCAAGTTCACTTCTGGTTTTCTTAACAAGAAGGTGTCCTTGAGCTGTAGGAATCTTGTAACAATTCAACATGAACCAGACAAGCTTTCAAGTAATCTATGTGCTTCCCTAATTGTCTTATAGCTAAAGGCTTTAAATCCAAGATGAGGTATGTACTTCCTCATGTCCACAATTGCATAGAGACACTAAGCAAAAATTCTAGCTTTTATCATGAAGATTTATTGAAATTATGATATTATTTTTCTCCGTATCCAAATTTTAAAAGTACCTTTTCTCTTTTTTTATTTGTAGCCTACAAAACCTTTGCATTGTAGCATATTGGAATTTTCAAAATTAAATCAAAAAATAGTCATTCCTAGCCACAAAAAGAAATTCAGAGGTAAATGCCTTAAAGCCTTATATCCTTACTCCTGCATAATGTGTAAAACAGACCACCTGTCCTTCAATCACTAAAATCTGCTAGAACAGGACTTCACTATAGAAAACTCAAATACAACTGTTATTCATTTGGCAGCTTAAACTGATAATGATTCACATGCTTATAATTAATTAATTTCCTCTGTTTAGAAGTCAAGGCAAAAACCTACCGATATGTTATTGCATTATTTTCTGTTACAGAGTTTTGAACTTCTCACTCATCTTATTTATAAAAATACAGGAAATGGGAGCACAAGATGAAGAAGCAGAGAAAGCAGCTCCTAAATTAGAAGTTTACAGTTACTTTCTCTTTCTTGGTTGCCAGGAGTAACTATCAAAAACTCAGATTTTATTTTTATTCTTCAAAGGGTTGCTAGGAACAGAATTTAAGTTATGAGAGGTTTCCTTTCTTTTTTAGGGCCACTGACTGACCATAAGAAAAATATATTGAGGCATTTAGATGTATTTGTTTGAAATACCTGATATTGAAATTCAAACAGTTCTTCAAGCAGAATTCCTAACAAGAAGGATTTGTGACAGGGAGTCTACAAGATTTACTTTGAAGAAAAAAATATGCGTTTAAGAGACCCTCGAACCTTCAAAAGAATACCTCCTTCAAAAGGCCCCACCTCACAGCTACAAGGGGATTTTCAGAAGTTAATGTATTTACATAAAGTGCAAAGACTTGCAAACTGTACAAGGCAATTACTGGAAACAGTGGTATAGTACCGAACAAAATGGTCCTGATTTTCCTTAGTTTTTTCAAAGAAATCCATTATTTCTTTCATCTACACTAAAACTATAGGCCAAATCCTATAGTTCTCACTGAAAAAAAAGTCATTTTACAGACCCCCTGCTGTCTTCTGTGCAAAGAAATTGAATACTCCAATGAGGTGAAGGACAGAAAGAAAAGGAGCTTGAAAATGCAGTCCATATGAAAGAAAAAGTGTATTTAAAATGCACCCAATAAACACTAAAGATTTATTACCGTGTATTTGAGCAGCTTTTGTTGACATGTATGTAAGTATTTGTATGTGTCTATACAGACACATATATGCACATGTGTACACACACACACACTTCATTCCATATAAAGCTATCCACATTAAAAGCCTGCCCCTTTTTATTTTCAGTCATAATGCACTGAAACCAGTATACTCTTTGGAATCATCAGCTAATAGTTCCCTGAGATAGGACTTCACAGTGTCTTATTGCTGCATGTTTCAAATCAGCTTTGTGAACTTATTAAAACTGTATTTCAGGAAGAGAGGGGTATACAAGCTAAAAGATACACATAAGCAGCAGGTAATTCAAAGTGATTAATGCATTTATTTTCTTGGGCTTGCAATCAATCAATGCATTTATTTTGTTGGGCTTTTTTTTTAATTTTAAAAACAATTTTTTCTCCCCTTCTTGTTTATGCATAATTATTTTTGCCTTCTGAATCCCACCTTTATGTTTCTCCTTATCCCTGGAATCAGCCTGAAGATGTTTCGGAGAGAGGGGGAGAGACTTTAAAATTATTTTTGCAACAGAGTAGAACCGGTAGAGCTTTTCATCAGCATGTGTGCGCACATGCACACACAAGCACATGTACATACCAACCACTAAACTTCCACTGAAGATTCTTCCCTGGTCCACAACTGCCAGGGACTGTCTTGACTAAAAAAAATTTCACACTGCAAAACACAGTAGAATGACTGTCTGGTATTTTTGTATGGAAGCTCTCTAGATTTCATCAAAGGAATCTCTTCCCAAAACTGTAAACACAGTAGTATCACTCAGCCTACACACAATAATATATTTTAATCTGGCAATACTTTCTCATGTGGTAAGAACACCTAACAAGCAAGATAAAGCTACACAATATCTGAATCTATCTCCTTTAGTAATCAGGAATCTTTATTTAATTAAAAATCTGATTCATTTTTAAAACGATCTTAAAAAATTTAGAAATATTACTAAGCACAAATCAGCTCCCACTAAATCAATCACTGGCTAAATGCCTGAGACTGCTTAAAATCATGTTGCATATTTGAAGAGCAAAAGTATATAAAAGTTCTTTTTTCTACATTTCTTGCCCAGCATACAAAAGGTATGAAAAAATCAAAATCCACATAGCTGACCAAGAAGATTATAGACACAAGCATCTCCTAATTAGTCCCTGCATAATTAACAAGATAGCTCTGAAATTCTAGAACTCTGAAGTGACATTGCATTGAATTCTGAAATTTACTTTATAATTTCAATAGTGAAGAAAAAGGTTTCCATTTATGCCACTCTGGAGTGGCCCTAACTGCTTTTTTCCCATTCTTGTGGGAATCTGTGAAACACTCTTTTTGATATGAGGGTTTCCTCCAAACACAGAGCCTACTGCCACTCACCTGCTAATAAAACTCTGAACTTTAAAGAGTCTGTGTAATCACTGCAGTAAATGCAATGAAATCTTCAAGCCATCTCCCAATACTCAGACTTGCTCAAATTTTAAGTCTTCCACTCTACAGTTGCTATGCAGAGGGTGTGATTTAGTAACATAACTGAACACCATAGGCCTGAAAACCTTTAACTGAGCTCTTGGTGATTACATGGGAAGAAATACAGCCTCTAAGGCCTCTCCAATTTCCCACGTGGATATTAGAACACTAACTCTAGGAAGCAGTTAGAAGCTAGATGTATGCAGCAGTTTTCCCTCTTTATATGCCTTGAACAAACCTTAGAAATGAAATTTTACTGCTTTTTCCCCACTGCTGCCTGCAACAGTTTAGACAACCTGAAAGACATCATGTGGTACAGGAAAGGACTGGGTCATCTCTGCATCCTCTCTAGATCAGGACACAGACAGCCCATAGACTGTGCAATAGAGGCCCTGTCATGCCATAGCACTCATAGTTCTTGACCCTGGAGGCTGAGGATGCCTCTTTGCTGTCCCATTAATCTGCTGCTTCAGACCTCAAGCAAACTGCTGGTAGATGTGGAATTAAAACATTTTCATCCTCAAATGCTGGCAGGAGTCAATGTGCTCAAATCACGTTCCTGCAGAGAACTCTGGATGTTTCCCTTGCAAAATAATTTTTCAGGTCAGTTTTCTAAAATAAGCAGATGCAAAGCTGCTATAGAGATTTGTAAGCCCAATAACAGCACAACACCTAACCACAGACATAAGCATATTTTCACACAAATCTTTGATGTGTTGGTAACAAGCTTATCAGATACTGTCTGGGGAAGGGGAAAGTTCCCATACCCAAGTCATCCCTTTATAAATTTAACCTGCAAACTTCAAAACAGCAAAAATTTGTGTAGAGGAAGTCAAAGTTACTGTAAAGAGTCAGGTTTCTGAACCTCTTACCGTCAGCTCCCCTCCTACCCTTTAATTCACGCACCTATTGACACAACTTTCTATGCTGTAGAGCCTTGTTATTTCTTCAGTATCATCAATACTTGTAATAACAAGCATTTCACATACTGCAGAACTGCAAAAACAGAAATGAGAGAGGATCAGAAGAAAACATTGATATCAAAGAGATATGAGAGGAGGCAATTTATACTGGGAAATTTCAGGGAAGTGATAGCGCTGTACCTGTAATGCTTCAAAGCAGTCCCCAGTGTAATCACACATATTCCTGTTGTATTTTTTCTGGACTATATGGGACATGATATGCACATTATAAAATATATATCAACCTGTTGTTATTAGAGTCAGTTTACACAACATCCAAAAAGCCTGATACTGTAAGACAACAGTTATTCAATATGTGCAGATGAGTGCTTCCCTACTTCCCCCTGTACCTCGCTGAAGCTCACAAGGAGATAGCCCTGTCTTTTCATCACCACTTCTATCCCTCTTCTTCCCATGTGGGATTCACTAAAAACACATCTGTAGGAGCCAGCAAAAGGTCTGGCAATGTTACACCTGCAGGTGGGTACAAAAGCCTGACTGAAGGTTGGACTCAACACGAGGCTCTGGACAGCCTGGACACTGAGAGGGAGCTGCTGGCAGCTGCAAAATGAGGGCACTGCTCTTCACACTGTCACAGGTTATTTTATAAAAGGAGAGTTGTTTTTGTTCTGAAGGCAAGGAGGAGTCAAGTGGCCAGAAAGAGGTAGTAAAAGAGTAATTTCTGAGATTCTCAGTACTTTGCATAAGGTGTCACCCCTGCCTAGAAAAGGGGGAGAAGTGAAATGAACAGATGAACTGCTGTAATATCCTGAATTCTAGGACACATATCTACAATCATCTCTGCTGTTAAGAGGAGGATCTCAGGTGGCTTGGAAGGGAAAGATCCAGTAGAGCACACTGACAGAATAAAAGCTATTACTTGTTAGGCCTTTACTGAAGAATTTCAATGGATTTAATTTAATTTCAAGAGGGTTTTGAGAGCCAATATTGTGTAGTCTTTTATCAAGGGTTATGTTACCATAAGCATGAAGCTTCTTTTTTTAATGTATCTTTTGAGGTTTTTCAAAGAAATGATTTTTTCTTTTGAGAGGCTTCTATTATAGCCTCTACCATACTCCATGAGAGAAGGTTTAATCCATGCTGCTTTGGCTGTTACCTATAGTGTCAAAAAAGAGCAACGCAAATATTCACAATATCCTTAGACAGAAATACAGAGAATTACTTTGTGCTTTCATGGTAGACTAATTCCAATTCTTTCTCTGAAAAAAAAAAAAAAGAAATCTTTCCAGGCATTTATTTCAAAGATAAAATAGGCAGCTGCTCAGAATAGCCAAATTGATAATAATTTGCTTTATTTTTGATTCCAGCACCTCCTGTCAGACCATATATTTAGTAGAGCAAACTTTTCATATTAACATTAACTGCATACAAATGAAGTTCCATTTCATTTTTTTTTAAGTCATCCACCTTGTTTGTGTGATGACTTTAGAAAAGCATAGATGGCAGTCGGGCTCCCTTTGTTAAATGCCGTGTGACACCAGAAACCTTGTGGCTCTCTGCAGGGCCCGAAAATACTCCCTGTGGGTAGACAAGGAACTTCCAAAATGTTCCTGCTGTACAATACTTTGTTCCTCTTTGTTCTCCCAGAAAAAGCTTGACCCCTAGAACTTCTGTGGAATAACCATAGAATTACAGAGCCAACATCCCCACACAGGAACTGTGAGGGAAGCCTATGAGGAGCTATCCCATGGTGGACCACGCCACAAGATCCACCATTAAAAGCACAATTCCTGCCAGAAATGCATCTTTTCAGTCTTTTACACTTCCAGGACAATGACACACATCATTTCTGAACTATCTGTGGATCACCACTCCTGTTGTCTTCCATCCCACACAAACGACAATTTGAAACAACTCCGGGCCAAAAGCACAGTTTGGAGCCAAGGTTCACCCTTCCTTTGGGAAGGTGTTATGAGGGCTCAGCTTCTGCAGCCGGCTCCCACCAGCTTCACCTTCCATCCCAATCCCGCTACCTCAAACCAGGCCCATAACACACCACTGGCTCCCTTCCCTCCCCTCTCCTCCTCCTCCCCACCAGGTCAGCCAGAATCCCCACAACAGGGCTCGGGCAGCACCAGACAAGGGGAGCTCTGTGGGACTCCACACCTGTCTGGGAGATGGATCATCTCCTGTGTTTCACCAGGAGCAGATCACTAACGTGGTGGCCTGCGGAGCCAGGAGCCAGCTCTCATCCACATGGCAGACCTTGTTCCCTGCATGTGCTGCTGCTCTGACAGCCACAAGCACTGCTGAGCTCTGACTCGCCCATGTTTCCCTTCACAAGTTCAGCCACAGTATTTGCACCTTAAAAATGACTACACATATAAGGTAACAGTTTAAAAATGACATGATTAGAAATACTGACCAGTTGATGACACATCATGCCATTGTCCAAAATATTCACCAGGGCTGCCTTAGGCAGAATACCGTGATGCCAATTTTTGAGGTGGCAATCTATCAGGAAACCTATCAGGAAGGTCTGAGATACAGTTCCTTGCTGGATAAAGCAGAAAGATTCCCCAGGATAGAAGAAGGTGAGGTGCGTGGGCGCAGCTACCGCCCTGCACGCAGCACAGTGGACAGCCCACTCCTGCAAGGGCCTGGCGCCAGAACTCAGCACATATTCGACACACCATAATGGTGTTTAGTTTCACTAAGCTCTGAAGTTACTTGCAAGTGAAGTGTTTGAAAGAAAAGCAAAACTAATAGTGGATTTTGACCTTTTTTCCAAGCCCATAAGAGGCACAAATGCTCTACATTAAAACACACAGAGATCCTCGTCAGCAGAACTACCTTCTGCAAAGCAAAACTCAAGCCCCAATGAGTTACCAACAGAACAAAAAACAAAAAAAAAAAAAAAAGAAAAAAAAGGTGTTTACACTGCATGAAGGCTTGACAAGAAAAATCCTTCCCCCTCTAAGATGAGGAACTGCCTGACACAAGACTCACTACTCTCACAGCCACATGATGAGCAAGAGAAACAGAGAACAGAAATACCAGAGATGCGATGTAAAGCGGTGAACAGGCTAAAATTGGTTAATGTTCTGATTTATTTTATGAAGGGAGGGTGAATTCTATTTTTATTTTTTTAATTATAGCAAATATCCTAGAGGGCACTAGGAAGTGGTGGAAAAGAGATTTTTAAATCTCAACACAAAAACACATCCTTGTGTACACACACGGTACTAACATAAGCACGTGTACGCATTTCTCGTTTCAGAAACACTAATTCAAAAGCAGATATTACGAAATAAGGAGAAAAACACCCCCTTTACATTCATAGTTGTATCAGAATAATAGGAAATTTTACAAGGACTATTTTAGCTAAGGCAACATCTACTCTGGTCTTAAAGGACAGATTGCCAGTATGCATCATTTTTTCCACTCCAGGTTTTGTGTCTTACCTTTCCAAATAAAGCTTCCCTTCTTCCTATTAAAGTATTAATATTTTCACTACAAGAAAGGAAATTCTTATTCCTTTTTTCACTTTCAGTTTAAGCTGGTGTTCCTCAGGGGTGGAATGAAATACAACGAAATGACTGAGTAGAAAATTAAGATTTTGTCAAAGGTCAGAGAACTGGTTAAATGACAAAGCAGTGGCACATAAGTACAGTACAGAGCACTAGAGATTCAGCTTCTCTAGGCTGCAAAGTTGAACTATTGTCTTTGTGGTATATTTGTTGATCTTGACAAATCTAATTTGAGACAGCACTGAAATTTTCTGGTATACTACACTCAGTTTTCTTCAAGTGAATGTTGAACTGTGACACGGATGCGAGTTGTTGGCTAGCCTACACAGTTCAAAATATACTTACATGACTCCCCACTTCCCCTCCCTTCCGTGCCTGACTGCACAAACACACTGGTGAAGTTGCAAACTTCTTTTGGGAAAGGCAGCTATGCTAAAAATCATAGAGAGGATGTAATAAGTGAAGAGGCATGATTGTAGTGCAGAACAGTAGGAAAGAAAAGAGCAAATAGCTGCACTGGGAAAAGATAAAAGGAGAAAACTACTTGAAATGAAACACTGGGTGCTGGGTCTGGTTGCGATGGAGTTAATTGCTTCATTGCAGCCTGCACGTTTTCGGCTTGCGACTAAAATTGTGTTGATAGCACACCAATGTTTTAGATGTTGCTGAACAGGGCTTGCAGGTCAAGGTTTTCTCTGTTCCTCAGCTCTGTCCCCCACAAAAGCAGGCTGGGGCATGCAGGAGGCTGGGAGTGGTCAGAGCCAGGACAGCAAACCGGAGTGACCAAAGAGATACTGCAGATAATGTTATGCCAAACTCAGAAACATGAATGGAGATTTGGCCTTTCCACAGTAGCCTCTATTTGGAGGCTGACTAGGCATTGGTCTGCTTGTGGGAGGTGATAAGTGACTTTGCATCACTTTGTCTCCTTCTATCCTTTCCCCTCATTTTTAAAACTGTTTTGACCTTGACTCAGAAGTTTTCTCACTCTTGCTGTTTTGATTCTCTCCCCCACGCCACCACAGGGGAGTAAACGATCTGCTGGGTGGGGGCTTGCTGGCTGGCGTGAATACACCATATACTAAAACCAGGAAATAATCTCAATCATACTGATGGTCAAGTTATAAATTAACCTGGAAGTTAATCACAGAGACTACGCCTTTTTTTCCCTTTTTGTTTTGCACATTTTTTAAATTATTACTATTTACTCTGCCCAAATTTTCACATGCATATTAAAAAAAAAATAAATCCTAATTTTTCTCCTGGAAGTTGAAGAGCTTTTCAGAAAAAATAAGTACATACACAGCTCACACTGGCTTTCTCTGAATGCTAAACTCACTATAGTTGCAAACATAATTACTCATATTAAGACACAGGCCAAATTTAGGAAAAAATATGAGTTGGTTTAAAGTAGGTGTTCAATATAGGGTCGTCAGACTGCTATGGCAGCTGAAGCTGGAGCTGTGTTGCAGACTTGGCCAGCAGTCAATAAGCTCACCCAGACAGTATGGCAGCAAGCTGCCTCTAGCAATATTATAATATTTATTCATCTTTGCATACCTATTTGTTCCCATATTTTTCTGGCCTATGGGTGAAATTCAGGCTGCTGAGATGAACTGTGCTGATGACAACAGAGTGAGAATGTCAGTGTCAGAAAACACTGCAGCAAGAATCTTAGCTTGCAGACATAATTACAACTTCAGTACAAAGTTCATAACTTTTTCTTCTAATATAAGCAAACATGGTTGTTGAATTCAGAAGAAAAGGCCAGGATTTTCAGTTACGTGTGATGGGTTTCACTGCATACTTTTTAATTTGTGCAAAAAGACTTTTTGATATGAATGCTAACAGGAGCCCATTACTCTTCCTCAGCATGATAGGTCTTACTCTGTTTGAAGGTGCTCCATTTTCATCAGAAAAGCAGTCCCCATCGTGCTGCAGGAAGCCATGCAGGTGTGCACCCTGCTTTTCCTTACTTAGGCCTTTCTAGAGCAACAAAACAAAAGGTGCACAGAGTCACAAAAGCACCCGCAGCAGCTGCCCTGCCTTACATGCTGCTATCATTGAATCAGTGTCGCTGCTTTGAAGCTGTATTCTGAACAAAGGTTGCTACTTAGAAGTCCTTGCAGCTCATTTGGAAAGGATTTGTTTTATAATTTAAAGAAGCAATTAAAAAAAAAAAAAAAGTGTGTGCTTTGGGAAATACAGCCACAGAGGTAATGGGAGACCTTCTACGAGACCTTCTACTTAAACACATTTCAGCAGAAACTCTGCCTGCTGCCCTCCTACATACCAGAGAGTCTGTGCACACTTAAACCACAATAAAAGGGTGTCACAGCACTGCCTTTACTGCACAGCAGTAGGTGGACTGACAAGTTAGTACACTCATGCTAGGTAAGACTCAATCTGAGTTACAGCAAGCAGATTTTTTTCCAAATAAAATAATCTGAATTACCTGGGGTGAACTTAGCCACCGTCCCTGACCTTCCCTCTGCAGAGATAAAACAGCAGCTGCACAGCCTCCACCTAAGCTAGAAATACCTGATTTAGAGTGTTTCTGCTGTACAAGCTGTGAGTGAGCAGGGAGAGCTCAGCAGGGTCTCTCATCCCTTGTAAGACTCTTCGTTTCCTTGCTGTACAGCTTTGCTTTGAGGGAGTGAGAATGACAGACCTGAGCCCATTTTTCCCATTCTGTCATTGGGGATAGTCAGAAAAGGCTCAGGAAATTCTGGAGACTGAGATAGGTAGGCCAAATGCTGAGAAGAAAAAGAGTGTTAAACAAAACTAAAAACACTTCTCTCTGCCTTCTCTCACTCTGCTAACACCTCTCCTTCCCCCATCACCAATCACCACATTGGTTTCTCTTCTCTAATTTAATGAGTCTGGAGCTGGCTTGGAAAGAAAGGCAGCAACTACGACACAAAGAAGTTTCTTATGAGCTTGTGTGATGAAGTAGGAGCCTGTTTGGTCAGTCATTGGCTTAACCTACTTTATTTTAATGAATTATCCATGAAGTGGGATTCACAGAGGTGCCATGTCAACATAGTCTGAGATCATCACCTAAATCATCGGACAAGTTTGAAATTAGTTCCAAGTGGCAGTACTTTGTGTGGAGTCTAACAAAACCTATATATAAGCACCAGCCAAATAAATTATCATCTTCTCCCCTGCAGAGGTGTACTAGGTGCCTGATGCCATGAGGAGTGCCAGCATGGCATGCCACCAAGCTGTATGTGAACCAATCACAAGGAAAATTATAAACTGGGATTTTTTTTTTTTAATTCAGAGAAATATTGAATTGTGTGAACTGTGACATACACAGCTCAAATGATCTACTGAAGGACTATATTAATTTTTTTCTCAATAGAAAAGTTTCATAGTCTGTTGAAGGGTGGATTTTTTTCCCATAAAAATTCATTATATAGAACTATTTTCTGTGAAATATTAATTAACAGATTGTAAATATAAAAATTCAGGCTGTTATTGAGGCTCACATAACATAATTATGGCATTGAGAACTGCTCTGAAAATTTAAAAGGTTTGACCCATGATGCTTTCAACCAAGTCCAAAGCTCTGAAACAGTTTAATTTCCTAGCAGTTTTGTAACATTCCTTGTAGCAATGAGATTTGCCTGACAAGACCCTTTGCCTGGAATATACTTTTGATGTCTGAGACAAGCCTGACATTTCCACTTCCTATTTAATTTTTAAGTAACTACTGCTTTAAAGTTTCCTGCCCCAAGTAAACCAAATCTCTTCATTTTTTACTTTCATTTTCCACTTCTGCTTTTCTTTGCCAGTAATATCACTTGTAGCTGAGTCGCAGTGGCACAACAGGCTTTCTAACCTTACAGTTTCCACATTTTCTGTAGAACTGATCCAGAAGAACTCAGAAGAACTTCGTCTTCTGAGTCTGAATAAAATAAACTTCAAGGCTATGCATTAAAATCTTCTAAAAATAGTGCCATGTCTCTTCTCCTGCAGGTACAGCGAACCCCTGATTTCAGTGCTGGAGATGAGAAAGCATCTCACACAGTTTCTGGACGAAGAAAAAAAATCATTTACATCAGAAGGTGATCTCTGATTCTGGCAGAGCTCTATCTTGAATAAATTTATAGTAAATATACTTGACTAGTGCTATGACATACTTTTTTACAAAAGTAAATCTATTTTAATTATGCAACTTGACAGGTCCCTCTCCTATGCAATGGCAAGAGTACCTTTGAGAGTGGGATTTGTTTCTTCTAATAAGGATTGAGAATATGAACATGCTGCTTGTTCATGTAGTAGCTCACAAAACACTATCCTTCTGTAGGGAGTGGGATGTGCACCTACAGCCACCTCAGATGTTCATTTGACCATTGTGTGTGTTATGACTTAAACCTAGGCCACCATTCATACCTTCCAAGAGTCTGGATCTTATACCTAATCCCACAGTTTTCCACCCCAGCACTCATCTCCATCGTGGCAGATTACAAGGCAGAGTGTACCTCAACCACCACTGCTTTTTTAAATTTTAGTCATAATAAATTCTTTTCTATTGAAGATTTTTTTAAGTGAAAACCCTAACGTATAGTGTTAAGAAGTAATACCAAAGAGAATTCTACAAGCAGATCATGGTGTTCAACCAAAATTAATTGTTGACTGAGTCTGATTCTTCACATTGGGGGAAAGTTCAATTAAAAGAAAAATCCAATAAACAATTTTTTTCTCCTCAGTTCCTCTGACAAGATCACCTATACTTCAGCAAGAAGAGATTAAAAAAGAAAAAAATCCCCATTAAAATACAGGCTAATTGAAATGTTCCTTTTTTTTTTTCCTCCAGTGTGTTAATTGGACACTTCAACATCTCTGTGACCCTGAAGAGGAGACAACATTCAGCCTTGCTGCTGTGTTTTTCCAATTGCACTAACAGGCCTTTTTGCCCAGCAGCAATCCAGGCAGAGCCAGCTGGTTTGGTGCAATCTGGAAGCTTGTTGTAATAAGAGGCAGAACAAAAAACACAAGGAAGAGCCTGGCAGCTGCATAAAACTCCCTCCCAGCTCTGTTCTCCACAGAAGTTCAGCAGCCTCAGCAATCAGCATGACCAGCCAGTCTCAGGGAATCCAGCAGCTTTTGCAGGCAGAAAAACGTGCCAAGGACAAACTGGAGGAAGCCAAAAAAAGTAAGTAGCTGGCCTGGTTTTACTGTACTTCTCAAGTGCAAGCTCTTCAGAATTACAGTAGATCACAGAAAAACATTATTTCATCTGTATCCATGCATTAACGCTGTGCCTTGACTGCAACCAGGCATTTAACCAGACCTGAACATTCAGAGTTTGCTTAAAATTCTCTGTTTGTGTGTGTATGCACATGTGCCTTATTATGTTAAAAAGGTTTTCTTTTTTATATTTGTCCTGTCAGCCAGATTTATTCTTGTTTTATCTAAATGCCAATAATGTCATTACTGCCTTCCCTAGCTATTTAAACTAGAATTCTACATGCTTGTGGCTTCCAGCTCTGGAGGACCAGACTCCAAACACTATTTTTCTCCATAAGTCCTATTAAAATGTTCCTCTTTATTTGCAAAATCTAGTAACTTGTCTCCTAATCTCAGCTGGACTTCAAAAAATTATATGAAAACAAAAGAGAGACTTCAGCACCATGACAGTAATCAGTAAAATCACAAGCACTCTCAGTACTGTACTGGATCATTCATAGAAGTTTTATTACATGGTGCAAGTAATTATTCTCCTGAGTGTAAGCACCAACCACTTGAGTCACTGACCTGCATTAGCACTGAAACACTGATACTGTTTCAGGGAGTTACCCTGCTTTGGAAACCAGCAGCAGGAAACAAGACTATGCTGCAGAACTCAACTAAAATGCATGACGATGTCATGTGGAGCAAGAGTGTGATAAAGGAATATATTTTGTTTTCCAGGGAGAAATGGAAGCCAAACAGAAATAATTTCTGTAGTTTCCGTATCCCTTCTACACATGAATCAGAATTGCTGTGTGTTCATTAACTGTTAGTGTGACATCTCAATTTGTACAGCAGCACACAAAAAAACCATGTAGAAAGGCAAGTCCCCTTCCCTGAGCACCCAACCACTGCCTGTGCCTTGCAGAAGCAAGAGAGAAAAAAAAAAATTCTCTCATCTTCATAAAACAGAACTCTCCCAAACGCAAGCCTGAAAGCAAAGGATAACGAAGAAATGATTTAATCCTTACATAGTCAAAACAGGTGCGCTGGGAGGGGTGTGTTTTCCCTTCTTATGTAAGGCAGAGGAAACACACTGTACCCTAAAGCAAGAAAGCATATGACCTGGAAAGACACAGCTCCAGTGGAGGGAGGGGGAGTTTGGCCTGAACACAGACTGCCTTTAACTATGATAGCTTGAAGTTGATTACCCCTTACTTTTGGTTTGAGGTTTTTTTGTTGCTTTAATTTCATTTGGTTTTGTTTTTAAAACTGGATGAGTCAGTTTAGCTTTTTCTAAAACAGACTGTTAAAAAAGAGCCTTCAAACCTTAAGGAACTTCAAAAATGAAAATTATCATTATAACATAAAAGTAATGACTGAAGATGAATGTCTTGCAGAATCCAGACACAGTTGCAGGTGCATTTACTCTACTCTGTAAAAGACACACTCCCTTGTTATCATCTCAGCCTTACTTGGAGTGCTTGTGATAATCACAGGGTTTCTTACAGATAAAGTATCTTCAAGATCCCTCTGAGTCAGAAACTTCAATTAAACCACTACCTACGCTTACCTCAACACTAATACAGTGGTAGGAGTTAATAACCAGCTACAGAAAAATAGCTATTTAAAATTTTTCTATCAGTAAAAATGTTTAGAGTGAAAATAATTCATCAGTATGACTTTCTTCTCTATTCCTTTTAAGGCCATACTTTTCTTGCATTTACAAAAATTATTAAGAAAAATAAAAGATTCAATAAACAAATTTAAATGTAAGAAAACAGATCAATAACTGTGAGGGAGGAACAGGCTGTCCAGAGAGCCTGTGGAGTCTCCAGTCTCAGAGATGTTAAAAACCTGCTAGATATGGTCCTGGTCAAGCTGCCCTTTCTCCAAGCAGGGCTTTGGAGCATACCCTGTAGATTCCTTCCAGCCTCAGCAGCTCCATATGATCCCATGAAAAACTTCAGGAATTTCCAAAAGATTTTATTCCTGGGTATAGCAGATCAAGGGCAAACAGTTTCAATAAATCCACCCTGCATTTTGTGCCAAACCAAGCATTATAGCTAAACTAGCAGAATAATTATACCTAGACAATCATTGCATTCAACATTACAAGAGGTTTGCAGTGAAGCTACAAAATAAAATTAAAAAGTCCTATGTTGTCATAATTTCAGTATTTTCATAACAATGTCACTACACCACCTTAGATACCTAACAATACCACCATAATTTAAATCCTATGGGACAAGGACAAAAGGGATTCTTTTAGAGGCAAATCTGGCTATGCCAAACTGGAATTACTTCAACAGTCTCTTCCTTGGAGTGATTCTGCAGTTAGATCAGATTGCAGAGTTTGTCTCTAAGAATAAAAGCTAAGATGAAAGGAAGTATATGAAATGCAACTGATATATCCAGCACAAGTGGTTAACCTGGGCACAGAGTTCGGTGAAACAAGGCAAGGACGTGTTGCTTCACCCCAGAAATTGCCAGCCCAGATCCACCCTGTACCAGTTCAGATCAGCAGCTTCTGCTCAGGGCCTGGGCTCAGCAGGTCTGGGCTGCAAGTGAAAGCAATGAACCCGTCCAGGCAGTGCCAATGCAGTCCTGTCCCTGCTAAACTGTACCTGTGACCTCCTCTGTCACCACAAACAGGCACTGCACAACACCCCTGTCCCAATGAGTCTGGCTGTCCTGTTTACACTGGAATGTCAGAAGAACGAATGGCAGGTTGCTCATGGGACACAACCAGGAAAAGGCATTTTCAAGGAAATGTGAATAGCAAAACTACCCTTCAGTGTTTACAGTTGATACATAACCAGATCAAAATGTAGTGTGAACACACGTAATGTTGTATATAAACAGATAATATGCCTGGTTTTTGCTGACATATGTGCAGTTGTTTGTAATTCAAACCCCACTTGAAATAACTGAAAAAACAGTAAATAAAATTATATTGATAGACATGAAACAAAGCAAAAATAAAGCTAAAGCTCCTCTATACATGCTTTTTCATACTTCTAGCTCAATACCCTTTATCCAGGCTTGCAATATCTTTACTGTATCATTAGCCCATATCCCTTATACCTGACAAATTACTAATAGTTGAATTAATTAGTTAGTAAATGCACATGTGCAAGACTGCAACTATTAAATTGATTAAACACAAACCAATCCAGTCTGCACTTCTTTGGCCTTTAGAATGCGGCTCTGCTTTATCTATCATTTTTACTTAAAGCATAATTTGGATCCCAGAAATAACTGAGCATTGTCAGAGCCAAGACATCAATTCCCGAAAATCCTTTTGGTTAAAACAAAGGAAACAAATGTGTCATGAAGACTGGGCTTAGCAACATTTGTTTTCCTATAGATTTTTATGGCTTGGCTTGAATTTCTCGTGCCTAATAAAATGAAAACTGAGATGAAAGATTTCAGGAAATCAGATTAAAACCAAATGTTAATCAAAATAAGATATAATAAGCAGAACTATATCCATGGCACTCTCTTGGATAATATCCAAGACCTATTTTATCTACTGAAAAAAACCCTATATATACTGATCAGCTGCTTCTATTGTATTTTATTAAAAGTACAAAAGAGTCTTCACAAAAGGAGCATCCCCAAATCCCAATTTGCAGACAATTTAGCACTCTTGAAGACAACTGAAGCTGTTCTATTTTAAGAAAATATGATTAATTTTTCGCAACTTCTTCAAATGATTTGATTTCTATGCAGAAATTCAGCTAGAAGCCTAGATGATATGTTTGAAAACAAAAAAGCCAATTTTAGCATTGCAGTTTTTGGAAAGTAAGATAACTTAGTGTTTTGAACAAATTAGAATGCAACATTTTTGCCTCCTACTGTCTTTTTCTTGCAAGATCTAAAAAACCCCAATAATCTAAAATACACCAGTTCTTTTGGATCTAACCAGAGCCAGGTATTTCATTACCATCACAGAAACACCTAGAAAGAAGAGCACAGCCTTTCTCCATGCTGATAATACCTTCCCACGTTAGGCAAGAAAATCTAACACAGGGCTGGCTTTTACAGCAAGTTAAGATTTGGCCAATTTTACATGATGCCTAAAAATTTATAGGCTATCAGCTACCATAATCATGGACAAGAGTGTACAAGGAAACCAAGCATAGCACAGCTGCTTTGCTGCTCCCTGTCTTCAAGGATGGAAGGAGGTACAGAAGGACAGTAGCAAACCGAAGGGGCAGGGCCCCCACGGCACACCCTTTGCGGCAAAATCTCTTCAAACTTGGAGCTTTATGTACCTCACCTGTATGATCATAGAGGTTGGTTTGTCCATCTTCCTGTATTTCTTGTCCTCTTTTTGCATGATCTTGGCTGAATTTCAATGCTTTGCCACCCTTCAGTGGGTAAGGGTTGATTTCAGCTTGGCTGTGCTCTGCACAGGACCCAACGCAGCAGATCAGTAAGGCTTTGAAAAGGCAGTCCCATACTGCACAACTAAGGTAGCAGACAAGTGGTTAACAACAGACTGATTAATTAATTTTGGTTTGTCTCTAGTGGAACAGCAGGTTAAGCTCTAGTTTCTGCTTAACTTAATCAGGTGCAGCATATGCACTGTCGCATATGTTGGCAGTTGCCGATTCTGTCCACAACGTTGTTGAACTAGCAGTAATTTACTCACAGCTTTTCCACTTAATTAAATAGGAAGCAGCAGGTTCCTGCTGTGCCAATCCTAAAGGCATCATGGTAAAATGAAATGGCTGTTGCTCCACAGTGACACCCTATGTATTGTGCTTACTCCAGTGCACTGTCAAGAGCTGACACGTAGGTGTATATATATACTTTGGTTCACTACCTACATTGTCAGAGGCAAGTGAACTGCTGTTTTACAGTAAATCTCTTTCCATTTTGTGCATTTTAAAAGGATATATTTATCTATCTGGTGGCCAAATATGCAACATATTTACTACAGATGGCCCCCCAGATGGAATTTGAAATTAAAATCCCACTGATTTTGAAATAATTTAATTTGATATAGAGATCCAGTTCCTCAGCTGGTGAAATTGGCAGAGCTTCATCATAGTCACTTCCCCCCGAATGCCAGCTCCAGAGAATCACCCTCCGGCTCCACTGCTAGAGGAAAACTCTACAAAAGGCTGATCAGCTCCAAATTTGGAGAGGAGAATAAGGGAAACTTCAAAATATAGACCTAAACCTGGTTCCAAATTTTGTTGTCCAGACTGATGTCAGGCTCTTACACAAATCTGTCTGTTCACCCAACACTTCACACAGTGAGTGGCAGAAGATGGTGGAATCAGCCTTTATCCAACACATACAAATTCTGGGAAAATACCCACTAAGTTTTAAACTGTCTCTCTCCCCTTCATGCATAGGCACAGTGGCTCAACGGTAGAAGGACTCTGAGAAATGTCATTTACTACACAAGAGAGCCCTGCACTCATGAACTGAGAGTCAATAAAGCTATCTAGTTCCTCAGTAGTTTGCTCCTTCCTGTAAAAAGCCTGTATACAGCCACACACCCAAGGGTCCATAATAAGCATGGCCACAAAAGCAAACAGTCCAGGAATCAAGACTTGAAAAGGTAATTCACATTTCAGGTATCTCTCCACTTCTACTCACCCATCTGCAGGTGATGACTTTGGAAGAAGCCATCAACTGGGCAAGTAGTTTCCTGCTGGATCAGGCATTTTACCCAGGCTTTTGCTGAGTCTCAAATGTATTAAAACCAACAGCCTTCCTCTCGAGCTTCCTCATTGTGCCATGCTCAGTGGAAGCAGGTTGCTATATGCCACACCTGATAAGGTTTTAGAAGCCCAGCTCAGGTGTAACCAATTCAGTATAATAGCCTAGAGAAAACAAATCAGAAATATTCATGGTCTTCTTCCTAGCCTAGGTGGAGAACATTCCTTAGGACTTCAGAAAAGGTACCTTTCACCTTCTATGCTTGAATTGGTTACAATAAGTAAATTAACTGATGTCTCACACATGAAATCAAGTTGCCTAGGATGCCCCTTTCATCCTTGTGATATCCTAATTTAAGCAACTAAGCAGTTTTTCAGACATCAAAGATATTTCTCCTGTTAAGAAAAGGGAGCAAGCTTATTCCCCCCCACTCCTAAAATTGTAGCCATACAGAAAGAGACTCCAAAAATCAGCATCAGCACAGGTGTTTCAAGTATAACATATCAACATTCAATGCAAGAGGTTTACAGTCCCATCAGTCAGAAAATGACTTTTTCCTCACAAAGTAGTGTAGCGGAGTCCATGCAACTTTACCAATTTCATACAAAACAGGCAGACAGAGAAGTCCATAGGGGTTTTTATGACATTTTCACCAGCCCCTTCATGTAAAACCTTAAACATCACATTCCCATCAAACCTTTTATCCTTTCCATAACATACTTGCTAGACCCAGGAACTACCTTATACCCAGTCCTGCAATGACTTATGTGCACTTGATTTGACAAATCCATAGTGTTTTACCTAAAACAAAGTAACTATTCTCAGCAAACAAAATTAAGTATGTAAACACACCTGGTCAGGAGGAAGGCTCTTGTTTCCACTACACCCTAAAATGTCACCTTAAAGATCACCTTCTTCTTTAAAATGAAAAGGAAAAAAAAAGTTTTTTTGAATCGCTTTCATATTTTCTGTGCACTGGTAGAGGATACCATTGACCTCCTCTTAATCACTCACCTCTGCATTGGACAAAGGTTAGGTAGGAAAAAGGTGGGGGAAGAAAAGGACAAAGCCTGAAGGTTGCAACTCAGATTGGTAATGGTTAAGACGTATCTTGCAGCATTCTGGAAATTTGCCAGCTCCAAGCAGAATCCAGTTGGTGTGGGATGAAGGGATGCTGGCAACCAATCGATACAGCAAATCTTACAGAATAACGTCTTTTCCCATCAGTGACAACTAAAATCTGTTATCTGGCTGCTACTATTGCTGATAAAGAAAAGATAGATATTTATTTAAACACCAAGCTGTGATTAAAAAAAATGCATTTGTGTTACGAGAAAATGTGTGGTTGCAAAAAGACTTCTGTTGTTAGCAAACCCACAAACTTTTCATTTGATGTGTGCTTCTGCACTGGAAGTTGGTCTCAGAAGATGGGTCCTTGCATGACTGGCTGTCAATCAAAAAGTACTCTACATAAATCACTTCGGCTGTTCTGACCACTCTTGTGTAAATAAAGCTGATGGACAAAGTTTTCAGCAAAGTCAACATTTTATTATGCCATCTAAAATCCCCTGTTTTAGAGAAATTCATCTTTTGGGATGCAGTGATAGCATGAAATAAATCGGTTTCTTCCCCCACTAGGAAAGGGGAAAAGGCTGAAGCAGGCCAAGGAAGAAGCCACAGCCGAGATAGACCACTACAGGTTACAGAGGGAGAAGGAATTTAGGAGCAAGCAAACAAATGTAAGTAAGAAACATGCAAATGTCCTCTTGTAGTGTCAATCTGCTCAATGGTAAACCAAATTGCTTCCAACAATATTACACAGATACTTCTGCAAATCAATGTGATCATACTTATTAAACACAGAGATATCACCCTATGGTGTGCATATGCCTAATTTTTACTTTTTCACAGGCTTTGAATGCATATGTAGAAGAAATTATGGACTCATCACTAAAATTGTCCAGATTCCATATTTGGTTCATGCTTGTACTTTGAAGACATATCTTCCTTAAGGAAAAATACCTTAGGGTGCTCTTTCTATAACTGCAGACAGACCTCATTCCTGTCCTGAAACTGGAGGTTTCAGTAAGGTGGATGTCAGTAAAAGCAAAGGTTTAAAATGTTTCTTTCTATTTCTGTTCCACTTCAGCTGTCTGATACAAGACCGCATCTTTTATCAACTCAAATCACCAAAATTTTAGAGTTTTTCCACTATGTTTCTATAGTAGAAGTGGTCTGGCTGATATTTTGATATCTGAATTAAAGCCATTTAATGCATTTATGGCACCTTGCATTTTTGTCTAGTATTTTCATGAAAGTTCACAAACCATTCTCTTTTTACCTGGTGACCTTCCTCTTATAAATTTACTCTTGTTTTTTCCCCCAGCTTCTACCGTGCAAAGGCAGGGAAAGTACTTGTGGAAACAAGTAGTTTGGCTTTTTTTGCCAACAAAAAAAAGCCAAAGAGGTCGAATAAAAACTGCTTTACAAACCTGTCATAAACCATTTTCCAGCAGGGATCACAAGCCTTAGGAACATATATAGACACAAAGTCTCTAACATACACTGCCAGCACACACTGTCACACAAGCAGGCCAGGTAGAACCATCTCATATGTACAATTTCAGATGTTTACTGACACTGAAATAAAGTAAAAACACCTCTAAAATTTGTTCACCTTTTCAGTTGAGCCAGATTTCTTGTTTTAGGTCTTAAATAGCAAAAGAGTACAGATCCTTTGCTGTGAACTCAATTTTTTCATCCCAAACAAAATTAAAGCTGCAGGGAAAGGCCACTATTTGTCGACTGAACATTTCACAGAAGCAGGACGGAAGACATATTGCTCCTCGAATGACAGCATGTTGTACAAGATCATCACAGTCCTCCTTCACGTTCCCTGACCCCATTATGTCGAACATTTATCTACCCAGACAAATGTCATCATTATTAACCTGTGTCTGGAAGGCACTCAGGAGATTCAGCAAAGCCAGTGCAGGGGGAGATCTGATGCCCAGTTCAGTTTACTTGCTTGGGTATTTGGACACAGGTATTTTTAATTCTTTGTCACAGTCTCATTTAATGCTATTCCTTCTCTTACTTTGTGTTACTTGTATCCAAACTGGGGTAAGTTTCCTCATACTGTGAGATGTTCCATATCCATCCAGAATTAAAAACAGCAACAGAAAATAACAAGTAACTTGAGGTTAGAATGACAATATGGATGACACTTTCTCAAAACATGCAAAATTTTTAGCCTGTATCTCAAACCAAGTTTGCTGGTGTTCATGGTGTTTGTACTCAGGGTCTGAGATCAGTGAATTCTGGAGATGTGCAGCCTAGTTCTGAATTTTGTGGCTTCCAAGTCAATGTAATATTTTAGCAACTTTGGAATGACACTGGCATAAAACCTCTATAGGCAAAACAAGGGACAGACCCTCAAGGTCAGCAGGAATCATAAACTAAGCAGAGCATTGTCTGCATTCTGAAAAGAAAAGGGTCTCCATATTCAGAAGCAGAAAAAAAAGGGGGGAAACACATAGAAGAGTAAGAATTTACTATCTCAAGTTACAATGTTAGCATGAGCTAAGAAGAGCCTCTGCAGACCTGTTCTCTCAAAATTATAATACTTTTCTTGAGGTTTTTCAAAAGTATTTAGTAGCTGGATAACATGCAACCATCTGGGATCTCTACAAAGTTATTTTTCCCAGTGGAAAAAATCAGCTTCATAAATCTGGCCTAAGCTGTACAGCCTTTCCCATATGTGACCCTTGCAACTTGTCTAAAAGCTAAAATAAAATGTCAGCTAAAAATAGTTACTACAGAAAACTATAATCTTTTCCCAGTACTTACTATAATGTCTACAACTTACATTTCTTCCAAACTGAAGTATTTTACATGTGAGTTACAGACCAATGTCTTACTACACTGTCAGGTACTGATAAATGGAACTGCGAGGGTGAGCTGAGCAAAAGATCTTAACTCAGTTGCTTTCCTTCTTTTAAGCACTAGGTTGGGCTGAAACCACATGGAAAATAAAGCTCATGACCTTGTTTCTGGTCATCCTCTAGGAATCCCACTAATGTATCACAGGTTAGCTTCACCTGCTAGTAAACCCCGGAGAACCATGGCAGGAACAAGAATATGTTACTTATTCCCTTCTTATTCTACCAGCACGCAGAAAAGTCTCCTGCTTTCCCCCATGGAATTCTTTAGGTGAAAAACAATTTCTCTGCTGGTATCTGAAGGACTTTTCCATAAGGGAAAAATTCAAGGGATGTTGGGGCAGTGGGGGAGGAGGGAGCAAAGTCACAGATTTGGAACGTGTACATCTGTTTATAACATAACCTTGCTAAAATGTTCAGTGAGTCTAGAGTCAATTAAATTCTAAGCGAATGTCCTGATATTATCTGTGCCAGAAGCTGTCTGGTATTTCGCCAGATAAGAAAATGTAACATTAAAAGACCTTGTCTGAGGCCTGTTGAGGGTTATACATCACTAACTGCTGAAGACATTTCAAGTACTCTGAAACTGTAATTATGCATTGTCAGGAAGGCTTTCCCATGTTTTCCTCCCTAGCTGTGCTCATGTGCATTCTCAGTGAGGCCAATGAAGCACACGGGTGATAGAACTCAGTTGACTAGTCATTAAAATAGAAAACAAATTAAAAAGAGCGATATAAAAGACAAAACATTACGATGTTGTTCGCACACTGAGCTGGGAAACTTTCATTACATGGGGAGATTCCCATTGCTTGTGAGCATATGAAAGAGTTGCCTTTAATCCTGTTTTTGTGCATACAGTTCAGCCTAGATCATACCCTTACTGTTAGGAAGCACTGTGACGTGTTTGTGTTATGCTTATGCTAGATGATGAAAAATAGTACAGTAAACAGTCATATATTACCTTTTATTTTGCTCAGAAGCCTTCTGCTTTTCAGGTAACAGGCTCCCAAGGTAACCTCTCAGCTAAAATAGAAGAGCAAACAACAGAAACCATCCGAAACCTCACGAGCAGCTACCATAAGAACATGGAGAGCATGATGAAAAAGCTCTTGAGCACAATATGTGACATCAGCCCCGAAATTCACCCAAACTTCAGACATGCAGTTTAAGATGTGCTATGTTCATAAAAAGTGGCCTTCTTTCTTGATAAGCATAAATACTTCCTCATGTATTGTTTCTGCATGTGTGAGAAAAAAAAAAAGCCAAAAGCACACAATTCACACGGGCTTTTGATGTGACAGGAATTCTACAGGGTTTTGCAAGCATTTGTTGTAATATTGTTTCCTGTGGGTAGCTAAACCCCTGTCATTTAGACTGGGGCAGGTCGACAACAGTAGAATAAATGATTATTTGACACCACCAGCTTTTCAGTGGGAGTCTTTATTCCTTTTCCTTTATAAAATGTTCTGTACTGGGATGTTGTGTTTCATAAAGTCTGTTTATCCCAATCTTTACTGTACTTCAAGTCACATGAAATAGAATATCACAAAAACTTAAAAAAGAGCATTTCTGTTTTCCTTATGACACGTGGAGTGATCAGGTTATGGACCATAGAGGAACCCTTTAGATTTTGGTCAGAAAGGGTCAAAACATTTTCAATCTTTCTATG
The DNA here is from genome assembly GCF_025592945.1 of Manacus candei. NCBI lineage: Eukaryota > Metazoa > Chordata > Aves > Passeriformes > Pipridae > Manacus > Manacus candei. The sequence goes on from NW_026138053.1 coordinate 19,362,925, forward strand.
CTAATTTAAAGCAAAATACAGTTGACTTGTACAAAATTTTGCTAAAAGCCATACTCAAAATATTGTCCTGTTGCTTAACTACACCACAAATTTTATATAGCTTTGTTAAGTGTGAAAAATGAGGTATAATCATTATTTATGAAACTGCTTTGGAGCAACGGGCAGACTAGCACATCCATCATTATACAGTTACCCTGAAAGTACAGAAATCCATGGGCTCAAACTCTACACAAGTTATGCTAAATGGTACCTGAATCCACAGGTTGTTTACAGAAATCACATCAGTTATTCTGTTATTCTAAGTCACCTTGAGTAATACTTCTCTCTGCAATGGCACAGGTTTTCCCTGGAATAAATTCTATTGAAGTTACAAAAATATAATATGATCTGTGCTTTCAAAGTGAAGCCCATTCAGTCTGATGGGAGGCACTGATGAAGTGGGGATCTGACACACACCTGGTACCATGAGCCCCTTTAATGCCTCGTCTCCACTACAAAATTATACTGAACTAGAAAAAAAGCTTGAGAAATTGCAGCAACTGGCAAACAATAGCCATGATTTTCAGTCCACATAGACACAGAGAAATCATTTCAATTTCACAGCAGCTAGTCATAGACAATCTCCTGTTCCAGCGAGGTTTACACAGCTGACATGCTGTCATGTGTAAAATGACTGTAAAGCTGTAGTCAACCTAATGTCAACAAACATGACTCCTCAAGGCTGTGCCTGGATGCTACATAATCCCCAAACCCTGATTGTTACAGTCTCCTGTGCTTGATTATATTCTCTGGGGACCCAAGGATGCTGAGGAGTAGGAAAGAGACTAGAAATCCTATTGACATCAGCTGGAAGGCTCATTTATTTAAGGGCACTTTGAATCAAGCTGTGATAGCCTTTGATTTGCTGAGGGGATGAAGGAACTCAAGTCCCAGGCTATGTGCAGGACCTAATGCAGGCACCCTCCTGCATAGCTTGGGGCACTCAGGGTTGCCTCATTGCCCAGGCACATGTGCTTTGGGTCACGGCTGCAGTCCCAGTGCGGAGCTCAGCTGTGAGATGCATTCTCTGTGAACCTAAGCATTCACCAAAGTGGACACTAACACCTGACAGGATCTCACTGCAGTGCTCAGGAGGACTGCTCCACTTTCCCTCTGGGCTACCTCAGCACCCTTTTCTCTAGCTATAACTCCTAAACCTACAGAAATGTTGCAGATTCAGCTGCAGAACTAAAGCAATGTGGGTTCCATCATCAGCTGCATGGGATAAAAACACACATCCCTGCACAGCAAGAGCAGAATTGCCACATCCTGGTGGGCAGCAAACTAGAGTGGCAGCTTTTCAGGAGGCAGCAACCCAGGTTACATGAAATAACGCTTTGTCTTCCTCATTTCTCTGCTTCTTTTTATGGCATTCCCCCTTTCCCACGTTCTTTCCAAAATCTGTCTTCTGCCACCAACTTCTTTTCTTGCAAAGCTTCTGTCCTCCTTTCCAGGCTCTCTCTACACGTCTGGTCCTAACGGCCACACACACATCTCTTATTTTAGTATCTTCTTTAAAATACACTATCCCATGAATACCCCTTCCTTGACAAAAACACAAGCACATGGTGGGGGACAGCAGAAGCCACTAGTAGCAAGGATGAGCACTGTCTGGAGGGGATTGTGCAGCTGTGCCACTTCCCATGCAGCGACACTGCACTGCAGTCACAGCCACGACCTGCCCATAGCCCTGCTATCACCTGTGTACCTGAGATACACATGGAGTCAAGTACTCAAGCCTTCTGAACATGATTATGTTCTCCAGCTGCGGCTGGCTCATGGTTATCTCTCATGAAGGAGGAGTGAATTTGATATTATTAGGTCTTTGATCTTGAGAGAGATAAATCTGAGAGCTTTAAGCGCTCTGCGCATTTCCTCTCTTCTGCATTCATTCCTTCTTCTGGACAGGGAATGGGTGGTCATACCACCACTTTTAGCTGTACAGAGGTAAAGGTCAAATTAGACTTCGTATAACTTGGCAAGATACTAGGTTTTTCAAATGAAGAGTGTAAAGTATCAGCTACATCCATGGAATATTGAGGTGCCAAGAAAACGCATGCTGAATTTACAAGTGCACAAAATACCTTGTATGTGACAGTCATATACTCATGATAACAACAAATAATCATTCCATACAAAAGAAAAAGAAGAAGCAGATTTAATTTCTAAATGTTTTTAAATGCATAAAAGAAAGGTAAAAATGTTCAGCAGTCACCTACCAGGGATGAATACAAATGCGCTGCCATCTTCCAGGAACATCCTTGGACTCCAGGGATCCTCCAGCCTTCGCAGTGTCCTGACACTCTATTACCTAATATGCCCCAATGCAGTTGCCAAATAAAATGGCAACCTATCATATATCAAAACACAAACAGATTTTGAGAAATAGAAAGCCACATATAGGTAGCACTCATGCCTGTATAAATCCTTCTCTCATAATCGCCCCTGAAATCGTGGTCTTGGCAAACACCTGGAGAGCTCCTGTAAAAGCTTCCATCTCTCCAGCCACGTTTTTCCCTTGGAAATGGTGGTTACCTGACCATGACACCACTTCAGACACGGGGATTTTCCCCATGTCATTGGGAGCCAACTCTGTAAGGAGTAACTAAATGTACATAATGACAGTGATTAGCACTTTCAGTATTTCAATTAGTAGCTTCTAATTGTGAATAAATAAGCAAGCAATAAAATAAGTGAAGCTGTTCCCATCAAAATCAACCGCAAAACTCCCACAGTGTGAAATTTTAGGGTTGAAACAACAAACTTGAGAAGTTTCCTAGATCAGTCTAATTCTTCACTGACTTAAAGAGGGGCTTAACAAGGCTTTTGCTGTTTGGAAATGAAGACCTGTATTATACGATAAATTCAAAATCCACTGATTAAAGTGTCTCAAACAACAACTGGTGGAAAAGTTCATACCAGTGGAAAGTACAAGAACTGTTCTATACAACTCATGACATGGACTATGCTGAATTTCTCTGGCTGTTCTCCCTCAATGTTCTCTTTTGAATTATAACATATGAGGATGTAGTGATGTGGTTCCCATTCGTGGGTGATGAGGGAAGATCTCTGAACTCATGCCAGTAGGGCAGAATATCTTTCAAGTCTAAATAAAGTAAAATGAAACAGACACAAAGAATTAATACTACGTTCTATGTAGAAGGCTCTCTACCAACTTTCCCATTAATTTCTGAAGAGTTTGGAAGCAGAGGTTTGGGAAATCAGAACCAGATGTTAATCTATTACATGGATTATGATATTAACTGAAATTTTTCCATATTAAAATATATTTGGAAGTTCATACAATCTGTAAAACATAAGTTGTTCTTGTAAATGATCATATGTAGGATATAAGTGTATGCATGAAATTTTTATGGAACAAAATATTTCAGTCCTTGAATTAAAAGGTTTTGTAGCTCCAGGACTGTGAGCAATGTCTCCCTGTAAGTTGGGACAGGATGACCTGCTGGTTTAGAGCTCAGGAGCCACCACAGGGCAGGTGAAAACAGACTGCTATGTCATAAAATTACAGGAGATGTTTACCTGCAGATCCATACTTTCACACACAGCCTTGCCCAGAAGCATCCTTAACTACAGACAAAGCAGGAAAGACGTCTGTGTATAAGGATACACTGAGCAGCCCTGCAACAAGGGGCTGTGTCAAACTTTGGGTACAAATCTTCATGTATGCAATGAATATACTTCAAAGCAATTTCCTCCAGTTCATCATAGAAATAGGGGGACTGCCTGTTACACAATACACAAGTGTCATATATTCCTGCCAGTTTCCCAGTGGCCTGTCCTTCACAGATTTGATTATCTCGCATTTTATGGCAGCATAAGGCACTTCATACCCCGAGTCTTCCCTGAGGAATGTTAACGCTTGTTAGAAGTACATGACCCAACCAGTATTACTACGAAACACTTGGAAAATGTTACATTGGAGTACTATTAATAGATTCTATTGCACTTACAGGACATGACTGCATGTGGAAAATCTGATGACTTGCAAGCTTATTAATTTACTGAAATTCCTCATTGCTTTTATGAAAGATATGCCACAACTGAATTACCTGACTCTGGGTGATTCCTGAAAGTCCCTCTTGCCCCAGATATCTGATTTATTTCCAGGTACATGAAACTCCAATATGCTAACAAATTTCCATATCACTTTTGGAAATACAGGATTTTTGAGTAAAGCTGTGCTCCAAAAACAAGCTTTGCATAAAATATGCCAGAAAAATGACCTCAAAACTTGTTATTAAGTAGACTTTGCTTTAAGAAACACAGTATTTATAATTCAATTCACTTGTAACAAACCAAATAGCATAAATATTAATATAAAACAGATCATCAATGTCAATATAACCTAATTCGTAAAACTTCCTCTATATATGTCATGTAAATATTTATTTTATAATTCTGTGGCATTGATTTATTGTAGAAAAGAGAAAGCTAAAAATAGATATATAACATAAATGTAATCTAACCATGTATATGTCACTTCAGAAAATAAATCTAGCATTTTCTGTCAGTCTTCTTTCCTTTCAGACTTACTTGTGGGAAATGAGCAAACCCATTGCTGGCAGCGGGATGATTCATACCTGTGTTTAAAATTAAGTAAAGGTGAAGTGTGGTGGCAGCTCAGAGTGTAGAAGTGAGACCTACCAACAAAGACAGGTGGCCAGGGCACGGCAGGTGCTCAGAATTTCTCCTGCCATGAATTCTGATCCACGTCTCCTCTCTGAGGGTCGCTGCTCTCCACCTCACACTGCCACCACTGCTCTACCAGCACAGGAACATATACCCTTGACTCTCCAAAAACCTGCTTTATCAACCTGGCTCCCCAAACATCAGGAGGATACATTTTACCTCATGGTTTCCCAGCTGTTAGCAGTAGTGAAGAACATTTAATAAATGAAATAATTGTGCTTTATAACAGATTAACACTTCTTAACAACATATCTACTAATATCAGTTTCAAGGGGAAAAAAAAGGTATTGTTTCCTATTGACACTTAACTGCTCTGTCTGCATATGCTATGGGAAGTGTTTCTTATGGCACTGGCTGCCAAACCCGTTCAGAGTATTTTCCCTAATGGCTTTTCCATTCAGCTCTGGAGTAAGCAAATTAACATTCAACACTTAGCTCTTTTTTTTTTTAACCATTTTTCTTCCATATCCTTTGGAGTCACCCATAAAGTGACATTGAGACAATAATTTACTCCAAGATGAAAAGTCTGCAGAATCTTCACACATTTCTTAAATACTCCAGTTCCTACTAACTTACACAGTTTTAACTTTTTGATACTTATATATATGAGTACAAATATGTCCCACATGTATCCTCTGTATTAAAGAAGTTAAAGTAATTTTCATTACTCAGTCAGTTTCTGGTTTTGACTATAATTATTTACCTTCCCTGGAAAAATAAGCAAGAACTACTTTCCTACTTGTTCATGTCAAATTCAAGCCTGAATGGTTCATCACTTTCCACTTAATCACTGCTAAAACCAGCCAATATTCACCATAAAGGATTTTAGACCTGACCTAGGAGAATGTTCTCCAAAGCAATTACAAGTTTCCTGGAAATATTCCTTCCAAACTTCTGGTTATGTAGAACTGTTGTGAGAAAAACACCTAAGACTTGATTGACAGCCGCTGGAAATCACTGTAAGTCAGATGACACCAATGCAGTAGCAATCAACTCAGTTTTGTGAAAATCTCTGAACTCTACATCTACCTCTGGCATTTACTGTGCTGTGCTCTTCCACAATGTCCCAGCATGCCTGCTGCTCTGCTGATGCTATTGTTTCTATCTGAAACCAGACTCGGCAAGAAAAACTCCTTGTGATGGGGGGAGTTCCTGGACTAACAAGGCACAAGAATAAAATTATGTGCATGGTCAGAGTTTGTGCTAGGTCTGTGTGCAGTCACTTTGCCACCCAAAATAGCCCACTGTCAATGACATAGGCCGCAGGACACACCAGAGAACTAAACAGAATTTCAAAGTGCGAGTGTTTCAGGAAAATTGGTACATTCTGAGAGAATTTTCCGTGAAAAGTTTTTCCATTGGCTCAAGCTTTAAATTGTGACGCTTCCTTATTTTCAATGAGACTAACTTTAATAAAGAGAACTCATTCTGAAGCACACTGCAATACCCTCTGGACTACAGTCTGCATGAACAGAACAGCCATGTTCAGTGAAACGAAGATTTGTTGCAGCTTTGATCTGTATAGAAATTCAGTAATTCCACAGTATAGCATGGTGTTTTAAAATGATTCACTTGTTTGAGATGTGACTCGTTCAAGCACTAAGACCAATATTTATACTCTTTGGTGGTTAAGAAAGATGCCATAATCAGAAGAAAATATGTTCTACACAGAAGCATGTGGACTTGTCAGCAAACACTGAATGCAGTCATATATACTAATATGTTATTAATTGCTTTGTGGATGGTAAAATAAAGTCCCTGATGTGCTTCAGAGTGAAAATATCTTTCCTCTCCTTGAAATGGTGAGCAAGCTTCTATCCTACATACAAACATGGATGCCAACGTTCCTCAAAATCTTGCACAGCTTTTAAATTAAACTTGAGATTCATTTTCTAATACCAGCTGGAAAAAGGTAAGATTAGATGTGTACTAGTTAAGGCAGCATGCAATTAAAATTCAAAGCATTAACAAAAATGGCACTATGCAGTTTACAGTTGAGTTGCAGACATAAAGTTTAATGAGCCTCTTTGTTTTCTCACCCCCTTGTGACTGGTTCCAACTCTTTTAACTGTTCTTTTGCCTTGTAAACTTCAGGTCCATGAGAGGTGAAGATCCGTTTGAAGGGGCATGTAACCTAACAAGCACTTCTGAGTTTGCATGTCAGTGCCTTGCTTCCACTCAGCTGCTCTTGTGAGACTGGAGCCTTGCAGAGTACTAACAGCACACGAGTACAGAAGTCAGCCCATAAACTGGCACTGAAGTACTCACAAATGTTTGTGTAGACAAAACGTTAGTAGTACATGCACAAGCATTTGCTGACCTTATAGGCCACTACTTGAGCTCAGACTTCAGCATGTCTATGAAAGAGCTGGGAATTGACAGAGCAACCTGAACAGAGACCTGTGAACGAGAGGAAGCACGCTCAAACAACATGGGTTTGTCAGAGGTCCAGTTCTTGACTTTAAGCCTCAGGCTGATGCCCTAAGAAAATTGCTAAAAGTGCAAGATCCTGCTCCTCTGCACTGAAGTGGCTTTCACCAACCACTGGGGTGCCCTATATTTTTTGTGCACTTGTTCTAATACAAATGAGGCAGAGAAGGCCTATTTCCAAAGATCACACTGCTGATGTGACTGAAAGAGTTCTCTCTCCATAATTCTAGATACTGAATTCACCTCCCTTCCATAGGATTCTTGCTCAAATTAAACATATTTACCAAGGGAGACCAGATGTAGCAATTGGTTTGTTGGTTAGTCTTTTTCTCATAGCCATAACTTTCATTATGAAAAAAAAAAAAAAAAAAAAATAAGACCTCCCCAGATTTTCCTGGCTTTTTACTTTCATCAGACCAATGTTTTCTTTCTCATGAAATGTAACCTGCTTTTCTTTACTTCTAATGTGTATCCTAATTTATTCCCACCAGCACCTCCTTAATTTCTGCTTACCTTATGCATCCAGCTTCCATTATCCTCTAATTACTTTTTCAAATCAGTATCTTCATGCTTTCTCCTTCTCTAGCAGGAATTCATCATAGACACACATCACATTGCTTTATTTTCTTCCTCCACACTTCTAATAATTCTACCAAAAGAGCAGGACAACCATAAAACAAATTGTGTTAAGAGGTTACTGACTATCATATTACTCAACAGCATCTCAATAATTTCTTTGTTTTCTAATAGCCCTATTCTTCTGCTGCCATGTTGTGCTACAAACTCCTGAAGAGAGAAACCATCCTCCCCTCCAACCTCAGCTCCAAGTCCCACCCTCACTGCAGTCCTGGTCTGTGACTGTGGTACCTGGGAGTATCAAGCACAAATTATTATTATTAAACAACGGAGTTTATATAGGGTTTAATACAACAGAATAACTGAGGACAGTGATCCCTGCCTTGAGCTGGTCTGCAACTCTGCTGCACGTGTGGGCATTGATGAACTCACGCAGAGTATCACTCACTCCCTGTGGCACATGTGAACCTGACTGTCCTGAAGTGCCATGCAACAATTCTTTTACAGACTGCTTACATTGACATATCTGTACCAAAATTCCTACAACTCGAAAAAAAAATTTGCTAAAATCAGCTTAGACCGCAAAGTGGGACAGGCATTGGCCTTTTTTAAATTGAGAAGCAGTAGGTAGTTCTAGTCCATCCCTCTTACACTTGGTGGAAAGCACAAATATTCTGTATGTTTATCCCTAAGGTGGAATCAAAAAAGCAAATTATTAAAAAAAATCCCATTTGCATTGCTTTACTGAAATACTTTAATTTAACAGGTCTGACCTGGATTAAAAATGATGAACTTTCAAACTTTCTTTCTGTAAATACTGGCTATCCATTTGTAGCATAATTGGAGCCAGTTCTTAACTTGTAGCTGGCTCCCCACCACCCACCATTAACAGCTTGTGCAAAGCTGAACCTAATTGTACAAGGAGAGGAGGAAACCATCAAAGTTATTTCTTTACCAATCTATCATCTTTCATGCCCATCTCTAAGCATGCCACTGCACTGCTGGTAGGCAGCCTAATCTGTCAGATATATAAAGAAGGGAAGGGTCTACCGTTTTGCCATTACTGCTGGCTAATCTTATTAAAATAACAATATCTGTACAATAATTAGATGTCAGAAATAATGGGTACTGCTCTAGTTCTGCCCTCTTCTTTCTTTATTTGACTCCATATTTCAAGAGAAAGTGATACGGTGGCCTCTAGTTCTGACCTTTATCAAGTATTCCTGAGATCTGCAGCTCAGCTTTTCTAATCTTACTTTGACTCCCCTCCAGTGACCCCCCGTTCCCCATTACAGACTTCCCCAATTACCTCAATATTCACAGTATTCCCTAAAGCACCGCTACATGGAACACTATTATCTCTTATCTATTTTATCTATTAACCTTAGGAACACCAGCAAGCTATTATGGGCAATCACTGTGCTTACAGAACAAGGACAGAAAAGGGGCTGTGCTTTAAAAGTGTACATGGAAAATGTTTGCCATTTTGGATACATTTTGTGTTTTCTTCTAAAGGAAAAAGAACTAGATATTTTAGAAGCAAAGGCAATGTATCTCAATTAAGCCTCTTGGCTCTTTTGCATTCAGTGAAGTGCTCATATATTTTTTAAAGATGTTTCTCCTTGCTTCCCACACATTTTCTACTGCTCACTCTTCAGAAAAAGCCCATCAAAAGGCAAGAGCCACCTGGGAATGGAGGTGTCCTGGATCTCTAAATCTTGCCCCGCACCCTGTTTTCCAGGTTTACTGCCAGGCTATTAGGTTGGTGACACCGTGCATCTGCCTGGGGATGGGAAACAAGCTCCTGAAGAGCAGACTGCCTCAGGAGAAATAGGCAGTTCAGGAGAGAAGGAGCAGTCAACAGAGGAGAGACAATAATAGCGTGAGACAGCTAGAGGAGAGATCTGCAGGAGCAAAGCTCATCCCTGTTCACATACCATCAGCAGAACCAGCAAATTATTTACCTGTTTTCCAGTCAAAAGGTTTGGAACTTTTGGAAATCTGAAATTTAGAAATATCATCCACAAAGACAGCTGAAATCAACTTTTCCCCACTCCCTGGTGGTCTGTTAGGTTTTTCTTTAAGTTGCGGATTTGGCCATGTGATCATATTGTGTATATATTTCTGATTATGAATAAAAGGGGGAAAAAATTGTCTGCTTCACAAACTCAAAACATAACATTTTGATCTGGTTTTGGCTGCTGCTGGTTTGTTTTTTTAAGAAAAGGAAAACCCGCCATAATCTTCCTGTTTTCCAAAAAGCTCAGAATGCTTTTGAAAGCTATTCCTCAATCTGAGGGGAAGAGCAGGGGAAGAGGTGTACAAATGCTCTGAGCACAAGGGCAAGGAGAAAACCTTCAGACTCCACTGTACTTTTGGGGTGATACTTTGGAGGTACAGATCTATATGACAAAGTAGTCAAGGTGATTTAGAGGTACTGAGCTTTTCTGGTGGGGAAAAAAATCCAAGTATTTGGTGCTTTCTGTGTAAAGATGTTGTTTAATCACCACATAATTAAATTTTATTTTGAAATAGATAGTGCAGAATGCTATTCTCGACTACGACTCAGTGATAATTCCATCTCTAATCAGCAGATGGCACCATGAATTCGTCAAACAGGATGCAGACCAGAAAGAAGTAAAAATTTATATTCAAAAAAAAAGAGGGGTAAAAAGAAAAGGAAAAAAGCATACACCCAACTTGACACACATAAATCAAGAATTAAATTCAGAGGGTGTAACTTTCCCCTCATGCCACCCTTCCAAAAATAAAACTGACTGTGTGACACCCTTATACACAAAGAGCAGCTACACCTAAAATGCCCTCAGCCTTGCCCTGTCACTGACCTACATTGTCTCATGGCCTCCTGTAAGACTGAAAAAAAAAAAAAAAACAACAAAAAAAAACACACACAAAAAAAAAACACACAAAAAAAAAAAAACCAAAAAAAACAACAAAAAAAACCCAAAACCCAACCAAAACTGAAAAGATTTAAATAAAAAAAAAATAATAAAACCCCCCCAACTTTCCTTCTATCCTCCCCTTGCTCTGAACAATGGCACCTCTGGAGGAGAAGGCCTCCCCCTGGGAGCAATCCCCCAGGAAACTCCAAGGAGAAGCTGCAGGCAGAGTTGCAGATGCAGCTTGAGCTGGCATTTGGAAAGCCTCACCTGTGTCTTCTGTTCTACTGCAGCATGAAGAAGGGGTGTGGAGTCCACCCAGCTAACCACAGGCTGAGTGCAGACAAGTGGAGAGGAGTTTACTTTTTTCCTACACCCAAACAGCAGAATTTCCACTTGGAATTCAAAGGCTGGTAGATGCAGCCTCACTCTCCCTCACCAGTGTCCTCTGTCCCTGTTGGAGCACCGCGTGAGCCCGCAGCTCCACAGCAGAGCCAGGAACTCCTGTCCAAAGGAGCAGTTTGGTGTGTCTGGGTTTCTGCTCTTCCCTTGGTCCAGCCGCGCTCATCCCAACCCACGCTGGTACAATAACTATCTTGACAGGCACGGAGCTGGCACCCATCTGGCACCTCTTCTCACCCACCAGGCTCCCACAGGGCTTCACTGGTGGGCTCCAAGTGCCATGAGAAGGTGTATTCCTGTGCACACGCCAAGTGATGTGCAAGATGTGCTCACCCTCAGCAAGAATCTGCTGCCTTAAATATGGGCTCTCCATGCTCTTACATAGGAACAGTGAGTGTGAAAATCCTGCCTGTCCATCTGTTCCTTAGAGGTTTCTTTCTTTTGCTGCGTGTTAGAATTTCTCCCAAAATCTTCTTCAGTGGCACAAATCACATCAGTGACATTTGTAGGTTAAGCAAAGAGTATGTTGCTGACATCATCTAAGCAGAGTAACAGGCACAGTTAGGTTGTCTGTGGTTAGCTTTAATGCTATGGACTTCAAGCTCCATTTATCTTGTTCTCTAAGAGTGGTAATTAAAATCTGCAGTAACAGAAGTATTGCTCTGAGAAGCAATAGCTCTACCATGTGAAGCACAGAAATTTTGCCAACAGAAGAGAGCATTCAATCAACAGTTTCAACCATGGCACAGAAGTGAAAACTTAGACGTTTAAGATTTAGAGAGGAAAGCAGCACAACAGTAAAAAGATGAGCTTACCTTGCATTGCATGGAGTCATCTTGTCTCAGGCCCAAGGAGGAGATGCTGTAAATTTTTGCCACCTCAGACTCTGCACGTCTGGTTGTTGCAAAGTGATTTTTCTTCCTGGTCATTTCTTACTATTTTCCCAGCCTGCCTAGCAGACACAACTCAGGAATTACCAATACCTCAGCGGTGACACAATTGATTAAGCATGAGCAATACCAGCTTGGGTTTTGCATTCAGTCAGAGCTCTGTAATGGCAGCACAAGGGGCCTCGCTTGTTGAGCAAGAAGGGCTTTATGTCACTCGTCCCTAGAGCAAGGCACAAGTGAGCCTGACGGAGAAGGCAGCAAACATAATGTCAGAAGCCATATTCGAAGGGAAAAGACAGAACAATGGAGATTAAATGACAGGACAGAATCAAGGAATTAAATCATCCCTGAGGCTCAGATATTCCAGGCTTCCCCACGACACCTGCTAGAGGCACAGGGGAAGACCTGGAGCAAATCCCTGCTGAGGTCTTGCCGTCTGTACCAACACTGATGGAAAACCTGCAAAATCGCTTGTGGCTCTTCTAAAAATCATGGGCCATTCAACCTTGTGTTCAGCTGCACGCTCACTTTTCAGCTGGTTTCCAGTCTGAAAACTGGACTGGAAAACAACTGTAAGATTGCTTCAAATACAACTCTTTTTTTGCTCTTTCTCTCTGTTCAGAAGCATAATTCCTGCCGAGCCTCCTGCTGTACTAGTGTAGTTCGCTTCCAAGTGGTTTTTATAAGAAAGGAAAATAATTGTTTGCTATAAATCGAAGGAGGTTATGTAGGCTACTTATGCACTTCTGGCTTGGTACTAGCACCATTCTCCAGAGGGACAGGAGGGACCCTGAACCCACACCTGCCCTTTCAACAGCGTGACCAAACCACCCTGGCAGGGTACTCTGCACCTGAGCATCTTTTCCTCTGGATGTTCTTCCAGTTTAAATAGACCAGTAAAAGATTTTTTGGCTGGGAAGATGGTAATGAGAGATTTAGGATTGTAATCTGAGAGACAGAACCTCAGCTCCAGCCCTAGTGCCAGGGAAGAGCTAAGTTTTCAACAGACAATGAAAAAGCTGTGGGGAAAAGGGAAAATGAAAGGGACTGGCTCTGTCTGTAGCAGCCTGACAGACACCCCATCCTCCCAGGCCAACATGAAAACACTTTTGCTTCATACATGAAGACAAACCCCTGGTCTGAGTCAGATGGAAAATTTAAACTTTGATATTGTCTTTCCCAGATTTGTGCAGGGAACAGTTTATATACCTGTGCAAGAGTGAACAGCAACATTTCAAAGTCCTGGTAAATAAGCTCAAGATCCAAGTACAGCAACTTACTCCTTCACTATATTGAATAAGAAACACTTACTTCTGGGGAGCAATGCTTCAGCCTGGCTGTAGATTTGTGAAGTTCCTTGTTCCTTTTGATGCAGTAATACATGGGGATGATGGACACTGCTCACTTTACAGCTCTGTATGCCTCTTCCTGTTGGTGTGCAGCCACCACCACCCTGCCTTTGCGCATCATCCCTCAGGTTGGTACAAGATCAGAAATCCTGTATCTGCTCTCAGTTGTCAGAGACATTGCAATTTTAATCTTTAATTTTTACGTAGCTTTTCCATCTCTTGCCTGTAAAGTGGGAGTGACAATTGTAATTACTTAACACCAGAAAATTGACTGTATTCATAGGCAGATTCTCTGTGTCCTGTTTTCCAAAGAGTTTCAGATGTTAATCCATTCAGGCATGAACCCGTTCCCCTCTTTCTCCTTGCTATTTATTTAGATTCAAAACATCAGGGCAGGAAAGTCTGCAAACAATCAGCACAGTCCTGTTGCCAGTGTCCAATTGCCAAGCCTCTGAGCTTGCAAGGAAGCTCCTCCATACTGATGCTCTTGATGTTTACAGGGCTGTGCCCCTGTAGCAGCTTGGGTTTTATGTGATATCAAGGACTGGGGGAATCTTAATTAAAACCTGGGGTCTCTAATCCCCAACAGTATGAGACATAATCCTCAACTGGTGCCAAAGTGTCTGTAGGCCATTCTCAATGTCTACATTCAACCAGCCTCTTCTGCCTGCTTTTAGCAGTTACAAAACAGGAGCCATCACCTGCTTGGTAGTCAGTCTGAAATACAGGAGCTGTGGCTGTTGCTCTGCTCTGCTCAAACAAAAGAAGGGACTTGATGTTACACAATTCAATAGCAAGGAGAAAGTGTGCAGCAGCACCATTAACAAATTTACACCATGCATTCACACTTCTTCTCAATATGGGACTGTTTCCCATTTACTTTTTCCTGACCAAACAGGTTTTCTATGCAATTTTCTCCCAGTTTCAAGTTGGATACAATCTTTGTAAAACTATCTGCTTAAAAGGAGAGAATCAATCTCTTGGCAAGGCTTTGGAAAGTTAACATCGTTTGCATCATGGTGTATTAGTAGGATATCATGGGGGATTTTGTTTAGCCAGAAAGGCAATGTTTAGGCTAGTGACCAAAACACATCTTTGAGATACCCAGTGTGCACATACCTCTGCATGGTCTGCTGCTTCCCATGGGAGATCCTTGAGGCTGGTACACCCCTGCTGCCACCCCTGTACCTCAGCAGAAGGGGACATGCCTTTAGCACCAGCCTATGGTTTCCACAACCGCTGATATTTCCAGTTTTCCTGTAGCTGCAGCTGGTTGTTGTTTAGACAGTTTCTACAATATGAGAGAGTAGCAATGACTGATCTCAAGCCTGAAGCAGTATTTTCACTGCAAGCACTGTTGTTCAGCCCTTAGAAGCAGAGGTAAGTAATTCAGGGAGAATTTTATCTGACAAATGTAAGTGTGGTATGTGTGAATTTTCATTAATATTTCACAGGAAGAAAACAAAGCCAAATTAATGAGATATGTATTGCAATTTAGCCACTATCTCTGTTGATAAGCAACCTCACCAAACCCACAACTCTCTTCAGTTCACTCAGTTTAAAATTATCAAGGATATTTCTTTGTGAACAGCTTTTTGCTCACCAGATCTGTTCTCAAGAGCTTACTTACATATTTTGGTTTATAGCAAAAGTACCAAAAAGTTTTCTTTTAAGTTCTCTGTCTCACATTCCCTACTCTGAAACAGACAATCCCTCCAGGGCCCTTCTCAGACCATGCTCCCCTTCACTGCTGCAGCTGCCCTTGCTTTACTGGACCTCCCCTTGCAGGGTTGCACATGGCATAGGAGAAAGGAAGTCAGCTGGCAGCAAATACAGTGATAACTGCAACCCACCAGCCACAGAAGATGATGGAAACAAATCCCACCAGCCTCAACAGGCTTCTATCTGCTAGTAATAGAAAAACAATCATCAGAGGGTACCTGGCCTGTGGAGAAGCCAGAGGTCTGAAGTAAAGTTGTAGGAGCTCTCCCACAGGTTAGTACCAACTTGAGAGGCCCAGACAGCTTCCAACTATGCAACCACTAAGCTGTGGACAATCTGCCTAAATTCTGCGTTTCATTGCAAAGAAGCACCTAACTCCTCAAATGTAATATTGAGCTAATGTAAACATTAATCTAGAAAACATATATCTGTAAAACAGCAATTTGAACTCAGATTTCAGAGGCAAGTAGAAAGTATTATACTAACAAAGTGCACTTTATGACATAGTCCACACCTAGTTTTAGACACCTCAGAGACCCTTAATGGTTTGGGGCTTTTTTCTTAGTTGGGGGTTGTTTTCTGGGTTTGGTAATATTTCATTTACAGGAAGGTTGAATACTGTATGCCAATATATGCACTTGCACCATATTTCTTTAAATATGTACCAGGAAATGCCATACTCATGAACTGCTCTGTAATGTAATCCTTCAGACTGGAGCAATTCATAAGATCCCAAGAATAAAAAAAGCTTTTTCAGCAGGTATAGTTAATCAGGAAGTGAGTACATGCCACATTAGAATCCCTGCAGGGTTTCTAGTTCTCAACCAGAGCATGGCCAGATTGTTGTTTTGCTGGGAAAGCTGTCACAGGACAGACATCCTCATCAGAGCTCCATTTCCAGATTCTCTGGGGTTTGGAGCAGAAGCTTTGCCATCTCCGTTCTGAGACCTTCATTGGTTGTAAACCAGCATGGACTTGAAGGAAAATTCTCAGCCCTACAGTCCAAAAAGTTCACAGTGTAAGAAGCAATTCACACTAAGGATAAACTGTGAAATGCATTCTTAAAAGTGTTTTATTATCATTTTTTCTTCGAGTCTGGTGCAGGAGGTGGATATATTTCTTTGACACAAAGCCCTTTGTCCCACTATCAGTGTAAGAGCTCCAGGGACAAAACTGCAAATTGGTTTCCAAGTCTATTTTAGGAATGATTTAACAATCAGAAGAGGAAACGTGATATTCAAATCAAATGGCTAAATTTTTCAGTATTAAAGGTGCTGGGGTGAGCTCTGCTCTAATAGCACAGAATGAAGAACAAAATGCAAATATTCTAGCGCAGAGCAGCTGTGCATGGGCCAGTGCCCTCTGAAGTCATGCATTTCTACCTGCTGACTTTGGTAGGGGATAGGGGATAAGGCTGTAGGGGAGCCCCTGGGGGACAGAAAATCTGGGGGCTGGGGCTTGTATCCCTCTCCTGGCACAGCATAGCAGTCGATGCTGAGGAGCTCTCTCGCTGCAGCATGCAACCCACAGTACACCACAATAAAGCCCAACAGCCTCCAGCAAATCATCCACCAGGGAACACTTATACTCTCCCATGAACACCCCAAGAAGCAGTAGTTTGAGGGACACAACAGCTTCTCACTGCTGGAGCAGACCCAATTAGAACAGGATAACGAATTACATCAGGCTGGCACATAAGGCAATAACCCTCCCAGCACAAAGTTACATGCCTCTCTGGAGCCTGGCAGGTGTCAGCAGGATGTGGCCTGTACAGACATTCTCATTTCAAACTCTTTCCAAAAACTCCACTGAAAAGAGAATACAAATATACACGAAAGTAAACCTAGGTTTGTTTACAATTAGCAGAGAAAGGTTTCTTAGTGTTCATATTAAGCTTTTTTTTGATTGGTATGGTTACTTAGTGCTCACTTGCAAAAGCAGAAGGCTTTTATAGCATTTTGCCAGAGAAATAAAACAAATATTATCAGGTGATAACAGCATAACTCAACTGCCCCAAAGAGAATGGAGCAACACTAATTTACATAGGCAAAGGACCCAGCCTCCAGCATCCTCTGTGTATTCATATTAAATGGACACACTGCAACCTTTTGTCTGGTATAAAAAGTTCTGAAAAAATCGTTGCAGGTTCAAAACCAGCTTTGCCTTTGTACTGGCTTTTCCTGTAGAGCACATGGTACGCATTTTCGTGGCCTGATTCACAAAACAAGGCACCCAACCATACACTGCACAGCAGGTATGAAATCCAGCTACTGTGCTGCTTTAAGCGTATCTGCATATACCATTGCTCAAAAATTTAATTCTTGGTATTATTGGCACTGGGGTCAAGTTGGTGCTCTGAAACATGTCCACTTACGGGAAATGGATACTACTCATCTAAGGGTTTGTCAACATAGGGGAGATTTACTGAAGCAATTATACTGCTGTAACTGAGCAGTGACCCACTGCAGTCACACTGATGCAACTCCCTAGTACTGAAGTACTTATTTGCAGTTCATGTTAAATTGCTTTGAATGCAATTATATTACACTGACATAATCATAAGAGCAAATATCCCTTTGCAGACAACTTTAAGGAGCGAAAGGCTTTTCTGCACTGGAAAAAATTACACAGTAACAACCTATGTATCATCAGATTTTTTTTCTTTCCCCGATTATCCATGTCTCTGTTAACAGTCTACATGTCAGGCAGCTTGGGCTAACAAACTGGGCATGGGTTTAAGACACTGAGCATCTCATCTCTGGTTTTCACATGTTGAGTGACAGCAGGTAAGTCACCTGTGCTTTTTGCCTTTGGGTTTGTTAGTAGCACCAATATTTTTTCTGGCAAGTCAATAGAGGAAAAAAATGCCAATTTAGTAGTCACTATCTAATTTTGCCAATTCAAATACTTTTTCTTAACACTAATTAAAATAAACCAAGACATCTATTGTTCCAGCGTTCCATGTCACAACATTCCCCACACAAATATGCCTCCTCTGTTCAGTGCATCTGGTGCTGACAGTTACAAATGATTTGCACATTTAGAAACTATTTGAGCTCAAAACTGAGGTCCTCTGTGTGAATCTGATGTAACTCTCCAGAGACAGGTGAGGAAGAGCAAAGACACATTTGAATACTGTTCCTCTTAAGTCACAGAGGAAGAAGTTCTTTGTTTCACTACATGTTTTACCTGTAGTGCTGCAGAGATGCACGTGGTGACTGCCCAGATCTCCAAAACCAGGTCTTACTACACTATCGTGCCCTGCTAGATGAATGGGATTCTCAGTAAGTCCACCATCTGAATTAGATGACCATAAACTCTATTTGCTGATAGGTCAGTGTTGGTCTAGTCTCAAAAACCACTCAAAAAGCCTCACCACAACCCAGGAGTGGTGCTGTGTCACTGCTCCAGAGCATGATGGGCCACTGCAGAAACAGCAGCACCTCCCAGCCAGGCACTGGGTCACAGGAGCCCATGGACCTCTGGAGACTCTGACACAGCATCTCCCTGATTCCTTTGTCAGCCTCTGCCACGGCTCCCTATTCCCAGTAAAGGCTTTATGTGGTCTCCATAGGCACCAGTCTATGCTATAACTAGGGGGCTTTCAAAATTAAGGGATCAATAATGTCACATATTTGAGGGCTAGATGCCTGGACTGTCAAAATGACTTCAGGCTTCCTTTGGGGTAGCTAAGTCAGAGCATCCTTTTCTGAGATTGATTTTCTTTGTTTGCTTAACTGACAGGTGGGAGCTAGGGGCAATCTTCCTTCTTATTTTCAGGTGCCTGCCAGCACACAGGGATGTGGGCACAGCTGCCAGATACTCCAGCAGCTTCCCAGTCACAGTGAGAAGCAGCGAAGCCAGCACCCCTGCCTCTCCACAGCATCATGAGGCATGCCAGGTAGGGAGTTCCACAGTGGGGACTGGTCAGCCTGACATCAGAACTGGGGGAACCACACCATGCTGCAAAATGCCCTGTCAAGAGCTCGGCTGCCCTGTGCCCCTCACATCGTGTCTGGACCCTGCGCGATGCCCTAACCTGAATATACACTGCACCCTGCCCATGTTTCACAGGGGTCCTGGCATGCATGAAGCATTTCAGATACAAAGAGTCACAAGCAACATGAAGGCTAAACAGGTAACAGCTTGACACGCATGACAGAAAGACAGTACCCCCTTCAAACCCAACCTGCAAATAAGTGAAAAAAGCCAGTGCTCCCAAGGCAACAGTCTGAGACGATTCAGATTAAAAGCCAGTGATGTGCCATTATACTCCTGAGCACACCTTGGGATATACATTTTCCCCCTTGTATTGTTGAATAGCAAAGTGTAAATCGTGTGAAAAGGTATGTGTGTCCTTCTCCATCCAGCTGCTACAGGCCACAGTTAGCAGGCTAGAAGAGATGAT
Organism: Manacus candei; assembly: GCF_025592945.1. Lineage (NCBI taxonomy): Eukaryota > Metazoa > Chordata > Aves > Passeriformes > Pipridae > Manacus > Manacus candei. The sequence goes on from NW_026138053.1 coordinate 19,382,354, forward strand.
GTATCCTGTGAAAGGCCTGTGAGAAAAAAACATGGTGAATGTGCCAGCACATCCCAATAGGAAGAATGGAGCAAGGCAAGAACATGATGGCACACAGTCCTTAAGGTCAGTGAGGAACATGAAAATATCAACCTCTTTTTTTTTTTCCTCATAACATGGAAAATGTCCATCCATACTGTTCTTCACAAAGCAGCAAAATGAAAAAAACTGGGAACATCTCACACAGGAACAGTTTTGGATAAATAAACACAAAGGTGGGAATACATAAAGATAACACCTGCATGCTACCCATCTAACAGTCTTGCACACCAAAATGTCTGCGTGAAGTCCTAGACTCACTGAGATTCGGAGTCAGTTTCACCCATTGAGAATAGGTAGGAACTTACATTTAGGAGAAAAGGGTTTTCAAGTCACCAGTGAGGGTAACACCTGGAAACTTTCTGCATTATCACATATTTGCTTTTTAACACAAAAGTATCCTGAAATGCTTAAGTTAGCATCTCTGAAATATTCACAGCTTAGTAAAGTGAAGCTGTCATATGCTGCAGATATTTGCTTTACACAATCAAATGATCAATTCATGATCTTGCATGTACTAAAATGTGCACACATTTATCTGATATATTTTAACAGAAGAAAACCAATTTCATCTATGTGGACAATGCTCTCAGGCACATGGTGTGATTCTTGGGGCAGGAGTTGTATTTCGATGATCCTTGTTGGTCCCTTCCAACTCACGATATGCTGATTCTATGATTCTATTAGCTGAATGAAACATTTTAAAAACAGTATTCATTATTCTCAAAGCATCTAAATGTAGGAGTCATGTAAGTGTTGCATCACAATCTAAAGACCAAGGTAACCATATGACTTCATACTTCTGAATGTTTAGTTTAGCAAATATAAACAATCTCAAACATTTAACTCTCTGAAGGCATGGAAAATAGTTTGAGACATTAAGTTGTACAATGGAAAAAGACAAAGAGATTGCACAAGCAAAGAGATCACAAAGACATGTTAGATCAGCATGACATGGCTACCTCACTTCTGCAGTACTTTAAAGTATTAGATCTTCAAGAGAAAAAACAAGCCCATCTGAAGGTGCCAGACAACCAGTCTGCCCTTGTGATAGAGGTCTCAGGTTTCACTTCCACTGCACCAAGAGACATTCCGCTTCACCTCAGCAAACCCCTAAAAAATCTTGTAAAAACTACGATGGAAGGTGCATTATTCCAGGACAAATGGACATCACGGCACTGGGAGTCAAATAAATATCTGGAAAAGAGTCATCAACCACAGCGTGAAGACTAGTTTCCTTCAGGATTTTTCTTCAGCTTGTTTTCAGTTTGGTGCTTCCTTAATTTTCAATCTCTTGCTTGGAAACCCAGCACTGAGTGGGGAGCAGTGTGGGTCATCCTGGGCAGCATCTCGAGCTCCACCGCTACGAGCGGCTGCTCCAGGCAACAAGAAAAGGAAGAGATGAAGGGCATTGTGCACTTTTTAGGCGTAGGTTGTCAGCGAAGTTGCTACGGATGACACTTTTTTGGTACGGGCACTCGTTTCTAGGAAACACTTTGGTAAACAACTTTGAAGTCAAAATGAAAAATTACAGCCTGAGTGCTTTTTTCGCTTTTATCCACCGTACCTTCATGACTGTACTAGTCCATTTAAATGGCAAAGCAGTGCTGAATGCAAACAGCCTCCTTCTGCAGGCTGTCTCCACAGTTCAATTACCAGTGCTTTAACAGTGCTAATTAGCATTCCTCAGAGCTAGATCTCTTTGAGTGACAGGTAACCATGGAGAGTCACAATCCTGTAGGTGATCAGCAAGAGTCTGACTTTTCTTTTTAATTAAAAATTAGAAATGCCTTAAACAAAAATAATAATTCACTGATTTATGCTATTATCCCAGGGTTGCCAAGCTGGTGAGAATAACATTAGTGTTGCAAAAATGAAACAATTTTTAAATGAATAGACTAGGGCAACAGAAAGGAGAGCAGGTTTATTATCTGTAACAAGAGAATGTACTCGTAATGATGGTACAAAATAGTAGACACTTCTCCAGAGAGTTGGCATGGAGACCAAAAATAGGACACTCTCCTGAATGTTAGATGGGATTGCCACAATTTATTTTAGATTTTAACATGATAGATAGTATTTATCTATCTATCTATCTATCTATCTAAGTCTGTTGCACAAATAGGAATTTCATAGGGATATCGTTTCAGTAAAATTTAACCATGAGGTATATTGGGAGATAATATTGCATCTGGCCCAAGTGAGAGCCAAGACTGGGAATTGAATCAGCCGGATAATCAATTAGTGCAAATTGTTTTCAAACGTAACTATGCCATTTCCCGCCAGCTAATGATCCAGTTCTCTTTCCAGAAAAGGACTCCAGCAGCAAAAAATCCAGAGTTGTACTTCTGAAAACTGCAGTGGGTCTAAATCAGCAGGGTTGACCCAACCTAATCTGAAGGTTATTCATCAACAAATAATAAGGAAAATTTTTAAGGTGAACTTGCCAAAAATAGGAGGATGGATATATGCATATTTGTAATTACAAAATATTTTCGAAGACCAAGTCATCTCAACTCAGCAAACTCTTTAATTGGAGATGCTAATGAAAATAATTACATGTAGACAATAAAAGGAAACAGATGATTGAGCAAAAATTATTCTAATAACCAACAATCATAATGCAGAATTCTAACCATTGCTCACAGGCAAAATCATGGCTGTTAATTGTGAAGCATCTCTTCAACATGGGTTTTTTGAACCTTCCCCGTATGATTTCTTTCCTATATGCAAAACACTCCCCAAAACTCCATGGTTAAATCTATACGGTTCTCTTTGATATAGAGATATTTACATCTTTAAAGTAAATGAGAGTAAAATTTAACTGTATATGGGAAGAAAGAAACTAAAGATAACTGCATCCCTATCAAAATTTCTGTTGGACTGCCTAGTACTATTTCAAATTAAAATTAGAATGTCAACCAAAAAGTTAATTTCTACAAGTACAGGGAGCAACTTTCCTAAAAACACAAGTAGCTTTCCAAGATAGCTTTCCAACCTACCAATTATAAATGTATAGTAGGCACTAGTAAAATAAATACCCAATTTTCAGCTCATTTATTTAATATTTTAAGCTTACAAATGAATAACAAAAATGTCTATCTATAGCTGTCAAGACATGTAAACAGCCAGGACTAATGACAGTTTTACCAAAGTTGATAATACAGTCAAATAAAGAAAAAAAAAAAAAAGATGAAACGGGTCTCTGAGTGTAATGTTATCTTTTAAGTTTTTTGTGTATTTACAATAATATTGTTCACTGACGGAATTTTAACTCCACTGAAAGCTCTGAACTTTTTCTTTTGTAAGGAAAAGTTTTAAAAGCAAACAAATCCGAGAACTGGCTTTGTGCCGTCAAGAGACTTAAGCAGTACCCAACCCTGCAGGCTCTTACCCAAAGAGCAGATCTCAGCAGACCCGGCAGCACAGACCTGACTCAGCCTCAGCCAATCCCGATGACTCCCAGTAAATTCAGTTTGACTCCTTACTAGTTATCCACACACACGTGAACATCTCCAAATATTTTAGGTCCTGTAATCTTCTTCTTACTCTGATATTGCAAGGATATAATAAATCAAGTTTTATAACAAAGCCTAACTTCAGTCTGCTTATGTATCCATGTAGAACAGTTCATTCGAATGCTGCAAACTTCAGTCACCAGCACTGACAGAAAATTCTTAATAAAAGGCAACTAATTGGTGGAAAATAACTCTCAGAATAAAGGCAGCCTGCTCTGGAGACCACGTTCATCAGTTGTTTTTAAAAGCTGTTCTGCTTTCCTTGCAATGCAAGGGGAGCGAGACAGCTTATGCAGGAACAAGGGAGGAAAATAAACCCACCACTCTGTCTGGCCACAAGTGCTTTTATCCTTGCTCTTGGAAAGTAACTCTCTCTTATCTGCGAAACTATCACCTACTTAAACGGAAAGTAGATTTGGGCAACTTCAAAAATCACAAAGATTCCTGTCAGTAAGTTCCGAACTTAAAGAGGTAACAGAAATAATCATCATCTCAAACGCTAAAGAATTTTAAAAAAAATTAATGCGTTTGGTTCAGGGTTTAATTAAAAACATTGAAAATTAAACCTTCTGTAATATTTCTATTTTGTTTAACCATTTATATGCCGCTTGCTTCACTTGTCTAAATAATCACATCCTGGCAAGTTTAGGGTTTCAAAGATTAATTATCCTACCCAAAGAAGATTCATTTGCCTCAAGAACACTTTCCCTTCATGTTGGTAAATTCATAAACTATCAACATGCTTATTTCCTACTAGTAGGCTATAAGCCAGTCTCTGCAGCACCAAATACCATTTGAAATATGAAACAAGCTCTCTGCTAGCTCTTAGCTGAGGGATGAAGTTCACTGACAAAGGAAGCTGCTTAATTCCCCCCCAAAATGGCTATCAGAAATTCTTAGCTACACCTCTCAATATCACAGCCTCCATGCCTTGCCCCGTGGCTGTGAAGTTGGAAGGGCTGCTAGCTGGAATCTCTTGGTTTCTTTTGCAAGATCTTTAACAAAATCTCCATTGCTCTCATCCTTCCCCCCAAAAAATCAATGCAAGCAATCAGACTGCCTTCAGTAGAATTTGTGCCAAGACTTAAATGTGCTTCTGTTACTGATTCTGTGATTGATTCTGGTGGATATTTTGGTATTTGTAAATATTTATAAAACTTCAGAATTTTTTTATAAGCTATTATTTCTCCTTTTCCCTGACAGAAACCCTCTGGCTATGAAAATTGACTGGCATTTTTCTGAAACCATACTCTGCTTCTCGTCTTTCAACTCTTGCCTCAGATATCTTACAAACAAAAAGAACCTCAACCCAGTCCAGTCTTCCCATTAATCGACTAGGTAGGTATCATAGGGCAATATCAACAATATTTTCTTTTTTTTTTTAAGGGGTCCGTAACTGTTCACCAACCTTTGACTGTGGAAATACCTCCCCAAAGCAGGAGCCTTTACAGGTGATGATTCAACACACTGTCTCTGTCCCTGCTGTGATAACCTCATCGTGCTTTCATGATTTCTTTACACTTTGAAATGTTTACAATTTGATACAATCCAATTTCTGAATAACATTACTGGGAGTACATAAATCTGCTGTTTAGAAGTCCCTCTGGATGGGGGAATAATTCTATAGCTGAAAATACTTCCTTCAAGATAAGAAACAAAACATACTGAAAATATTAAATTATTAAAGTGAAAAAATTGCTTTCCTGAAAAATAGAATGCAATTCTATAATTAGTGGGTTTTTGCTACAAAGTCAACCTTGACCTGAGCTCTGTCCCCCTCCTCGGGGTTAAGGCTTACACTGGGAGCTGGGCCCTGCTGCAAGCCCTCAAAAGTCCCTGAGCCACAGAGCAGGGGTGTCATCTTCTCCTAATCTAAATTACACTCAACTGTATTTCTGTCAGCTTTGGAAGAGCCCTCAGGAGTGTTCTGCAGCCTGAGATCAGAAGCAGGTACACTGCCAGTGGTCAACAATGAATCCACCTTGCTCCTGACTAGCACAGCCTGAGAGGTCAAAAGTTGAGTGTGGCAGTCACTGCTATTTTTTTTCCCTATTATATTTTTTTGTTGGGTCTGTTTTGGGATCATTTTATAAAGGTGGCACACACAGGAGTGTTGTTGTTTTCAGGTGGTTAAACTTTGCTTAAATACACATGACACGAGGAAAGAGATGTCAGACATTCAAGAAAATAACTCTAGCATCTCTCTTTTCAAGAGGCTGTTGGAAAAGCTGCTGGCAGCTGCAGAAGCCCTGCCTAGACTTGGTGTCAAAATGGAAAATTTCAGTGCCGTCCAACATAGATGCTGCATTTTGTCTTTCCCAGGAACAGAATAGGAATTGGACACCAATGAAAGTGTACTCTACTTTTTCCTTTGGCACAAAGAGGCTGAAACACATCTGAAAGCCTAGAAAGAAAAAGAGTAGGATACATCTTATTTCAAATAAGAGGAATTAATTGCAAAGTAAGCAAATATCACAAGTTCACATATTGAGTTGAAAATTTACATACAGAGGTAGCTGTGCATGTTACAAAAATTCCAAATTCATAAGGGATAAATTTAAGTTTCCGCAATGTTAAAAAGCTGTTTGCTAGTTATTTCATCAGGTCATAAGTGATTTTTATATTCAGACAGAATGTATTTCTTTTAGGTACAGCAAACTGAGTATCTTGCAATGAAAGGCTGCATTGTTTTGTTCAAACTAAGGAGAAATAGTTGATGAGTGAATAAGAGCATGATCTAAAGCCTATTGAAATCAATGGAAAGATTCTCATTGACTTCTCCAGGCTTTGGATCAAGCCTCAAAAGAGCAGCTATTTCTCTCTGATACAGCGAGGAATCAATTCCCTCTCCCAGCGGTACTCTAAATAATTCAATATTTTGTCTCAGATCATTTCCTAAGAAAAATGATGAGGATGTTGTTTAAGTGGGCGATACCCTGAAGTGACAGAGTTTACAATGCACTCAGCCATGTAAAATGTGCTCTGTGCTGCACGCCTGCACAAAGGCAGGGCAGACTCGGAGCAGCCCTCAGACGCCCAGGAGTGCTCCCCGCCCACCGGCTGACGGGCAACACACAGTCGTGCTTCCCCTCTCGCTGCCCAGAAAGAGCTGTAGGAATTTTGCTCAACCTTGGAGGAATGCCTGCTCTGTGACAGTTATTTAAAGAAGCAACATTATTTTTCTCTTTGCGGTAAAATCACCCTCTCTTTGTGCAATTTGTTTTGATGTCCACAGAAAGGCAAAAATTGCCATGCTGATCATGTTATTATTTACCAAAAAAAAAAAAAAAAATAAGTCGAAGCTCTCACCATTCTCCAATGCTTTTGCCTTATAGAGCAAAACACTATATGGAAGTGATAATCTTCTTTTCAAGCTCTTTTGTTCCACAAGAAAAATTAATCTGTGCAAAGCAAACCAGCATTAGATTAAGGAACTCTGCCCCAAACCACAGCAAAACCTTGCTAATTTTTACTTCCCTGCCATAGTCAGGTGGCCTTCTGCACACTATTCACTTTCTTCTGTAAATTGGAGAAGGCTGTTACAAGTTGTTTACGGACAGGTCGGGACGAGCCGCAGCATCCCTGCTGTCTCCCAGGCAGGCTCCCAGGCAGGAGCAGAGCCTTGCTCTCAGTCATGCTTCCCTTCAGCCGGTGGCAGAGCAGCACTGGGATGTGTTCTCCCCATTTGCACAGAAGGACAGCAATTTGCAATACACCGTTTTAAGGGGGGGGGGGGGGGTGGAAATCCCACTTCTCCACTCCCACCAGGCAGCTACCTAGCAACAGTTGACAAATGGGCAGGATGAAATTGGTACTGAGGTACAACTAGAGTGATTATCCTCCTTCCCAATCACTTCTGATTGAGTTACACCTGTGGGAAGCAACTTGCCAGCAGCCCCTTTGATGACTGCAGACATGGTAGCTCTGGCACATTTGCTCTCTTCGTTTCCAACACAAAGCATAGCCCAGTCTTCCATCATCGTTTGTGGAGAAATACTTATCAGCATGTGTCCAAGTATGTTGCTGTTTCGCTCCCAACCTCCTTGCTGTATATGTACATGCGCACTCACAACTTGCTCACTGTGCATTTCAACTGCTTACAGCACTGGGCACTACCTCAGGTGCACTGTGGTGCCAGTCCTACAGGCTTGTCCTGACTCCTATGCAAAGCCTAGAAATCCTCATGCAGAGAGAAACCCACTGCCAAGGCCAGCTTCCCCTGCCAGCTCTTCCATAAAAGCAGGAAAAGACACAGGCTCTTCCCCTCATCAGTGCTGCTCAGTGACAGGTTTTGGAGATCAGCTGGGTATTTGTGCCAAAGCCCACCCAGCTGCTGCTCACCACTGGCACAGCTGGGACAGCCATAGGGCGTGGCTGACTGCCCAAAAACACTCATGAAATCCTCCTCACGGGTGGTAGAAAACATACGTGCTCTCCTCTCAGACACCAGGAAGCATGTGGTCTTGGCAAGGCCAGAGAAGGGGATCCTCAGCACCCTTCCTCTGCCATTTGCCTAACAATGCCACATACAGCTCAGCTTCTCATCCACCCTCCAAGTATTTCTGCTCCAGCTTCAGAAGACTATATTTGCTAAATTGAGCTGTTACTCAAAAAGAGAGACTCAGAATATTTCTGACACATCCTTCAACTTTGTCAGAAAGTGCCCTTTTGGTTTCTTATGGCATCGAGACATTTAAGAATGATGAATTCCAAAGACATGATAATAATCAGACACTGAAAAACAAACTCTGTCTACACTTCTAGTCAGAGAATAAACTTCTCTGTAGATAGATGAATGCATTCTAGCAATTTTGATTTTGCTTTTATACTAGGGTCACCACATCACCTACTTCTCAAGAAAAGGCTTTAATATAGTGCAGCAATAAGCCATTAGTTTTATATAATCTCATTTAAACAGCATTCCTAAACCTTTCAAATCAGAGTCTTCCTCCCACATCAATTTCTTCATTCAACAATTTGTTACAATACTGATGGGATTTGGCAAAATACCATAGTTAGAACTCATTATACAAAAAATATGAACTATCTCTATGATTTGCTGTGTATACCTACAAAGATGAGTTAATATCAACATCATTCAGCCATTTGAATTGCCATAAAAATGCTTTGTGAGCAAACTGTAAGACTAAAAACAACAATTTGAATTCCTTGTTTTAACTGACATTTTGAGTTGGGTTTTAAAGAGAGCATAAACACCTTTTTTATGAGGAAATGGGAATAAATATTATAGTTAGAAGCTTTCTTCAAGCTCAAAACATTTAATCTGTTTTATATATGAAGCATTTCACCTTTTTGCATGGAAATTTAGGCACCACACACATAAGACACGTTTCTTCCTCCCTTACCACAAAAGAGAACCAAACTGAGTATTCACCCCCTTTCATTGTGCCTTAGACCCCACAGCTTGACTGTTGCACTGAAAAGACCACAATACTCACCGGTGTATTGTATATAATACAGCCTCATCAACAAGGGGCAGAGTAATGTCTACGTGTACCTCACCGGTGTATACTGTATATAATACTCACCGGTGTATACTGTATATAATACAGCCTCATCAACAAGGGGCAGAGTAATGTCTACGTGTACCTCTGCCCTGCACCTCCAACCATTTCAAAGAATAAGACGAGAGTTTCACAGTCCCACAAGCAAAAGGGAAAGACAGCACAAGAGTTTAAGGGTTATAGTCATCTAACCACAAAAAGAAATTAGCTGCTAAAACACCACTTCCTTTTCTAATGAGCAATTTTACACAGCAATGTATAAAACAAATTTGAGAGCTGCTATTTATTGCAAGGAAATTTAAAATGCTCAGAGCACACAGAAAGCACATTTATTGGGGAAGACACTGCATCCAGTTCTCAAATGTATTAGCCCCTAACTCAGTCAAGGGAGAAATGTTCAGCTTTTTCTTGAACCAACCCTAGTTCATGTTATTAAACACTCCCCCCGCTGTTGATAAAAACCAACAGCGCAGGAGACCCCACACTAGCTGTCTTGCCTCTTTTCCACCCCAAGCATAGCTCTGCCTTTGGGAGGCTCCCAGCCGGATCCCACACTGCCAGGAGCATGTGTACACCGGCTCTGCTGCCAGACACACAAAACCTCATTGTAGCCCCTTTGATTCTGTACTTTCTGTCCCTGCCTAGATAACTTTTCAGAAGCTGACAGAGCCTTTACAATTTAATTGGTGTTGACACCTTTTGAAGCAATGCCTTGAGGCACTGAGGGTCATTGTCTACTTTATCCTGCTTTTCTGCCGCTGCCTCCATTTGGCTACCTTGCAGCCTGTGGTGCTCTGGTGGCCCCTGCACTCTTCATTCATGTTTGTACTTGTACTGGGTCCCGTTACAAGGACCCTTGTTAAACGCCCAGCAGGCAGCACTGAATAGAGATTTTGACTATCTGGGATTTGAAGGCCTCTAGCAATAAGGGAGAAAGGCCTGTAAACACAAAAGTATCCCAGTAGCAGTGGGGTGTTAACGTAATCACGCATTTATGCCACAGGACCTCAGGACCAAGCTCCTTACTGTCGATTCACTGGCTATTAAGCCTTGGTAATTAGGTGGTTTCCCGTGACTTTTCTTTCCTGGGATCCACCAACTATCATTTTCCATATGTCCCTTTTTCCCAGAGCAGCTATACACCCTCACACATTCAATAAGCCAGGCAGATGGTACCACATTACCAGGCTCCAAGCAGCCAAAGCCAATTCAAAACAAGTAAAAAGATTTGGCGTGGCATTCCCAAAGCTGCCCAGGAAACCTGGATCCAAAAATCACAGAGGTCACACAGCCTCATGAGAGCAAACACATCTCTCCAGGTTCAGCCCTGCAGTGCCTTGTAACAAGCGAGACACTTCTGGGCAGTCACATCCCCACAGAAGGCGAGCAGGAGAGAGCACTTTGAGAACCATCTTTCACTTCATAAACAACTTTTAATATGGATTTCTCTGATGTTTTCCAGGTTTAAATAATTAAGGCTCTCAAATTTCCTACTGAAAATGCAAAGGACTCGCTCACTTCATTTGGTCCTAAGCGCCAGTCAGCTTGGGGCCACATCTCAGTAAAACCCAGCCTGTAATAAGACAGTGAATAAATGAGAGCATAACCAACTAAAATGGAAAATAACATTTCAGTTAGGTAAATCCAAGATATTAAAGCGTGGCCAGAATGACCTCAGTGGCAATTTCCTATTTGAAAAATTCCCTGCCCTCCCAAAAAAACAGTCTTGCTAGTGAAACGTAGTGGCTGGGTTTTGCATTTTCCAGCACTCTCTGTGCCACATTTCAGAGTCTGCTTTTCCACAGTCATTCTGAATTCCAGCAGTTCACCTACAGAGCTCTGACAAAGGAGACTGGTAATTCCACTATGATGCTGCCAACTCCTCCCACATTCAGTATCTCTTGGTCCTTTGCCATCTGGGGGACACTTGTCCCTGTATCCATGATCCTATTGACCCCTTGCTTCTACTGTGGAAAAAAGCAATCAAAACCAGGCCTCTGTGCATGCCTGCATCCCATGGAAACAGGGATACAACTCCAGATCTTTACTCCTTGTTGCCTCTCTCCCCTGCAGTCATGCCTGCAAGCCTCTTGTTCACAGCCAACTGCAGCCATTCTCCTTCCCTCTGTCCCCAGCCTTCCTGAAAGGCGGTTGCACCTCTGGGCTCTGCATCTGAACCAGTGCCATAATGATACATGTCCATTACCACTATTAACCTGCAATCATGAGCTACCAAGGTTCAGAATAAAAACAACTTTCCACACACTGACAAAGTTGCACTCAACTGTGACAAAGGACATACCTTTCTTATGCTTTACGAAACCTCTTTGCATCTTTCCATATGCCTCTCTGCCATGGACACAGGGTTTTCTGGAAGTACATCAACGTCCAACAAACAGGGGGGAAAAAAAATGTGTAGGCACAGTGTAAGAAAGCAGCAGTTCTGGAGAGGCCAGGCCAGCCTGGTGATGAAAACACATGCTAGAGAGTTCCACAGAAACCACCCCCAATGACAGATATGCTGTTTCAATGAGCTAAATGTAAATAATGCCAAGAACAGCTTCCAGCTGCAACACGCTTCAGGCAGTTCTGCTAGGAGAAGTTTCCTTTGGCTGACAGAGGCAGAGGTCACCTGCAAAGCACAAGTGTCCCACAAACAGCATCCGTGGTAACAGTTTGCTGCGCTGGCAGCAAAGAAAGTCACGGGATGAGAGTTGATTAAGTCCGCCTTGGCATCTGCTTCCTTGAAGACTAAAGTCAATCCAAAGGTCACTACAGCTGAGCTAAGAGCACGTGTTTGTGCAGAACTTTGCTTTTCTTCTATTTTCATCATCTCATCCGGAGTCTGCAGGTTGGGATGCCAGCTAGGAAATAAAAAGTAAAGAAGCTCCTCTAGACTGGTCACTCTCTATGGTGTAGAGTTCAGCTCAAGCTGTTCCTTGCAACAATTAAACCAAAAACATAACTCTTTCCTCACGGAGGCAAAGGCTTAACAGAGTCCATTGCATGGTACAGGATATTATCCTTGTATATGAACAACCACCATATCTGCTCAGATGAGAGGCTGACCTTCCTTTTTCTGTAAATGGCCTTTGTGCACTTTTATTTATTAATTTTATTTATGCCTTTACAGTGAAGCTTTCCTTTCATTATGTGCCCAGCTTCTTTCCAAGTCCATGCAAACTTTTGATACCCACCACCAGATACCCATCCATTCCATAATCATGATGCTCATTTAGAATATTTGCTGTTTTCCTAACAAATAATACAAAACAGCACAAAGTTCAGGAACTGTTCTCTCAGCTAGAACAATTTTCTCATCTTGCACACTTGTCTTATTACCAGAAGGCTACGAAGAAAATGTAGCCTTGAAAACTACGAAGTGTTCAATATCCCTCTTTTGTTGTTTTTTCTGGTTGGTTGATTGGTTTTGGTGGTGTTTTTCTAAGGCAGGACTGTACTCTACTCAAGGACTTCCACATACAGAATATGCTGAGCCCAAAGAATCCCCATGTCCGCCCTTCCTCTGACACACTTTATGTGGGAGATCTCTGTCACCCATCTTTCCTGCCCTACACACAGGCAGGCAAGAAAGGATATCCCTGTTCTTTTAAGAGCTAGCAGTGGTAGGTTATGTTGAGGTACAGCCTGTGTCCAGCAAACCACAAAGGCTTCCCCAGCATCTGCTACTCAGACCTGTATCCTTGGGGCTAAATAGTCATGCTGATTACAATGTGCTCCAAAATCTGCTCATTTTAGGGAGGAAAGAACTAAAAAAGCCTAACTACATTTACAAAGGATTTTGCTCTCCTTTGGGTTGGATTTATCTCTGTTCTGGTGGTCTTCTGGGAATTTACCTCTGATCTACAGCACACTGAGGATGAAGTTGTCCATCTGACTCTAGTTACCAAAAAAAGCAATACTGATCCTACCAGGCATCCAAGGGGAGATTATAAATGAGGGAAGGAGCCACCCCAACTGATTAGACATACTTCTAAATCCTTTCCTTTCCGCATCCTGCATTTGCTATTTATTAAAGCACAAAATAATAATGCGGTGTTTACTTAGTGCACAGGGTAGCCGTAAAATTTAATTAGTCATTGTAGCTTAGCTTGCTGAGATTTTTTTCAATGAAAACACCAATAAAAATATAATGCCTGCTATAAAGAAAACCCCTCAAAATTTCCTGACTTCCTGCTTTGGTATTGTACCTTATGGGACCCGAGATAGAACATTACCTACAATTCTGATTCAGCAAATTACTTGAAAGTAAGCACATACCTAAGCCAGTGGACACCAAGGCTTGCACTGATACAGTTGACTTGGGATGGACTTAAATTGGTGCCCTATAGACTGTTTGCTTCCACATTTCCCATCCCCTTCCAAGGGAGTCCAATTACTGATGAATCCTTCCTTTCTCACTCCCAGATTTCCAAACACAGAGTCAAAGTATGAGCCCCTGTTTAATAGTACCTTACTTCATGAATATGCCTACGGGTCTGAATGAGTGGGTACTGCTCATTGTGATCAACAATTTATTGTGAACAACAATTACATCTAGGATTGCTGGCCTAGGAAAAGCAAGATCTCCCTTCCCACACCTGCCTCTGCCCCCCCCTTCCCCCTAAACTTGCCTGTGATTTGCCCCAAGGCAAATGTACCCCATGAATGCACATGGTGGTACAAAAGATGAATGCTGTATCTCAAGTGTTTCTTTTGTCTTCTGGGTAATTCAGTTTTATCATATGAATATATACTGTTACAAGCTGATAATCCCTACAGACCTCCTTTCCTCTCAATCAGATATGCTAGAAGACAGCAAATACTGTCTTTTCCCCCTAATTTACAGCCTTAAATAAAGATTAGGACATAGGGATGGGATGAGCACAGAACATTTCCTCCCCTTACAGATATTATTTTCCCTGCTCCAACTTGAACAAAAAAAACCTCACGGGTTAATTTTTTTTTCAGTTACAGGGAAAAGCAGAAAAGAAGAGGGCCCTTAGTGAGGTACAATAACATGTGCAGGTTTTCTTGGATCAATTGCCAGCATTGACACTGTATCCTTCAGCTAGCAGTCTGTGATGAATGGTACCCTGTAGCATTGGAGAGAGCAACAGCAGCCAGGCAGCATGGGTGACTGCATGCCCTCCTAACTGGCTGATGAATCAGGAAACTCAAGAGAGACTCTGAGTGTGGGAGCTGGAGTGGTAAATGTTTTCATCTTTCTCTTTTATGATCTTCCCTTCTCCATTTATATAGGACATTTTAGAGATTGAGCTTTGTTACAAACTATTAGCCCAAGGCAGTGGGTTGAGGACGTGAGATCTCATGGAAAGACAGAGCACAAGAAAGAGTGAACAACTGGAACTACATGTGATATTATTGGTTTGTTGTTGAAGGAATTTCTGTTTGGATTGTAGTTCAGACAGTTGCCTTGATGTACTGGAATGAAAATCAGCACCCAATGTGCCTAGAGACAAACCACAGAACTGTCAAAAAATACTTGCCTTTTTATCTCCCAGAATCTTGAATTCAAAATGAAAAGTCCCCATTCACCCACAGCACAAAAACCACAGCTCATCACTCACAGCACTGCACAGCACCATGCTACAGAAAACAAGAAAAAGCAGCTCCCCCACAAGAGCACCACAGTAAGACACTGGTGTATCCAATTGCCCAGATATACTCTGTCACTCCATGACACTGGAGAGCCTAACTTCAAGCAATCCCACCTCTGGTAACAGCCAGGAGCCTGGGAAGTACCCACTCATATTGACCAGATATCAGTTTGGGACAATTTTCAATTCAGTCTTCATTCCACATTTTCTTCCACACAATAGAGAAGAAAATGGTATTTGCTAAGTATATCATGACCCATGTGTGAGTAAGGTTTTAACCTGTGCCTGATCAGTTTGTTCATCTGTGTCGCAGCTTCAGCTCAGTCTGTAAGCTCTCTATCCCCCAGGAGCCACAGATCCACACAGGCCAAGAGTACAGGCTAGTGCTTGCACACCACCATGAGCTGGAAGCAACATCATTCTTTGTCATGTATTTAAAACACTCAGTTGCAGCAGAGCTTGTGCATGGAGGTTATGCAATGGCTTCCCAGAAAACAACAAGAAACTGCACACACAGGTCCTCATTTAAATGGCAGTAGGCAGTCTACAAGTGCCAGGAATTTCTCTGGTCTCTTAACTAGCTACAGCTCTTAACTAGCAAGATGAGAAAGCTGGCGCATTGAAAACAATGTCTTTCCCAGCACTGATGGCAATATGAGAGGCTCCTAAAGAACACATACATAAAAATCCACAAGGGGAGTCCATAGATGGAAAGGGATACCTGGGGACAACCCAGAAACATTTGATTTCTCTGATGGAATGGCAACCTCACTCAAAAATTTTAATTCAACTGAGAATCACAGTGATGCAATGCTATGAGGTCCTGCATGATATTTGCTTGAGTTTACTACCACAAGTCAGGAACCACTGCGTCGCTGAATCCATTCCATGGGCACATCACAGAACTGTGTTAGATGGCTGAATAGTCTTGGAGGAGCTCTGCAACTGACCAAAATCAAAAATATTGTCTACAGCTTGTTAAAATAGTCTGTTTTGTTCCTTTAATTGTGAGAAGACTAGCTGTGATTAGTTTCCTTCCTGTCAAACAGTTTGTTTTCCACCTGAGGCAAACCAAACTGCCTACTGGGAGAGCCCTCCAATGGAAAAGGCTGAGGAATGCAACTCCCAGTTGTGAGGAACTGAGGGCTTTGACCAAAGGGAAATGTTTGTTTCCTTATTACATTAATCAGTTTACAAAATATGAGATCATAAAGGAAAAGGGGAGTTCCCCTTGTTAAATATTTCCCACTAAATCTCTGCAGGGACTCCTACCATAAGTCAGAGAAGAAAAGTAATTTATTTCCTGCATCATGGTATACATGATGCCTGCAGGATGGGACAAAAATCTTAACACTGAAGGAAGCATTGAAGATCGAACTGTCTTCTCCTTCTGAGTACACCTTTGAAGGGTTTAGTTTACTCTCCTCTTTTGCTCTCTTTCACTAATTTCTATTAAATTACTTCATAGGAAAACTTTAGATCCCTGCACAAAACTTTTAACGACAGGAAACTGAACGAATCAAGGCCAGGCTGGATGGGGCTTTGAGAAATCTGGTCTAGTGGAAGATGTCCCTGCCCACAGCAGGGGAACTGGAACTAGATGATCGGTAAGATCCCTTTCAACACAAATCTTTCCATTATTCTGTGAATGTTCACATTTAAATACAGTGATTTTCAAAAGCATATGCTACAATTAATGAATTTACGAACCCAGGCTTTATTTTCTATTAAAGTTATTTTTGCAATGCTTTTTAGTTTGTTTTCAGAGTATTTTTTAGAACAATTCTGTATTTTGTCTGCCCTTGCTTATGGGAGTGGGAAATTTTTAGTTAACAAAACAAAAGTAACTTCTAGGTCCTTCAAGCAGATGGAATGGAACATGCATGTTCTACCAAAAAAAAAAAAAACAACCACCCCAAACCACCAAACTAAGCCACAAAACCACAAGGAAAACCACCATTTTCACACTTAGGTAGAAAAGCATTTGAAAAATTATAACAGTAAATCCCCAGCTAGAAAGCAGGGTTGTTACCAACCTGGGAGACATTCAGTGACAGACAATTGAGTGAGAACATCCCACATTAGAGGTGATTTCACCTACACAGTCAAAAACAAAAAAATTATCCAGGCAATTCTTGATGTCCACGAGTATTAATGACATACCTTTCTATTTTACCTCAACAAGAAAAAAATAACAACAAAAAGGCTTCCTTGGTCTACCACACCCATCAGAACATGTTCCCATCACCTTCCAAACATTCCAAGCAAAGAACCCATTGACCAACTGTGTTCAGCCAGGGGAGCAGCAACAAGGAGAAGGAACTAAAACATCAGTGAAGACAACATAGGATGACTAAGAAACCCAATGGCTTGACTTGACAAACTGCATGTTAAGCTGTCTTCGACAAGTCAATATTCTGTCTGGTGAGGGTCACCCTAAGTAAAGGTCACATTTTGTTTATTTCTACTGGAATATAATAGAAAGAAGGAAGAAGTGTCTGAGGAGGCTGACAAGAGGAGCCCAGCGAGAGTGATAAATGTTTTGGTTACAGCTGCAAGTTGCTCTAGCAACCATGTGAGATTCCAGGAATGCTTTCACCCAGCTCTTGCCCATAACAAAGCCTAAACTTGCCTGGAATATGTTTAAGTTTCATATAGTTCAGACACACCTCATTTGTAAATAGTCTGTGTCACTTTTAATAGAAATACTAGAAACACTTGTTATCAAAACAAGACCAAATAAAGTTGCCAGAATTACTTCAGACAGGAAAACCAAACTTTCCTGTAATTCCAGTAGATGGTAAAGTTCTGCTGCCATCAGCCCTCAAAGTCTGATCCCAAAAGATGTCGCAGTACTGATGGAAGTAGCTGTCAGTGGCCGAGTCCTGAACTACTCCAACAGCCACAATGTGTTGTACATAATGTGAGCATAAGAATCAGTGCCAGACTTGACCCATCTCCTTTAGCCTGACTTTGTCTGGTGGCCTCCTATCTACTGGTTCAGTCTGGGAACCAGACAGAGTCCATGTCTCCATTAACTAACAAGAGGGTGCCACAGGGAGGGAAGAGGGGAAAACATTTGCACTGACCTCGTGGATCTCTGTTACTGTGGCACAAATCCTGGAGAGAACAGGGTCAAAACACACCACTGAAAAAAATATGATTTCCAGCCTTGAACTTCATCCATGCAAAGGCCACCTTTTCACCTCCAGCTCTCTACAGTTTCAGGCCAGAGCAGCCTGTTATTGCCACTTGGGTGCTAAATGGAGTGGACAGAAATTCGTTTTGAGCAAAGCTCTTATGCAGAATAACCAGTTGTCCTCCTGGCCTAGACACTCAACACTGGATGCAGAAAATGCAAAAATGGGCACCCTTAAACAGCCTCAAAGGCTCGTTCATCCAAAGCAAAGATGAAGCACAGTGAAAAATGAGCACTCACTATACTTATTTTAACAAGCAAAAGATATCTGACTTGGCCTGGTTGGTGCTGAATCTTTTTGAAACACTTAGAGCTTGATTTTTTTCTGCTATATGTCAATAAGGTCAAACTTCCAGAATTAACCCCTCAATTTGCATGGCAATGAAACTCGGAGAAAGACATACATTTATCAATATAACTTAGAAAAGGTAAGATGACATAATAAAGAATTATTTCTCATTGAAAGTAAAACAGAAGGGCTAAATAAAAGGACTCCACCTGCTTTTAATTTGAACCCACAACACAAGGGACAAGTTAAAACTCAAATAGGTACATACATTCCTTTGAAAAGCTAGATCTGTGCCTGAACAAAAGAAAGAGGCTTTTCACCTACCTCCTGTGGTATCAAAGAGCCCATTAAAAACCAATAAAATATTATGAAGCTTTTTCCCTTTATGAAAAAGTGCAATTAATATCCTTCAGCAGATGATTATTGATTTTTATAAAGCAATTTACAGGCTTCTAAAGTCATGATTATTCAACCCTCTGGAGGCCAGAAAGGAAGAGTTTTCAGAAGCAGGAATCGTATTCTCATTTCCACATCAGCACAGCCAGAATTTACAGACTTCTGATTATTTTTTTTTTTTTTTTCCCCCAGGATATTTTTGTTGTTGTTGATGTTGCAGTGCTCCAGCACAGGATTAACCCTTTTATTCTCTCCCACCTGAGACAGATTTTTTTCGTGATCTGTTCTTGAAGTATATCGCCTGTCAGATATTTATCCGCTGCTCACGGCTGGTAGGTTGGATGCTCAGCAGAGTAGACTTTGTGTCAGAAAATCAGCAGCTGCTCATATATCACGGTGGTCATTAGTAGAAGATCATTCTGGACCTTTGCCCACAGCACCTTGCTATGGCAAGAGAAAGGCTATAAAACCCTAGGCCCTGTCAGCTGTTGTCATTTAGGTGAGAATTTATCAGGTCTCAGAGTGCCCTCTGACTGGATTATTATGAATAATGAATGAAGCTTTATGCCACACTGAGGCATTAATAAGACTGGGATGACTGGGAGAAATTCAGTGCAACATCATAGCAGTAACTTTCTGTGAGCAAGTACACAGCTGGTGGGCTCGCTGGATTCAGCTTATGTTAGATACTGCGACTGAAATGAGGAGCTCATTTAATTATTAAGCAAGTAGCACAGTGCTTTTGGTTTAGCCTATGGGTAGTATTACTGGCCTACTCACAGAAAGCTCACAACAAAAGCCTTTCTACCCTCTAACCAAACTCATTTGCTGCTCTTAAGAAGCTGAATCAGGGAACCCTCCCCAAAAAAGAAACAGTGAACGTCAATCTTCATATTTACCAACTTAAAAAAAAAACAAAAAAAAAAGGATACATAAGAGCAACCAGTCAACAATAACTCCCTAAAATCTTCTGACACCAAAGTCATCTAACCTGTTGGTGAGATCTCTGGAGATATTAGCCAGGATTACCAGTTTTCTTCCTTATTTTTCCTCAGTTCATTCAATATGTATCCCTATGGCGCACAAATGAGTAACAGAGAAGGAAGGAGACAAAAAGACAGCCACTGATCTAACTTGGAGAAAAAAAAAGCAACAACAACAAAAAAAGCAGATGCACAGCAGAGACTATTGGCAATAATCAACCTCCTGGTGCGGCAGTTCCAGCTGCACTCCAGAGGACTGAGCCCACAGAGCTGACAAGTACTGGAGGCTGTCATTTATCTTGGTACCAGCTCCACTAGGAAAATTATTTTATAGGGCTGGACACACTTTTACAGACTCCTTAGTACCTTAGGTGCATAATATCATTAAAACCTTAGGCTCTCAGTATCTCATATTACCATGCTCTCAGCAAAAACAAAACCAGCATGGTCTCTTTCAAATAAACGTGTTCTCCCTAAACTAATTTTCTTTTTCTTTTTTTCCCTTTAATTTGGCATGCAGTCTCCAGCAAATCCTTGCTAATATTAGGCCAGATCTTCGTTCTTCCAACCAGCCCTTTTTAAGAAGTCAGTGAAGCAGGAGCCAGCCTGAAGAGCACCAACTGGAGGCACCATGTCTCAGAAACACAACCCTCTCAGACAGAAACACGTAATTCAGGAAGAATATTGCAACTCATTACTCATGCACGGGCAGGCAGTGCTAGGACTTGGCCTAGCTCTCACATCAGTCTCTCCATTAATTGTTTTTACAGCAGAGCCACTGATGCACAGCCAAATTATGAACAGAGAGAAACTTTATCTATTTTTTAAAAAGGGAAAATGCCTTTTTGGCAGGGGCTGGACATAGGAAACACCCATGTGAAAAGGTTCAGTTTCCATTCTCCTCACACAGTCACAACTGAAGAACAGAAGAGCGTCAAGAACCACAGGGAAAGGCAGACTGGGGGCACAGCACTGATGGTGGGCAGCCTTCCAGAGCCCCTCCTGCCACGAGGGACAAACTTGGGCACACACTCACGGCCCAACCAGAACTTCACAAGCAATTGGGTCAGAGAGGTTTATGAAGCTTTCCTCTGAAACATTAATCAACTTACCAACTTGCATACAACATTAATGCTGCAAGTCTCAAAATGCACTCACACTGCAGCAGTTCTCAAAGCAAACATCAGGCACATTAAAAGGCCTTGACTAGTCCCAAATCAGTTTTTTGTGTGTTGATCCAAACTGTTTGGACCTCCCTGACCCTCACACAGGACTCATTTTCCAGTACAATATTCAAGATGTGGTTATTTAAGAAAAATCTAACCAGGAATAAGAGAGAAGTACACACATACACATTTAATTTTTTTTTTAACAGAACCTAAGAACAGACAGTAAAGTTCATTGTAATAGAGAAAGCCCAGTACAATCTCTGATTTGCAGTGACAACATGGCTCTTTTTCCACACTTCTATTACATTTTTGAGAAAAGCAAATCGTAAAAAGATGACAACCCTTTCATTCCTTTACTACACAGAAATAATGTTAAATGGTTCATTTTCATTATTTCAGTGCAAGACACATTTAATTAAAGGAAAATTTGGTGTAATCTGGAACACTGAAACCCCACTGTACAACTCCTACTGAAATAGCAAGATTCCTATAGATTTTTCCTTTCATTGGATTTAAAATATTTATCATTACTATAATTCACTGTATATTTCTTGGATAATAATATCTTCATATTTTTACTGCTTTGATCTAGAATGCCTCATATTTGCATCCTGCCACTTTTGTTATGTATAGAGAATTTAAAGATGACAGTGCAATTGTGTATGGTTTCTTAACTTGTGGATATTTTCATTTATCAGTCTTTCTCTCAGTGAGTCAAGAATGTAAATAATCTATGCTTGATTCATATTGGTGAAATAAGCTTTGAAAAGCTGTTTAAAAAACTAGGAAAAAAAAAAACCCTGAGTTTTCTCTCTCTTTTTTTATTTAGTAATCTTTATGTCTCAAGATGGTTTCCATGAGAGTAAAAAGTTTCCTCTGTAAGCCCTGGGCACTAGCACTGCCCACCCAGCACAAGGACTGTTTTGAAGGGAGGATGTGGAATTCCACTTTGCTGAGGGGAAAGGCATTGGCTGGGGCACCAACCTCACACCCTGATTTTCTGAGCATGTTAAAAGACAAAAGGAAAAGCGGCACTTTGGATACCAAGCATTTGCTTAAAGCATACTTATAAATGGGGTTACATATCCTTAAAAGACATCGTCCTTTCAATGGTGGAATAGGGCCAGGAGAATCCCACCCAGCCTTAGCAATGTCAATCCTCCCTATCTCAGAAGAAATACACCAGTGGCAAACATGTTTGTAGAACTAGCAAGAAATTAATTTTAGTTTCTTTTGTGATCTTTAAGCAATCATTTGATATTACAGATGTCTTGCTGCAAAGTAACATTGCCAGTGCCACCTAAAATGTGAGAAACCGATGAAACATAACTACACTTCTTTTTTTTTTTTCTTTTTAAAGTCATTGCACTGTGGTAGGTGAAGGTTTACCCATGCAGTTACTCCTGAGTGATCATAATGTTTCAAGCTGTTCTCATGTTTAACAAATGATTACCACAATTCACTAGAAAATTATATTTAGAGGCAAACCTGATCCCCCTCCCCCTCTGGGGGTCTCTCCAGAACTTACACAAAGCAGAACAGTGATTCTTGAGGAAAGAATGGAAGAAAGTCTGTAATATGTGAATAATTGCCAAAAATTCAGCCATGGAGGACCTGAAATAATTTGTGAATTCAGTTGCATTTTGACTACTGAAAATAACTAAACACATACATAAGAGTTTAAGTTGTCTCCTCTGTGCAATGTTAAATCTCCACTCATCATCCCTCCTACCTTTTTTCTGGTGTGCCATTCTAATGGAGAAAGTATCTTAGGGAGAAAAACATCCACTCAACTGAAAACCCCTAGCTCAGATCCCACACTCACAGTCCTGGCTTCACAGTCACACATGCATCAGCCCTTTGGAAAAAAGTATCCACTAGTGAAATTGGGACAGATTCAGGAAACAAATCCTCCTCCTCACCCCTCCTCCCTCCACACAAATCATCCAGCACCTTATGGCAGAGTCGCTGCAGCTTCTGGATCACCCCAGGCTAGTTTTTGTTGTCAGTAGGGTTCTGCATTGTTCCATGGATAGCTCTCTGAATCTCCTTCCCTAATTTGGGCCAAAAGAAGTAACAGAGACGAGTCCAGCTGAGTTTCACAGAATAACAGTCACAGAATGGGTAAGGTAGAAGGCACCCCAGTGGGTCATCCAGTACAACCTCCCTGATCAAGCAGGGTCAACCCAAGGCACATGGCACAGACAACTCCTGAATATTTCCCATGAGGGAGACTCCACAATCTCTAGGGGCAATTTGTTCACACAGGAAAGTTCTTCCTCTACATCAGTTTCTGCCCATTACCTCTTGTCCTATTGCTTGGCACCACTGGATCCATCCTCTTGACACCGTCCCTTCAGAGACTGACAGACTTTGATGAGGTTCCCTCTCAGTCATCTCTTCTCGAGGCTGAACAGTCCCAGCTCCCTCAGCCTTTCCTCATAAGAGAGATGCTCCAGTCTCTTAATCCTCTTTGTGACCCTCTGCTGGACCTGCTCTAGGAGCTCCCTGTCTGTTGCACTGAGGAGCCCAGAACTGGACACAGCACTCCAGGTGTGCCTCAGCAGGGCTGAGTAAAGGGGCAGGATCATCTCCCTGGAACTGCTGGCAGTGGTCTTCCTAATGCCCTCGGTGATACTATTTGCCTTCTTGGCAGAGGGGAACACTACTGGTCATGGACACCTTGTTGTCCATCAGAACCCCCAGGTTCTTTCCCACAGAGCTGCTTTCCAGCAGGTTGGCCCCAGCAGGTACTGGTGCCTGGAGTTTCCCATTAAATGTGCCTTCCAAGTCATTACAGCAGAAAGCACAACTACAACCTCTTACTTACAAATCCCTATAGTTCTGCTACTGTAGAGAAGCTAAAAATCTGCATTTATTTTATTTTTTGACCATGTGGAACTTTCATGTATTTTTCCTGCATGTTGGAGCTACTTTCTTCTTTTTATGATGTCAAATTTTGGTTAAGCTGAATTTCCATGAGTTCTGTTGTTTGGCACACACTCCAGCTTATTCTTTGGACATAAGCTACAGGCAGCCATGTTCACATATCTCATTTTAAGATGAGACTCTTCATGCAGGGAGACAACTCTGCATGTTTTAATTTTTAGGGTGTATAATCTAGGAACATTAGTATAACCACTGTTTGATTGCAACTGAGCTAATGGACACATGTAAGAACACAAATACTGCCTAACCAGCTTTATTTTATTATCAGCAATAATGAGCAGCAACCCATTAATTTTAAAAGCTGAGGTATACACTGTAAAGTTAATGAGAATCCAGAGTCAATTAAAATAACAATTAGGGCATTTTACTGATTCTTCAGCTACCTTTTATCTGTAGTAATTTTGTAGCACACACACTGATCACAAGATGGTCAGTGTGGTGTGTTTCAATGGAGATGATCAATTCCTTTTTAAAACTGTTTTACTTTTCTATGATTGAGCAAAACATGCTGTTTTAAAAAAAAACCTGGTTTTATATCTAAACTATGCCATTTATTTATTTTTAGAAAGCTTAAAACCATTTTTCAAGCTTAAAACTTCTTAAAAGTTGGATTAGAAGAGTCTAGGATAGGTGAAAGAAGAGAATAGTCTTACCCACCACATATTTTGTATGTGTTAATTCAAGGTTCTCTTCTGGAGAACTTTTTTCCCCTAAATTTATTTCCAACTACTTTTGTTTTCCTTGAGGGACCTTTGAAACACTATATTGCTACTTTTCATGTTTTTTATTTGCCCTCTGGAACAATAAAGGCTCAAAGGTTCATAAATATGCATTCTGTAAATGTATTATGCTGACAAAGTGTTGCTCAGATAGCTGCTCTTGCCTTTAGGGAATGAATAAGTTTACAGCATGCTTAAACAACAGTGTAAGGAGAAAGAGAGAGAGGGAGAGCTGTGTCAGCGTGTGGGCTGAAAATGGAACAAAAGAGTTATCCTGAATGCACAGAGAACACAGAAAATAAAGTTAGATAAGACACCACAGCTAGTACCCTCCAATAAGCAGGGGTGGGGATTGAGGGTGTTACTCATTAGGGATGTGCTTGAGAGGGCATTGTACCTTGTTTTCCAGCCAAGATTTCATAAATCAAACTTCATTTGCTAATTTTGGCACATCAATTGGGATAACTCCTTTGTTCTTCCCAAAACACTCAGTTCCCGGCAGGGTCCTTGTCCTGGTTAATTCTCATCCCAGACACAGATCTACTTCTGCTTCAGTCATCTCTGCCTCGCTGGAACCTTAAGGCTGATGACTGTCAACATCTACACTTTTGGCAAGAAGAAAACATTTAGCAATTAAAAATACCATTTAAACTCATACCTCCAAACTGGTTTATTAATTAATGTTGATGTGACAGGAGGATTTGACAGGTGAGTCTCCAGATCAGGGAACTGGGTTTGCATGGAAAAGTTTTGCTAGCAAGGGACTACAAGTGGTTTCTGTAAGAGGCTGCTGGAAGCCTCCCCCATGTCCAACAGAGTCAATGCCAGCCAGCTCCAGGCTGGACCCACCACTGGCCAAGGTTGAGCCCAGCAGTGATTGCACCTATGGGATAACACATTATGGGGTGGAGGGGGAAGAACTTCATAATAGAAACTCCAGTCAGAGAGACAAGTGAGAATAAGTCCAAGAAGCAACTCTGCAGACACCGAGGTCAGTGAGGAAGGAGGGGCAGGAGGTGCTCCAGGAGCTGCATGAGAGATTCCCCTGCAGCCTGTGGTACAGATCATGGTGAGGCAGCTGTGCCCCTACAGCCCATGAGGGAGCAGGGATCCACCTGCAGCCTGTGGAGGGGACACACATGACAAATAGCAACAGACATGCTCTGCCCCTACTCTTCACAGGATGATAACTTCTCCAAAGATTAGTATCTGTAGTTACAGCTAAACAAATATCCAGTACTGTAAGGCTACAGATGATCTCTTAGACCCACAAATTTTAAGTCCCTGACATTTCATATGGATAAAATCCAAAGGGATAATGTAGCCAATCAGGTGCTACTTTCAATTTTTTAACAGTCTTTAAGCTACTAGCTAAAAGTCTCCTAAGCAAATATACTTTCCTACTTCATCTTCTAGGCTTGTGTCTGGTTCTTTTTGAGGAGTGTCATGGGATCACCTATCTTTTATATCAGTACTGGCTACTAAAATTATTCTTTGTGACCAGAGATTGTCTTAAGCTAACTTGGTCTTTCAAAAGGCAATGTCTCCTGTTCTCCTTCATCTCCATCCTTCATTTTATGTTACATCTCTCTCAGCCCAGGACTGAATATCTTGATATTTATTTCATAAGAATTTTTTTTTTTCACTCTTGTTTTGTTTCTTTTCCACTGTAGGAAAAAGCAATTTCCATTTGAAGAGTTAAAGGGTGCTCCTTTAGCCATGTAAACAATTAATAACACTTGCAAAAGTAAAATATCAACAGACTATGAAACCCCCTTCAAATAATCTCTCACATATTATACTATCCTCAAAAAAATCCCTCTAACTTGAAACCAAGTTAAAAACCTCGTATGAACTACATACCATGAAGCAAAAATAAGTTTCTAATCTAAAGTTTTTCTCTTAAGAGAAGGCAAGTCTTAGCAAAAATAATCACGAAGCTACACCTCAACCACTTCTCCATATGCTGCAAAGGAAGCACTGCAAAATGTGTCTCCCTTTACAGACTCTCCAGGTAAGTCAGTCTGCTTTGCTGGCTGGTGTTCAGCAAAACCCCAGATACTGCTTAGGGCAAGTCTGGGTGTTGGAGAACATAGTGTCTTCTTTTAGTGCTTGGATTATCCCTGACACTTATCCATAGGGAGAGCCCACATTCAGTCTACGTCACAGTTCCCAAACTGGAGTGAATGACGCACGTTCACCTCGAAGTCTGGAAAGGTATCTGTGCTGCATAAAAAGGACTTGAAGGGAGCAGTGAAGGCTGTCTGGGAAGTCTGCCCTGTGAACGAGGATGGAGAGGCAGTCAAATAATCACATCTTCTCTTGTGAAGATATGGATTGATGTTCCGACTTTCCCCTTCTTGCACAAAGCTTCCATGAGAAGCAGCAGGGGTTTAACAGCCTATGAAGCCTCAGGTTTAGCCTGAAACTCTCTCTGAAAAGAGCGTAAAGTTTGAAATAGAAAATATAACTATTTCTCTAGTCCTCTCTGTTCTTATAACTCCACTGCAAGCTGGCACAGCTCTGGCCACATGCAGCCAAATCCCAAATGCTGAGGCTTTTTTCCTAATCTGAATCTCGGGTCAATATATCCTTCCACTGCCACTTTTACTATTCCCATTTTGCTTTGCTGAGAACCACTTCATCTGTTTGAGCATATATTTATTTCCATACAGCTCAATTTTTCTGAGTTAAAAGTGATCAAAATTACCATCTCTGATGTACACTATGTTCCTGTATCTAAAATTGAAATGTTTGCCCAGTTACTTCTCAACTCAATTCAGGCAGTGACTCTGGATTTAACGTAAAATAAACTCTCAAACAAAGGCCTACTTGCAGAGCACAGAATAAAAAAAGGATTTGCCTTGCTTAGGAGGGGACCAATCTTTCCCAACAAGGAAGGATCAGTAAGTTTTCTTAAAAGTTTACCTCAAAATAACTAAATTAACTCGCAAAAATGGAGCAGTGCGTTCCAGGAATAAATCTGAGACAAAGGCATTAAAAAACTCGCAGTAAATATATTAAGGATAAGAGAGCTTTAATGTATGTTTTCAGAGCAAATTTCCATACCCATTCAACTAGCAAATTAACTTAGTACCTCCTAAACTCATGCAAAACATGACTTTGACCTAGAAGCAACTACTCTGTTGATAGGATGTCATACAGATGTACCACAGCAATGCCAGGGGCTTTCTCCTGTGAGCCCTGAACTGTGCCAGACATCTACCCTGAGCTCTGGCTGAAGACACAGCCAGTATTGGCTGAGCAGCCTGGAATGATTGCATGCCACTCATTCCCCTGAAATGGCACTGATTGCAAATGAGTGAATGAAGTTAAATTGTTGGCCACTCGTTCAATTACACCCCTTGATAGTACAAACAAGTTTTCCTGGTATGGAGCACAGTAGGTTTTAAACTGAAATTGTAAACAATAAATCTTTGACAATCAATTGAGGATGAGGGAAGGGGGGATACAATAATCCAGTTTCCAGCCAGGTTGTTCAGTCTGCAAGCATTCACTGGCAGAAGAAAGGTGAAAGTCCTAAAATGAAGAGGGGACAAAAAAAAATAGGTTCCTGGGCTATTCAAGACAGAGACAGACACACTATGAGGGTTTCCAATAGAAAAGTAACAGATCAAGACAGGGGATACAGATGCACACGTGTTCTGCATCTCTCCCATAGATCTAGTTTAATAAAGCAGAAATGATGATCATTTTTTTCTTTTCTTTTTTTATCTGTTAGGTTTTTCAAGTGTGTAAGTGTGTCTTAATCAAAAGAACAGTTCCATACAGTTCTTAACATCAAAGGACAGTATTTCCAAAGCTATTACAGTATCAAAGTAATATTCTGTGCAGAATCTAAGGTGAACCATTGGAATAGTCCTTCTGGGATAGAGATGAAAAAGTGCTGCATTCAATGTTGCCCAGAAGCATCCAAAGCAATCTATCAAAAAAGACAAAAATACTGGGCCACACTTACTGGATGCATGTACTCACCACTACTATTATTTTCCTCCATTTTCTCTTTGTCTGGTTAGCTACTAATCTTACCTTTGTCTGAAAGTTCCTGCTGTACATATGAAAGTACCAGAGCTGATTAGTGAGTCACAGGAGGAAATGACTTCTGATGTGCTTCAAATCCACACACCTTTTATGTAGTTGAATCATATTATGAAAAAAGGTCTTATGGCAAAAATAGCAGCATTGTAGCAGCACTAAGGTGAGACTGCCGGACATGAGCAATCCTTTTCATGCGCCCTTCATTGATTTTCACTGTGCTGAACTCAGTTATTAGCGACTTCTCTTCTGCTTATTCAATATATATTTAATACTGAACTATATTTAACTACAGCAGTTTAGTTGGATAATCCATTTCAGTAAAAGATTCACTAATCCAACCAACCATCAGCTTAATTATAGGCACTCTAAAATACACACAGATTTCTCCCTTCAGCTGTGTGAGTGAACCACCAGTTTACTTGCAGAAGAGATGGGTAGTCTGGTAGTAGCTGTGGTCAAGTGAACAGACGGGGTGGGGGAAGAGAGGGAGAGAAGGTAAGGAGAAGGTACCAAACACAAAAAAGTTGTTCCATCTGACAACAGTAGTTAACTTGCTCCTTGAACTTAACATCTGGTAGCATTTTCATCTTCTGCAAACTTGTAAAACCTTATGGTACTTTAGACAGTGGGAGTTCCTTTCAAAAAAGAATTTTAACAGTACAAAGAGACCACAAAATCCATTTCTTACCAGGTCACATGATTTTCTAATTCTCAACTCATAGCTTACTTCAAGAACACCTTAGAAGTTCTCCATTTGCGTATTGTTTTTTGAGAGTAGGTTTAGCATTAATTTTCAGCAGTCACAATATGCATACATGGAAAGCTTATCTCTTACAAGCTTTCCTTATCATAAAGGAGTAAATGTGGGTAGATTTAGATAAGATATTTTTCTCCTTAGCTGTCTAATAAGGCCACTATGGGAACAAGAGAAAACTTAATTGCTACCTAAACACATCTAAAATTAATATCCACAGAGGAAGATACAGTATTTTGTGAGGCTATGGTTCCCACCTTTAAATACCTAACTGGCAGTGCCAAGGGCCTGTAGGGGGAATGGGGCACAGTGGCATGGATGCTTGCCTGCTGCCACAGGAGAGGTTGGCGGCCGATGGTGTGGAGATGCTGTGCCCTCAAGTGCGTGCAAACAGGACCAAGGAAATTAAGCCAGTTACAGGCTACCACATCCTAATTTCTTCTTTCCTACCAGTACTGCTAAAGCTATATTGGAAACTGGATTTGGGGTTAAATGAAGCCAGCAAAGATTTGTAGTTTAATATTAGATGAGCTTAAAAAATTCCATCACCACCAACATGCAAGCAGCATCAAGAATCACCCTGCCACAAACACCGAGGTGTTGTAGAAACTGTTTGCAACCAAGCTTAACTTAAAACACAAATCAAAAACTCCCTTTAAAAGGGTTTCTTTCCTACACATATGTATATTGCTGCATGATGGCTGTCCTCAATATGCAGAATTAACATCTCCTTCTGGGAAAGATTATTTTAAAGAGGCAAAGTATGTGATTAGGTGAGGATGCCTTGGTGACTACTAAGTAGCTGGAATGGCAGCACACATTGCATTTGCTACTCTCTCTAAATTAGCATCACTCCAAAGCATAAAACAGTCTCATGACTGTAAGAAAAACTTGAGCCAAACCTGCTGTGACCCAAAATGCAATAATTTTGCCTCTGTCTATGATACAACATGTAATAAGCAGCAAACCTGGAATGAATACTAGGCTTTGCAGAAGTAATACTGCAATTAACATAGGATTGAAGTACTTGCAAATACTACAGATTCATTAAGAACCATCAAGATTGGAGAAAACTGGGAGGAACTGAAAAAATTCATTTATCAAAAGAGTAACATGTATCAGAGGAAACATTTTTCACTATGGTCAAACACAAGATAATGCACTGTAGAAAAATAATGGAAAGAATAACTTTTTTCCCTTCCAAATTAAGTTTGTTCCAAAATTTATTATAAAGCAACTGTAGAAGCAGACACACCTGCAGACAGATCTTTAAAAACACGCTTCTACATCAGACAAAGGGAGTTCCAAAATCAAGGAACCAGACTTCAATTTTAGCAATGCAGACGTAATCTATGAAAAACACTGATCCTGAACAACCTCAACCACTAAATTTAGTGTGCTTAATCTGAAAGTGGGGCAGTGGAGAGAAAAAGTTAACACATCAACTTTTGGAGCAACATTTGTGAAGTCAAAACCATCCTTGTGAAGTTTATACCTGTACTACACAAGGGAAACTCCCCTCCCGAACTGGGCTGCTCCTTGCTCTCAACATCCTTACTGTATTTTCCTTAACACATATTAGGATGCAGCTGGGCACTCAGGACAAGAAAGAGCTGCTCTGGATGTGGGAAGCTTTCCAAGTGAGCTAAATCCACCATGCTGCTACTTCACAAAATTTACTGAACTTGCACTTTCCCCTTCACTCATGCCGGCTCCACACACACAGGGGAAGAACATACTGCACACCTTCAGAGGGAGGGAAAGAAATAACACAGGCTGCTCTTCCATCTCATCCTATTTGCATCAGTGTCTTGTGATGGATTTAATAAAACTTTTCTAGATCTCAACCTTCAGGAAAAACAATAATCTGAGGTAGAAATTTGCTACGTATTTGTCACCATGCTGCCCCAGACAGACTAAAAAAAAAAAAAAAAAAAAGTAAAAATTGAGAAACATGTTCATAGACAGTTCCCCCTTAAATCCATGTATAAGCATTTGTGCTTTTGAACAACTGCACAAATTCCTCTGCCTGAAACAAAATGAATAACCCTGTGTGGTCAAAACACAAGCAATCACTACGAAACTAGAGTGAACTGAGCAGTTCTTTATAGCAAGCTATATGCTTATATACTGCATTTAGCATAGGCTGTAACTTTAAAGATCATTATTTAAATCTTTACTATCTTTGATGGCTTCTTATCTGCAGTACAGAAAGCAAGCATTTTAGGAGAAGTGAAATTATACATGGAGCTATTTATTACAGATAAAATGTTTTACATATTTATTTACAGTACCTCAACTATGGTGTAGATAAAATACCACGAGAAACTGAACCCCTCTGGGGACAAGATGGAAGGAGGCAGTTATAGAAAAAGATTTCTATCCCATGGAAAATATCCCTTTTTTTTTGCCTACATATTTGAGAGACTCATGTATTCTCTTATTTCCTCTGCCTCACTTGTCTACAAGATGACAAGTGATGCCCAACTACTTTGGCATATCATATTGTATTGTGTCATTCCACCACCTGCCAATGCCAGTGGCCCATCAAGCCTGAAAAATCAAAAGCAGCAATTTGTTAGAGACTGGGAAAAAGGAAAAAAAAAAAACCCAACCACACACATTTAAGCCAAAAATAGAAACAGTCATTTTGTATTAGTAAATAGACCATGAAATATTGATCTACAAAAGTAAGTGAGCAGGAGTAATTTAAGTATCAATCTTGTAAGCAGATTCAAGGATATAAAGGCATTTCAGTATCTGTGTATTGATAGCTGTGTGGAAGACAGCATCTATCTCAGATCACATACAATTCTGCAAAACACTGCTGTGCTATATACTTTTCTTTAAGGGAAGCAGATCTTGTGATGAAAGAAGAGCTGAAGAAACTACAAGTTTTAGTAAAAAAAGAATTATTATGGAACTATAACCAAACATGCAGCTATCTTTGCTGGCAAAAATAAAAGGAAGTGCCATTTAAAAAAAAATAATTTGCTGCCTGGATCCTCATTTTTTCTTAAAGATTAGTGCTAAATCAAAGAGAATTATTTGTTACAGAAGCACAGAAAAATCCTCCCTTTTTTATACAGTACACATCTACCAATAAAATCATCTTCCAAGAAAAAAGGAATCACTATTTGCTTTGCTCTGCAGTGAGTATTAAGAGATAAAATACAGACAGTGAAAACAACACATTTACTGGTACTAGCCAAATTACAGCAATAATTCTGAAAGGTGCTATCCTTGGGGTAATTGCTTTGTTCCTTGCAATGCTGCACAAGTACTCTTCACAAGAGTGTTTGCTTAGGATCTAATCCCACACTATCCTGGAGCACTACTTGAGAGCTCCATTCAGGCAAATTTTCCCCTCAAAACCCTCCATACTGTGGCCTTTCAAATTTCTCAACAGCTGCCGTGTTCAAATTGTTTTGTAATCGTCCTTTGTGCTCAACCTAAGTAGCACAAAGCTTGCTCAGAGGCTCCTAGTCCAACTTCTGCATAGCCAGGACTCTGGCAAAGTAGTTTGGGATGTTACCAAATTCTCAGAATGGAAACAGATTCTCATGTCCCACTAGGGAGATGGGGAAAGAAATCACAAAAGCCATCTCATCCTCAAATCACAGTAGGAGTACATGAGAAAGCAAGCACAAAATTACTAGGAGAATAAGAGAAGCACAAGGTTACCAAGCCAGCAGCTGTGAAAAGGCCATAACATTGAAAGGAAAGGTTCTCAAAGCACAAAAATCACAGGACAGAGCAAAGCTAAGAGGTAAAAGGCAGAACTGACAGCTAAGCACGGCGTGAAATCCAGGATCCCACAGAAATTGGGAATGCTAAAAAAAGGCCAAAAGCACTGTAGGAACTGGCTACACTCCAGAAAGAGCAGAAACCAGAGCTACAAATATACAAGAGGAGGGCAGGAGCTGTGAGGTCTGCAAGCTGCTCCTAAGTTTCTGGACTTCTTTAGGACGCCTGCTCACTTAGACAATTTGCTGTGAAGCATTCTGCCTGGCAACATCTGCCTGGTTCATGAAAACCCCTACTGGGTAAGTTGCACAGAAAAATAAAATGGAAAGTGAGACATAATTAGAGTCAACCTGTGCAACACGGTGTTGTTAGGGTAGTATGTTTTTCCATACTGAACAGCAGATCAGGCTTTCCAACAGTAGTCAAGCAATTCTTTCAGATATCCAGTTTAAAATCATCTACAATACTCACATTGACATAATAAATCCTTGGTACATGTAAATAATCAAGTCCCATTAGGGTGGACAAAGATGGGCATACATAGAGTTCAACAGAATACATATTCCCATGCCATGCACCCTGTGGCCAGGTAAGGGCACATTTAGAGGCTGCACAAGCAGAGTTGCCAGAGGGTGAGTTCACACCACAACCTTCCCCAGAATGAGCCTCCCCTCTTGCTCACGTGTCAATATCTTCATAGGCAAAAGGTACCACTGACAGCGCAGATGGACAAATCTACTGTATGTTAGTATCTTAGAAATACCACTTTTATTCCTTTACAAACTAAACAAAATGCTACACAAGCCAAAACAGCCAAGGATACAGTGTTAGTTCATGCAATCATCATCTGTTAACAGTTTGATACTTTTTTTTAATAAATGTCAACAAAAAGTAGTCCCAAGATTGTGATAACATGATTGTCAAAGGAGAATTATATAAATTAATTTCAAATGAGGCATGTATATGCTTCCTATTTATGTCCTGTATCAGAGTAAAATTTATTCTGATATACCTCCAGCAGCGTGTGTTCCTTGCAGGGTACACATAAATTATTTTAAGGGAATAATACATCTCCAAGGACATTTTAATGGATTAAATGTCAGGAATGAAATACTGCATTTCAACTTGGTTAGGACCTTAAAGAATGAATATAAAGACAATTATTGAGAGGTCTGAAGAACACAATTGATTTCTTTGCAATTTCAACTCTGAGGCCCTTTATGCAAACAGAATTTCTATTTCAAGTTTTCATTACATAAAATTATGAAGTATGTAAAGATGTAACACTATTTCAAGTTTACGAGAGAACTGCAGAATATCTGATTTAAAAGGAAGTTGTATTTTAGAACTGCATTTTAAACATAGAATTTTATGTTCAATTACTGTGAAATAAATTACAATTATGATCTACAGTTCTTTTAGCAGTAGTTTGATGGTCCTATGCAAAGCCAGAAATTAGATATCATGAGGAAATAAAAAGGTCAAATTCCAACAAGAGCTCCATAAAGTAAGAAGAAGTTATACATTTTAGAAGGTACTTTGCTGCAGGTAAATGGCTGCCAGCATTCCAAATCAATGTGTAAGGCAACTTACTGCAGAAATATCTGTGCTCAATACAGAAAATATTCTCACACAGATACACCACTAAGCTACAATAGAATTCTGATCATAATAATGGCTTTTGGATTCTATGCTAATAAAAAAGAAAAAAATTAGGCTGTGTCTAATTTAAATTTCTTACAGAAAGAGAAATATAAATCATTAATTGAAAAATATACACAAAATTCATAGCACACCATATTAGAATAACTAAGTTGCCTTTAGTTACCCGTGGCGGTTTTTAGACCTATCAGTGCTGTTTAAAGAAAACACTCAAGACTGAAAACAACAATAAATGGGAAGAATATATGACCCAATAGAATTAATACATTCCATTTCATGGGTATTTCCTGAACATCATCTGTTTCTAACCATTTGGGACCATTGTCATAAACCTGTGCACCCTCAGAAAACAAAAAATAATTTTCAAATAAAATAAAATTTTATAAACAGATTGTTTAGCATCATAAACATTTAATTACTAAACAGGTAGAACTTTTCAAAGAAAGTATTACAGCTCAAAGCAATCACCACCCTTTTGTAACATAACTTTAAAAGATGACAGCTTTCCAAGTACTGTATTGGTAGAGTTTCACAAGGTCTTCTTGGGATTTGTGACACTGTGAGGGATGGCCCAACGTTACAGCAACAGATAAGGGTCATCCACACGAACCTTTGCCCTTTTGCTTGAGCTGACAATTCATGTTGAACTGCCCACCGCTTCTAGAAACTCCAGGCAAGTGGGTCATTTCTTCCAATTGGTTATCCCCAGAGAGAAGTGAGGGATGGGGGAGGAAGCACCGTGGCCCAGAGGCCCCGTGCCGGCTGCTGGATCAATGGCCGGTGTCAGCAGGCTCCCATTTAATGATGCTCGAGCCAGCGCCAGCCTTGCTCACGGCCACGCTCACCAATGGCACCCACACACAGCAAACTGCCTTCTGGGAAGGTCAAGTGATTGCCTCATTTTGCAGTATGAGGAATTTTTTTTAAAGGTGTACGCCTTGCATTTTATGTTCACAGGACCAGTCCTTAGATTTTAATGGAAAACGCGTTCACGTTTGCAACAGTGCCATGGGACAGCCAAGTGCAGCTCGCACCAAGTACCTCTGTGTGACTACAGATCAACTTACAACTGCTCACCCTGAAGAAGAATGCAGTGTTTTGTAAGCCTTGCTTACATATATATATATACATATAAAAATGTATATTTCACACATAAGGAACAATTTTTATTATCATTTTCAGGTCAGAAGTGTTTAGCAAACAGACAAAAGCAATCAAAAAATAAAAACAAATACACACCACAGGAAAACATGAAAACAAGACAAGGGAACTCTTGTCCTCTTTCTACTATACAAGGATGGAGTTGTTGAAGTCATCTCTGTATCCATGCAAGCTCTGGAGTGGAACAACTAAATTATGGAAACAAGATGACTGTATATGGTTCTTCAAAATACTGACTATTATTACTGGATATTCCATGCAAACTACCTAAAAAATCTCCCACTCAAGTCAAGATTGTTAAGCCAGGCTGTGTTTCAGCCCCAAACATGCAGTACAGGCCTCTCAGCTGAAGGAGAAAGGACAAGAAGCCTTTTCTTTGAATTCAGCCTAGTGCATTCTGCAGCTGGACACCCCCGTATTTCCAAAACCTACCTCAGAGGCCACGACATTAAAAATACTCTCTACAATAACATTTTAGGATCCCTTTTTTCCCCCCACCAACTCATTAAAATTTTTTAAGTAGTCCTCAAAGTTGCTTTATGTTTGTCCAGCAGTGCTTCTGCCCTGGGAAGAATTCCCTCCCAGCTACAGGCCAAAGCATTTCAACAGCTCACACCAGACTCAAGCAAGACATGCTTCTTTGGGGGTTGAAAGCAGTGCAACTATCTTTGGCTCTTCCTAGACTCCTGAATTCCTCCTATCTAGGGAGGAAAAGTATAGCAGGAAGAACTTTAGTCCTAACACATCACACTACGGACAAATCATGATCTAAAATAATTACTTGTTCTAGAATAAGGAACAAAAATTGCTATTTGCAAAAATGCACACTGAATCCTGCAAAACGAAATTACCTTATAAAATACTCTCCCACAAGAGTAAAAGCTCTGAATCATTTGCTACTCCTTTTATTTTTTTCTAATGTTTAAATTGCAAACAAATAAAAATCAGAAAAAATTCTGCCATGGTGAACTCGATGCACATCAGGAGACTTGTGTTTACACAGGACCTCTACCTGTCCTGTTCCCTGGTGTCAGAGGGTCTGACCTACACAGCTAGTGCTGGAAAGCAAGAGAAGCGAGCAGCACGTGCAGTTCCACCCCATGCCAATACCTGCTTGGAAGCAGATGTTACACAAGGCACACTCACCACCACCACCACCCTGCCAGACTGGTAACTGTTAAATAGTATTTTATAAGATTGAGAAATTATTCTTGGTTTAGAGAAACTGCTTCCTAAGACACTTTCTGTCAAATTTGAAAATGAATCTACTTCTAATATTCCTTATTTGCTTCCAAGAAGTTTGTGGTCAGAAGCTTCAAATTTTGAGTTCTCATTTAATACATAGAGAAATTTACCGAAACCAACTACGACTCTGAAAACTTCCCCCACCCCAGTAATTTTTCTCCTTAAATTTCAGTTTTGATAATTCTCTCTCAGGACATGAGAGTTTAAAACTAGAGTTCCCATAACCACCAGTTAACTTCGATGCACATTAGCCTCCTTCCCTTCCCATCCCCAGTGTTAAGCCACCTTCCCCAAAGCAGGTTCCAGAAGACAGAAACTCAAGTTATATTCAGGATCCCAACTTCCCTGCTTCATCAAGGTGGGCAGAACTGTGATCTGCCACAAAACATCTAGCAGATTTGAAAGGTAACAAGAAAAATGAGAATTTTGAGAAAATCCAGGCCATAAACATCAGGGAACTTTTATATCAAGTTTACTGCCAAGAATTTTATTTTACACTCAAGTTGCAAATGAATATACTGTACATGTCATACATGATGCACAAGTGCCACGTGAACATAAGCGTTAGCAACAACAGTTTCAGAAAATAAAACATCCTAAGTTCTCTGTTTCAGTACTTGACTTACCTTTTCTGCAATATAAAGAACATTTGAAGAGTGGCAGAAGAACAAGGAATGGCCATAATTTCTAACTGAGGAGTTTCTGACTGAATGTAGGGAAGACAAGGTTTCCAGTGAAGCCAGCTAAGTTTTAGAGCAGGCTGCCCAGGGAAGCTGCACAATCAACATCCCAGAGGTTTTCAAGATTCAACTTGCTGAAGCATAAGTCCAGGTCTGAATTCAGCACTGACTCTGCTCTCAGCAGGCGGCTGGACTAGAGACCTCTCTCAAGATCCTTTCCAATCTCAATAATTATATTATTTGATTCAAACACAATCAGGAGCCAAATTCAAACAAATCAATGAATGCCTCCCATTTTTCCCTCTCACAATAAAAAAAAGCAATACTCATCTTTAATCATCATCTTTACAACAGTCCAGCATTAACTGAAATCAAAGAAACAAGCAGCAAATGAAGACTATAGAAAAGTACCAACACCACATTAAAAGGCAAACTAAGAGCCTAAAATTCTCTTTGTAACAGCAAACACACATTTTTTTTAATTGCTCTTTACATATTTGGAATTATCAACTGCATAACAATACCAAAGATATTCCTAGTGATTTTTAACTGGGAGATTCCCTATCCACACTAAGTTTCTACTGGCTCTTGATACCATGGCAGTGCCAGGTCCCCTGCAAGTGCCCCAGAGAATGAGGGGATGGGAGGTGGAGAGGAAGCAGGGATCCCCAAAACATCTCTACTCTGTCCTGGAGACCATTTCTGTTCCTGTTTGAGAGCTCTTTCTATTGCTAGGATTTAAATGAAAAGCAAGTGGAACTATGAGGAAGGACTCAATGCACCAATAATTGCTTAATTTATTTTTAATTCCATATAACAGAAAACTGAAATTAGACAAAAGATGTAACGCCTCCACTCATCACTAGGGCAGCTGCAGAAGAACAAATTAACTAATGGTATGATGTGATACAAACAGGCAACAAAAGTAAATATAAAACCTGAAAATTACTAGAAAAATTCTTGGTGCCAACAAGCAACTGACACTCTAAAAGAATTATTCTGGTGCAAATAAAAAGTCAATAAACGTGTATATACCCAGACACACCAAACTAAATCCAACATTCTGCTCTGTGTACATCCCACAGTTCCAAAACACTGAACTTCTTAGTTTTTACAGAGAATTCTGTTTCTCAGTCTCAACACATATATGAGGATAACTATGAGCAGTGAAAGGTCAGACAATTTGATCAACAGTGAATCTCTGAAAATATAAAATCCCCCAACTCTGAAAGCCTGCTAAAACTGTGAACTTAGATACTGCACCTTCTCTGAAAACCATGCAGCCCCCACCACGCAGGTAGGTCTGATTTATTTTTAAGTTTGGTTTTAAATGGGTAGAGAACTTGTTCAGCACTGAGCTTCGTTCTAGACCTAGAAGATGAATAAACATTTTGCTGCTGATAACAACTTGCACTATTGCTGCAAGAACACAAGGTACACCTTGTTTTCAGCTGCACCACCCTGCAGTGTAACAGTGTCCCTGCAGCCAGGCCAGACACAGGAGACAGCAAGGAAGAGAAGCCAGACTTAAGGTGGGACAGGAACAAAGAGGAGCACTGTGCCTTAATGCTCTGGATCCAGCCAGTGACGCTTTTAAGCATATTCTTATTTCAAGCAATAGCTAAAAGCACTGAAATGAAGTTGCTATAATGAGAAAAAAACTGTTAGTTGGACATGCAGGAACAAGACAAGACAAAGTTACACACAGTAAATACAAAGCAATTAAGGGAAAAAGTTTTTCATCTGAAATGACAGAAAACTAAATTAAGGTCCAAATTCAAAGACTTCTGAAGTATTTGAAAAAACAGTGCCTACTCCAGTCTACAGTTCAGAATAAGACCAGATTTGTGGGATTCAGGTCTCTTTAAAACACAAAAATGTAGTAATTTGGTGGAGTTCCTTCTTCAGCACACAAAACAGTGAAAGCCCAACAACAGTTAAATCCTGTCACTTTTGATACTTTGAAGGGAGAAAAGAAGTCAAAATGACACAGAGGTTAAATCAGTGAAGATAAAAGATAAGAAAGAACATAGTGAAGAGGGCTGGAATCTGATACATCTAACTTTAAGACATTTGATACACAGGCATGGGAGAAATGTCAGAGATGGAAGGTTGTGGCCTTGGAAAATAGGCAAGTAAAATTGTCAAGGATGTTGGAAAATAGTCCAGAGGGAGTCAGAAATAAAAATTACATCTTTGAATCTGAACAGGTCTGAGGCTGGCTGGATACTAAAGGAATCATCTGGAGATAGAACTACCGGAGAACCAGACTGGTGGGGAGGGGAGGGGGAAGCACTGGATTTTTGAGGCATTCAAATGAAAGTGTAATGTAATAAACAAACTAGTGAGAGGGTCTTCAGATAAATGAAATTAGGAAATAAGAGGAGGAAAAAAGGACAAAGTATAAAAAACCTCAGGATGACGGGTGCTACCCCCTTAAAGACAGAGGAAAGAGAAACTCGGTTGCTAGTGAAGGAAAAAAGTCCTTCAATGAACAGAATGAGAGGCATAAAATATACAGAAATAAGAGGGGCAAATTTGTATAGTTAAGAGGCAGAGAAGTTCAGTTCAGAAACAGATCCTGAAAATGAAGAACAACTTTGAAAAGGATCTTGTCACGCAAAAAATCAAGATTGGAGATTTCATTTCAAGAATGAATGGAGAACTAAAATGAACAGCACATCTGCAAAGTAAGCTCAACAAGAAAAAAAAGGGTGAGATAAGAGTGGTTAAAAAGGCCATTTGGGAAGAGAATTAAAGCAGGCAAGGCAAAGTAGAGTCCAAAGTTGTGTTATAATGACATACTCTTCAGAGATATTCAAAAAAGCTGGAATGGAAATTAAGAAATTACAAGAAAAAAAAGTCTGAACAGAGGAATGGAGACAAGGCAGTGTGAGAAGCAACCAAAGATACCATGTATAGAGAACCAGACAGAGATGAAAATAAAGACCAGTGAGTCAAAAGAAGCGAGACCAATGAAAGAAGGAGGCAGCTGAAAAGATAAAGGAGTCAAAAAGGTTAACAGACTGGAGATCCCAAAAGGAGTGAGTGACAGGGTAAAGGAGAGAGAAAGACAGATAAGCTGAAAGGGAGCAGGTAGTGATCAGAGAAAGGGAATTTAGAAATGAGAGATAATAAAGGGAACAGCATTTAGTAAAGACAAGGTCATGGGAATGATTGAGGCAGTGAGAAAATCTGTCTGAAACTAGAAATCACAGGCATTGGGCTGGAAAAACAGGATGAAGAACAGTGGAGTAAAGTACTTACTGGGGGGGAAGGCTTGCCCATGGGGAGGGATAAATTTTGAGAAGACAGAAATGGGTTGAGTTTAGCAAAGTTACAAAGAAAGAAGCAAACTAATGGCCACTAAGAAAACTAGACACAGAGGACTTCAAAATCATGAAGAGGGTAGAGCAGACAACAGGACCAATCAAGCAGAAGAAGCAGAAAGGAGTCGTAGAACTGTAGAAGTGAAAATGAAAGGAAAACACTTTTTAAAAAGCATGAACTGCAGAAAAAGGGTTCAGGGAAGGGAGTCAAGTTTGAAAAACAAACTTAACCTGTACTTAAGTCACCTTCAGAAACATAAGTAGCACTCCACAGTCAGCACCTGTATTTCCCTCCTTGGGTAATCTTGCCAGAAAGGTTTAGTTACTCACCCAGACCAAGCCAGAGATCATAAATTCAGAAGACCAATACTGCCACTGTCTAGATGATATGGGGATATGGCTGGCTTGGAAAAATTTTGACTGTTAAAGAAGTACCAAAAAGTATCGAAAACATCATTTGGCATCTGCTATCCAGCACCTTTACTTCCAGATTAAACTAACTCTTCACAAAGCAGATCTGAAGGCCTTTGTTGATTCTCCCTCACATCAACCTCCTGTTCCTAGAAACTCAAATACCCAAGGCAGCGTTCACCACCAGCATTCAAATTCAGCCATTAAGATTCGCATCTCGCTATATAACAGCAAAGATAAGAGATTAAGCAGACAGATTGTTGAAAACAAACATCACTGTGATTTTGGGTCCCATTCAGAGGTATCTGAGAACCACTGGCATAAGAAGTCCTTCTCCATTTTCCAGGCCTCTGTCAAGAATTTCAGTCTGTGGCTTTCTTAATCATGAGCATGAATAAAACACCAGCCTTCTCAGACACTTCTAATACTGCATTTCATCTTCTGGTATACTGGCATGTTTTTAAAGTTTCTG
This sequence comes from Manacus candei, assembly GCF_025592945.1. Taxonomy (NCBI): domain Eukaryota; kingdom Metazoa; phylum Chordata; class Aves; order Passeriformes; family Pipridae; genus Manacus; species Manacus candei. The sequence goes on from NW_026138053.1 coordinate 19,424,320, forward strand.
CTCATTACAAAAAAGACGACACACTTCTACTGCCTGCTCGTACAACTGGTAGCTGGATCATTAGAGTGCAACAGAAGAGGGGAAAAAAACCCCACATTATTCTCTGCTACCAAACCAGTGACATACAGAGAGTATAAGAAGTGAGCTGAGCATATCATTTCTATATACACTACTGATTGCTATTTATTCATGTGTGTAGATGAGGTTCACTCAAAACTACTGAAACTACACAGAAACCAGGCAACCTATATATTTTCACATGGCATGAAAATAATTTAAAATTTATTTTTATATTTTAGATAAAAACACTCCTTTGGATTAATTGTCAATATACTGGATTTAGTATTGTTAGATAAACTTTTGACAAATAATACAAACAAGATTTTTTTTTATTGTATCATCTTTTGTTACAGTCAAGAAATCTCACCTAGAATCAACTACTGGAAGCAGTTAAGTTGTCCACAAGACAAGGTAGCATCTACTGTAACATATATTATACATATATCTCTAAGAAGAGAAGTCCGAAAAAATATCCTAGAAATACATTAATTTTTATATTGTATTTAATATCTGTGTGTTTTATTTCTATTAGACTACTGCACAGAAGGGGAGTTTCCAAGACAAAAGAGATTTTATGCAATGTCATTCAAAGCACAAAGTTCACTTCTGAAGCAAGTTAATACCAGAGCATTACTGAAATAAAAGGAGGAGCTAGTCAGACATTTTGGGTAGAAATGTAATATGTTTTCTTTAAAGAAAATAAACATATAATAACATAGCTTAAAATAAATAGTGCCATATGTCATCACCAACATATGAAAAAGAGAATGGTCGTTTATGAAAGAAAATATTTTATTAGTATGTAGGACACATGGGAGTGCTATAACAGACTTATCACTTTCATATGTTACCAGGTGCTTTACTTTAGGGATAGATTCTACAGTCCCAATTATGTAAGCAGTTCTATTAACCCACGAGTTTTTTAATTATAAAGTTTGGTACCAGAGTCATCTGCACCATTTGTTTTACAGATTTTAAATCATGAACAACTATTTTTTTTCCTCAACACAAGATTTAATCATAAATACTACCCCCCCCAAACCTAAAAAAATTTAAATGCTTAAGCATGTACATTTGCTAACTCTTAACTCATCATTTTTTTACTCTACATATCCTCCAGAGGGAGAGAGATCTATTATCGGTTTCTTTCAGGAAAAGTTCAATACTCTATGCATAAGATTAGATACAAATAGCCTGCCTGCACTGAGGGTTTTTTTCAGTGATTTTTAAATGTTCTAGCCCATTTCAGAAAAAAAAAAAGATTGTGTGAGTACTTGTGCATATTAAGAGTTAATCCTGGCAGTCAAGCAAATATTGTGCTGCCTTTTTCAATATAAAGCATTTCATTCTATGACATATGAAATATAGTTACAGAATATAACCATCATTTTAAAAATTATACAATCAGATAACAAAAACAAATCTAGAGGTTTTAAGATACAAACCAAGGTTTCTCAAATACCTCTTCTCCACTCAAGTCCTACAAGATTAAGTACACACAAGTGAGAAGGAAAACTATGGTTTCATAGAATTCATCCTACAAAATCTGGAAACAAAGATTTAAAAAATATGTATCAAGATAAGCTCATGATCTGGCACATACTATTTAAAAACTCCTGTATTTTGCCAAATACAATTTCCATACTATTTGCAGTTTTAAAAAATACAAAACTGGAAACAATCCTGACCGAGGCTGAACATTTCATCCACAAACTCCACAGACAGATTTTTATTCTTTGAGCATTATATCAAATCAAAAAATTAAAGCTGCACAGAGAAACAAACAAGCAAAAACAAAATCTGAGCATGCAGGGAAGTGACTACATCTAGAACCTATACATGTATGTACATCCTGCTGCTTTTATTTGAACTAACTTCTTTTTACCCACGTTAAGGAAAAAGATTTAACCGACTGTAACAGCTTCTTAGCTGTTATCACTGAAAAGAATTACGCTTAGACAGTTCTGTATAAAAAGTTCAGTCATGAAACTCTAGAAATTTCATTCCACTCTCCATTTTTGCCACATTTAGAAACAAGGTACATTCCTTCCTTAACAATAAAAATATTATTTAAGCACAGTCAAAAAGGCACTAAGGTCTAACAAAAATATTCAGCATTTCCTTTTTAACTAATAAAGTATTTGTAAGACAGTTTGCATATATATTTATTTCCCAAATGAAGGACTGGCAACTTTCTCTTAAACATAAAAGCTAAAATTCAATTTTGCTAAATATAAAACTAACTCTCAGGATAGAGTATACAAAAATTATATATTTATGTAGAATACATTTTGTGTTATGCTACAGTATTATATCTTTCCCAAAAGATTTCTGTACTTAAAAAAAACCAAACACTTTAAAATTTAAATACATTGTAAGGTCATTCAAATTATTTTAAACACAAAAATCTACAAACAGTGACATATACACAAACAGTTGGGAAGTTGTAACCTAAAGATCACATCTTTTAATCAGACCTGTACAAATGACAGCCTCAGAAGAACCCCTCTTTGCTACTAGAAGCATCTGCATGGTTTTAAGACTTAACTATGCAGACTCCTATTGCCCCAGGGCAGCGCTGCAAAAATCTATTCAAAGCCACCAGATTCGTGAATCAACACCTTAAATTTTCCCAGAAAACCTCCAACAAGTGTTTTATGTGTATTATGACAGAATAACAAAACAAAAAGGGTTGTTACAAAAATTTCAGCATGACAAATTTTCCTGAAACTATTTTTCCATCGCACTTGGCAAGCGGAGAACTAATCCTATCACCTGTCTACTCTTACAGCAAGAACTGCAAACTACAATTCAACATAAAATACAATCACCTTCTATAATAATTATGTTCCTCTCAGAACAAAGATTAAAATAAAGTTAACTGTGCTGATTCATACTTTCCATAAATTACTATAAAGGTGAGAGATTCAGACATTTTGCTTCTGGATAATAAGCCTAATATCTGTATCATGTGCAAAAGTGCAACTGTGTTTTAGAACTGAGGCCCAACTGAATACAATTTTGTTATTACAGAAAATATACTTGAACCCACATATCATGGAAGAGAGTGGTTCTTGGTATCTTGAAATTACGCCTTACACATTTAAACCTGTTGTACAACTGCAAGTTAGTAAAAAATACAAACGAAACCCCCAGAAACAAATGGAAAACAAAGCTTGTGTATGTAAATTGGTTTACGATTCAAAGCACAACGGTAAGCTTCAAATAATTACATTTGTGTAACACACAGAGGGGTGGGATGAGTTATTTAAAATACTTGGTTATCTCTGCTCTCTTCCTCCTGGTCTGGCGTCAGTTCAGCTGCTGGCGGTGTGTGCGTGCATACGTTTCGCTACATCGTACACGTAGGTGATGTCTGGTCGCTTCTCCGGGTCGGGGTTGATGCACATATTAACTAATTGTCGCAGCTAGGGAGGGGAAACAACAGGACAGGATCGTTGGCCTCCTTACAAGCAGTATTTGTGCTTTATCTAATTCAAATTAATAAAACCAGCAAAAATTAGCCAAGCAGCAGTTCTGCATAAGCCCACATTCGACCCTCCCTCTCCCGACACGCAGTTTTATGCAAGAACGTATGCAAGGTGCTCCCAGGATTTTTACATTTTGCACTGCTGTGCTGAGCAAATTTAAGTTCTAATCCTTCTAAATGTACAACTTCAGGCGTGCATTTAGTCCAATCACACATAACCTACAGAAAATTCCCATGTTTTTGGAGGGGTGTGCCTGCAAGCCTCAGAAGGCTGAGGCGAGGTAAATGAGGACTGCTTGTTCATTCACTCAGACAAGAGTTCGCCAGCAATAAATGGCATTTCTGCGTGACAGGTTCCAAGGAACAAAAGGCAGCAGTTCTCCTTCTAACACACAGTTAACCCGCAGAACCTCCTGCTGCCAGGCACACACATTCAGAAAGCAACTGAGCAAATTAAACCCACTGTGGGCTATTTGTTATAAAGACTTCACCCCCAAGGAAATTTCTGAACTTAAAACTGGAAGCTGGGGAACAGCACACATTATATTGGCCCTGTTACTTCACTTGTCCACTGCTAAAGATACTATACTGGAATAAATAACTTTTGCTCTATATCCCAGTATTTATTCCTTCGGGCTAGATCATTTATTGTGTTCCTTATGGAAAGGACATAATTAACAAATATGTTCACAAAAGCCTGGAAATAAACAAACCACTACTCTAGAAAATGCCATGTTTCCACAAACATCATAACTTAATGGGCCTTTTTAATGCACATACTCAGCAGAAGCAACCCCAAAGAGCTTCACCACCACCTGGATACCTTTCATTGCCTGCACAAACTGGCAGGACAGTTGCAGACTTTTCTTCCTCCATTTATACACCCAAGAACTTATGCCATTAGAACTTAATATATTGTCTGGATGACCTTCTGATAGGGCATCTATTTTAAATTGTATGCAAATCCTAAGTGTTTTTCGACATGGAAAATACCTCTTTCATGATGACTTACTAAAATGTTTACAATCTTTCGTGAAAACAACCAACTCTGAAGCTCTTCTTTTATGCTTCTTAGTTTTGTCAAATCCTCCTGGATCTCCTTATAGCATTAGGGACAGGTGGGGAAGGACACTCCAAACAACACATTGTGATCCACCCTTCTATGCCAATATGTCAAATTTGCTTTGGTCTCCCATGCAGTACTGTTAGGTACCATTATTGAAAAAAAAATCTGTAATTATTGCAACTAACACAGAGCAACCTCATCACTCTGAGTATTGAACAGTAACACAGGCTGCCTCTTTAAACCTGCCATCAGAGAGTTTCCTTCCTACCTTTTATAAAAAGACCAAGAAGGATTTTAAATTATAATTCTACTCCTTTCACTTTTCAAAAGATTAATTTAAATGCATGGAAACAGTAATTCCTGAAGTTAAGGAAGAAGCATTGCACAGCACTATATAAAGCTTTGTCCATTAGCCCTTGCAGATAAACTGCACACAATGTACAGGGATTTTGTACTTAACAACACAAAAACTACGTCACTAGACATCCCTATTCCCTGGCAAAAACAGCTTAATATTTAAAAATGAGACCATTAATTCTGAAGGTAGTGGTCAGTTTGCTGAATTGAAAAGAAACCTATTAAATCAAAATAATCTGTAACAGACTTGCTATTTGAATCTTAAATATCTTAAATAACATTCTGACTAATGGAGTTATAAAAGCCATCATATTGCTTCTGGCAGTCAATAAATAAAATACAATGTCAGTGAAAAGAAAAAGTATTAGCCTGTAATAACTCACAAACATGTGAAGAATAGAATGATGGAAATCATTAGCTACTGTAAGAAATAATAATTGCCAGCACGTAATACAAACATGCAAAGCACAACAGTCTCCTGCAGAAGAAGCAGGTGGGACACAGTGTAAGCAAGAGGCACAGTACAGTGTATTAGCAGGGATGAGCAGCTTGCTACTTAACACCTCAGACAGCCTGCATGGAAAACAGGAAAGACTGAGGAACATCCAAAATCACCAAGCCTGAAATTAGCGTCAAATAAGCAAACATTTTGTGGGGAGAATACAGGTGTAATTTATCTGCAATATACAACATCTAATCTTGAACGTATACATTTCTCTTTCTCTGTGAAGACTTCCATCTGTTCAACAGAACTGCATACAGTAAATAGTCTTTTTAAGCATCCTTGAGGGACTGAAATCTATAAAGCTTGCATCAGAGGGAAAGCAGAGCATTCTTTCTCCTCTTTTTCCCAGTTGTTTATCAATAACTTTACTGCATGTAGAACAGCAGAAATAGATCTTCAAGAAACTTAACCTGTGAAGCACATGAGAAGCTTTGTTTACCTCCAACAGACTACTTCATGTCTTTTTAATTCTTCTCTCAGATTTCTAAACTGAACGTTACAATCTAAAACCCCATTTCAGACTCAAACTGCTTGTTAAGTCACTAAACAGTAAGCCTTCCTTCAGAGTTACTTTTGCACTTGCTACAGAAGACTATAATTCCAAGCTTCAGTAAAGTGGTCAAGAAGATTCATTGCTCAGAAAGACAGTGTAGCAAAATGGCATCATTACTCAAAAGTACATGTAAGACTTTAGGTCCTATTAATCCCTGTAGACACACTTGGAAAAAAAAAAAATCACTCACCCACATGGTGTATTGACTGGTGGCTTTTTACAGTTTCTTATTTTTTACTCTCTCTAAAATGCATACATAGCTACCATTATTAGAATGCAAGAAAAAAATATACGAGAATCAGTTTACTCAGAAATTCTCTTCCCAATGTAAGTGGTGAGCTCCATTAGTGACAAATCTTCACTACTACTGTAATAAAATAAACCACAGGGTCACAGACCTCTTAAAATGGTAGTCACTGCAATTACTGCAGAATCTCTGTCCCCCTCTTCCCCTGGGGAGTCCAGAATCTCACTCAGTAAGGTCAGAATGCTGAGCTGACTATGCTTGGGACAGTGCACAACAACAGTGCATATTCCTGAGTAATTTCAAAATCCTTGAGCTCTTTTGAGCCTTGTAATTGAACAGTAAACCCTTGGAAGAAGGTGAATAAATTTTGCTGTACACAATGAAAACAGTTACATGAAAAGACAGTCTTTTGGGACTGAAACTGGGACCACGCTGGATACTAATACTTGGATATTAGCACTATTCCTTTACTCCTACAGGAATATCCATTTCAATAAACCTAAAATCCATTTGTCAGTCCCTCTAGTATTAATAAAATTTTCAATATATCAGAAAAGCTCACCAGTATCATGGGAAGAGGCACTGGGATTCTAAAGTCAGACTATCATTAGAGATGGGAGAAATTTTTTATTACCTGGCACAGACTGTCCAACAGGCAGAGCAGACTTACGACTGAACTAGAGGGACCTCCTGTTGCATCCCCAAGCTGCAAACTTCTTTGGCTGCTTATTGTTCTTAACCTCCTCTGCACACTTAGCACAGTGACTGTCTTTAGCCTGGAGCTTAGCCTGACATTGGAGCAGTGGGACACACTTTCTTTAGCAGGTTTTTCAGCTATGAAATAAATAATTATCACACAAGTCAGGAGGAGAGGGAAAGACAGAAATATGACAGGCAAGTACTCTGCATTGCTAGCTAGCTGAAAAAGAAATTTTCATATAGGGAATTTTGGATGAAAAAACCCACAAGGTTATTCTTGGTCTGAATAGGAGACCTTCTTGAAACCTTTTCTGAGTGCTTTTCTCAAGACTTTCTGCTGGCAACTAACACCATCACCATGAACCTGCTGGCTCATTCAGCTGTCACATCTGGGTAGGAGGTCTGCCAATGGACTTTAGAAGAAATGCACCTCAATCAAAGTGAAGATTTTAAAACTTAATCATGAAAGCAATGTTATATTAATATTGGCTGAGAAGATTTTAAGAGTATTGATTGGGGGTGGCAAGGGAGCCCCAGCTTTGAATTCTCTAAAGCAGAACAGCTTTCAGTAAATGCTGAATACTCACTCTGAATACCAGATGTTTTGAACATATATTAAAAAATTGAGATATCCAAAGTTATTAAGCATCTGAAAATCTTGGCTTGTGTCTCTACCACTGAAGCAATAGTTTGTGAAAACGCATCTTAGACTATTAGAATTTCTAATCAAAGGTTTTCTAAAAAAATTACCCATCTGTCCATCTAAAGGTCCATCTTCTGTCACACTATTCTCTAATTACACAGATGTGATACATTACTAATAGGTTGGTCTTAAAGAGGATTCAAAATTTAGAAAAAATGTCACATCTTAAAACTCACTAAAATTTACTTACAAAAAGTTTCTCAAAAAAAGTGCCTGTCTTGTATTTTGTAATAAAAGTATTTACACTCCTATATTACAGGATGCAGAGATCAACACTGAGTGAAATTTTTCTTTGTCATAAAAAAAAATGAAGTGGGCTTTACTGATCAGTGAACCCTGATCTTTACTGATCACTGAGTGTGCTTCTGACCTGGTTAAAGGTTTGACATTTATATTTCCAGTACAGGTGAAACATTTAGGACAGTATCCTAATATGACAGATACCACTTGTTTATCTTCTTCAGAGTTCTTGTCAGCAGTGTATTTTTTCACACAAGTAAAACAGGGTCTATTTTGGTGCAATAGCTAATAAATGTGTGTGTTTTCCACGTACCTTAGTGAAGGTACAAGTCTTCATATCATAACATAATGTTCCCATTACAGTTTCCATAGCTGATGACTTCTTTTAAGTAACTATTTTCTTACTTATCTTGATACCTATAATAGCTCTGATTCTCTCATTATCTTTTAAAGTAACTTATATGTATTTTGCAAATAACTGGTTTATCCACCGTGCACAAGTACGTCTGCTTTGAAATAAACAGAACGTAACATGTTGTGCTTTGCATCTGTTTGCAACACGAGAAACTGTACAGATGTAAGGAAAGGGTGGAATCTCTTTCCCCGTCCAAACTTTAAGACCTTCTATCTGGGCCAGGCTTTGATATCTGCCCCTTGGCTGGGAATCCACATCTCCAACTTCACACTTAGCTGCAGCGAAGTAGCCCTGCAGGCAGGCCAACTTCAACGAACCACTAGTGGTATCATCATTAAAATCCTGCTGAAGGTCACCATGGAAACCGCCTGCTGAGGCTTCGCTGCTGCACTCGGCATCTCCTAATCAGCTACCATGTGAAATGCAAATTCAGACAGTCTGAAAATTAGTCAAGAAGAATAGAGGATGAGGATGCAGATATGTGAAATATTCATGCGCTTCATGGAAAAAGGAAGACAGCATGAATGACACAACAAAGAACGGCCCCTGACATTCTTGCTATCATTTTGCATTATTGTTCACACCCTACTGTATTTCTAGGCCTCCAGTTCTGAAGTTGGTTATATGAACTGCCATATTTATAGTCTACAATAAATAATAATTAAAAACGGCCAAGGTAAAATAACTAATTGGAAAACCCACAAAGGGGTATAGTGTATAAATTACACAATAGATTGTTATTTCATCCTTTGTAGCATCACCCAATTATCTTTTTAAGTCCAGTTTGTTTCATAAAAGGGGAAAAATTGTCACTATAAATACAAAACAAAACACTGAGCAGTAATCTTTTATTAATAGTCCAATCACTGTCTTTGAATGCAAGAAAATTTAAGGTTCAGAATTAGAAATTCCTACTCTATAAATGAAATTGTATAATGCTTTATGTTTATCTGCTTTTTCAAAATAATCTTTAATTCATGTAGGCTCAATTCAATTAGAATTGGTTACTAATACCTGTTCTTTGGTTTACAGCTTCTATCAGTTTGCCCTGTTCTTTTCAAAGTGGGAAAGTGCTTCAAAACTCGCATCTCAGAATATTAACAAGCAAGCATTTATATTTTTCCATTCTGTTACACTAAGAAAGATATTTATTTTGTTTAGTTTCTTTTCATTTTATAGCTAAAAAAAATATTCCCCCTTAAATGCACTAATGACAGTAAGAACTGTTACCTATCAACTTAAAACACTGTTGTGATATGCATGAGTATATTGTTCAAATTCAATTATATTATGTCTGCCTATACTTCTCTGAAATCTACTATTAGTGTTGTCAAGAACCACTCTTTCTTGCAAAAGAACTGCCATTCAACTGTATTGAACAGCACACTGCAGTTTTATAACGCAGACAAATGAGAACTAAACAATTCATTTTTACTAGTGAGTTACATTATATCTATTTTAATGCAGGCCCCTAGAGAACCAAGGCCAGTGCACTAATTTACTGTGCAACATAAACTTGTTGTGCTTTTAGAAAAGCATACTATAGATGTAAGACTCCCATTTTGGCATGTGGAACATACATCACTGTGCATTCTGGGAAAGTATTTTGTCATACTTGCAAGGAAGCCCAATGAAATTAAGAATCTAACAGCGTGACGTTTCCATCATTAATACTCTCAAATATAAATCATATAAGAGACTTGTTTTGACAGGAACATTTGAGTGAGTTCAACAAGTAAACACTTATGGGCATAATCTGCAAATAACATAAAATCACAGAAGTTCATTTATTTCCCTGGAAGCGTGCCAGCTTACATAAACTGAGGATCCAGCCCATGAAAAGGAAAATTACTTACTTCCTCTGAATAGTGATCTGAAGGGAGAGGTGGGTAGTCACACTGTTCTATCTTCTTGCACAGAGAGTACAAGTTCATTTTATCACCATAAAAGGGACTCTGCAGCGCAGCCATCTGTTTAAAGAAAATGCACAGTTTTCTTTTGTGTTTTTAAGTAAACCTATTTTGTCATAAAATCTGTAATACTAACAAATCAAGTGATTCTTAATGACTTTGAATTTCCTGCTTAGATAATGTGTTGCAGAGCTAAAAACAGAAGTTCCAAAACTATTACTGTAACCGGTGTGTGTACTCGTTCTATGTCATATAATCACAGCTGTCACAGTCCTTGCACTGCAATATTTGAATTGCACACCATTAGGATTTTATTAATAGAGTATGAAGAAAAACCCAGTAGTGCTGTGAGTGTGGAGGGTCCTTGCACCACAAGGGAGACCAAAAAAACCCGAAAACATACTTTTCCTTTGAAAACATTTTGGAAGAAAACATGACTTATATGAAAACATTATCTGACCCAAAGCAATGCAGTGTGTAGAAAATGCTGGGTAACAGCATAGGAGATTTTGTAACCTTCCACAGCCATGACGCTAGACTGCCATACAGATGGGGGTTTTTTAAAACAAGAAAACACTATCATCTATACTTTAAAAACCAACAACCAAAAAACAAAACAACCCAGACCCAAAAACTTCATAGTTCAGGATGTTATTCAAAAAGATACTTAAAAAAACCCCCCCAAACTTCATCAGAAGTCCCAAACTGGCACCTATGGCTATAATTTACAATTAAAATACAAAAATGAGAAAGTCTGTTGCAGAGCATTTATATAAATGGCAGCTTAAAACCAGCATTATTAAACCTACCCTTTATTTCCAGACAATGTTGCAACTTGACACTTAAGGTGGAAACAAATGCTATGGTTAGTTGCATTAGAAATGTAAAAATTCATTTAAAATCTCTCCTTTCCGTTCAAAACCTTCGAAATCTTTTAACTGCAGCAGCCTGAATGCTGCTCTGAGTGTGGAGCTGCCCCAAAGTCAGTCACCCTTTTCTACATGTGCTAATAAGTTTGATTTTGGAAGGACAATGTGTACATTCCCCAGACAGGCAGAGTGTGTGTGAAACACGCTAGTCCATGCTGTGCTACTCAGTGAGCTTCAGCAGGGACAGGACAAGCTGAAAATGGCTCTCATCTGTCTTGTGGTCTTCCAGATAGCAGTTTAACTCTTTCGTGTCTAAGCACCAATATCACTGAGGGAAATGTATGAAGAAAATTACCAAAATTCTCTTACATTTTGTATCTGATTAAAATGCTCTCATATAGTTCAGTACTTTTTCATATTACCTTCAAGTAAGAATAAAAAAATTGTAAAGCTCCCAAGACAAGTATCATGCTACAGTTCCATCCTAAACTCCTCCCAAAAATTCTGTAACTGTATTACCAAGATAACATTAATTTTTGGATTTACATGACATTGTCTCTTACCTTAAAAAGAATGTTAAAAATGCAAGCTAAAGACCAAAAAAGAAAAGAAGGGAGGAAAAAAAGAAAAATCAACTGCAGGGTCTGTACACATGCAGAAATTCTAAATAAATGCACAGATACTCATTTTCGTACTCTAGGTGTTCATTAAAAAGTACTTTTGTTTGAATGCTGCCGAGTGTTAAAAAAATTTCTGAATGTCCCCTAAGGAGTTAAAACAGGAATACTATATTTTCATGCATCTCCTGCTTTGACAGATGAAAAATGTCAACTGTCCTGTTTTTATTTTCAAGCTTTTGCACTATTCATCTGGTTCATTAGTGCATCTCGCTGCTGCCCCTGACAGCTGCTCGCCCTCTCCTCCCAGCAGTTGAATTTTTCAGGCTAATTTGATCCTCCACACTGAGACGATCACTAGAATGATTGACTTGCTCCCTGACCTCCAGGGTCTGACTTTCCTGATTAGTATTCTGGGGGTGTCTGAGGGACGAAAGCCCACTGTCTGTCTTCAGGGCTGGTGGCAGCTCGCTCTCTCTTTTTTTTTCCCCTTTCTTTTTTTTTTTTTTTTTTTGAACTGTAAGCCACCAACCTACAACCCTGTAAGGATGCAATTGCTACGCTGAACAATAAAAGGAAATGTGTAAGACCTACTTTTCCATGTAAAGGTCCGTGTAGCAAAAGCACAGCATCTTGATTTTAATTAGTAAAGTCTACTTTGTTGCATATCAATTAAAACTCCAGAGGTAGTGTTTTTGAGGCTTCAGAAATACCTGGGGCTCTAAAAAATTCAGACTTGAAAACACACTTAAAAATCTTACTGGCCACACAGCATTGAATAATACATTGTGATATGCGTTAGAAATAATAATTTTTTAAAACAACACACATTATAACAAGTTAGTCTAAAATTAAAACATAACCGAAGAGAGTTTAGCAGCAATTAAGCATTTCTTGAGATGTGATAAATCTGCCACAGCTTTTCTCCTATTAATCTGGAGACAATCCAGAATACATATGAGCACATATCACCATCAAATCAACATAATAAAACATGCTCAAACGCAGTCAATGGACATATCACAAAAAGACACCAAGCACAAAACTGCAGATAAAAAGAATACGATGCATTAGTCCACACAAGTCTTGGAAGAACCTCAAGTAACCACTTTCAAATAATTTAAAGAAAATAATAATACTGAGAAAAATGCTGAGCATGTATTTTGAGTTTGCTATAACTAAAATTTCAAAATTACACTTCAATGTTCTATGAAAAGCTCCACAATAATATATGGAAACCCATCACAAACATCTGGTATGTTGAAGAATTAACTAAATGGGATAAATGCACCTCCAAAAAAAATTAAAAGCTATAATTGAAGACACTGCCATATACCGTAGCTATATATCAACAATAAGGATCCTAATAATTATTTTATATTTACAATGAGGAAAACAAACACCATCATACCAACTTAAATACCATCCCAGTAAAACTTCTACACTAAATCAAAGGAGAATTAAGATATTTAGTTATTTGAAATTATTTACCAGATCAAAGAAAAATGTAATATTAACATAGATGTTTAATACACTGTACCAGCATGAAGGCAGGAAGCTTAAAAAAAAAAAATCTTCAGAAAAGTGCTACTGATTTCTGTCCAGCAATTTAATTTCATTTACCATAAAAGAAAAATTAACATTAAACCATGTTTTTTTACATAATGATTACTTATTCAAAGGTTTTATTTGTTTGCTTCCAGATTTAAAAATTACTAAGGAAAACCAATGACTGGCAAAGAAGTAGTAATACTGAAAAATGCTCATCTACCTTTGTGTTACCTTTGGGCTTGTGTAAGTGTGCACAGCACTGAAATCAGTGGCAGCTGCCATGGTCAGCACTGAAGAATTCCAATACAGGATTAAGTTTTAGTTCAGAATTTAATGCTATCAGCTACAAGACATCATTCCTATGAATCATCCCCAAGGTTTAGAAGCAACAGCCATACATAGATCTGGAAACTGCAGAATTGCAATAGAGCTATTTGCTCTTAATATTCAAAGCAGCATGTCAGCGGTAGAAAGTAAATGAATATTACTGGAGACAATTCACTAGTAGTAATTCAATTTTAACAGGCTGACAGTGTCTTCTACAAAATCCTAAAACAAACAGGAGGTGCTGATACTGTTGAGTCTGTGTTAAATGAGTTCTGCTGACTCACTGAGGCAGGTGGTTTTTAGGTAAACAAAAAGTATATGGCTTGAGTTTATGAGTTTTTACCTGGAAGATGACTAGGAAGACTTCACTGCCATTGAACCAAATTTTTTCCAGCATCCTTCAACACAAGTGTTCATTCTTTGGATCAAGAAATGATATGCAAAGATCTTTGAAGACATAATTGCCTTGGAAGCCTACCTGTTTTTAACACCTTCATCTGCCTCAATTTCAATTTGCCCTGTATCTTTGTTTTCTCAGAATATAATATTATTTAAAATTATGTGTTACCTACCAATCCTAAATGTAGAAATACAGAAATCAAACACTAATTGCAGTTTAACCAATTGTACAAAAATAGAAAAGTTACATGAATTCTGTGCAGCAGAATTCATTATCTTGAGAGATAGTCCAAGTTAGGAGTAATAACTGAACATTTTCTATTGTTTTACTTAGGTTTTAAATATTTATAAAAATAAGCAATTTGTATAAAAGTAACTTACTGCAAAGAATGTATCATGAAAACACGTAGAACAATTTTATATGTGCTTGCTATTATTCATTTATTAATCCTTCAGTTCATTTAATTAATCCTTCATTTATATTCATTTATTAATCATTCAGTTAAGCCCAATCTTCACCAAATTGCTGCAAGATCTTGGTAGCAAGCCAAGCAAAAGGTAAGTCTCAAGTAACATGGAACTTTTACACATGTAAAAGTATTCCATACACTGAAGTTATGTAAGGGGAGTGGGGGGGAAGGGGGAAGTACAAGAGCGTTATTAAGTTCACTGTATATATCAATATTACCTCATACAGCAGACAGCCTAGGGACCAGATGTCAGATTTGAAGTTGTAACCATTTTCATGTATCCTCTCTGGAGACATATAATAAGGTGTACCAACTGCAATGAACACAAAAGTATTTTTGAATGAAAATTTCTGTTGTTACACATTAGTAAAATTACAGTTTTCCAGACTGAAAAATATTTTTCATCTTCTATTTCTTGTTTGCTACACATATAATTTCAAGTCTTATTTATGACACTTCAGTTTGACAGAAATACATTAATTAGATATCTATTTCATCCAATACAGCTTTATTTTCATTACTGATACCTAATTACCAGAACTATTCAGCTGTAGAATACTTCCAATTTTTGCTTTTAGAGAAGCTCAAAAGTAATAAGTTTCTCCTGAAAAGAACCCAGGGAACATACTAGACACACACACACATCCCTGCTTCTGTTCCAAGCTGTTATCACTGGCTAGAAACAACAGCTAGAAATTCTCTTCCATGGGTTGAATTTCATTATTTGTTTTGAAAGTTGTCTGTTCTTTCTTCTGAGAATATAAAGATCTGAAAAAGCTGCTTTTGAAACTAATAATAGCTGGAATTCAAACAGAGCCTGAAATCCAGGACCTTCAGATAGGAAGGCAGGAAAACCTGTTAGCCCAGCAGACGTTGATGTTCCCACAAGTGACTCAGCCATTTGCTGCAGGACTCCACTCCATGAGGGCTTTTCAGCTCCCAAACCTGTGCCTGTCCCAGCTTAATCCTGCCTGAGAGCTGTGGGCTCTGGAGACATCTGCTCTTGAAACACAGCATTCACTAGGACTGCCCCAGAGTTAGTTTACATTGGATACTCCAGGACATCCCTCCTCTTGATTTTAATCAAATTCTGCCCATCTTTATTACTTGGAAGAGAGAAAGTCTGAGATGTTTCAGCTCTGTAAAAAAATACCATTAGAAAAAAAAAAAAAGTATCTGAGTGATGCATTCTTAAATGACTGAGCAATAAAAAAAAAAAAAAGAAGTTATGAAAAATAAGGATAGTAGTAATTTTGGTGCATTGTTTCTGAACTTTCTCCCTGTATCCCCCAAAATGACTGCCTAACAGCAAAAAGAGTCACAGATCTATGTAGAATTTTACTTCAGTTTTGTTTGGAATATATTCTTAAGCACTGAATCCTGATGATGAAGACCAGCTGAATTCTGTCAATGCAATGTAAGTTGATTTTATTTTGAAACCAAACACCTTGCAACACCAGAGATTAAAATCAGCACTCTCACTACAAGCTACAAAAATTAAGAGTATGAAGCCATAATACTTTATTTAACACAAAGATCTTGTAACAGTTCTACACTTCTGCATAGATGAAGCTAATTCAGAATTGATCTCTGTGTGAATGTTAGAAATGGTGATACAGTGAATACGTAAGTAATTCCACATGTGAGTAATCAGGTTAATAGCTTTAAATTATCAGATAGATAATTTTACTCTAATCATTTCCAAACGTTAAAGGTTCTGCTCTGACAAGGTGCCTTACCTTTCTTAGGGAGTTAAGGTAGAGGGAGAAGTACTTTCCTACTTGAAAGGCCCAGCTCAGACAGGGAAACCCTGTACCACCTTATCTCAGGTCAGGCCACTGCTGCTGGTAACCCATAATTTCAACTGATCTCCTTCTCAGCAGACAATACTGAAAATCCACATAAACTGAGAATGTGCTTCTGTAACATAGGCAAGGACAGAGGTCCCCAGATTGTATCCTACAATGGATCTGTCCCGTTAAATATTTTGGGGCGGACTTCTACCCCCAGAAAGCAGAGACTTTGCAGCCCCTCTCCTTCAGTGCTGGGCTGAGGAATCACTGCAGCTCTGAACTGAGATTGCAAGTGATCAAGAGCTTAAAAGGAGAAAGGCTGGGGAAAAGCAACTCAAAATATTGGATTACTGCAGGAGACAGTCTCATGGGATGTTTGTATTCACTCAAGAGAGGAATGGTCAAGAGGAATGGTTCTTTTCGCTGTGAAAGAATATACAGGCAGATGGGTAGACTGCAACAACAAAACTACCAGAATATCCAAAGCAACCCTCTTTTCTAATGTATCAACAGCAGTACTTTAAAGGGTGTTTAATGACAGATATCTTAACATTGGAAACTGTAATTAAACAACATTTGGCATGACACAGCTTTCATATTTTTATTATCCTTAGTGTTTTACTTCCCTGTTGCATTTATTTTCTTTAACACCCCAAGGACTTGTGAGCTTGGACACCTCTGAAAAATTTCAGATGCATTTTGCACCCATTAATTAATGCACTGGTTTCATATATTCTGATGCTTTGTTTGCAGAACTCATCTAACAACAAAAAATAGGTTTAATAGTAATCTGGTTGTTCACTGGTTCCAGCAGCAGTGCCTTTGCTGCTCTGAGATATCACACAAGTAGTTGGCAGTGAGTAATGTGCTAGAAAGAGGCTTCACAGAAACCACAGGGGGCAGCTGAAAACAGAGGTTTGAAGGTTCATAGTCTACCAAAAGCAAAGGTAATTTTAACCAGTAGCTCTGGGAAGCCTGCTGATACATTAGGGGTCTGATATGACTGTGAAAGATTGATGATAGTGAAAAGGAAGAACAAATGTTACCATTTTACAGCATTTAGCCTAGCGTAACACCTTCACTGCAATGCAGCCAGAAGCCCCTGATGACCAACTAGTGAAAGGAATTGAAATTACCTATGTTAGTCATGGAATCACAAAAACAACTTTAAGATTCAGACATCATTACTACTTGTAAGCTGTTTTCTAACAGAACATGACACTAAAGATTCATAATTCTGACATTCAGGAGCTACTGAAAGCACTGCAATGATCCTTCTAACAGGGTGAGCAATCTAGGGACATCGCTGCGCTGCTGGCAAGCAACTACCACTTGCAATTGTACATTATGTTTCCTTCCTGGATTGTTTTTTTTTGTGTTAAGTGAAATACAGCATCCCAACAGCACAGAGATTGGCAACTTCCTGACTTCATTTACTCCTCTGAAGATACAGAAGTGGGATAATACAAGAAAAAGACATAACCAATTGAGGTGCCTATATTTTTAAGAAGAAAATTGGTAGCTTTAGTGTTCAGTTCCCCACATTTGCACATCTCTGATAATCTGCAGGTTTGAACAGCAAACTCCTTTAAAATGGCTGAGGTCAAATAGAGTGCTTCCTCAGAATATGCTGCTGCTCTGGAGCTCCCTCCCTTTAAAGATACTGTAGATCCAGAAAGTGTTGATTCTACACACAAACTTTCTACTATTGGGAGAGGGAATGGACATAATGGAAATGGTGGTTAATAGGGAGCAGGAAGTTGGATTTGAAGGATCACAGGCAAAGAATCCATCATGAAGAAGCGAGTTATAAACAATCCATCTTATTACCTGCATACACACGTAATTCACACCGCAGTTGAGCCACAGTGTGTTCACTTAAAAACTGAGTGCATCAACAAGTGCAATGAAATGCAGTAAATAGGTCTAAATACTATCAAGCTGGGAGACAAATCTGCCTGGAAAATGTTAAATCTACTCATACAAAACAATGTAATGGCTGACTCAGAAGGGGTTTATCAGCCTATAGCTTTAAAAAAGGTCAACCACTGACACAACAAATTCTCTAAGACATGACACTTCACAATGTGGTTTAGTGGGCATGCTGAAGGTTAGGCTTGAGGGCCTCTGAGATCCTTTCCAACCCTAATGATTCTGACTTCCAAGTCAGGGGCTCATCTTCAGCTACAGATACAGGACCTAAAATACCACACTTATCCAAAGTAATTCTGCAACCTAGCCCACATTATGAAAATATTTTAACTACAGAAGTCTATCTATAAACATCTTGGGTTATTTTATAATGGAGCATTGTACCAGCACAGCAATTTATCTTCAGCTTTCAAACTACTGTAAGAGATCTCTGTACCTAAAATAAGATCTGCTTTAA
The DNA here is from genome assembly GCF_025592945.1 of Manacus candei. Lineage (NCBI taxonomy): Eukaryota > Metazoa > Chordata > Aves > Passeriformes > Pipridae > Manacus > Manacus candei. The sequence goes on from NW_026138053.1 coordinate 19,442,980, forward strand.
TACAACTTCTTTGATCACTGCAATTAAACTGCTGCAGATTTCCCTGCCAGCCTTTTTGTACACTAAGGGTGCAGCTTCTCAGAAGGGTTTGCTATCAAAGCGGAGTTTATTCACAGAATGGTGCTGCACACCACCACCTCAGCACACCCTCTGCTGGGTTAGAAATCCACACACAGGAGGAAAGGAGAGTATTTGCACATATTTTCTGAGGTATTTTATCCCCCACAACCTGCATGAGTTTATAGTTAAATCCCTCATAACGTAGCTCTGTGCTTGGGACAGCAGCATCATGGAAATGACAGAACTTATCAAACCAAGAAGAAACACCGGAATTGAATACAGATGATCCTTTGCATTCAAGCATTTTAAGAAGATTGCAGATCTGCTGCTTTGCCCTGCAAGAAGGTATTGACATCCTGGTGGCAGTGCCTGCCTGGACAGCACACGGTGCAGCTTTATAGCACAAGCACAGCAGAGAACCGAAGTGATTCTTTTTGTAACTGAAACACTGACATATGGACTATTTTTACATCCACTGAATGGCTAAAACAGAATGTTTGCATGTTTCCATGAGCTGGCCTTAGAACTGCCATGTCTCTGAAGAGTGTAAGGCCTGGCCTTCAGCCATTAAAACAACTACAAAAAAACCCCTAACAGTCACAGGGAAAGGAATATGAAGCCTTTGTTGAACCATACTCCCATTTCTAATATAAAGTCTGCCGAAAACAAGAAATTCTGTCATGTTTGTATGCAATCAACAATACTAAATGCCTCCTTTCCCTTTGCACTTTTGGAAGAAAGATTTCCTATTTTCAAAAAGGTATACACTTGACATAATAGAAAAATCTACCTCTTGATAAGGCTGTATAGAAAGAGTTAAGAATATGAACGAACCCTGTCCAGTTCAGTTCATTTGTTTCAAATGGACCATCGGTAAGTATTCTAATTAAATCAGTATTATTCATAATTAGCAGTTAGAAACTGTACCTAATTAAAATTTTAGTACATTTCTTTATCTCTGAAAGCCTGAATCTAGTTTGCTACTGAAATTTTTATAAAGCCTGTAAACAAGTATAAATTGCTACACATATGTTTGTAATTCACTGGGTTTTGTGCACCAAAGGTTTATAGAATCATAAAAAGGTACAACTTCGAAAGAAATTTCAAGAAAACCAGCATCAGAAACTGCAGAAGAAATTAATTTTAAGAAGTGGTCTCTGCTAGTGACATGATAAATCAGAGTCCTGTAGCCTAAGTTAACAGCTGAAACAAACCTTTTTCCTAGGCTGAATTCTGACATTAGATCATAATTAAGAGTGAAATGGGAAAAGAGGAGACAGGGAAAAAAGAAAATAAAAAATAGCAGCTCCTCCACCAGGACGCAGCACCCAACATTAGAAACAAAGCTGCCATCCTCCCACCCCCTGCTCCCTGGGCAATTCTTCATCTGTAAAAGAGGATCTTTAAAAATAGTGTAAAACCCCCAAGCCCTTTAACTCCGGCTCAGTCTTCAGCTTTTTAAACTTCTAGCTCAGTCTTTGCAACCATTCCCCTGCCATGAGCCAAAATAATGCAGAGCTGAGGCAGTTTGTTCCTCTTTAACTTCCTGACTTCTGCCTCAGAACACAAATCTAACTCTCCCACCCTCACTGTGGACTTCCGCCTTTTTTGTGAGCTCCTGATCCACAGATTAGGATTTACATCTCCCTCTTCACATCCTTTGTCCATTTGCAGACAGTAGCAGGACCCAACTACGAGCTGATCTCCACAGTGCTACCAGAGATGCCCACTGGGTTATGAGGGCAGCATGAACAGCAGCACTTGAGATAAAATGCTGCCACGTCCTCATATCAGATCTTCAGTGTGGAACCCAAGCACATTTCCAGTCTGGTCTCACTACTTTGCTGTCTTCTTCTCTCTCTTTTTTTATTAATGCAAGATTGCACATCTGTGTCTGAGGTTCACCTTAGTCCTATTAAGATCTCAGCAGTTACTGGTTTTGACTATGCCACTACCGGTATGCCCCAAACATGGTAAAAAACAGGAAGGCACAAAGGAGTGACCAAAGGCTTTCAGGAACACAGGGAAGTAAAAATCAAAAGTTTCCCTTCTAAAATATTTTTTTCAGCTGTTAACACAGGTATCACCCACACCTCGAATATGGTACAAACATGCCAAACATCAATCCTCTCTTCTTCCATGTTCTACTGGTAACTGGGAAAACTTAAATTAAGAGATAAGGATAAACATGGCATATTTTAATCTGGGAAGTCTGTTATTTCATAGTCTAATTAGAAACCTCAACATCTGGAAAAAAAAAACAACAATTCTTTGTGTGTCCTCCAATGGCTCTAACATAAGCACTGCAAGTATTACTTGACCATTTTTAGTAAACACTTGTTCAGAGGCAGAAATGTACATTAGATGATTCAAACTAAGCGGGGGGAAAACCCAATGAGCTGTAGTGCTGAAAGTATTGCCTCAGTACTTCTTGCCTCAGTACTTCACAGCTTTTCTGTATTTGTCCATGGTGCTGACCACTTTTATTATTATTATTATTATTATTATTATTTAAGAAGACCTTTATGACCACATTTTTATTATTGTTTAAGAACAGCTTCAGCTGGATCTAACTGTTTTCTCCCTCCTCTTGAGTGGGCACATGTAAAAAAAAAAAAAAAATCTACCTGTCCAACACCTGTACCTCAGAGAAAGCTTACCTAAAGAATGTGCAGCTGTTGTTTTGGAGCTGAAAAATCGACCAAGTCCAAGGTCTCCAAGCTTTACTACTCCTGTAGCTGTAATGAACACATTTGCTGGCTTTATATCTGAAAGAAAAATAAATTAAATTTAAAAGTCACAGTAAGGTCGCAAGAAAAGCTACTGCTCTAATAACAGACCAAAAGAAGATCTTACTTACAGCTAATACTGGTAAAATTTAATGGTGGTGTTCAGAAAGAATGAGACTGGAATTTAGAACTTCAGCTACTTTAACAGTACAAACATCGCTCAAGCAAGAAAATCAAGAGCCATGGAAAATACTTTCAAAAAAACCCAAGCAAACAAACAAACCAAACCCCAACACTCAAAGCCAAACAGTAGATATAAGGCAGCTCATTACTACTTTATATAAGCTACATAGAAGGTCTTGCATTAGAACTACAGAACCTCTTATTATGTCTAAGTAACAGCACAGAAATGTTTTCAAGCAGTGTAAAAGATTTTTCATCACTTTTGCTGTTCACATAAACCACAGTGACATGATGTTATTCATTTGAAATAGGTAACTGATTCTCTAATAGCAGGCATTAAAAAAAAAAAAAAAAAAGGCAAGTTTTACTCAGGAGAATGGTTATTTGCACTCGTCAATGGAACTGGGCTAATCAAGTAGAAACAAAGAAAAATAATGATGTATACCCCAGACGGTTATTTTTCACAAGTAATATTCAGTTTAAGTTTTAATCCAGTCCCTTAGAGACAACAGTACAGACTTTTATTTTATGGTTTTTAAACAAGGTACCTATCCTGTTTCTAAATAAACTGACCTGTTATTTGTTTGGGAAGGGAGTCTAGCTCATACTCAGCTCGAGAGCAATGCACTGTGGCTCCAAACTTGAAGAAAATCACTTCAGTTGTATAAGAGGGAATTACAGTTTGCATAAATATGGGTAGAGTGAAAGGAATGGTTAATAACCCTTCAAACACCAGTGTTTTCAGGTTCCCAACAAAAGAGTTACAAAACCTTGTAAGCTTTAGAGAACAATACAGAAGTAATTATGTTACGCTGCTATCTGACCTAGTTTTCAGGAGTTTGGATCACCCTTTGTGTAACAGTCCAACACGGACACAGCTAAACTTAAAAATAGCTTTAATTGTCATTGTTTTTGGTGTGTAACCATGGAATCATTAGATTTGCCACAGGTTTGCCAGAAGCTTCAAAGTTAATATTTCGGAACTTAAAATATCCTTTTGGTTTTGAGTTTAGTCATAAAAAGCAATAAAGGAAGATACCTGTACCCTATGGAAAGAATCTGTAATTTTATGTCCTGTTATTTGTATCATTTGCACTTGCAGGCATCTGTACAAATGCATAAAAAAAAAAAAAAAAAAGGAGAATCACAAGGGAAAGCTGTTTACAGGGGCAGGGGCATCTAAGCTGATCTGCTGAAGGGTGCAAGATTTCTAGCTGCAAATGACAAAGCCCAGCAGAGAACAAGGGGCTGCTGCCTTCAGGCAGCTCTGCATCCCAGCAGAAGGAAGCCACCAACCTAAGACATCCAATTCCCCCTGAACCCAATGAGACAGCTCACATACAAGTCAACAACCAGAGGGATTTCCAAGGGAAAAAAAGATTGTACATCTGAGAAGCAGCTCTACTACGATCTGTTTTCCTGGACTCAGAGTTACAAGGCAGAATGAAGACAACACAAGAAGACAGCAGTACAGAGGTCTAAAATGGGCCAAGGAGGTTCAGTGCCTGACAGATAGCTGGCAACTACAAGGGCTGTTGGGACACAGTACCTGACACAGAGACAGGGTTAGTGGTAGTGGAGAGGAGCAGACAATTAGAGAAAACACTCAGAGCTGCACATAATCCAGTAGATAAGGGACTGGGAGAAGGGTCTGTACATCACCATTCGGCATGGCGGGAGGCAAATACTTTTCTAAGACAACCAGGAGCAAGAGATGGAAAGAATGTGCAAGAAGGCAGGTAACAACAGCTGGATGAGACAGGGGGCAAATACAGAAGAAAAAGAACAGGACAGAAAATAAGAGCCAGAAAAGTCAAGTAGCATGTGGCAGCATCTCCATCGCTTACAGAACTATCACTTCTTTTGAAAACTTGGTTATCACAAGCCATGGTTGCAAACAAATGCCTACCACAACAAATGTACAACCACAAACTTCTGTCACGGTTTTCCATTACTTATAAAACGTTACAGAAACGTACATTGTGTCAGCTGTCAAAATTGATTCCAACCAGCTTAATTCTCACATAGTAAAAGGTTTAGTAAAGACAAATCATCTTTGATCCTGTATTACCTCTATGCATAACACGACGAGAATGCATATGTTCCAAGGCACTGCAAAGCTGAACAAAGTACTTCCAAACTGTTCTTTCAGGAATCAGCCTCTTCTGTTTCTTAAAATGCTTAAAGAAAAAAGGATGGACAGCAAATATTAAAAATTAAAACTTGCATAAAATGACTGGGAAAAGACTAAAAATCCTTTCTTAAAAAAAAACAAATACAAGAGGTTCACAACCTATTGAGAAAGGTTTAATAAAATTTCTTGATACAGAAAGCTTTTCCCTTAAATATTAATACACGTATCATCAATGTATGTGTTTATTCAGTTCACACACAGAGCTACAAATAACACTAATGCAATAAAACTGCTATCCCAAAAAGGGATTTAAACAGTATTTTCCAATCCTCATTGCTGGATTAATGGGGTCAGAACAGTCTAGCACGAAGTGGACACAGAACAAATAAAGGTCAGATATAAAGATATGTGCCACAGAACTTCCTAAACTAAACACTGATTTCCATACCATCATTTTCTAAATAAAAGAAAAACACAACAGTAGTGACACACAGTCACAAAGATCATGTAAGAAGGGTTGATTAGATTAGTCTTACAAACTTTTGCAATACATAAAAGGAGACTAAAGGAACTGATTTCTGCAAGTTTCATAGTGATCTAACTCCTGTTCAAATATTTTCCATCCTGTATAAAAAATACCATTATTGATCACTGGTAACAGTTCAATGGCCTGTTAAAGCTTACGAGAAACAAATATGCTCTGTTACACACATCTTCTCCAAATATTATATTCAGGAACTGGAACCACAGTCCTCCAAAGACACAAACTGAAAACCTGGAATTCAGCCAATGCTAAAACGTACAAGTTTAATAATTATAAATTTTGCAGCTAAAGGTAAGAAGATTGACAAATTGTTGCTCATTTAGCCTTTCTTTTAAAGAAACTGTAATATGTTAGATTTTAAACACATGAAGAAAATACCTACACATTAATATTAGCAAAATTTTAGATGTAAAGCAAAGTACTTATATGTATCTTAACAGTGTGGGTACACACACACACTTCACACTCATGCACACCCTAAGAAAGTTCACATAACAAACATTAGTTTGGAAAAATAAAAATACGTCCACATACTATGTTAAAATATGCTTGACAGCTGCATCTACACGTAAGAGACATGCAGGAGGATGAGAAAGATGGTTTTAAACTAGCTGTAGCAAAACGCATCAGCAATACAAAGGATCATAACATTCCACCAAAATGTTTTTAGCTATAGGGATTATTTCAAAATGCATTTTCATGTAAATGAGGCAAAGCATATAAATTACGTCTTTAAATACAATTTTCTTTCAGTCTTGGACTGAATCCAAACAAACCCTGTGTATCTGTTCTCCCCGTAGCTGGATTTGCATATCAGAGGATTGTTTGATGTCAACAGGAAGATGGAGACCAGGTTTCTTTTCATTTAAAAACAAATACACAATACATGTAAGTATGTGCACATGAAAGCATAGTTCCTTGATTTAAAATGCATCCTGAAATTATCATAATTATAACTACACACTTTATTTAAATATTCTGAATTATTATTTTTTTTTAACTTGAATGTAAGTACAAGCAGTGATGAAATGCCATTCACAAAATGTCTGAAATGGGAAGATTTTCCATTACAGATTTCCATTCCCATGTACATCAGTGTACTTTCCAAGTATTTATGTACAAGTTTTAACATTTTATTCACTTGCCATCTGTAACACTGTGCACTAAAAAATTGGTTTCACTTGTTACAGAGTAAGGATGCAATATAAGTGTGTCAGATGTAGTCTCATTCTACTGAAGCCATTAATAATTTTGCAGGATAATATTAATCTCTTCCTGAAAGCATCAATATTATTACTTAACCCCACAGAATTTGTCTAAAGAGGACGGAGAAAAGCTGATACATTTGCTAACAATGTTTGTATTTTTGTCCCTTTTTACAGAATAACCGAACAGTTTCCTAATGAGAAAATGTAACTCTCCTTAATCTCTGATGGATTGCTAAAAGAAAAATAAAATATTCTCCAAATGTTTCCATCCTAGTGAAGTTAAACATAACTGCCCTGTACCTGAAAAGCATACGCTGTTCAGTTTCTTGGTGGCATAAAAAAAAAAAAAAAAAAAAAAAAGAGTAAATGATAGACAGGGGGGAAAAGTTTCAAGTCAATATAAAAGCATGAAATAATATACTGAGTTTCTAAAGATGATGCTTTAAAGGTCAAATTGCAAAAAGTAAAAATGACAGCAATTAGCAAATGGTTTTACCTAGACTTTACAGGCACAGTTCAGAGAATACCCAGGACTATGTTTGGACTTCATAAGAAACTTAAGGATTTCCTGTGGGTGAGTGGACAGTGAATGTAGACGATTTAAACACAACTAGAAATTTCAGATATGACTGCCTACATCTCAGTAACCATGCTTGGAAAAAATTTAGTATTCAGTTCTGATTTGGGTGTATCAGAGGATTTTACGGTGTGATTTACTCTGCTTTAGGCCTCACTGAATAGGGAAAAAAAATAGGAATAAATTAAAAGAAGACAACCCAATGAGTGTTTAAGAAGCAAACTGGACTAAAGAAAGCAAGATGTTTTATGGAATTCTCCTGATGACAGTTGATAATTTTGCAGAGTCATTACTTTAAAATAAAGAACAGAACTGTGAAACTGTCAAATAAGCCCACAAGAATATATACCTGAATTTTTCACTGCACAGGCTGTTGCCTAGAGTTACCTTCTGAAAGACTATATTTGGGGGAAAAGTGAAATGAGAAAGATGATAAAACAGATTCCTTTTCCTTTCACCATTTGGTGAGACTCTAGATCGCATCATCTTGTTCTCATGGCAAAACTTCACTTCTGGCTTCCAAAAATATAAGAGGTAAGAGAGGGTTACATTTTATTGCATACACTTATCAGAACACAGTGATTCAACAACAGATACTAGTGGGAAGAAATCTGAACTTCAAGAGCAAAGTGATACAGAAATTATTATTACACAGAATTTTCAAGTAATAAGTAATGAAGTTCTGGACCATTTCTGGCTGTGTTTCTTTGGGAGCCCTTTTTAATATGGATTAGCAGAAAGAACAGAAAGAGGAAAGAGGGGGTCAGGCAGCTCTAACAGGAAATTATGGAAGCACAACCAAGGGTTCTCACTCTGTGAATACAGCAGAAACAAACCAGAACTGGCAAGGGCATACAAGGCCAAGAAGACAGACCACTGAAGATAAACCTCAGCATCTCTGTATTTTGGAGACTCAAGTATATAGAAATTAATTACCTACTTAAGTCTTATTTTCTATTTAAAAACCTAGTACCAATGCATCATCACAGGAGTTTTGTCTGGATCTGCTCTTCATGAATTCAGCTGCCCATCTCTTTAGACCATGCTAAGTTTTCTGCCATTTTTCTTTGCTTTCTATGCAGAACAAAAATAGAACTTCCCACAACATCCTGATTCATTCACTCAATTTGATCACAGCGTGATCAAATTTGCCTACATTTCAAGAGCAGCAGCTGTCTCTTAGTTGTAAAAAGAGAACAAATACAAAAAAAACCCCAAACCCAAGCTATTTGGCATCTACATACAGAAACCAGCAAGTATTCAGTCAACAAAGTGACTGAAATGAAAATATTTACCTGTTTCTTTTTCTTTTATTTACAGTCGCTTACATCTCCAGTTACTGAAGATGCCATACATTTACCTTTTCCCTTTAACACTCCACAAAAAAAGTGTTTCAAAAAACCAAATCTTCCTCTATTAGTCATCTCAGTATACAACAAACTTTACTTAATCCAGAGCAACAAAAGACTAAGACACAGGACAAAAAACGGCATATAAAATAATGGTACTAACAGAAGTACCTACAAGCATCAGAGGGACAAATCAGTAGAATTAAACTGTGGTCTTTCTTTGAGGGGAAAAAAAAAAAAAAGAACACGCCACATGGACACCACAGAACTGAGATAGAAGCATCCTCTCAAACTATTATCACATACACCTACTTACAAGAAATAATAAGCCTTGTAAAAAATGCAAGTAGAATTTTTCATATTTTCCATTTTAGTATGCATTCTTTCATGCTAATAATCAGACTGTTAATAAGACTCTTGGTTAAACTCAGATTTCTTAGAAAGCTCTGAACTAAGTCACTGTATATATATCTATTTTTATCCAGCTTTCTCTGCAAGGATTCACATAACTTTTCCTTATCGAGCAGTCCACCTACAGTCACTCTGTTCCACCTAATGTTTTTGCTGATGCAAAAAAGCAAGAGTATACAGTGTTCAGAAATTAAAGACACCTACTGAAATCAGATCTACTTGCAGAGCCACTAATAACAAATTTCCAATACTGCATCATTTTCCACGTCCCTGATGTTACCACTGAGTAGGGCTTCTTAAAACACACAGCCACATGTTTAAATTCAACAGTATTTATTTACATGCATCTCTCTCCAAAAATTCGCTGTAGGAAAACTGGTTTAGCATGAAGAGGTGAAATTCACGCTTGAATCATTAATTCTACTTGCTAATAAAAAGCAATAGCATGACACAGTAAGTAAAGAGGCTATCATCTTAACTTTTTTCTCTCTACAAACAAGGCAGACAGGTTTGGTTTCTCTTCATTCTCAGCAAGTTTTTCATACTGCACAAACACTGACGGTGTGAATTTCTCAAACATAACCGTGGCAAAAATTAAAACTAAACTCCAAGTATTGTTTGCAGGACACTGCAAACAAGAAAAGTACCCAGAACTACTAATTTAATAAAATCTTTCAATTCTCCCTGCTCCTTAAAGCCTCACAGACAATTCAGCATCAGTGAGCAAAGGCGGAGATGAATTCTCCAAAGCCTTTCTGCCCAGTTAGAGCTACTTGACCAGCCTGCGTAAGTTAAATCGAGTTTCCTGCCAATTTAACCTTTCACAGCTGAGTGATACCATTACTTCCCCTACATGTTCAGCCAGTACTTACACAAGAGCTTCAGGTGTGATGCTTGTGAAGGGGATTGACCACAAGACAAAAGACTGTTGATAGTCTAATTATTTTAGCAGAAAATCTTATTGTTCCAGTGGCAGACACAGACAACGGCCAACTCATAGAAAAACTAACAAGGCTGCCTGGCAGTTATCCAGCCCAATTATCCCTCTGATTATAAACTGCAGGACCAGCCAGCTTTCATTCTGCCAGCACATGTATGTAACTTGCCAATGGTAAACTGCTGGCACTGCTCTCCCTGTGGTTACCTGTGGCTGACAGGAAAGGTGACAGCCCAGCACCTCTCAGACACCTCAATAACACACATGTAGAGCAAAAGCTGACCAGAACCTGCTCTCCCACCTTGGCAGGGCTCTATGCTTTGACTTTTTAAGGCTTTGCAGCTCCATCTGCAGAGTGACCATTTCCCCCTCAGAACACCCAACCCTGCCTTTTATACTTGCTGCACAGATAACATATATATGCAAAGCTGAATAAAGATACACTATTTTTTTAATTAGAGGGGGTTAAAAAAGTTTTTTAGTAGCTTTAAAAAAGACTAGTGGCAAAAATTAGCCTGACTAGTTCAAAGCCCCAAGCTCCTCCTTTAGGAAAAGGCACATAAAAATAGTTTAGCTTTGATCTGTAATTAGCACACTCTGTGTTACACTATCCTATTATATTACAGGCTTCTTCAAGCTACATTCTATCTTTTAAAGTTTTATTCAAAAATGAGTATGCAAAAAAGCTAATGTAAAAGTGATACAGACCACAAAAAAAAAAACCAACACCCAACCACTGAGGAAAAAGATATTTTGAAGGTTTTAACATATATCAATGATGTGGCTCCAGCAAAGTGCAAAACCGGTCTATATTATAAAATATAACCATATGCTCAATAAAAACACTTCAAATCAGGAGATTTGGCATGGGGGTGGTGGTAGTGGGGTTTTTTTGCTCTTTAAATTAAATCCAACAATCATGGGGGAAAAATAAAGCAGATACTGTTGAAAAACAAAACAATCAGATTCCCTGTTTTAAAATTTGCAACTATAGATCAAGATAAGTCAGTACGATGATGAGAAAAAAAAATACACAGACATGCAGAGAAGACTACTTTAAAAATACTTTTTCTAGAATCACAATGTCAATTATCTGGACATAAATATATGTACGAAGAAAATTTCAGAATTAAAGCCACCATAACTTGTCCCCCTCGAGAGTGTGTGTGTGTGCATGCAGTTTTCAGTTCTGTTTTCTTTAGGTTAAAAGACCCTCTACTCTTTCATTCATGACACTTAGCTAATGAGCAGCTTGAAAATGTCTCTAGGCTTTATTTATTGTGCACTATTCAAAACCTATTATTAAATATAAGTTTCAGGGAGGGGCACAGCTTCCTGGTATGCATTATTGGAAAATCAAACTAATAAAATAAACTTTGTGAAGTTTATCTTCACAAATGGCCTTAGAAATGACGAGGCAGTAATATTCCCATTTTACAGATTAGAACATGGGCAAAGAATTAAGATCAAAAGTGTTAATTAATTCTGGCACCAATTTAAGTACCTCCCTCTCAATGCACGTACCTTTATGAAACAGTTCATCTTCAAAGCACGGTTTCCACTCAGGACTGATGAAGCTGTGAACGTTCAATACTTCTACAGATCAAGACCCAGAGTTTTTCCTTGATTGTCAGAAATACCAAACAAGCAATTACAATTCCCACAGAAAAGTAGTGGTTGAAGTGGTTTATACAGTATCCCTTACGAACAGTACCAGTAAGTAAGGATGGTCTTTGGAAAAATCTTGTATTAACCACGAAACCTTTGTCTTTCAAACTCCCTGCCTTGGAAATGACCATTGTGGCAAAGAAGGCAGCATGGACACAACGATTTCTACACAGAGTAGCTGTACCCTCAACACTGAGTCACAACACATCCTGTTCCCAGCCAGTTCGAGATATCCCATCCAGGCTCTCTCCCTGCTGTCCGCCCCTTTGTCTATCTCTAGGATCCTTGCCTAGTAAGTCCTGTTTGCTGGCAACACATTAGCTCTTCTCTAATCTCCCTGTGCTCATCCCTAGTATTGGAAACCCCGTTTCATAGTTTCCCAGTCCAGTACTCTTATGTTAATTCTCTTCCACTCCTCAGTCTCTACTCCTTGTGTCATAACTTTCCTGTCTACCTTCTCTCAAACACTGTAAACCAGCTCATAGAGGTGTACTTGTCTTCCTTATTCCCAGTCAGATCCTCTCTCTCTCCTCACTTAAGGATTACTTAGCTGTTTGTCCCAGTCTACTCCTGTCTGCCTCATCTTTTGTCTTCTTCACACTCATCTCAGATTACTCCCTTCCCCGTGTTATTAGAAAGAATAAATACCCTCCAAGAGACAGGAAAGCTTCAGCCCATCCAAAGCATCTGGAAAAAGCTATTTCTGGCAATGCCATTTCAGTCACCCATACTATAGGTCAAAGCACTGATAGTTACTCAGCTTGTAGGCAGTGCTGTCAGCACCAAGGGATGCAAAAGATTCAGACAGCTCTACACACACAGAAATTCTCCACTTTGGCTACTTTGCCCCAGCAATTTCTGTTAAACACACATGTTAGAAGAATTTATGTTTAGGTGAGTTTTCTTAGCCATTATTGTAAGAAAAATCCCCTTTCCAAGTTTTACTTCTGTTTCAAGGCACAAGGGGCTTAGAATAGTTCAGATTCGATGGTTGCTAGATTTTAAAATGAAATGTTGGCATGCAACATTTTAGCACGAAATTGCTGTATTTTGACAAACTGAAAACACACTCACACAGCTAAATATCTGGCAATCCTAGCAGCAAACAGTCCTGTTATACATGTGTGTGCATGGCAGAAAACAGCTTCTGCAACACTGCCATTCAAAATACGCAGGAAACATCATTTTTCCCACCAGCCTTTCAAACAGGAACACCAACTATCTCCTACAACTGCTAAAGTTACAGGTCAATGTTGCTTCCAGTCTTTAAGCACTTAAAAAAGAGCAAGCTATCCCTCAACGCAGCCCAGGTACACCAGCCAACCTCAGAGCAAGAAGTTTAAAAAGATCCCACTGCTAATATATTTTGGCACGGGAAGGAGAGTCTGCATTCCACACCATGTGGAGGGGAGACATTGCCTGATGCAGTTTCATACAGTGAAGCCCAAATATCCACCACTGGTGAAACATCAGAATGATAATCAATGAGATTTCAAACAAGTCTAAACAGAGCTACAGCTACTGCAAGGAGCTATTTAGATATGTATCAGCTGCTTGGAAAGAAGTGACTATCCCTGTATTTTGACTACCCTACAAAAAACAAGTTTAAGGACAAAGAACTCTCTGTTCCCAACTACAGAAACCTCAGGTATCTATATGAACTTCATGCTGATGAAAGGTTTTAGAATATTTGTCTCATTTTACCTAGCTAATTATAGTATGTTTATTTCTTTATCTGAAAGCTGAAAAAAATACACACAAAAAGTGACTTCTGAAGAGTGGGTGAAGTCCTAGGTGACATTTTGTAGAATTCAAGTTATCTTCCATCTATCTTGAGAAAGCTGGAAACATATTTTCAACTTTTTAGATGAAAGCTTTCATACTTGTTCCCAAAACATGTTTAACTTCCTTAAGATCTATATGACATATTCAGTTTAGAGTTTGCATTTTTTTTGGTGCACTAAGATTATTTGCTTAAAGAACCTAAAAACTAAAAATATCTGCAGAAATTAAATAGACCTAAAAGTTTATTGCTGAGTTAAAGAAAAAAACCAACATTTTAGTGTCTTGATAATATTGCTTCTTACAAGTCTAATAACTTACACTTAATCTTAAATAATATGCTAATTATTCTGCAAGATAATTCAAATTCTCTTATTTCACCATCTTCAGGACAGACTTTACTAAGTAGCTCTTTTTACTGAATTATTATAATGTATTTTCTTGATTAATTCAATTAGTAGATTCTTCTTTATTTGTAGCATTTTCTTTATCTAATATATCAACTGTTGCTTGGGAAAAAAAAAAATCCCAAACTAAAAAAATCCACAGAAAATGTTCACCTTGTCACTGCTTGTGGTAGAGGAGATCCATGACTAATACGAAAAGGGATCAAAGCCTCAAACCTGTCTTACAACATATTGTATTGCACAAGGAGGTGCTATTATGAGGTAACGACAGTTCTCATGAACTACCCTTAACCTTGGCAGCCACAGACTACCACAGGTTCCTCAGTAGAGACCACAGACACCAACAAACAACAGACCCTGAGCAACTGAGAAACAGAACAATAGTTAATAATTATTTACCCGTACAACTTTTGAGGTAATAGTATTCAGCAACCTAATTCACAGATACAGAAAATCAAGAATTTTCCCTTCTTTCACCATCCCCACACAAGGGTTACACTTCTAACTTGTGCTGAGGTTCAAGTTCTAGTGAAAAATCAACTGTGAGCCAAATGCAAGTATTTCCCCCTCACTGATGCCTGCCTCTCAGTGACATGACCTGTCCAAGAATTCTAACAGGCCATTAAAAGCTGTATGGTAAGAAATCACCAATTTCAGATCCTCCTGCTTTTGAGAAGGGAGGCTATATTGAAACATCTCCCTGTGACAGAGGTAATTAAAAAAATAATTAAGGTAAAGTGGATTAAATCTGTGTATGTACATACATAAACACAGAGGCAGAGAGAACAGGAGATACCTCTGATTTCATTATGTGATATGCAAATGCCAACGCACAGCTGCTTTTTTTTTTGGACATAGAACAGATTCTATGAATTCTATTAGAATGCATATGAATGCACCAAGTGATTTTCCTCAGTTGTCTACTCAATGAGGACAAAGAGAGTATTATTCACAGGTAACAAGAGGGATGATATAAAAGCTGGGCAGCAAGGATGTGGTTCATTAAGGGAAGAACTAAAGAATTCATTAAGGTGCACTGTGAGGCACAGCAGCCTTGTAAGTATTCTCTGATGTGCCAATAAAGTCATAACAAATACCCAGTAAACTAGTTAAGTAGTTTTCCCTCACATTAATTTTGGTTTCAGTGTCATTCAAGCTGTGGTCATTTACAATTTCAAAAACATACTTGACCCCTTCTACAAATCACACAACGAGCCTGATACCCAAACACTCTTCTGGGAGTGTCTCAACATTTTCCAACAAACTCAGAACAGCATTCTAGTAAGAACACTGGAAACCAAAGCATGGCTTGTCTTAACACAATATAGTTATTTACTGTGGTAGTGTGACAGGCAGCCACACTTCTAGGAAGTTTTCATACCATTATCATTTATTTTTCAAGCAATTTTTAAAATACTTGTTTAAGAAGATGCTACACAACTGGAGCGCCCCACATTTAAACTCACATCGTCAAAGTAATCTACCAAATCATTTCCTCCACCAGCAACATGAAGACAGAGTGCATTGTGACACCTCATACATATTTAATAACAGCCTGATAGGTTGTCATTAACATCAAACAGCAATCTAAGTCTGCTACATTAAACATGATCCCTGTGTTAAGAGGACAACCACAAAGTGCCTCCAAGATCGATCCTGTAAGAAATACCCACCGACTTGGACAAGGTATAATGAGGCCAACTGCACTGAAAAAGCCACACACCAGATCTAAAATTAAATAATAAAAAAAAAAAAGCAAGGGAAAAAGAAAAAGCTTCAATGGGTCATAAGACCAGACATGCCATAAGGCAATCTGTCACAGAGCACTCATATTAATAACTGTTGTGTCAAAACTGAACATTCAAAAGAAAAGACAAACCTTCCTTTATGTTTTATGAAATGTAAGCCCACAGAATTAATAATTTATGAGATGAAGAAAAATATCACGTTTGGCTATAAATATTAACAGACGCTGTCAACCTGCTTAGAACTAAATTTTGACTGTCCTACCTTACAATTATCAACTTAGAAAGGAATATGCTTCAAAAGCTCAAAAAAAAAAAAATTTAAAAAAATCGGTATGAAAGTCATTAATGAAGAAATTAACATTCTCTATTCATGTAGCAAAACAGCATAACTTTGTTCTGTGCCTGGCTGCTGCTGAGCCAACACTCATTGACTGGCACTGTTTGTGTCCAGAGTGGTGGTGTGCTCTGCTGACAGCAATAACATGGTGTGCAACAACAAAGTACCCCAAAAGGACATGCTAAACCCAAGATCCAGTGAAAAAAGGGAAAGGAAAGAAGGGAAGTAGTTGTCAGACAACAAAGAAAGATTAAAAAAAGGCAGTTAAAAGTTAGTATAAGTTTGAGAATACAAAAATTTATACAGTGGGTCTTGGATAAATGTTTCTCATTAGCTAAAAACAGGCATTTAAGAACTTCAAAAAAGCGTAATTAACCCATAATGCACAACCACGTATCAGTAAGCTCACTGCATGTGATGTCAAACAAATACAAAACATATTTTCAGAGTGGTTAGCAGTTCAAGTCAAAAATCTAGAAGACACTTCTGCCACACATCAGTTATTCTCTGCTTTCATACTATTACAGAGAATAGAATATTGGAACACAAAAGAACTGTACCAAAAAATCAGGAATGCCATTAAATTGTATTGTTCTAAATGGTGGTGACAGTGCTTTTCTTTACAGGCTTTATTTAATTCTCTCCAATACTAATATAACTTCAGCCTACTTATGTCCCCATCTGCACTTACATTCTGGGCAACAGTGTTAAAAATACTTACATAAGCATCAATATTGGACATATATTAAAAAAAACCAAGTCAGTCTAAACACTCCATTTTGCTCTACAGTTCCCAACATTTTCACTGCATTTCACCCACTGATGAGCATGCAGAATGAAAAGCCCAAGTTGAACATTACAAGCTCTTACTTTTTAAAAAAAAGTTAATCCCTACCTTTATCATTCTAGAGAGATCTCCAGCATCTGCTAATTCCAACACTATGTTCAGCTCATTGTCTTCAATGAATGAGGCATAATATTTAATTACATTTGGATGATTCAGTTGCTGAGAAAGCAAAAGAATAATTCACATTTTAGCATAGAGTACACTGTATTTATTAAGACTGACACAAACATTCTCATTTAGGCAAACAAAACAACCCCTAAAATCTATTTCACTATGATACAAATTACAAAAATTATACATTTACAAGAAGCATTTACACTTTACAAGAACATGATGGCATTTTAGGATCAACATGACGACTGACATTACAATTTTAGAGGAATTTTGCTTCCATGTATAATAGGCAACAGCGGGCTAAACTGCTATCTGAAACAGCAAAGTCAATTTTTAAAAGCAGGATTTTACTGTACGTAGGAAAGAGTTGTTCACAATATTGCAGTTTTGGCAGAAATTTCTACTTAAAAGCATTATTCATTTTTTCTATTACTACTCAATGTTAATTTTTAAAATAATAAAGATCACAAAACTGTTCAAGTGAGGCTTATAGAAACAGTATGCAAACAACAGTGGACACTTTAAGTATGTCTATGAAAAACTTAATGTACTGTGATGATGGCTCCACAGTTTTTAAACAAATCTTTTACCTTGAGAAGATCTATTTCTTTGATGCAGTCAGCACGAGCTTTGGCATCCATCAAATCAAATATCTAGGCACAAGAGAGAGAAGATTTTTATTAAGTGATAAAAATAAAGCGAATTATCATTATTTCACAGCATCCATAAATCAACTTGAATTATGCGTTTCATGGCAAGATGTAATATTACAGTACGAAATATTTTTCATGACCTGATGCACGGATTTAGTGCTGTGGCCATTCTTTTAGCCCCCTCATAGGAAACAAGTTCATTTTAAGTAAAACTTTTCCAATTACTTAATTGCCACCTCAAACACAGAGGAATAATTCAGCACACTTCCTTATACGTGGCTCTAATCCAAATCACAGTGTCCTAACCCATTCCTGCTACTTCAGTATCACAAACTGATTCTTACTAGTACTGAGCACACCTTTTTTTCCCCTTAGTCTCTTTCTAGGAATCCTTCCTCTCTCATTTGCCATTACATTCTGAATTTAAAAAAAAGCCAAACCAACCAACCAAAAAAAAAAAAATCATCAACTTCCTTGTGGTCTGACTACTACATTTTGAACTACCCAGAAGAATAATAAGAAACATGCTATGAGGTTTATTGTCATAATATTTATGAGATTAAATTTTGCAGTTACAACTTTTCAAATGCACATCATTTTCTTCTAGATAGTCTCCAGGAAAAGATGTTTTATATGCTATGAAGATCAGTGGTATCTGGTTCCATCAGCTCAAAATCTCCAAAAGCTCAGTAGCTGACAACTTCCATTTAATGTCTTGCCACCAATTCCAGCACTGAATGTCTGCAGGGAGGTCCTCTCAAACTGACTGCCGAACTGTTCACGTAAATCACACCTTCATTTGCTCTCTCCAAAGAAGTTCAAACAAATCAGGAAGTTTGCCTATGGTCTGCTAAACCTCATTCCTTTAATCAACTGAAAGAATTCTAGAAACTTCATGCCTAGAGCACAGTCCTCACAGAGCACACACCTGCTCCTGACTAACCACTACTTCTTTTCAGATATCCAATCTGTCTTCAGAACTTGTATAAGAAAGAAGAGGTTAGAGTGGATGTAAGACTCACTTTTTGACACAAAAAAAATGAAACAACTCAAGTAGAGAAACAAAATGCCAGACTTGGAGATAGTAAGAGGAAAAGGGGGAGGAGAAAAGAAAGAAGAAATCAAAACTACTTACCAAGAAATGGAATAAACCATCTCACAACTACTTGTATATTAAGGCCAGAATGATGGGAAATAAACAGACTGAGTTAAAAGCAGTTATTCAAGGAGGAGACTGTGGGGGACTTGAGAAAAACACAGCGGGGTAGGTCACAAGAAAGGAATGCAAACACTAAGAAAGCTATTTCAGACATAGTAGAAGAACAGAGTTAGTACTATCTCCGAAATTACAAGTACTAAAAGATAAATAACTCTGATGGAAAACAAAAAAAAGAGTTCACAAGATAAAGTTAGAAATTTAATGAAGGAAATTAAATAGCCTGTATCTATTATAGATTTCAACTTTGAATGAAAAAAGCATTGCTCTTTTATAATTCTGACAACAGACTCAAGTCCTCGTGTTTGGTACAGAAATGATTTTTCTAGGAAACATTTAGGAAAAAATCTAAATATGAGAGGCAGCACATTAACTTGTGGAAGCACTGAGAAGGCAGGAAATTGTAATTATCTTTCCTTATAATCTAAGAGACCAGCAAATGGAAAATTTTATACTCTCTCTTCCAAATACAGTCAATCAAAGTGTGTATCAGGGAGCAGGGGAAAAAAGGGGGCAGGTACAGGCACACTTCTTGAGCCTTCACATTTTTGCCAAGTTCTGGATAACAGTGAGATGTCATTCCTTAGAAATGATACTGAGATTCAACTCCAAACACACAGGAACCTAATCAAAACTGGAGACAGAATTTCAGACTGAACATTGTATACAAACTATCTACTTTGAAGATCTGGAACAATTACCAAAGCACGATTTCAAGATTCAAACCAGAAGAGTTTCATTGTGTGACCAAACAGGGCAGTTTACACCTGTTAATGAGTGTTCCAATATGCCAAGAGGTATAGTAACTTACCTGTTCCATGAATATTTTGCCTACACACCTAAGCTAACAGGTTTTGCAAGAAAACTTTTTTATAAGCTACGCCTCTGATAGGGACATAAATCAGCACCTGTCATAGAGCAATAACAAAACAACAAAAATGAAGCCCTAGACTCAGGAGTGTGAAAGATCTAGAATCAAGGCATAGGAAAGACAGACAATTTTGTTTGTGTATTCTGTATAGTATTCCCAGTACTTCTAATTTGTTATTAAACAACCCTGGAGTAGACTACACCAAGCAGCTGCTCTCACTAAAGGATTGACTTAAGTTTTATAAACATGACTCTCTATACTTTTGCTACACTTCATACAGCAGCATGGCAAATTTGCCACAGCTACAACTACACTGAATATTTCAAACATTAACTAAAATAAAGTAACACAGGAAAAATGAGTCTAATTTGATCCTTACAAACACAAATATAAACAATCTGAAGATTTACTGTTCAGCATTCTTGCAGTTCTCCATTAGATTTTGATCCAGTTCTTACCTCAAAAGACTAAAAATAGCATTTCCCAGAAATCCAGAATTTCAGTTTCACAGACATTAACCTCCTCCAACAGTAAGATTGGTAAAAAATAAGAACAAAAAAAAAAAACAAAAATTGCTCAATCCATGGCCTCTGAAGAACCTCTGAATCATACCAGATGCAAAAAGCTTCCCAAGATTTTCATTCTGAATAGATTATCTATTTTGCCAAACTGCTGCAGTTCAGATCAGAGGACCCAAGTGTAATAAGCCATGTCAGCTCACACAAGAAGGTTACTGTCAACACAACGAAAAAACCTCCGTGCTTCCTCACCAGAAGATGACTCAACACTGAAGAACATCTTAGTCTGAAAAATGGAAGCCACAATGAAAGACTTCAAGGAGATCCTTTCAAGTGCATGTCAGAACTACCCAGGGCAGCTGGCAGTGCTCTGAAGTCTCGTTCAGCAGGAGAAGCTGTCCTTGCCTGCAGTTCACTGCACACTGACCACTGATGTAACACTAAAAGCCATGTCAGTGCTCCCCTCACAACTGTAACAGTTCATACTTTTGCAAGCCACCTAATTCCATCTTCAGTTTCTATTACTCAGCAAGTCAAGCTGAAAGGTCAGCTTATGCTCCCCTCCCTCCAGCATGAGCACACAGATCTCTCACATGCACACAGTTTGCAGCCTTGTAGAGACAGCACCACCATTGCCTTCATCAGGTCACAGGCCTCATTCCACCCCAGACACACACTGCCCAAGGACTTCCAACCTTTTATCTGGCCTTCTCTTGGACCGCACTCACATTTTGAGGTTGGATTTAGCTGTAGCAGCACATGCCTTCCAGTTGAGTGACTTAACTACAACAAAGTCATTGCAGTCAAATGACTTGTGTCTAACCTGGGTTTAGATTCAGCTCATCTCTGTGGCCTTAAGTTATTTATAGCAGATACAAGAGAAGTCTAACAAAACCAGAGTGATTTTTGGATAAGCTTAAGTGATAAGCTTTTGGATCAACACAAACCATTAGCAACTGACTGCTTGAAAGCACCCAGGAAAATCCCAGGTACAGACACTACAAGTGCCCTCCTTCCAGCAGGGCTCAGATTGCTGATGATGCTCCATACACTGATTATTGGAAACCAGTTGCAATCAGACCACAAGCGTTACCATCACTGTAATTGGTTAACAATAAAAACTGCTGCCTCTGATTAGACTGCTAGAGAATTCCTTAGACTAACAATAAATTCTAGTTCTTGACTCCACCTATGATATCAGGATCACAGGGTAATTCAGGTTGGAGGTATGTTTCCCTAGTCAGCACAAACCCCACTCAGCACAAACTGCACAGTGTAATACATTCTATTTCAAACTTATAATTCTTTTTCCCCAATTTCTATTTCCAAGGACTGTAACAAGATCAATATTTTAAAAAGGAATTATGCTTGCCTAACGCAAAAATCTAATAAGAAGCAAAAATACAGCAAATATATTTATGATGGGATAGTTTCATGATGAGTATAATCAAAAAAATCTTGCTATGGTAAGCACTACACCTTAGCAATTACTGTGAAATTCCTTAAAACAATTAGGTAAATACAGCTAAAGAGTTAAAGGAGCATTTTTTAAAAGCCCTTAGCAATTTCTTTTTCCACATAGCAAGCACACTAAGTAAAATAAAATATATCTTTTCAGCTCTCAGTTTTTCATCTCAGCCAGCAGCCAACTGCATACAAAGGGAGAGTAAAAGGACAAATACACATTGATAGTTATGACAAAATACTCCCTTCTGTGTGCTATGCAACTAAGGGATCTCTGGTAACTTTGCATTCAATCACTTCTCTGGTACCTTCACGTAAGCGCAGATTATAATTTTTTTTCTTCCAGCATTCCAGAAATGTCAGTTGTAAGTACTGTCAAGAGATACAGGTATTTTTAGAATACTGGCTAAGCTATTGTAAGCTACAGAGAAGGAACTGTTCCTATGCAGATGTGTAAAGTAAACATAGAAGTTGCAACACACGAATCAAATTCCTCAGTAAAGCTCTTACATACATGCTCACACGTGCAACTAGAGCTCCTATAAAGTTATAGGCACAGCAAGAAGGTTTCGAAACATTTAACCACACGATGGACAACAATAGGCCTTAGCTTTTAAGTGTAGGCTGTATCTGACCAATTACCAGCTACCAACAGAACTCATCATTTGAAGTAACGTGACAAGTTCGGAATCTGCCTGATTTGCTCTGAAGTCCATCACTTCTCCAGGTTCTCCTTTTCAGTATTGAAAAGGATAAAGGTCTTTCTAACCTTATCATTTAACTAACTATGTAACCTATTTCTGTTCCATTTGAAATTCTGAATAAAGTAAAAATACTGAAAAGCATTTCCAGAGCAAAACACAAGCATGATTGCTGTAACATCAACCTTCAGAGATGTAGGCAAAATAAAGACCTGAATGCATATAAATATTAAGAGATACAAGCATTAGAGTATTTTGCCACCACAGCCCTGCTGTGCTGAGACAATAGTGCTTCATAAAGTGTGAAATTACAAGTGCTTTTCTAAGATTAATTAACTGTAATTCAGGCCTGAAATAGCAATCCACTGACAATGCACAATGAATAATGAATGCAAGTGCTAGATAAAAGGATTCATTGTCTGAATCTCTAACATGGGGCCTCCAATTTTGGAATGAAAGGGAAAGAAAGGTGGAACAATGTAAAGCAGAAATGTAATGAATTGAGAATTTTGTTGAAATATGCAGTTTTACATTTTGAGTAGCCAAGGTTTCCTTAAAAAATAGCTCATAAAGTGAACTTGTATAGCCTTGCAGTCACTGACTTAGATATGCACTTTTTGTTGTTTAAGGATGTTTCGTGAGCATTTATTGCAGTATCTAGTAACTGCTTACTCTTCCCTTGGAAGTGACTACTGGAATGCTCATAGCTCAGAACACTGGACCGTACCCCAGGCTGTTTTGCTGCCCAGGTTACGCTGAGTGGCAGAAGCAGAGAGGTACTGCTGCTTCCTCAGGCATCATCTTCAGGCTAGTTTGGACCTGAGACTTAACATGTGTTAAGAAACTTACCTAGAAGCTCTTCAGTTTATACTGCTGTGGTCACAGTTCATAAGTGGTTGATGTTTTCTGATGTTTCTTTCACTCTAAGTGTAGTTTAGACATTACTGAAAGTGCAGTACAGAAGATCTGCTTTTTACTTGTTTTTATTTATAATTCAACAGCATCTCAGAAATATAGTTCCCATTTCCATGGCAGAAAAAGAGAGAACCTAATTACTGTATATACCACTTTCCTAATTACACGTAGGTAAACCACACATGGGAGGATGAATCATAAATGGTAGAACAAGAAGAAACGACCGAACATACTATTTTGTGTATTCTGCTTGCTAAATTACTATTAAAAAGGCTTGCAAGTTAAACAGTTCTTACTGTGCTACATATCCTACTGAAAACCGAATCAAGAATACTACTTCTTCCTGTTATCTCGACTCCGAATTTGTAGCAGCAACTACAAATTCAGGAAGAGTGGTTTCTGTCACCATCTGCTTGTCCCTTCTCCCACAGCATCTTACTGCCACTTGCTTCTGCTCACATTTCATTCCACAAACATACATTCTGTACACATTAATATAACATTTATCAATATTGTACATGTTTTAGCCAAATAAAATTTTATTAGTGGAAAATAAACATTCTTGTTGGAAAGCTTCATCAGAACTCAGAACTGGCAATCCTTTTAGAAAAAATAATGGTTAGAGATCCCGCAGCTCTGAAAGAGAGGGTAACTGAAGGATTCTAAGCCACATCTACCCTGATGGTAGAGACACACATGAGGAACCACAGACCAAACAGACAAAGAGAACACCTAACCCAGCCAGGAAAATAAAATGGGGAGGGGGTGGAACAGACATGACTTGCAGCACTGGAGAGGAAGGCATGCAGTACAGAAGATGTGAGATGAGAATGGGCAGATAATGGCAAAGCAGAAGAAAGTTCAGACCTCAGCTATGTTATTTAACACAGTGTAGACCATGTAGAGATACCGTCTCAGTGTGGAAAGCTGTATCCATGCATGGGTCTAAAATAGAGAGAATAAAGCCCCTCTCTCACAACAGAAATAAATATTCCTCCTGTTTTGTTCATGCTGAGCTTTCATTAAAAAGGCATCAGAAAAAAAGGCAATATTTTAATTTGAATAAAACACAACTGAAATTAAAAGGAAAAAGCACCATCATAGAGTTCCTCTGAAAAGCAATCACTTCTCACCAGAAGACATCCGTG